>NC_140618.1:5223094-5908094 GCF_057382275.1 Copadichromis virginalis
GAGAAAATGGCGTGTCACAAATTTAGAGGATCATCATGTAGCCTGGAGAAATAGTTTGCTGCTTTATAAGAAAGCCCTCCGCAAAGCCAGAACATCTTACTATTCGTCACTGATTGAAGAAAATAAGAACAACCCCAGGTTTCTCTTCAGCACTGAAGCCAGGCTGACAAAAAAGTCAGAGCTCTATTGAGCCAACAATCCCTTTAACGTTAACTAGTAATGACTTCATGAAAAATTACCAATAATCATCCCACAGCTGTAATATTATCTACAGCTACTTTCAGTACCATTGATATTAATTTGGAGTCTTTTTCTCCAATTGATCTTTCTGAGTTAACTTCAATAATTACTTCCTCCAAACCATCAACGTGTCTTTTAGACCCCATTCCTACAAAACTGCTCAAATAAGTCCTGCCATTAATTAATGCTTCAATCTTAAATATGATCAACCTATCTCTAATAATCGGCTATGTACCACTGGCCTTCAAGCTGGCTGTAGTTAAACCTTTACTCAAGCCAGGTAAAAGCCTGTAGGTATTACAGGTACTGCGCTGCAGTGGTTTTTATCATATCTATCTAATAGACTCCAGTTTGTACATGTAAATGGAGAGTCCTCTTCACACACTGAGGTTAATTATGTAGTTCCACAGGGTTCAGTGCTAGGACCAATTCTGTTTACATTATACATGCTTCCCTTAGGCAGTATCATTAGAAGACATAGCATAAATTTTCACTGCTACGCTGATGACACCCAACACTATCTGTCCATGAAGGAAGTTAACACACACCAATTAGTTCAACTGCAGGAATGTGTTAAAGACATAAAGAGCTGGATGGCCGCTAACTTTCTGCTTCTTAACTCAGATAAAACTGAGGTTATTGTACTCGGCCCTGAAAATCTTAGAAATATGGTATCTAACCAGATTCTTACTCTGGATGGCATTACATTGGCCTCCAGTAACACTGTGAGGAACCTTGGAGTCATTTTTCTACCACAACATGTCCTTCAACACACATATTAAACAAATATGTAAGACTGCTTTCTTCCATTTGTGCAACATCTCTAAAATTAGAAATATCCTGTCTCAGAGTGACGCTGAAAAACTAGTTCATGCATTTATTACTTCCAGGCTGGACGACTGTAATTCATTTTTATCAGGATGCTCAAAACCTTGCTAAAAAGCCTTCAGTTAATCCAAAATGCTGCAGCAAGAGTCCTGACAGGGACTAGAAAGATAGAGCATATTTCTCCTGTTTTGGCTTCCCTTCATTGACTTCCTGTTAAATCCAGAATTGAATTCAAAATCCTGCTCCTCACATACAAGGTCTTAAATAATCAGGCCCCATCATATCTTAATGACCTTGTAGTACCATAGCACTTGTTCCTAGAGTATTTAAAAGTAGAATGGAAGGCAGAGCCTTCAGTTTTCAGGCCCCTCTTCTGTGGAACCAGCTTCCAGTTTGGATTCAGGAGACAGACACTATCTCTACTTTCAAGACTAGGCTTCAAACTTTCCTTTTTGCTAAAGCATATAGTTAGGGCTGGACCAGGTGACCCTGAATCCTCCCTTAGTTGTGCTGCAATAGACATAGGCTGCCGGGGGATTCCCATGATGCATTGAGTTTTTCCTTTCCAGTCACCTTTCTCACTCACAATGTGTTAATAGACCTCTCTGCATTGAATCATACCTGTTATTAATATCTGGCTCTCTTCTACAGCATGTCTTTCATCCTTTCTAAAGCATGTCTTTCATCCTGTCTTCCTTCTCTCACCCCAACAAGTCGTAGCAGATGGCCCCACCCCTCCCTGAGCCTGGTTCTGCTGGAGGTTTCTTCCTGTTAAAAGGGAGTTTTTCCTTTCCACTGTCGCCAAAGTGCTTGCTCATAGGGGGTCATATGATTGTTGGGTTTTTCTCTGTATCTATTATCGTACGGTCTACTGTACAATATAAAGCGCCTTGAGGTGAATGTTGTTGTGATTTGGCGCTATATAAATAAAATTGAATTTAATTGAGTTAAAAAGCTAAAAGTGCACGGATTGATTCTTAAAAAAATAAGATAAAATGTTCAGAACAGTAAAAGTTGGTCACCATGTTCATATATTATGCAGACCAAAATGTTTTAGAAAGAGGAAGGGGTACTCAACCACAGTGTTCTGTAAGTAGTTTGCCGTTTGCAAAATGTAAATCAAAAATGTAAATAATACAGATTTAGAGATAACCAGGCAGGTACATCAGGAAATAATGTTTTTACTAAGATGTAAATGACTTTCACTACGCATTAACTGTCTCACTGGGTTGCTTTTTTTCCTTTCAGACAGTCAGGACAGTGAGAAAATATTACATAAATTGTATTGGAGAAACAGTCAAACCAACTGACCAACGTTTTGCATTGTAGAGTGATCCTGGAGCCTTATTTGAAGTTTATGATAGACGAATGATAATCCTGAGTGTGAAGGGCAAGAACATATCGGGACTTCGGCAACCTGTCAACATCACCATGAAATTTAACCAGAATATAATTGTAATTACAATCTAATTGTTTATTCCACTATTTTTCTCAATAGTTTTATATCATTGTTATTTAACACAACACAAAATAACTGTGTATTTTGATGTATTAAAGATTACTGTAAAAATGTAGTATTTTAGAGAGAGTAATAATATTTAATCTAGTTAATATTTAGTTACATGTAAAAGTAGAAGTGTAGATTTTATCAGTAAACATAAGTAGAAATATATAGATGTATAATATTAACCAGATATAAACATACATTTTGTTTGTTTGTTTCTTTCTTTCTTTTTGTCTTAGCAAACCCAGAGACCCTCCTGTCATTTCTTAAATTTTTCAACAAACAGTGAGTAACCAAGCATGACATTTCTCTGGTTTCACTCACCATTATAGATTTCTGAATGAGCTGATGTAATTGAAATGTGGCAGCATCTCATTCATCTCTTTGACTTTGACTTCAGATTTTAGTACAGATGGATGCCGCACCATTTGGACACATGATCAGAGTAATGTCACATGTTCCTGTGACCATTTCACATACTTCGGTGTGCTCATGGTAGGATTGTTTGTTTGTTTGTGTTTCAGTATACAAAATGTCATGCCATATCTTGAGAACTAAGGAACCTTTCTTCAACAAAATACAGTCATAAAATTGCACAAAGAAGTTAATCCATCTCTTCATTTGCCATCTGCATCTTGGATTTCTATAAAATTTTCCATCCAATTTGCTCTAAAGGTGGCAGATCCATTTCTGGATGTAGTATGTGTAGTGTCATATTTGAGATCTATTGCTAAATTCAGCCCTGTGTTCTTTATAAACAGTGTTGGGACTAACGCGTTATTAAGTAACGCGTTACAGTAACTACGTTATTATTGTTGTAACAAGCACAGTAACTAGTTATTATGCCAAAATCAGGAACGTGTTAATCGTTACTGGGATTTAGATCGTTATTTGTTACTACGTGTGGTGGCATCGCGGAGCTTCCACAGATTCAGTAATATTAGCAAGGTGGCAGCCAGCTGGTGGATGAGGGAAAGGGGACGCAGGAGGAAGAGAGAGCCAAGGCGGCCGCCGGTCTGAGTGTCAGGTGAGCTGAACTTCAGGTAAGAAGTTATGACCTGCAGTCTATCTGGGTCAGATATAAACCAAGTTTAAGGGTAGTTTATTTTCATTATGCTGACTTTTTCATCCTCAGTACTAGGACGAGGAGTTTCTATACAGCTGGGCGGCATGCTATGATGTTACTGAGCTGAAAAGGAACACAGTTTGTCCTGGACTTCAGCTACAATGAAAAAGACACAAAGCTGAATTTATTCTGTGTCTTTGCTGCACAGCTGCCTCTTCTCTCATTCTCTCTCCCTCCCTCTCCTGTTCAATCATGAAACTGATCAATGATCAGCTGATCGGCTTTTCTCTCTTGTTTATTTATCATCCACTTTGCGCCAGAAAGAGGAAACCACCGGATGTCGCGTTAAACAACAGCAGCATGTTTAAGCTTGGTCAGCTCTTGTTAGAATTTATTTAATATTAATTTCTAGTATCAGCTGATGTTTGCTGGAGCCACAGCTGTAAAAGCTGCTGGTCATGATATCGGTTTGGATATGTGGTGAGAGGGAAACATGAAGATGAAAGCATATCCTCGTGTTGGTGTTGTTCCCAGATCATCATACTAAATGTTGTTCCAGGATCAACATTGCAAGTGACCAATCAGAATGTTGTGACGTCATACTTTTGCGACTTCGGGAAAAACCGGCGTAAAACAAAAAACTGTAGCTGCGAGACACCGCCTCTGTCCGCCGATCAACGGACCCTGACCCTAACCCTAACCTTAACCCTTTAATAAACAGTAAGCAGAATTGATATTGTCCTTGCAACATTGGAATTTCATAAATGCACGAATGGCTTGGCGCGCAAAAGAATAACGTCACAACAATGTGATTGGTCACTTGCAATGTTGAACCTGGAACAACATTTTCATGATGGTCTGGGAACAACACCAACACGAGGATATCAGATCATCCAAGATGAAACCAGGAGATGTCCTTATTGAATCATCAGAGCTGAACAGGTGAGGGAGAAACAGGCTTACCTTATAGGTGACAAGAATGAGTTGAAGGGAAGTTTTGAACTGTTTCTGAGAGACAAATAACACCAGGATCATTTTCTATGTAGCTGACAGCTGGTAACTGTGCAGGGGCGGGTCTAGCAGAGTTTTGCCAGGGGGGCCAGGTAGGGCATTAACGGGGGGGGGGGGGGGGGGGGCACAAAGAAATACCTTTCTTTCTTATTCTCATTTAAAATGTCTCGCTTTTAAAAAATAATTATCTGAATATTACAACAAATGATTGATAGATTGATACATATATACCATGAAAACAGTGTACATCACTGTCACAACAGTGTTTGCTTTCATTCAAAGGCTTTATGGTTTTTCCTATAATGGTGGGCCGGTCTCTAGTCAAAACGCCCGGCCGATCTTTTGTCCCATCAATTTTTTTTTTTTTTTTTTTTTGCTGGGAGTGTTAGAGCCCTATTAGTTAGGTTGTTTATTCTTTAAAATACCAGAATAGGGAGGATTGAGTAGGATTAAGTTTATTAGATTGATCAGTATTGCTGAACTATGAAATATGTTGGGTGCAGTGCATTTTTTGCTTACAGGTATAACAGAATAGCTTTAGTGTTTTTTTTAACTTGAGTATGAACTTATACAAAAAGCAGCAAGATATTAAAAAAATATTTTTTATTGATTAAAAAACACACTATATCGGATTCATATCGGTATCGGCAGATATCCAAATTTATGATATTGGTATCGGACATGAAAAAGTGGTATCGTGCCATCTCTAATAGAAATACACCATTATACACAAATCCTCTCTTGTTAAGCAAAAGACTGTAATTAACCTCCACAGCATACTTCTACCACTAGATGGCAGAAATGGCACAAAAAAACAAAGACAGAAAAAACAGAGTAATTGTAAAGTTCCATGCAAAGTATTTAGAGATAGTAAAGGTAAACATCTGGTGAATTAAAAACTGTTAAATGTCATCTTAAAAAAATGTACCATGAAGTTGAGGATTTGTATATCTTGTATATACAGGATGAGTAAAACTTAAAATATATCCGTCCTGCTAATAATGTGACAAGATAGCATGAATATGTATTTCTCTACAGGTTTCTGCTTCGTCTGGGGGGGATGCTGTTCTTTCAAAAAAAGACATGGAAATACTATCATACATTACAATAATTGGCTGTAGCTTTTCTCTTGTTGCCCTGGTCATCACCGTTTTACTTTTCATCACAAACAGGTAATTTATTCTTCTCTGGTTGTATTTTCCAAACTCTAATTATTTTTTCCCTTTTCAGGATCTGAAATGAGTAAATTCCACCTTGTATTTATTATTATTTACTATATATTTACTTCCATTTTCTGGCACATTTGTGCACCAATGTGTTTCTTTTTTTGCTCCTTCCCATTTTTTTTTCCTTTTTTGTCAATTTTTTCCCCACCATCTGTGTTTTGCAAAGGTCATCTTTTTTCATTCTTTTGTAAATAATATAAAGTTAAGATATGACCGATAGAAAGTTATTTACAACAAATCCCTTCTTCTCTGTCCAACAGGACACTCAGAGAAGATCTTTCTATGAACATCCACATCAATCTTGTCATCGCCCTGATCCTCCTCAACCTGCACTTCCTGCCCAGTCAGGCAGTGGCAGCACACCCCTCCACTTGGCTCTGTTTCTACATGGCTCTTGCCCTTCACTACTCCCTGTTGGCCACTTTCACCTGGATGGCCTTGGAGGGGTTCCACCTCTACCTTCTCCTAGTTAAAATCTTCAACATTTCTGTCAGCAGATACATTTTCAAACTCAGTGTGGTGGGATGGGGTAAGTGGAATCCTTCAAACAGGAAGCGGTGGTTATTAGCAGTGTTGGGCAAGTTACTTTGAAAAAGTAATTAATTATAGTTACTAGTTACTTCTTCAAAAATGTAACTGACTCAGTTACTGAGTTACAAGATCCTAAAAGTAATTAATTACATGAAAAGTAACTATTAAGTCACTTTAAAAAAAGGTTTAACCCTCTGGGGTCCAGGGTATAATTGGCCATTTTAAACCACTTTTGATTTTACCTCTACATTTAACCTTTAAAAACGATTTACTTTACTTTGTCTGGTATCATTCTTTTCAGCACAACCTCACGTCTGAATTTACAGTTGTGTTTTCATTTTGACATTCTGTATTAACACAGTTGATCTAAAATCAGACAAAAAAAACATAAAATCTGAGTAGAAAGTTATATTTTTTACTGCAGCAACCACAGACATGTTTAATGAATCATGTTTCAGAACTTTAAATGCAAATATAAATGATCAATTTTAAAATCCTATGCACAAGTTTTGCCAACAACAAAGTTATCTGCTGCAATTTACCTTTTACCCTCTTTTAAAAAAAAAAAAAACAAAAACATTTCAAACTGTTGACATAACAATCAGCTGTTCTGCATTAAATAAGATTCCACACAAATTATTTGTGCCACTCCAAAAAATAATTTCTCTCCACTATAAAGGAGAACATTACAGCCTGATACCTGCAGGTCTGACAGCAGCAGGTGTATCACTCCTTTTTTTACCTGGCGCCTCATTGTTCTGACACACAACACAAAACTATCTACAACACTACACACTAACTACACAAGACAACACATTAACTACACACTCCAAACATGCTGAAGGTCACAAATCTCTCACATCTCAAAACTCGCTCTCTCTCGTTTTCTGCTGTTTCTCTCTCGCTCTTTCTCGTGGTCACTCCTTAAACTTCCCCCTCTTCCTAAACAACCAAATGTCATGTTGCCATATCATTTTTGATTGGTCGACATGGTGCATTTTTTCACCAACTGTTTTCTGTTTTATTTTTTGGTCATAAGCAGAGAGTGCTTGCTAGCGCTGTCCTTAGACAGTAAACGTGACGAAACTATTGAGGAAAAAACGCCGCGTATATATTGATTATCATGACTCTGGTTTTACGTGGCCTATCAACACAACTGGTATATATCACCTTGTTGCTTTGTCATCTTGAAGTGGTCATATGATTAGCTTACCACAATTACTTTATTCCTCCTTAGTCAAACAGCAGCACTCATGCGAAAGTTTGCCCCCTTATAGAATAGAATAGAATTCAACTTTATTGTCATTGCACATGCACAGGTACAGGGCAACGAAATGCAGTTTGCATGCATCCAGAAGTGCTTTAGCCATGATATAGATATATTACAATATATGTAAGCTCCAGGTGTTGTGCCAAAAAGTGATTGTGATTGCCATCCGCCGGAGCGCGCACAGCTGCTGAAAGCTGTAGTGCCCAGATTACTTATGTGCATTAAGCTGAACACAGCTTCAGCTGTCTGTTTGTTGAAAAATAGTAACGCAACAGCACAGCATTTTCTTGTTAGTAACCGTAACTGCGTTGTAACGATAGAAATAGTAATCAGTAATTAGATTACTTGTAACTTAAAAACGTAACGCCGTTAGTAACGCCGTTACTTGTGATGCCATTATTCGCATCACTGGTTATTAGTCAGCAAACTTCAGAGTGACTAATCAATTCTTGTGTTTCAGGTGTTCCTGCAGTGATTGTGTCAGTGGTGGTGATCATAGACAGAAGCTTTTATGGCCATGTCCTTCTAGACAAGTCAAACCATGATGACACTAAAATGTAAGGAAAACCTTTTAAAGGGTATGAAATTAGGAATTATAATTAATGTTGACTTATTAACTGTTTTGGATGTGTATTAGAAATTCAATATATATTTCAATGTTTTAAATTGTCTTGTACAGCACTTTGCTCAACGCTCCTGTTGTAATTAAATGTGCTATATAAATAAATAAACTATAAATTAACAAGTGGAAAAAAATATTAAGCAATGCTGAGACACTCAGTCATCTATATACACTCAACAAAAATATAAACGGGTAAGATGAAATCACTGTCTATTTCCTTTCTTTGTAGATGCTATATATCTAATGAAATAGTGAAGGTGGTCACTACCACTGGACTGTTCACCATGGTGTTCCTCTTTAACATGACCATGTTTATGGTGACAGTCAAGCGTGTTTTGAATGTTGGGTATAACAAAGAGGTATGAGTTATTCTTGCAATCTTTTTTAAATGAACATTAACCATTGATATTTCCAATAATTAGACACTGAAGAACAGCTTTTGTTCATACACAATTCAAGGCCTCTGTTAGCTTCAGATTGTCAATAACCTGCTGTGTCATATGTCATTGTGTATTTGACAAATTAGTTTGGGCAGCTTCACCATAAACAGGTCAGGAAAGCAATTTGCGCCCTGCTGGGTGTCAGCGTTCTGCTCGGGATTACTTGGGGCCTGGTTTTCTTCTCATTTGGTTACCTGACCACTGTTGCCCTCTACCTCTTCTGTGTTCTGAACTCCCTGCAAGGTCAGTATAGTTTGCTCCTATTCATTTATCTCACTTCTTTAACGACTTCGGTCACTGTGAGTGCTGAAGCTGGCATTTTAAAAACATGCATATGCAGCGCCAGGGTAACAATGCATTAAACAACAGCCATTTGGCTGCTGTTTATGCTATATATGGTATTTTTTACAAAATCATATGTTGGGGTCTTATTTTAGGTTTATGAAACCTGTTTATGCTCATAAACAGTTAATAATGGGAACGTAAACTTTTTTATAGGCCAGTTTGGGAATGTTACAGTGTTGGGATTGAATGAGTGATGCATAATATTAATATACATCCTTATACTTGGAGCAGATTTTTGACATTACTGTTATATACTCTGTATGAAACAGTAATGTCTGAAAGAGTTGAATATCAGTTTCGTTTGCATGATTTGTACTTCTTGTACACAGCCTAAACCTATTTCACCGTTTCTCCCCCTGTATGCTGTGCAGGGTTCTTCATCTTCCTGTGGTTTGTGAAGTCACTGAGAAAGGGTAAAAGCTCTGCCCCTAAGATAAGCAGTGAAGCAACTTCCCCCAACAGAAAGCTTAACAAAAACTAACAGCTCAGGAACTGAGTTGTTGGAATTTTTGTCTGATATTATTATTTCTGCTTTAGGTTGTTTACAGCGACTGATTTTTAAATTATTTAAATGAATGTGATATTTGTGAAATTTTTAAAGGCACTATTTAAATGTTATGTTTGATGCTTTGTGATTGTAACAGACTCTACATCCAGTGTAAAATAGGGCACTTCTGGGAGTGAAAGTTATAAATGCTGATATGATGCATCTTCATTCATTTTGTGTGTGAACCAACTGCCATTGGTTTCAGTAGCCTGAGTAATTTTGATATTGTCATGCAGATTACACCATCACTGTTGTGTTTTGCTGTATACTTATATCCTATTTCATGTGATATTTGAAATATCTTTCCTATATCTTCTTATCACATATATAAAATAAAATATATGAATCCTTTCAATAAAATCATGTATATTTGAACCTCTATTTGCACACATTGTGAGTTGCATACATTCACATTTCACTAGAATCTGTGTTTATGAATGCAGACATATTGCTGCCTGATGTTTTGAACTATTGAACATGTAAAATTAACATTTCCAACTGCAGCTATAAAGACAGAACCTTCTTTAACAGGCTGAAATTTAAATATGAGTGTTATGTAAGTGGCTAAAGTAAATAGCTTTTATCAAAAGATAGTCCAAGTTTAAACTATACTCTTTCTGTACACATCGGTGTTTCTGCCTCAGGTCATTGGTGTAGTTGATGATAGGGAGTTGGTTTAACCACATTCAGGTCTCTAAAAGCATCACTTACTCTAAAATTGTCCGGACATTAAACTCAGCCTACGGTAACCAGATGCCAAGAAATAAAGCTCCTACAATAATACAGTAAACAGAGAAAAGCCCAACAATCATATGACACCCTATGAGCATAATAACTAATGATTAAATGCAGAGACGTGTATAAACACGTAGTGAATGAAAAGGGTGGCTGAAGAAAAACTCACTCACTGATGTGCTGTTTGAGTGAGTCAAGATATTTAACAGTAACAGCTTTGAAAGTTATAACACATGGTGACACAAGATATATGTCAAGCTTTTATAAACACTGGAATAAGTGTCTATATGACTACCGCCCAGTAGCCCTCACCCCCATCATCACAAAGTGCTGCTAGTCAGAGGTGGGACCAAGTCATTGTTTTGCAAGTCTCAAGTAAGTCTCAAGTCTTTATCCTCAAGTCTCAAGTCAAGTCTCAAGTAATGTCAGGCAAGTCAGAGTCGAGTCTCAAGTCACTGGTGTAAAAGTCTGAGTCAAGTCACAAGTCTGAAACTTTGAATTTCAAGTCCTTTCGAGTCTTTAAAAAAAACAAACGAAAAAATAATGTTGCAGTTATATGCTAAATGTAAATATTAGACCATGTAATTTTAAAATCTGTGTTTTTCTCAACACATACAAAATAGTGAACTTAGAAAATATACACAAATTGTGAAATTGCACCTCTTTAAAATGCAGCTCAATTAAACCTAGCTCCAAGAATAATTTTCACCGACAGTTCTGAGATACGCTGCATGTTATTCTTGGATGCGGTTGTAGGACCAGCTTTAAAATCGCATGACAAAAATATCATACACATTAAAAAAAACTGTATCACCAACGTAGCCTGGAAAACATTTGCTAGTTAGATGAAGTCAGCTATCTCATATTTATATGCATATTTATAAGCATACGGTTCTTGGAGTGAGTGCATACACTCATGAAGTTTAGTAACTTCCGGTCACTGCAACAAGCCCAGGTACAGTTTACCGACGGATGGGTACAGGACCTTGAAATGCACCGTGTAGAACGAAAGACCATCGTACGTATCATAAGTTTACCAGTCTCACAAATCGTCTTCATAAATACACATTCGTTAACCGTTTATTAATATAACCTTTGAGCTCAACGGTAATTAATTAGTAGTGGAAATAATTTCTGGTACCCATCACAGAAATGTAGCAGTGACAATAATATTGGATGCTGTAATCGTACTGGGCAATTAGTGATACAAAAAACCTGTTTTATCCTGTGAATAAAAGTATGTGTTTTTGTCAGTGTACCATAATAACAGAAGCGAAACGCAATATTGTGTCAGGATAATTTACTATTTATGCACAATAAATAAAGGAGCATAGCGCGACAATTTCTGTTCAGCGCCAGACTTGCTTGTAACCTATATCACTAATTATGTTAAGAAAAATGACGCATTAACTACAACAGCAGACTGACCTTTGTGTAAATGCTTGGAGCAGACTAACCTGTGAGCTGGAGTGTTCTAGGACGTTATATTTGATCTTTGAATGGCTGCAATCCAGTCGCCTCTTTGTTACTTCGGAAACATGGTTTGAACAATTTCTCTTCCACGACATAATCCGATAACAACCGATCTCTTTACCCGTCGGCTTCCCGTGGCTGTCATGCGACCGGCTATTGCAGTTAATAATACAACAGCTTCTTGACATTTTTGTGTTTCTTTTTATCGCTGTGTGACTGATTTTAATTGAAAGCCTGCGTGCGCTAGTACCGCTTGCCACGAGTTCCCAGAATCCTTTGCGGTTCTACCCGTGAATGACGTCACATTTTCAATCTCTATATAATATGCATGTTAAATTTTATATTTGGGGTGAAATATCAAGTCTTTTCAAGTAAACCGGTTCAAGTCCAATTCAAGTCCCAAGTCATTGGTGTAAAAGTCCAAGTCAAGTCACAAGTCTTAGAACATTTTTTCAAGTCAAGTCTAAAGTCATAAAATTAATGACTCGAGTCTGACTCGAGTCCAAGTCATGTGACTCGAGTCCACACCTCTGCTGCTAGTCCTAGCACACTTCAAATCCTGTCTCCCACCCCACCGTGGACCCCCACCAATTTGCATACTGTCAGAACAGGAACTCAGAGGATGCAGTCTCCATCGCACTGCACTCTGTCCTATCACACCTGGACAACAACAACACCTACGCCAGAATGCTGTTTATAGACTTCAGTTCAGCATTCAATACAATTCTCCCCTCACAACTCATCAGGAAACTGACAGACCTGGGCATCAGTTCCCTCATGTGCAAATGGTTACTGGACTTCCTGACCAACTGCCCCCAACATATCCAGCTGGATAACTGCTGCTCATCTACAATCACAATGAACACCACAAGGCTGTGTGATGAGCCCTTTCCTCTACTCCCTCTTCACTCACCACTGCAGACCTACCAGTGGTTTTAGCATCATCATTAAGTTTGCAGATGACACCACGGTGATTGGCCTCATCAAGGACAACGATGAGGGAGGAGGTGGATCGTCTGGCTGAGTGGTGCGACACAAACAACCTACTGCTTAACACTGAGAAGACCAAGGAGCTCATCGTGGACTACAGGAGGAATGCTGACCTACATCCACCCATCTACATTAAGGGGACGGAATGCATGTTAAATTCTAAATCTGCCTGTTCTCTTTCAGAAACCTGCCTGCAGAAAATTAACCTAAAGTATGTAATGCAAGGATGTCATCACTTTCAAGATGGAGAAAGCATAAAGTGACAATTATGAATCACTTAATATGATAAGGAGATTCTGCAGGTCATTAATCAATGTATAAAACTAAAATAAAATGTATTTTAGTGACACAGGACACAAACATGGAAGCAATATGTATAATTAGAATTTTTTATAACAATAAATTATTTCAATTTCTTTAACCATAAAGAATAACTAAATCCTTCAGGACAATGTCACATCAATGCACTGAACTCACTATGTTATCCCTCTAACAGAACCTCCACATGTTCTCACTGTAATTTCCCCCTCGTGAATGAATTTATGCTGCACTAATTTGAATGTTCGGGGGAAAATCAAACGCAGTACTCAAGCTGACTCACCTTTGTTTGAATGACGACTTGTAAGCGGTGACTCCACAGACAAGGTACGAAAATATGTCAGGCTACATCAATAGCGGTAGGTCTTCAGGGTTTCTACTCCACGGCCGTATTTCATACGGGTCCAAACCCCACCCTATCATGTGATTTCCTGTGGTCAGATGGCCCAGGATGTGAGTGGGTGTAAGGTGTCTAGGATGAGATCTCAGAACTGGATTATAGATGGCAGACATTTGGTGTCATAAAGCACCGCCTCTGTTCAAAGATGGTTGTTCACAGTGGACTTTCAGTCCTCTTTCAAAACATCTGTCTTCTCTGTCCAAAATGAACATTGGCATCCTCGAAAGAGTGACCTTTGACCTCTATATAAAGATGAACAGCTGTGTCTTGTCCCATTGAGGTGGCTCTTCTATGTTGTGCTATGTGTTTATAAAGCGGCTGTTTGGTTTTTCCAATGTAGAGGTCTGAGCATTCCTCGCTGCATTGCATAACACACACTATGTTACTAAGTTTTGTGTTTGGGAGTTTGTGTTTGAGATGAACCAGTTTTTGTCTAAATTTTTGGCTGGGTCTGAAGTACACTGGGAATTATGGTAAATGGTAAATGGCCTGTATTTATATAGCGCTTTACTAGTCCCTAAGGACCCCAAAGCGCTTTACATATCCAGTCATCCACCCACACATTCACACACTGGTGATGGCAAGCTACATTGTAGCCACAGCCACCCTGGGGCGCACTGACAGAGGCGAGGCTGCCGGACACTGGCGCCACCGGGCCCTCTGACCACCACCAGTAGGCAACGGGTGAAGTGTCTTGCCCAAGGACACAACGACCGAGACTGTCCAAGCCGGGGCTCGAACCGGCAACCTTCCGATTACAAGGCGAACTACAAAGAAAATGAAAATTGTTGAACAGAAACTATAAAAAGACAAACACAATATTGCTGATCAAGGAGAAGAGAGAGCTTGTAAGCAGTTCTTCTGCACCAGCCTTTATAGGTGATGACATTCCTAATTTAGGAATTGCTCCCTAACATTGCATGGTCAGGCCTAAGGTGGGGTAGGCCAGGACTACAGTACTCCAAGTACTCAAAGTTTGTATCAGGTTACACTTCCTCTTTTTTCACCAAGTGTTTTTTACATGTTGTTTTTGGCGGTTTTAATGAACAAGATTATATTCTCCAACATTAAAACAAACAAGGTCAGAGACTACATATGAAGTTTTTAAAAGTGCTGTAATTAGCTATAGTCAAAATTAGATGCCTACCAACTTTGCATTGTAGTTGCACTATAAAAATATGATAATGAATAATAAAATAATATTTTGAGTTGTATTTTTGAAAACTGCTTTTGGAAAAGCATTCAGTAATTTCTATTGATTGTAGTGCACTGTTTAGATTTACAACTAAATGTAAACATGTGTCTTCATGAATCTCCTTTTTTTATTTGAATGATTCTATAACAGAGTAATACAGTTGTATTGTAGTGATTTTTAAATACTGCAATGAAGCGAATAAATATAACTTTGTGTAGTACTTTGGCGTTGATCAGTGAAGAAATATTTCAGTCATGTAAATTTCATTTTAAATGCTCTTAATAGAACATTATTATAAAACATAAAATAAAAGAGTTGGTCAACATTTTCACATTTCATTCTGACTGAAATATGCTACCAAACAGAAAGAGAATCACAGTGATGCAGAGGTTGTTTTTGTTTTTTCAGTAACAGACAAAATGTAAATTAATACACATTTATACAGGAACGTACGTACACCAGGAAATAACAACCATGACCTTTTTAATAAAATCTAAATAAAAAATGTCAAACCTGCTGAAATGAGTGTGTTTTGCAGAGTGTTTTTACCTCAAAATAAACAAGCACTAAAAAGACAAGAGCCTTTTCCCTTTTTAGCTCAAAGCCTTACATACGTGAAGGATAAATGGCAAACCAGGAGAGCAAACACAAAGGCTCAGAGTATTCAAAGAACTAAATGAACAAAACAATGAAAAAGGCTCATGGTAAGGCAAGGCAAGGCAAGGCAAGTTTATTTGTATAGCACAATTCAACAACAAGGTGACAAGGTACTCAATTACTCTACGTTATCGTGTTTTACTTACACTTTTCAGTTATAGTTGCTGACAATAAATAATATTGATTTGAATAATTAATGATTTTAGTACAATATAGTGATGAGTATAGATACCTATTTCACAAATATTTTGATTCAGTTTTAAACAAAAATATTAAGTACATGCAAAGAAGGTATTCTGTGAACCACATACTGAATTTTTTGTCTGAGATAAATGTAAATAAATACCTTAATTTTACACAAACACATACGCTAACATTTCAGACGTTTATTTCAAATTATCAAACTCAAATAATTACTAAAAGGATATTCATAGATTTTATCAAGCTCACCCAACTTATATATAGTGATTATATAAGTTGGATGTACTGTATATATATTTATAGTATATATATATATATTTATAGTGATTAAGCCTCTGAATTACTTTTTAGAGTGTGGAGTGTCAGCTTTTATTGAGCACATAATTTGCAATTTGTATATAAAAAATCATCAAAACAGCTTTATTTTATCATTTTAGCTGGTAGAAATGTCCTCCAAGGAGGTACTTTTTACTTTCTTACCTTGAGTACATTTCAGAGCCTGTACATTTTTACCTTTTCCTGAGTAAAGAAGTTAAATTAGTACTTCAACTTTTACTAGAGTATTTTTTAACACTAGTATCTTTACTTGCACTTAAGTACAGAATTTCTGTACCTTTGCCACCACTGCAACATTGCAAGGAAGAAGGGTTAAAGCAAGATAGCAAGTTCTTATGCTGCTGCATCACTTTCATACAAATAAAACAAGACAAGAACAGGTTTCCAAAAACAGAACAAGAACGGGTTTCCGTAAACAGATGGTGCAGGGGTGGGTGGCATTTCCTTCTTTCCAGTGGAAAAAATATGTAAATTTACCAAATGTAGGGATTAGTACTAGAAGGAAGATAGGTACACCTGGAAGGCATAACCACAAAATTAACATGATTTTAATGTTGATAAAATGCAGTTAACTAAAAACAGTGAGTGTTCTTATTTCCTTTAAACACAATAAAGGTATTGTAATCCAACCACGCTTTTTTTGGGGCGATCGTGGTTCAAGAGTTGGGAGTTCGCCTTGTAATCGGAAGGTTGCCGGTTCGAGCCCTGGCTCCAACAGTCTCGGTCGTTGTGTCCTTGGGCAAGACAAGTTGCCTACTGATGGTGGTCAGAGGGCCCGGTGGCGCCAGTGTCTGGCAGCCTCGCCTCTGTCAGTGAGCCCCAGGGTGGCTGTGGCTACAATGTAGCTTGCCATCACCAGTGTGTGGATGGGTGGATAACAGGCTGTGTAAAGCACTTTGGGGTCCTTAGGGACTAGAAAAGCACTATACAAATACAGGCCATTTTCTGCTGCTGAGTCATTCTCAAACCAGCCAAGAGATATAATCTTTCCAGTGAGTCCTGGATCTGTCCCCGAAGGACATGCCCAAAACACTTGGCTAAGAGGTGTCCAGGAGGCATCCTAATCATATGCCCAAACCACTGCAATGTTAATAAATAAATATATTTTATTTACTCTGTATTATTTTATTCCTTTCCTATTCTGCCATGATGGTTGAGAGTCTGTACACCATAAAATCTATTAATCAAACCCTGTATCTCAGTAATTCAAGTTCTTTCAAATAATTTCTCCTCATTGAAGTGTAGTTAACTGTAGCTTCCTCCTCTGTTGTAAAAGGTCCTAATTGCTTCACACTTTTTAACTTGTGAATATACTTTCACTGCTAAAAGTGTGTCAGTTCAGACAAGGCCTTTATGTAATGGACACGACTCACATTCTATATGTATTTTTATACCATTTGTGGCTAAATGCTGAAAGGGAAGGTTTACACATAATCTACTTTATTCAATGTAGATTCAAAGCAAACGGTAACAGCAGAAATGCAGTTATTCACTATATGTAATATATTCTTGACCCTCTCACAAAAATCTCAATAATAGTTGATATAATTTTTTCGATGGCATTTCATAAAATCAAGTAAATTGTTTACCACCGCTAAAGTCCCACTGCAATGGCCTCCTTAACAAATACTGCAACTACACAGGCTACAGACTTGGATCCAAGATTTGTAAGTTCCTCTTCACTATTTTTTGTTTCATCTTTTTGTCTTGCCAATATGCTTTGACTCAATGGCATTTATTGTATCTCAACAAAACCTGAAATCACACTCAGAAATAATGGGTGTTACAACGTAACAACCATTATTGGGGTCCCTAAGGACCCCAAAGCGCTTTACACATCCAGTCATCCACCCATTCACACACACATTCACACAAATGTAGTAGCGTACTGGTATGGTAAACTGCATGGAGAATAAACTCCTTACATTCGGTATACCTGTAAGGACAAGTTGCTGAAACATGTAATAATAATGGATTGGATTTATATAGCGTTTTTCAAGGCACCCAAAGTGCTTTACAATGCCACTATTCATTCACTCTCACATTCACACACTGGTGGAGGCAGCTACAGTTGTAGTCACACCTGCCCTGGGGCAGACTGACAGAAGCGAGGCTGCCATATCGTGCCATCGGCCCCTCTGGCCAACACCAGTAGGGTAAAGGACACAACGACCAGGACAGAGAGCCCGGGGATCGAACCGGCAACCTTCCAGTTACAGATGTGCTTCCCGACCCCCTGAGCCACAGTCGCCACCTAAATATCTAAATATATGTAAATATCTCCAAACCAAGTCATTTATCCTGCATCCACTCTTGTGTTGGGAATTCCAGCAGGACGTACAGCCATATAAAATCTATACAGTTTCTGCATAACTAACTGAATAGATTCAAATTTCGTTTAATATTTTAATCATATTAGTCTGTATGTGATATGGAGTTAGTGGCAAAAGAGGAGTGGGAGTACATTTAGCTTTCTATCAGGTTATGCTTCCTCTTTCTGTGTCAGAATGTTATTTACATGCGGTTTTCTCATTCCATGATCCTATTCCAAGCCAGGAAGAATATTTATTTGCTTTTTTCCTGCAGTTACATCAACTCATCTCTTTTCAGATTGTTTTCTTTCTCAGCAACATGCAGAGGTAGGATTGTGATCTTAATCATTTTATTATGTAGTTCTTTTTTTTTGTTGTTAAAGATGAGAAATAATAGTGCTGGTTTTTGTTCTAAACTTCACAGGATGAAGTGGTCAGCAGTCTGGTGGTTGGTGCTTTTTGTTTCTCTGGACATGCTCTCTCAGAATTGTGTTTCAGAAATTGGCACCTGTGCAGCCTGTGCTAAAAAGTGTGGTGAAAACATGAGTAAGTGCGTACATGTTTTTCTTTAACATTTTCTTGACAGTTATATTAAGATGTTATAAAAATTGCCATACCTTTTTATCATAATACAGGTTGCTATAAATACCTTGAATCCAGTAACGATGTATGGCAAATAGAGACACACCATCAGGATTTCCATAAAGCTGTATTGCCACAGTTTGACAATGACAATATTCCTGTGGGTGTTCTGTGGTGTATGATACTGGGATGTAGTAGAGGCATCTGCGGTGCAGCTGTTTATAGTTCTTGCTCCAGTGCATGTGGATTCTCAATCAGATCGAGGTCTTAGGATTTTGGTTTCAGATCAACATTTTGAGGTCTTTTTTGGGTTCTTCAAGTTGTTATTCAGTAGTTTGGGGATTTGATGTGTTTTTCTGTCTTTAATCTAATAAACTTTAGAAAGCAGAGGTAACCAAACTGTTTAAGAGTAAAGTGAGATCTTTAACTTAATGTGTTGCTTAGTTATTCCTTGTATGTGAGGAGAGGGATTGTATTAAACAAGGAGCCAATAAACAGAAGGATATATGGGAGAAATATGGTCTTTCTTTCTAGTCCCTGTCAGTACTCTCACCGCAGCCTTATGGCTCAACTGAAGGTGTTACATACTGATGGAAGGTGATGTTCGTCCAGGTGCACATTGGGGTGTATCACTCTAAAACATAGCAGTTCTGTGTCACTGCCGGCTTCTATTACTGCCCTGCATTACTTTTGTAAGGCATTACTTGTAATGAACCTTTGGTAATCAGTTTTTGGTAAGCAGGATAACTAATAGACAATAAAATAAAAAGTTCATAACATAAGATATGTAGCCTGGTCTCTACCAAAACATTTATAATAACATTTACTGAATCCAGTGAATTTCTGTGAATATATTTCATATGGAACAACACGGTTAAAAAGTCAAACGTAGGAATAACGTCATTTAGTTAGCACACCCACGTTACTCATCACAACTAATGTGCATTATCTTTGTTATTTGGTCACATTTATACCTTATAAACAGCAATTACACTCCACACATGTTAGTTTAAAGAAGTATCAACCTTAGTGCTGCACTATGATGTCAAATTATTGTCACAACAACAAAAGCAAGGTGATGTGTGGGGGCACAACCACATTAAAACAGCTTCACCAATAATTCTGAAAACCGTTTTTAACGTTTCAAATACTCAGGCTGCCACAAAGGTATTTCAGGAAGGTTCGGGGAGATTTTAATGTTAATGTGCTTCAGCATTTGTTCGTGGCGTTCCAAGATTGCTTCCGGGGTGAGGACGGGCTGCGGGGGGTGTTGAGTCCGCTGAGTCCGTGCTGGCTGGATCGTTATTGTGTTATTGTTCAACAGGGAGGACTCAAGTGCGGGACTCCAAAATCAGCTGTACAGAATAATTTATTTACAGAATCCACCTTGTGTCTTTACAGGCAGTGCAAGGCAGTGCTATATACAATTAAGTCAGGGACGGGGCTCAAGGGAAATCCAAGGGGTTAGTCACGTGGTGTCCAGGGGTCCAGGTTTTAGATCTCACCCTGAGTAGGCACACCTGAATCACATGATTAGTTCATTACCAGGCCTCTGGAGAACTTCAAGACATGTTGAGAAGGTAATTTATCCATTTAAATCAGCTGTGATGGATCAAGGACTCATCTAAAACCTGCAGGGACACCGGCCCTCGTGGACTGGGATTGGGGACCCCTGAGTTACACAGTTCACTTTCAAACACTTGACTTAGCTTAGCTGTAGACTTCACTTTCATTAACGCGTGGCAGACAACAATCCAGTGAAGAACAGCAGTCACCTCCTGGCTTAAATGCATGCCACCCTGATTAGGCTCAGGTGTTTCCTCTCACCGAGAGCGTGGGCCGAGGGCGTGAACCTACAAAGAGTTCCGCCCCGGCGATAGAGAAGAGGTGAGAGAGAGAGAGTGGACGTTTGGAAAGAAAGATAGAAAAAACCTCTGATCAGCTGGACGCTGATTCCCCTGGCCGTGACAGGTATTAATGGGTAAGAAAATAAAGTAATAAAGTTACATATTATAATTTTAAATGTTTAATTGATCAGAGAAATCCAAAGACAAAAAACGTTAGACCCTACTACTAAACTCATACAGAGGCCCAAGGGATCGTGGGAATCATAGAATCATGATGTCATTTTTCTGAAGAACTGATTGTTCACTAAGTGGTGATTTGAACCTTTTGAAAATCTAGAACATGTAGCGATGACACATGTAGAAAATTGTGTATGATCCTAAATTTTTTTCGTAAATTAAAAGCTTTCAATATCTTCTCTCTGATATTTTTTGCAAATCACTTTTTTATATAATCTGTGGCATAAAATGATGGTAGAATAAACAATTTATTTTGTGAACTGAATCTTTAATACCATTGAATATGTGGTACCTTTAATTGACCTTTTAAGCTTAGTATGATATGTTTTCTTTATTCCTTTAACAGCTAGCTGCTGTTTTCAGAATGTGTGGAACCCTGTGCAAAATGGCACCAAAGAAGACCCCATTAAGTAAATGTTTACATTTTTTGGTCATATTTATGCTTGTCTGAATATTTCTGTTTCTGTTTGTTTATGACTGATTTCTTAGTCTTTGATCAAGCATGTATATCAGAGCCAAACGTAAAGAATTCGCTGAGAATTAAGATTAAAATCACGTTCAAGATACGTATTCTGTGATGCGTAAATACTCAAAAGATGCAAATACAAAGGATTCATGTTAATATTTTCTTCTTTATCTCCCCCTCTCCCTACAAGAACATTGGAAATCCTAGAAAATATTCTTGAGCAAACAAAAGTGGAAGGGGCCATATCAATGCATTTCCCTGATTTAGTTGTTCTCCTGTTCAAACCCAATCGTACCTCTGACAACCTTGAAATTTTCGCCAGTGACAGTGAGGTATGAAAGAAAAAAGAATACATAATACACATAATAAAATATAATGATTTTGACATAATACATAATATGTTGATCCATGATTTTGTATTAAGCCCAATTAACATTGTTCTTGTGCAGCTCTAATGCCTTTGTTGTGCAGAATAATTTTTAGCAAAAATCTTCACATCATCGTATCACAGATACATTGCCATGAAATTTTGTTAGAATGAATTTAATAATTTTTAATAAATAATAATTATAAAATAATAATAATTTAATAAATGTTCGGATAATCCACCTTTTCCTCTAGCATGACTGTCAGGTCACTGTTTGTCATGTAAACACAACCTAAAAATCGATCTCATCACTCTCAGCTGAAGTATTCACATGCAATGCTTCTCTATCTTTCAATAATATAGGCAGGATTGACGCCAGTCGCCAACAGGAGAGTACACGTTCGACTACCAAGAGAAGTTGGAGGAGGGGGGAACAAGATTATCTTTTCCATCCTTAAGTTTGCTGAAACAGCCAGCGTGAGAGACTATACTTTGTTATGTATTATAAAAAAGACATGAGCAAATAGTCCTACCCATGTATACTTACTATGTAAATTTAAACTCCCACTTACTTTGGTTTGGCCAGTAAGATTTTTTAGCAAAAATATAATGTTAATATTAACTTACATTAGCGTTTTTGGTATTGCCTTACTTGGTTTTTGAACATGATTAGTTTTAAAACTGGAATTATCTTTTAATGTGGTTTAGTTTATAGCTCATGTTTGCAGTTCTCCTATACATCCAAATACACTGATTAGGGGGGAAAAAACTCCACCATATAGCACCTTTACTTTCTTTTAACCACATGAGAACAAACCACATCAAATTGAATGAATAAAAGTCAATTTATTAAAAAATTCTGAATATTGGATCAGCACTTTTGTTGCAATTTTTTTATTTAACTTTAGCAAGCTAATAAATCTACTAAAAGACAACTTATCAAACTACATAGACACGACTTGCAGGTTTAGTACAATGAGTTTATTTACAATTAATGTTGCACAAAAAACAGAATATGTCCACAAACACAGACAGACTGATAGAGAAAAGAGGGGAGAAATGGTAGACAGCAAAGCAAGTAAAGAAAAACTTTCTACAAGCCAACTTGATGAACTTGTGTTGTATTGCAGAGCATGGTTGGAACCTTCCATGAAGTTTATGATCAACGACTGGTTGGCCTAAGTGTGCAGGGCAAGAAAATATCAGGACTACAAGAGCGCTTCAACATCACCATGAATTTCACCACAACAATAAATGTAACTCCTGATGTAATTCAATATTTTACTCCAGTCTTACTTTCTATACCTTTATATCATTGTTAAAACAACATATCAGGTTTATTAGTTGTTAAAACACATGTATGTATGCTGTATTGCATAAGATGTAAAATGATCGCCATCTCACAATGCTGTGATTGCAGCTATTCCCCAAAGCTGTATGAATGGTGCTCATGGCCACTGATCAGTGGATACTGATCAATGGTCATCGCAATTTGCATATTAGTGATCAAGAAACAAACCTCACAGCCCGTTTTTGGTCAGCGGTGCTGGTTTTTTCCTTATGAGAATGTTCTCTTCGTAACGTTCGGGAAACCTTCTTCAATCTGGGCTGAAGAAGTCACTTTGATGAATGATGAAACGTTTGTACCACTGAAAATGTTACATTCAGATGAACAGAAGCAATTTTTGGGGGGATATAAATGTTAGAAAAAAGATATGCACTCACCAACGACTTCAGTAAGGACACCTTACAAGTGGACCCTGGTTTTTCATTAGAACTGCATTAAATAGAGACTGAATGAAGTTTTTATTCCCATCTACTAATATTGTTTTATTATTACATTATCATAGCACAAGGTTCAGTTGGGTTTCCATAAACACAGGTGGTAGAAACATATTCTCCAAAGAGCTACTGTTCACTTTCTTACTTTAAGTACTTTTCTTGACCATGCCTAAATGAACGCATGAACAGACACGCATATATAAACACACAATATTTTTTGTGCCATAGGAAACCCAAGAGCCATCCTGCCAGTTTTTAAATTTCACAGCAAAGAGTAAGTAACCAAGCGTCACTATTCAATAGTAATCTATAATACATTGTTTGTGTTTGTATTTCTCAATTGTGGTTTCACTCAGCATCAGGAATTTGTGGTGATGTCATTCAGCTATCACAGCAACTCATGCATAATGGTCCTGTTTGTTTGACTTACCAGATTTCAGTAAGGAGGGCTGCCTTACCCTGTGGACACGTGGTCAGGGTAATGTTACCTGTTCCTGTGACCACTTCACATACTTTGCTGTGATCATGGTAGAATTTACCTTTTTCATGATAAAAAGGGGCTTTAAAACCATTTATCCATGCTACATCTCTAACTGTAACAATGTGTATGTATTCTCCTCAGGTATGTACTTCCATCTCACTTAAAGACCAGAAGATTTTATCATACATTACTATAACTGGCTGTAGTCTTTCACTTTGTGCCCTGGTCATTGCTGTATTGCTCTTCATCACAAATAGGTATTATTCCCACCTTCATCATCCCCCCTTTCACATCTTCAATATGTGGAATCAGTATCAGTATCTTTAGTTTCTGCTCCCCTTTCCTTTTACCTTTTTGCTGGTCTTCTTCTTTTCATTAATTTAAAAGGGAATGCAGTCATCCTCTCTTACATTCCTTCTCTTTTCTTTTTTATTTCATTTCTCTCATCAAGTATTTTTTTTATTCTTCCACTTAATTTCCCTACAAACATGATATGACCATTAACTTTACACAAAAGTTATCACTTACCACAGATACCTTCTCCCCTCTCTGACAGAAAACTCAGAGAAGATATCTCTATGAAGGTCCACATTAACCTTGTAATTGCTCTGATTCTCCTCAATCTGCACTTCCTGCCCAGTCACATGGTGGCAGCAGAGTCCACCACATGGCTTTGTTTTTACATGGCTCTTGCCCTTCACTACTCCCTGCTGGCTGCTTTCAGCTGGATGGCCTTGGAGGGATTCCACCTCTACCTTCTCTTTGTAAAAGTTTTTGACACCTATGTCAGCAGATACCTGCTCAAAGTCTGTGTGGTGGGATGGGGTAAGTGGAGCACTTTAAACAGGAAGTTGTCTTCACCAGTCTGCAAACCTTTGTCTGACTGATCAGTTTGTGTGTTTCAGGTGTTCCTGCAGTCATTGTGTCATTGGTGGTGATCATAGACAGAGAGTTTTATGGCTACATCTCTATCTCCCCTGAAACTGCAGTGTAAGAAACAAATTTGCATGCATGTAAAATCTAACCTTACTTCACATTTATAAGGTGATTTGCATGTGCATCAAAATTTCTATGTATTTGCATGTCAGGGAGGAAAATGTGTCTAATTTGTTTAAAATACACTGCATGTCCTACATTTCTGTTACAGAATGCTTTTCTGGCTTTTCAGTGTGAGACATTAAATTATCATCTGTTTCTGTTCATTCTCTTTAGATGCTTTATAAACAATCAAATGGTGAAAATGGTGACTACAACGGGACTGTTCCCCTTTGTGTTTCTCTTTAACATGTTAATGTTTGCAGTGACAGTCAAACGTGTTTTCTCTGTTGGACAAAAAAAAAAGGTAAATTTGTCAAAAAAATCTTTAAATTACTTCATTTCTAAATCCTCCATGTCAGCCTGTCCCTTGGAAACCCCAGACCAACTGGTCTTGCCAACATTATTCCTCATTTTTCAATTTAAAATGGATCTGCCCAGGACCTCCTCCAGGTGGGACATGCCTGGAACACCCAGGAGGCATCCTGTCAGATTCCCCTATCACCATAACTGGCTCCTTTCCATGTGGAGGAGTAGCAGCTTTACACTGAGCCCCTCCCAAATGGCTAAGCTCCTCACCCTATGTCTAAGGGAGAGACCAGCCACCCTGAGAAAAAACTTAGAAAGCTCATTTCTGCCATTTGAATCTGTGATCTCTTTCAGTCACTACCCAGAGCTCATGACCGTAGGCGAGGGAAAGGATGTAGTTCGACCAGTAAACTGAGTGCTTTTCTTTTACGCTCAGCTCTCTTTTTACAATGACGAGCCGGTACAGCGCCCGCATCACTACTGCTGCAGCACTAATCCATCTGTCGACTGTCCCACAATTCTCAATTGAAAACAAGAACTCGAAATATAATATAACTTCTTTACTTCACTAATTATCTCATCTGTAACCCAGGGTGGGCACTCCAGGTTGAGGGGCATGGCCTCAGACTTGGAGCTACTGATTCTCATTCCTACTGCTTCACACTTGGTTATGAACCACTCCAGTGCAAGCTAGAGGCCACCACCCGATAAAGCCAACAGAACCATATTATCTGTGAAAAGCACAGATGAAATTCTGAGATCACCCATGTGAAAGCCTTCCAGCACTTGGCTATGCCTGTCCATAGAAATTATGAACAAAATTGGTGCTAAAATGACAGCCCTGGGTCCAACGCGGACCGGGAACAATTCTGACCTATTCCTGCCATTGTGAACCAAGTTATTGGAATGGTTGTCTAATTTTAAATATTCTGAAGAAAGTTATTTACTGGTAATATTTTAAAATGTGTTTTTAAAGCTTAAAACATTTCTATTAAAATCAAACTCTATAAATGAACAAGTGCATCTGGAGAACACAAGCAATTTTGAAAACATTTTGTGGTCATCTGTGTTTTTTTTAACCTGCTGTGTCATGTTTCATTCTGGTAAATCAGCTTGGGCAGATTATCCATACCAAAGTCATCAAAAGTATTTGTCGCTTGTTGGGAGTCTGCGCACTGCTTGGCCTTACCTGGGGCCTGGCTTTCTTCTCATTTGGACAGCTGACCACTCCTAGCCTCTACCTCTTCTGCATCCTGAACTCATTGCAAGGTCTGTACAGTCTACTGCTATGTGTGTTTCTGTCAAAGGGAATAATGAGGATTAGCTTATTGATTCCCACCCAGTATCCAGTAAGGGTCCTGGCTAGACCACCCATATTGAAAACCAAGCCCTGGAATGGCGCAGCTACATCTGCAGCCTGTCTGCAACTCGGACACAAAAACATTTAATTCTTCCCGTCTCACCACCATGGGAAGCAGAGCTTTTAGCTGCTATGCTCCCAGGCTGTGTTCTATTTTATTGTAAAGTGTCCTTGGGTGTCTTGAAAGGCGCTTCCAAGTAAAATGTATTATTAGTAGTAGTATTATTATCAGTGTTATTATTGCATGTTGTTCTGTGTATGGTTGTGTATGTGATGAATAAAGCTTGTTTGTTTGAAACTGAACAAAATTTTCCAACAAGGCCACTTGTTAAAGTGCACATGCTATCCATTTCATAGACATTACTTCGAAATACATTATTGTATGCAGTAGATTTTGACTTTTCGTGTGTATAAATGAACAGTAACCTAACACAGTTGACTTATCAGTTTATTTGAATTAATTGCACACTCCTCACACTTCCTGGACTCACTCTGATCCTTTGCCTAACACACTCTTCTTTGTGCCACACAGGTTTCTTCATCTTCCTGTGGTTTGTGATGTCAGTGAGAAAGTCCCAAAACTCTGCTAAACAGACGAGCATTGAAACACGTAGTAAAAGCAACTAGATTAAAGACAACTGGAAAAATACCAAAAGGTGTGCTGGTGAAATGTGCAACATAATGCTGAAATCTGACAGTAACGATTTTGTTTTACTTCTGGATTTTATATGCCCGGCAATTTACCATAACTGGCAGGAGCTGATTCTAAATGATGAAAATAAATGTAATAGTATGAAGATTTTGACAGTTCTGCTGCTTTATTTGAAATTTTCTTGTTTATATAAATCTTTGTGGAAAAGGGGTTATCATTCCAAAATAAAGCTTAAATAGGATGACAACATCCTATTTAAGCTTTTGAGAGTAAAAGTTGCCATACTGAAGAGAATCTAGAATGACTAGATTCCATGTCCGACTGGATTGTCAAGAGGACAATCATCGATTATTGATATTTTTCCCTTGAAGTCACCTGTCCTCTTTTTTTTCGATTGCACACAGAGCAGATCTTGCTTTTAAATGCAGTTCACCCTCCACTGGTTTAGTGCTTTGAGACATTTTGATATAGTTATGTTGATTACACCATTGTGAATTTACGGCATGTTTCCTTATAATCCAGCTTTGAGATTATTAGAAATTGTGTTAGTTATTTTATGTTTTGAACTTTTCTGTGCCAGTTTGTACATCTGAACATGCTCAATGCATTGCTAACTTATAAAAGCTACAGTGTCAGTGTGAATAATAAAAAAAATGATATTTTTTTTGCTTTGCTTGTTTGTTATATTTCATAATATTTCTATTAACAGACCTAGTTTAGAAAAGACTGATGTCAGACTCCAAACTCCACTGAAAATAGTTTTTAGAACTGCAGTCATATTATTGCCCCCATAAAGAACATTTGCCTAAAACAAATACCTCCCAAAGACCACACAGAAGCGCCTCTTAAACATTAAACACATAGTCACTCAGGCAGATTACTGGTGACTGTCTGGTCCATCGTGCTCACCTCAGAGATGTTGACTGAATGTTAAGGTAAGTCTTTCTTTATTTTCTCATTATTTATTTCTTTGTGTGCTTTGTATCAAATGAAAAAAAGACATACATTCAAAAGTGAATTTTAGCTAGAAAAAATGCTTAACATCTTTATTAGTTTTGTAATGTATTTCGGCAAACACTTGCTAACTACTAGTCAAGCATTACTAAATCTTGAAAGACTGCAATGCAAACCAGGAATGGAGAAGACTGACCCTTGGACAGTAGCTAAAAGCTTTCAAAAGCTGCAACTTTTACTATGAAGGCAAATGGTCCCAATTTCTAGTTTGTGTTGCACTTTTCACAGCATCACTATAGCTGGTCTTGAGGGAAAAAAATAGATCATTGACATTTGGCTACACCTGTATGACTGAGGCTTTAGCAATTATTTCCCCAGTGATTGGCATCAACCTTCAGAAATTACTTGCAAAGGGTCAGAAAATGCTCAAAATGGTCAATGGATACTTAAAATGAGAGAGAACTTGAGGGTAGGTAAACATTTGTATGTTTTTTAAAGGACTTGAAGACAGTCAGACAAGTGCATTATTGTTATCAGTACATGCTTTCCAATATGCATATTCGAGCTTACTTCCTACTACCTTCCTCATATATGAATGTTTATTGACATGGATTTTAAATAAAGCTGATTGAAACTCTCTGAAACACATTCATTTTGTTTTATATTTTCTTTTAAATTTATTCCACATATTCACAGGATAAATAATGTTGACCGTACTTCTTTTGCTACTGCTGCACGAATCACTGGCTGACCAAGGTATGAATGTCTGTTTTGTTTGCTCACTCATAGGAATTTATATTTATTTATTATTTATTTATGTATCTATTTATTTATCTAACATTTTTGTGCAGTCTTCAAAAAATAACACAAATACAAATTGGATTTAAAATTCTGGTTCTCACCACTTATTTCTGTGGAATATTTTTTTTAATTTACCTCATATTTTATATTTTCTTCCATTTTTTCTGCCTTGTCGTGTATAAGACCTCATGTTTACATGAAGCTGTTATACCAACCACAAAGATAATTTGTAACACACGATTCAGAAAAATTCTATTATTTTATAATCTTACAATATATAGCACCTTGTGGCGACTGTTGCTGTGATGCTGTACTACTTGTTCCTATGTAAAACATTAAAGTTCTAGGAGATTTAGAGGGAGCAAGAACTGCAATCAAGCTCTATTTACAGTTTTTGCTATAACTTGCCTGGAAATTTGTTCTAACTGGCAACAGTTTTTTCACATCTCTGTGGAGGAATTTTGGCCCTTTTTCTTTGCAGAACTGATGAGTAAATTGGAGCGGGAGATTGAGAGACAGATTGGGGCTGCAGCTGCAATGATGTGGATGCTGTATCAATCTGTTGTGGTAAAAGGAGAACTGAGCATAAAAGCGATACTCTTATTTACCAATCAATCTATGTGCCTCCTCTCACATATGGTCACATTAGGTGTGACCAGCCGCTCACCAGCCTCTGTTGGCCTCACCAGCTGTTGTTTATCCGGGGCCTTGAAGTGGAGAGGGTGAGCAGCTTTAGGTACCTGAGCGTCTACATCTTTGAGGACCTCACCTGGACCTGGAAAATTTGGTATGTCGGCCAAGATCCTCAGCAGGTTCTGCAGCTGCATTGTGGAGAGCACACTGACAAGCTGCATCACTGCATGGTACAGCAGCACTACTGCCATGGACCGCAAACACCTGCAGAGAGTGATAACAACTGCTTGGAAGATCACTGCTGTCACTGCAGAGCACTTACCATCGCAGAGCCCAGAGGAGAGCTGCCTCCATCCCCAAAGACCCCCCACACCCCCAACACGGGCTGTTCACACTTCTGCCATTGGCATGGAGGTTCAGAAGTCTGATATCCAGAACATCTATACTCAACAACTCTTTCTTCCCCATTGCCATCAGACTCTTGAACAGCTGACCTATTTTTGACCAGTAATAATAATGTTTTGCACATCAGGCTGCATATTAAGCTATAGCTCTTTTGCACACATCTCTGTTTCACACTTCAATATTTTGTCTCCTTTTCTGTACTTTTGTACTATTTGTATTTTATCTGTTCTATTTCTGTTGTCTATATTAACCGGCATCTGAGGGTGGACAGCAAAGAAAAAAATTCATTGCACAGAGAAATGCCCTTTCCCCCCCTTTGGACACGTGACAATAAACACTTTGAATCTTGAAAAATGAAAAAAACTGTGAAATCAGGGAGGGGGCTTAAACTTTTTCACAGCACTATATGTGTACTACTTGGTCTCTCTGGAATAGTTGCTCTTAACTTAACCCTGACTGAATATGTGTAAGTTTATGTGAGTTACATCTTTTTTTTGTCTTCTGTGTCTGTGCACAGTGTGCCTCACCATTTCTACTTACACCACTGAAATTAATGGAACTAATGCAAACATCACTGAACATCAAAGTACGGTGGACTGTCAGATGCACTGTCAGACTTCCTGCGTCTTTCTATGCATCCCTGGAGAAAAGGCATGGTTCAATGGTACGTCTTACTGCTTGGATGTTAAGCCTGAAACAACACCTGAAAATGGAACAATTTATCAACTGGGAAAATGTAAGTGTGCTGAAATCTAGTCTGATTAGGATAGAAATTGTTCTGCCGAACTGCTGATTCACAGCCATTCCCACTTGTCCTCTCTTTTTCTTAATCTCTTTCGTGTCTCTTTTCCAGATCACACTTGCTACCTGTACCCATGCCTGAACAGTTCCATCTTGCGACTGATTGATTCACTGGATTATAAACAGAAAAACTTGATAACACTCTTCAACATAAGAAACTCGTGTTTGAACCTCTTCAATAATAATCAAAAACTCAAGTGGACCTTTATAAAGTAAGTAGGAGTCCTGCAGCAGGCACTCCTGCACATGCTGTTGAGTAGGCACATGTATTTGTCTTTTTTTCCTTTTGAAGGAAATTGCCTTCCCGGGTTTCCTCCGTGGCGTGAGCGATAAGCAGAGTTTTGTCCTTTCCTTCTAAGATTCCTAATTATTTAAAGTAACACTCAGGTATGCCATTCAGCGTGTTAGTACGAGCTCGGGAGCAGCTTGGGAGAACAAGAAAACAGAGACTGCTTTAGGTTGCCTTCCCAATCGACTCAAAGGTTTATTTAGTACATAACAGCTTATATAGAGGAAAAAAAGGTTCGTGTGTCAGCTTTCCCAGTTCAAACTGGTACAGACCAAATAAGGAAACGTCTTCCTGCCTTGTGAGCAAAGAAGTATCCTGTGTGTAGTTTATCAGTTCAGCTATAATTTATGATCATCCCAGCAAAATACACTCCTAGACATAAAATACAGAGTTCTTTCATTAGTGAATTCTGAAACAAACCACCTAGCCTTTAACGAGCCTTTTCCAGGAGATAAAGAAAAAGGGAGGATGGGAGTAAGGAAGTGGTCTCATCTCTGTGGTGTTTTCGACCTTGGGGTACCAGCCTGTGAGTCTTACACATCAATTCTTGGGTCAGAGAGAAAAATAACTAAAACAAAGGGGCCTTATTGAATGACAGAGTTTTCCTGCATAATGTCACTATAAAACAATATCCAGTAAATGCTACCATGGTACTAAAATACCTAACAGTTCCCCTCTTTTATTATTTTTAAAAATAATAACTCAAATAGAAAGGAAAAATCACAAATGTAATAACATAATATAAAAAGCAAATCATAAAATGTAATAGTTCACAACCTAATGTTCAATATACACATCAGGAACATCATTGGTAACATCTGACACATAATCTGGGTCAATTTGTGCCAATTGCAAATACATTGAAGTAGCTGTACTAGTAGCTATACGGGTTATCATTGAACGTACACAGGGTACCACACAACAGACAATAATCATCAAAAACATGCTGCAACGGTTACAAAGGCTACAATTAGTTCCTTCCATCTTCCAAACGTGTCCTGTAGCCACTTATGTAGCCACTGACCGTGACTTGTATTGGCAATTAGTTCTATCTGCAATGCTTCAAGTTTATTCATAGCTTGTGTGAATGAACCGTTAGGGGCGGTGTTATTGGGAATGAAAGTACAGCATACATCAACGGTTACTAGACCACAGGTACCGGTCCAATTAACAGGTAAAGCTAATCTAAGGGTATTATTGCACAACCAATAAGCATGTGGGATTGGTCTGGTCAGGCGCGTGACCATGTGTGATTTAACTAACTCCCCCCAGTCAGTATCATTTAAGACACCCTCTGGGGGAACAATGATCGATTCTGCGCTCGAACTTGAACTGTGTGTGTGTTCCTCCAGATATGATACAACTTCAGCCACAGAGACAGCTAGCCATGTCTCATTACAGCGTGCACCTGGGGAGTCAGAGAAGAATGTATAGTTATCCTTTGTATAATCTATGTGTGTGTCTGGGCCAGTTAACTTTAGTCTGCGCAGGCATATCATACTAGTATTAAAATGGAGAGGGATCTGTCCTAAGGGCAGTGAGGGTTTTAACCTATTCTTGGGGCGTTTCATTGGGGCGCAGGTCCCTGCGGTGTCATTAGATAACTTCAATAATTCGCCTAATGGAGTCTCAGGGTTAGTTGGTGTGTGTGTGTGTCTAAGTAGGCAGTCGAGAGGGCTCAGAGTCAACTGTAAAGCGTCTTTAAAGAGAGCATTATTTCCGCTGATTTTCTCTAGTCCCTCAGTGAGGGGGAAACCGGATATGGGGTATCCTACTATTACCTGTTCTGGATTAGCCTTTGAACAGACATAACAGTTACTGTTTCCTAAATCACGAGCGGCTGTTCTGGCATTTTCATACCAGGCGTTAGCTCCTGTTCTAGAGGGTGCATAAAATGGTTTATTAGTGGCGTCTATGTTGCTATTTACTGATTTTAGGGAACGTGAGGAGTGCATTAAGTAGGTGTCTTGCAAAATGGAGCATGAGGTATAGTCAGCAAAATATGACCTGCAGAAATGTGAACATGGTTGCAGTTTACAATACAAAATAGCAAAGAGAAATCCTAAGGTTAATGCGATAGATATGATAAATAACCTAAATATATAAGAAAGACAGTTCTTCACTCGTCTCCTGGCCTGGTCCCAGGTTCGAGAGACATTGAATAAGCGTCGTATGATGACAATGGGCATTTCATTTTCTCCATTATCAGGATGAAATGAGTCTGGCTTTATCAGGTTAGACATCATGTGGTACTTTTGGCTTTCTGTTCCTGCTGGATGTTTGAGTACCTTGTTGTTGTTCTTTCAGGCGTTGTGTGTTAATCAGTGATTGTGTGTGTGTACATTGGATCCGGGCGCTGGCTCGCCTGAGATGTCATCTACCCGTGTGTGTTTATTTGCTCTGGATCCGGGCGCTGGCTCGCCGGAGATGTCGTCTGCTTGATCCGACGCCTGAGATGGTCCGATTGGGCTGGTCTTAACCCTGCTGGCATGAATCCACTGAGGTTGTCCGTCTGTGAGGATGCTGGTTCTTCGTCACTGCCAGTACAGTCTGGGGCTGGAACACGCGCGGCCTCCCAGAGAGTCCTTGGTTTTAGTGGCTTCTCCAACATGCGTCTCCTTGTCTCCACTGGTGGAACTGTGGAGGGGAAAAGCTGAGAGAGACAAACTTTCTGATAGTTATTATTCAGTTTTTCTACCAGGTTGTGAACATCAGTGGACAATGCAATATACATCACCTTCTACTAGCGGTGCCCCTCTGGAAGCTGACCATGGTGTTGGAAATAGTCTTATTTCAAATGGAGATAATTTGGTTACTGTAGATTGAGTCATTCTAATCTCACACAGGACTTGAGTAAGTAATTTGACCCAGGTCATTAAAGTTTTAGCACACTTTTGAATTACTTCTAATGTGAATGAAGATCCTCTATCACTGTTAATCTGGTGAGGTATTCCGAATCTGGGTATTATTTCATTGCTCAACTTTTGACAGACTACTTCTACAGTTTCTTTTGAGGTTGGATAAGCTTCTACTCATTTACTAAATTGATCCACTATTACCAGTAAGTACTTGATGCTTCCTTGTGCTGGCATATGTGTGAAATCAATTTGTAATGTATGAAATGGAAAATCTGGTTGTGGTAAATGCTGATGTTTTGCTTTTGAGCTACCTACATTAGTTCGCGCACATGTTAGACAGGTTGCTAATATGCTTTTACTGCATGTGATGTTTTCTCAATTACAAATCTTAATTTTATTGCCCCTATTACCCCTCTTTGTCCGACATGACTCACACAGTGAAAATGTCGGGCAAGGACTGGCATCAGGGAATATGAGAGGGCAATCAAACCCTTAAGATGTTGTATAAGCCATCTCTGTCATCTAAGGTACAGTCATTATTCTCCCAATAGGTGCAATCACATGCAGAGGCTTGCTCTTGTATGAATTTTAAATCAACATTTATTTCTAAATAGTCTGGGAGTGTAACAAGTGGCAGCTGTAGGGGCACAGATAATACTTCCTGCGGAGGTGGGAGCTGTGATGCAGCTGCAGCCTTGGCTGTCACGTCTGCTAAGGCATTACCTGTTGCTTCGTCTGTGTCAGCTGTACTGTGTCCTTTCGTTTTTACAACTGCAACGGCCGATGGCAGCTGTATAGCCTGCAAAAGTCTTTGAACAAAATCAGAATTTAGCAATTTATTTTCCATCAGTAGATCTAAATCCTCTTTGTCTCCACAATGTGCCAAAGTCATGCACAACGCCAAATGCATAGCGGCTGTCTGTGTAAATCGTCACATGCTTATCCAAATGTAGCTCACAGGCGCGTATTAAAGCCATGAGCTCTGCTTTTTGTGCTGAGTGAAATGGTAATGAGTGAGCCTCTAGTATGATGTCAGGCAATGTCACCACTGAATAGCCACAAAGAAATGAGTTGTCATTCGGCCTTGAACAGGACCCGTCCACATAAACCGTGGCTGAGTCTGAGATAGGTGTTTGCTCTAAATCTGGACGTGGTGCTGTGGATTCCTGTATACGTGTCATGCAGTCATGATCGTCAAGCCTGTCTGAGCCATCCTGTCGGTCAGAAGAACACAGCATAGGATCAATAAATGTGCTGGCGAATCAGGTGTGCTGCTCGCTTTTATAGTGAGATTTGCATATGTTGTGTAGTTATGTTTGCTAGAATGGTCGTGACCTGGTGATTGGTGTGTAGAATAGTGTCATGTGAGAGTGTGAGCTTCTCGCAGTCCCTTATCATGATAGAGCAAGCTGCTACTGCTCTCAGGCAGGCCGGCGGAGGTCAGCACTCCCTTTAATGCATTGAAAGAGACAGTCATTTCTGTGGATCACAGTATTCGAGGAGGCTTGTCTTTTTTACAACAGTCACGCAGAATGTGGTCATGAAAAGAACAGTCTGGTATCCACTGTCTGCAATAGTTCACCATGCCTAGGAAGGACAACATTTCCTTCTGTGTAGTGGGACGAGGGACAGAGGTCACAGCTTTGACCCTGTCTGCAGTCATGGAACGTTTTCCGTGAGACAGTGTGAATCCCAAATATTGAACAGAAGTCTGACAGTACTGCATTTTCTTTGCAGATGCTTTGTGGCCAGTCTTTTGGAGGTGCTGGAGAAGCATGTGTGTAGCAGTTTGACATAGTTTTTCACTTTCAGCACAGAGGAGGAGGTCATCCACATGTGGATCAGGGTGCAGCCCTGGAGGAGTGAAGCACCATTGAGAAAGCAGCAGAGCTGTCTATCATGCCTTGGGGCAAACGAGTCCAAGTGTACTGCTTATTTCTATGTGTGAATGCAAATAACGGCTGTGTGTCTTCATGCACAGGTACTGAAATCCACCACGGTAAAGTGTGTATGCAATGCATGTCAATATGCTGTGAACATCTGAAACGAGAGGTGGCAGAGGAATGTTGACTGCATTAATTTGCCTTAAGTCTTGTATGAAACGCCATACGCCAGGTTTGTTAGGCTTTGGCACAGGATTGACAGGAGTGTGGGCTTTATTGCTCCTGTAGTCAATAAATCTCCTATCATGACATCTAGGGCTGCGGCTTTTTCGGCAGAAATGGGATGTTGCTTGACATATACTGGCTTGTTGTGTTTTAATAGGTGTACGTGATAAAGTGTACAGTCAATAAATCCTATATCATTCTCACTTCTTGACCACAATGTCATATTCTGGTATTCAGCTGGCAACATAAGTGCAGAAATAGTACAGTCGATAGGGTAGGTTAGATCTATGTGACGACATGGTGTAGTTATATCATAACCTATGTCTGAGTTATGTGACAAAATCACTGTTTGACCTTCACTTGTGTGAGCAGTTATCATGTTGTTGAACAGTGTGAGAGAAACAAAAGTGTGGCTCCCAGTCATGGGATTACCTGGTAGTGGCGTCTGTACACGTTTTTTTTTTGGCACAGTGTGTGACATACAGTACCGGACAAAAAGGATGTTGAGTTCATTCTCTGCTGAGGGTCCAGCTGACACAGAGGATGTTCCTTCTCCATCATGTCGGTACATAGGGCAGAGAAAACATAAGCTGTTATCAGTGTCAGCAAACGTTTCACCCTTTATGTTAAATTAAATACACAAATTCATTTTTGCTCTGGGTGTCTGCGGCTGCTGGAAAACTGAGCTAAATTTGCACCTCTAGCTTGTCCAACAGTGCATAAAGCGTTTTATGAATACTAGGATGGATTCATCAGGCTTCTGTTTACACATAGTTACTGCATTTAAGTCAATTTTGTCTCTGGACATTGTTAGCAGGAATTTCTTTAGATTCTTAAAGAAATCGGCGACTTTGTCATTATTTACCCTCCTTTTGTCCATAGCGGTAACATTTGATGCATCACGTCGCGGCATTCTATCATATATTTTCTACAGGACTTTTTAAGCAGACTACTTTTCTTATCACAAATGATATTCAACATTTCTACTGACCTGTTTTCTGGCGATAATCGTTCGGGATAAGGCTCCGGAAATAAATTAGAATGCATTGAACTTCTTAAGTTGTAAACAAAGTCAGTCACATAAGCACTCCCGCATGTTCTGGATACGTGATCATGGACGTCTTCACCGATTCGCGGACGTAGGTTACACGTAACCGGAAATGGGAGTTATACTGAGCCGTTATTTGAGACTTTATTTTGTATTTTATTAATTTTTTGGTTTTACAGGTACTTTAGATTTTTTATCGGACCTGTCTGTGGTCTTTGAATTATTCTGACCCATGTTCAGTGATTTCCAGAGGGGTTTACACGCTAGGAGGATTTATGTTAGTATTTTCGCTGCGGCACAGCTGAGGTCACTTTAAATTTATTGCTAGCAATTTTTTGTTTGTGTGAGCAACTCTCACTTAGCGAGCAACTTCTCGCTTAACGAGCAACTTCTCGTAAAACAACAGGCAACTTCCTGTGTCTTTCTGCTTTTAATTTACTGCTTTTAACCCTTGTATGGTAATCGGGTCTGTGAGACCCGTTCAACTTCTCCCTGTGTCACTCTTTGGTGAGCAACTTCTCACTTAACGAGAAGTATTTAAGACAACAGGCAACTTCCTGTGTCACTCTTTCTGAGTGAGCAACTTAAACAAAATTAAAATATTCAAGACAACAGGCAACTTCCTGTGTCCACCAACACCACACAAGGGTTAATTTACTTTATTCGGGGACTGAGGAAGTCAGTCAGTGTATCTCTCTGGATCACTAAGTGAAACTTCGTCAGCATATCCCGTTTTTTTTATGGATCGATCACTGAGAGAGGTATAATATGGTCTCTATATAAATATGAAAGACGCATATTTACCTTCTGTCAGCCATCCCACTTCTGACACCAAAATTGAAGGAAATTGCCTTCCCGGGTTTCCTCCGTGGCGTGAGCGATAAGCAGAGTTTTGTCCTTTCCTTCTAAGATTCCTAATTATTTAAAGTAACACTCAGGTATGCCATTCAGCGTGTTAGTACGAGCTCGGGAGCAGCTTGGGAGAACAAGAAAACAGAGACTGCTTTAGGTTGCCTTCCCAATCGACTCAAAGGTTTATTTAGTACATAACAGCTTATATAGAGGAAAAAAAGGTTCGTGTGTCAGCTTTCCCAGTTCAAACCGGTACAGACCAAATAAGGAAACGTCTTCCTGCCTTGTGAGCAAAGAAGTATCCTGTGTGTAGTTTATCAGTTCAGCTATAATTTATGATCATCCCAGCAAAATACACTCCTAGACATAAAATACAGAGTTCTTTCATTAGTGAATTCTGAAACAAACCACCTAGCCTTTAACGAGCCTTTTCCAGGAGATAAAGAAAAAGGGAGGATGGGAGTAAGGAAGTGGTCTCATCTCTGTGGTGTTTTCGACCTTGGGGTACCAGCCTGTGAGTCTTACACATCAATTCTTGGGTCAGAGAGAAAAATAACTAAAACAAAGGGGCCTTATTGAATGACAGAGTTTTCCTGCATAATGTCACTATAAAACAATATCCAGTAAATGCTACCATGGTACTAAAATACCTAACACCTTTGTTCTATTTTTTCCCTTTAGTACTGTTAATCTTTAGCCCTGTGACCAAAATTGCTCACAGGATGGTTGATCCATCAATTTGGGTCAGACTGAGACATCTTAATGACAGTCAGGTCACCTTGGCACAAATTTTCGTGCCTTCACGTCACACTAGCATTTGTGGTTGCCAAATGCTAGTTCATTTAATGCAAATGTATAAATCTGATTGCAGAAGATGTTCTTTCATTTGCAAACATGTGGATTTTATTTCTGCAGTGAAGAAAGAAAGGCCATCCATACCCTCATAAATAACACCCAGACTGAGGCTGCATTGTCCAGTACCTACAACCAGCAGTACTTGTCTCTGAATGTGATCAACATCAGCAAGGCCCCAGTGAATTCCATAGTGGAAATAGAAGCTCCCCAGGTACACAAGCCAGATGTTGATGAAAAACACAAGGGAATAATATGGACTCAGATAGCATGACAGTGGTTGTTTAAAAGTATTGTCTTTGATCTAGTTACTTATACTGTATGCTTGATTAAAACTACCCTTAAATTGTTCTGCAGAAGGATATAAATGGACTTTTTTTCCCCATCCACTGTTAGCTGCACCCTCAGAACCATTCATTCATCCCTAAGATTTGGCTGCCTGTCGATGCTCTAAAGACCATCCCAGAGGAGAAGAGGATTATTGGCTTGGTCAGCTTCATGTATCACGACCATTTCCAAGTATATCCTAAATCTTTTATACTATTTCAATATGTTTTGATGAACTTTTTTATATTCTCAGTCATGAGCATTATCCCCATTTAAAACAAATTATGTACATAAAACATTTGTATTTATACCATATAATAATGGTCTTTATTTCCTCTCTTACTGTACATTCCTTTGTTAGTTTGATCAGGAAAAGATTTTATCAGTGGTTCTCAGGATAGAGGTGCTGGGGGAAGAGCGCCTCAGAAATCTGGCTTCTCCAATCAAGATGACCTTTAGAGTTAAAACAGACAAAGGTCAACTGGATGTAAGTCTGTTTGTACGGAAATGTTTATTCTTTTAGTTATTGAAAATTTGTAATCGGATTATGGTTCCACGGTGTAATGGTTTACATATTTGTCCAACATGTCAAAAGTCCCTTTGATGCTGTGGCAGTAAAGGCATCTAGCATAACAGTCTGTCAGATCAAACATGCAGTTCCTCCTTGTGATTAAGGGAGCAACTGAGATCACTGTGTCTGATAATCTCGGTGTCTGTTGCCTAATCATACACTGAACCACTAAATTGTGCAACACTAAATGTTCTGGCTCATAAAAAGGGGAAAAAAGATGTGACTTGATTTCATCATCATCATAAGTTTTATAGAACTTTTCTTTTACTAGTTTTATTCTGTTTAAGAAGCTTAATTGACTTTGCATTATTAACATTTTTCTAATTTTACAGAATGACTCACAGTTAGTCTGTCACTATTTTGATGAATTTGATGAAAATGGTAAGTATATATCAGTTTTATTGGTTACTTCAAGATGAACACCAAAGTAATGAGATTGGACACATTAATATTTTTTTACCTAATTATTTGTTAACTGACAATTTGGGGAATCTTTAACTACTGGCTTGATTTATTTACGCTATATTGGCTTTATAAACATGGTGTTTTAAAACTCCTGTAGTTTGGTGTAAGTAAATGGATCTTTGTACGTGAATTAGGACATGTAGTGTAATAGACACAGTGCAACATTGCTGCAGAGACAAGCATAACTGTATTTTGATGCAGTCGTTGTAACCTCTAATCTAATCTTTTGTTGAGAGCTTCCTGTTTTATTTCTGCATGTTCTTCCTGGGGAGGGGGGTGTTTCTATTCAGTACTCTAACCTCTTTGTACACTCATTTCTACTACACTCATTTCTACTACAAACACACCGTTCTGCCCTGCTTCATAGATTGAAACTCGCCCAAAATGCCGCGGCTCGCCTTCTAACTGGTACTGGTAGGCTTGAGTTTATCACCCCAATTCTCTCTGGCTTCCACTGGCTTCCAATTAAATACCGCATTGATTTCAAAATCCTACTGCTCACCTCTAAAGCCGTAAATGATATCGCACCTAGCTACTTTATTGATCTCCTCAGTGTGTATATTCCCAGTAGAACACTGAGATCATCTGACCAATTTCTCTTGGTGCATCCTAGGTCACAGCTGAAAACCAGAGGTGACCGTGCCTTCGCTTCAGTCGCACCTAACCTCTGGAACAACCTCCCTCATGCTATTCGCTCGTCTGACTAAAGCCAGACCTTCAAGTCTCGATTGAAAACCCACCTTTTTAGTTTAGCCTTCCCGGCTTCCTAGAGCATGCCTTTTAAGTGTACTTTCTTGCCCTCCCATTTTCCTCTTTTGCTTATATTGTTTTATCAATTTTATCTTTAAGTCTTACTTGCTTATCTGCGTACTTGTATGCTTGGTTAATCAATGCCTCCCACCTGCTAGCTTATCTGCTTTTGTATTTTGCTACTGTTTTATTGGATTTTGTGAAGCACTTTGGTGTATCTCTGGTTTTAAATGTACTATACAAAAGTTGTATTGTATTGTATTTCGTCTCTAGATGTGGATGTGTGGATCCACATCTGTGGATGTGCATCCTCAGTTAGGCCTGTGATGGACTGGCGGCCTGCCCCACATTCTATCTCTTGCCTTTTAAAAATTTTGCATATGCTTAAGTGAAGTTAAGAAAGCAGTAATGAAAAGGCACGGATGTATAGATTACTGCACTTAAAATAGGAAACTGTTCAAGTACAAAGAACGAAGTTTTACTTATTTTTTAGGCTCACCCTGGAAAACTGATGGATGTGAGACTCAAAGCTTCAACCAATCAGATGAACAGGACATTGCGTGCTATTGTGACCATACTACACCGTTTGCTGTTCTTCTGGTAAGTTGTTCCTGATGAACTTCTTGTTTTTAGCCGCTTTCAGTTTTAAGATATAAGAAAAATAAATCTAATTATAGAGATCTTTATTCAATATGGGTTCCAGAGGTTAGGTGCGACTGAAAATCCCCTATTTCCTAATTTTCTCACTTGTTTTTAGATATTGGTAAAAGTAAATATGTAAACTACAGACAATTTTCATCACTTTTGCAGATAAGAGGTCAAATTGCAGCAGTCCACTGGAAAATATTGTCATACATCAGTTACATAGGCTGCGGTCTGTCAGCTTTCTTTACTGCTTTGTCTCTTTTGATGTATGCTTTCAGTCGGTATGTATCATAAAATTAGCATGCATAATAATGTGCTTGTCTGTGGACTTCACATATCTGATTGTTTTTTTATTTGTCTCCTCTTCAGTAACCACAAACTGGACTACTCACTATCTATTCACGTATCCCTGAGTGGGGCCTTGTTTCTGCTCAATTCATCCTTCCTGCTGACTGAGTGGGGAGCTACACTGGACCTAGAGGGCGTGTGTGTGTTTGTTGCAGCATTCATGCATTACTCCTTGCTCTGCAGTTTCACCTGGATGGCCATAGAGGGACTTCACCTCTATCTAATGCTGATCAAGGTGTTTAACACCTACTACAAACACTACCTACTGAAACTTTCACTTGCGGGTTGGGGTGAGTATTGCAAAATTTTCAACGGTATTTACTACATGAGAAAAGAGGAAAGGGTTTATGAGGAAACTTGCACTGAACCAGAGATCATGTAGACAATGGCTGCAATCACTATTGAATGTGAAAGTATGGGTAGCTACTAGGGCTGGGTGATATATCAAGTTTTTAAATATATCGATATATTTTTATAAGAGATATTTGATGTGACAATATTGTTTATATCGATATAGTCTATGCTATGTTATAATTATACTTGTGGAGCTGCAAGTTTACCTCTCTTTCTCCCACTTTTGCCTACGCTACGTTACTCTGACTCCCCTCTCTACTTCACTGAATTCACTAGCTGGGCCCACGTCCTCATATTAGGTTTGACAAAGTACTGGTAGGTAAAAGTGAATGCTTTGACACGAATTGAGCTGCGGTTTGGGGAAGGCCTCGAAGGGGACTGGCGATGGCTCCCAGGCCTGGCCGATCCCCATGCACTAAATAGAAATGAGGAAGTTAAAGAATTGAGAACAAGGAGGGAGGGAGGGAGGGTGAGGCACGTAAACAACGATCAACTGCTTGCAAGAAAACCATTAATCAGCATATGAACATTAACTGATGCTACTGAAGTGAAGCAGAGCAAAGTTACAGAGGTTTTATTAGAGAGCGAAGCAAGTGAATAATGCAGAAAACAGAGCGTTTTAGACGGGAAACAATTCCTGAGAGAGAGAGAGAGCTCTGCACTAAGCATGATTTTATCATGGTGGAAGCAAAACAGCAAAAGTCAGAGGGAATTCATGACGATGTTTATGTGAAGCGAAATGTGAAGCGATCTTCTTTTGCTGCTGGTTCAGTCAATATTGTTTGGAGAGAGATAAAAACCTGCAGCATCAGAATCGAGCGCAAAAAGGACGTAAACACAAAGCTTTCGGCTTTCAGCCCCGACGGCGTGTCCATGCCCGTGCTGTCAGGTGAGAAAGGCGACATCTCACTGATTCTGATCAGTCGGTGGGTCCGCGTTTTGTGTTTACATCTTTGTGCAGAATCCCTGTACCTGCTGTCGTTTACTGTTTTAGCTGTTTGGTGGTTGTTGAAGTTTTTTGATGTTTAACCTGAGATTCAGGCGTTTCGAGCAAAATAAATGTATATTTAAAATTCGATTCAGCATTTTAATGAATCGATATCACGCTATCCAAGCTAGAATCGATTTTAATCAATAAATCGATAATCAAAACCCACCCCTAATCCCGACTAAAGGCTGGAGGACTAATAGTATTTTCACCATTTACAACAGCGCCATAAAGTGCAAAATGAAGACTGTGTGAAACTGCGTGCTGTAGACCGCAAAGTCTCCCAGCCTCCTGCCCCGAAACAAACCACCTTACCAAACTCGTATACCGTATTTTTCGGACTATAAGCTTACACTAAAATCCTTTCATTTTCTCAAAGATCGATAGTGCGCCTTATTTATAAATTCTGGTTGTGCTTACTGACCACGGACCGATTTTATGTGGTACACAGCACTCAGAAATCTGTCAAAAATGTTTTAGTACGACTTTGTTAAGCTACATTGCTGCACCACTTGCTGGAATTGTCGGAGCATTACGGCTACCGTAGTCAGGAGCCTCGCAGAGTGATACGTACTGTGCTTCAACGTAATATTGCCATATTGTGTGTGTATAAGGACCACAAATGACACCTGTTAAGAGACATGATTATGAAGCGGATTTCAAACTCAAGGCTGTCAGTCACGCAGTAGAACTTGGGAACAGAGCAGCTGCGAAATCTGTGTGAACCTGCATCGTGAACTACGAATGATTAACCCCTGTGTTACGTCCCCTGGCTAGTCTAGGGGGTTGAAGGGACGAACATAAAGGTGGATAGTGAAGGAGGAGCCAAGATGGTAACTTTAAAAGGTTTATTTAATGCTGGTGATGAGATTTGGGTTCAGACTGAGGTATAACTTCAGGGAGAGCCATGGCCAACATAACAAACAAAACATCCCTGATGTAAAAATAAAAGAAACTTACCTAACTCCAAAGAAAACAAAATATACAACCTATAACCATAACCTACCTAACAACACATAAACAGGAGAAAACGGGATGTCAAAACAAAAGGCAGCTCTCCCCTACAAGCAGTCTGAACATGAAAACAACAATGCTCATACAAATCACAAAGGCATGCCAGCCTGTACAGGTATGGCAACCAAAATGGCCAGAGGGCACAGAAGCACAGCTCCACAGGCCTTAAGTAGTGCTCTGCTGATTAACAATTAGCCGGACTCTGAGCAGCATCCAATCAGGACAGAGGAGGTGGAGCCTAGATGAAACAAAGAGTTAGTAGGGAGAAGAGACATCCTCCTGGGGGATGTAACACCTCTGAGTCAATTGTGAAGTTTGAGCAGAAGCTGAATAACGCGACTGAAAAAAATCGCACAGTGTATGCCAGCTTAACAGCCCTAGTAGCCACCCCTTTTGAGATTTCCTTCTACATTCACTGTATGATTAATGAACACTGTTAAAATTGAACAACATCTCTTAGAAATATGTCTGACTTCTTCAGACTCACTTGACTGCCAGATTTCCCTAAACTTATGAATGAAGTCTTTCATATGCTGGGTGCCTCTTTGATAGTAAATAACTTGGTGTTAAACTGTGTCTGTGTCTTATTGTGTGCTTCTTAGGTATTCCTGCTGTAATTGTGGCAGTCTCTGTAGGAGTGATGGATTGCAAACAGTTTTATGGAGTTAAACAGATGACCATGGCTGACACCAACCAAACTAGTTCGATGTAAGTAAACCTGCTTTTGGCAAGACTATAAACTAGCACTATGCGCCTTTAGCAATAGGAATCCAAAACCATGACTGAGTTTGCAGGGCAACCTGTCTGCTACACATGACACAGGCCATGTCCACATGAATACGTTTTTATTTGAAAGCGTTTTGGCCTTCCATCCACACTGGCAAATGGAGCATTTTGAAAACACTCTCCAAAGCAGATACATTTGAAAATGCAGTTTTCACGTCGCAGTGTAGACAACGAACCCGGAGCCTTTTCGAAAACGATGACACATTTTAGTTTTCAAATTTATCCAGGCTAGTGTAGACGTAGCCACGGTGAGAATTTTCATGCCACACAGACATATTTAAAAACCTGCTGAACATTATGTAGTTTGTAATCAGGATAGCAAATAAATTAAATAACGCACTGGAAAAAATGTTCTTTACAGGATGTTCCTGCCTATTAAAGTAAGATCTGTCTTACAAAGAAGTGCGTACTGCTGAAACCATAAAGTACCAACAACCAAGTTTCATATCATTATGAAATTATACTGTTTCTGTTCTTTGTATGCTGGACTGTAGGCAGACTATGCAGCCACAGATTTTGAAACTGTACTTTGACAGCTCTGCCTGTTTTACAGCTGCTGGATCACTGACGACACCTTCTTCTACTCCTTGAACCTGGTATATTTCACCCTTGTTTTTATCTTTAACACTGGCATTCTCACGGCAGTGGCTTCTAGCATATGTAAGATGAAACAAGTGTTACAGACTACCTTAAAGACAGGAGCCACAGCTAAGGGGAAATTGTGGGGAGACCGAGAGAGGCTTAACGCATCCTGTAAGAGTGGCCTAACATTGTTTGGTCTTACCTGCCTGATGGGTACCACCTGGGGCCTGGCCTTCCTGGGTTCTGGATATATCAACTACCCCATTCTCTACCTTTTCTGTATCCTCAACTCCACACAAGGTCAGTTTAGTGGTTTGTGTTTGTGTGCAAGTGATTTGGGCATTTTGTGTCTGATCTGTTCATTTGTTTCTCTGGTTTTCTTGATAAGGTTTCTTTATCTTCCTGTGGATTTGTCTGTCAGCAAAGAAGCAGAGAAAGAGGGCTAAGGAGGACCGAACATCTTCAGCTCCTGTGAGAACTACAGAAATCAAATCTGATTAGAGTTACTCTCTACCATTTCTGCTCTACATGTAATCTTCTGTTATGTTAGATTTAAAAACACACTGAAACTTTAAATACTATTGCTTTATAGTATGTCTGTATTGTCTATATGATTTAATATTTTTTCTGTTTATATTCTGTTTATTTATTTTTTTCTGTTTAGTCAATCATATATATTTTACCTCTAATATTCTTGATATGTATAATTGAGCAATTTGTATATATTAGAGCTATTTCTTAATTTTTTTTTAAAAAAACTCTGTAACATATTTAATTACTTTAGTCTGTTACTGTTAGTGTCTTGGAGCAACTATAACCCACATAATTTCCTTAGAGATTAAAGTATATTCTGATGTATGCTTCTGAATAAAGTTGTACATGATATATGGTAGACTGGTAATGGACTGATTCTTATATAGCGCTTTTCTACTCTCCCGGAGTACATAAAGCACTCTATACAACATGCCTCATTTACCCAAGCACTTCTAAGCTCAAGTGCAAACTAATCTACATTCACACTCCAATTAACATATCAGAGGGCAACTTGGGGTCAGTATCTTGCCCAAGGATATTTGACATGCAGACTGGGGAAGCCAAGGATCAAACCGCCAACCTTCCAATCAGTAGCTGATCTGCTCTACCACATGAACCACAACCACCCCACTGAAGTGTTGTTAAGTTTCTATGGGCCTGAACACATGATTAACTTTGCCCTTTTCAGACTTTCTCACACGACACACTGAAGAATTAGACCATTTCTTCAAAATGTAATATGCTAGTGAAAAATATCTCTGTATCCATCCAGGTTAATGTTAGGTTAACTGTGCTTTCATTTCAGCACATGCACCAATAGCCCAGTGACCTTTGGACAACCCCCTGTTAAATAGATAACAATTCTTTATAAGACCGATTTATAATATAGTGATGTCATCAGTGTGATAAGTCGGTCTGACTGATTTATTCAGAATTCATTGAGATATGTAATACCATGCATATGATAAACAATTTACCGAACTGTGGATTTTGCAAAGCTGAGCTAGTGAACTAATATTAACATCTGGAAAAGATCCGGAAAAAGAGTAAAATAGATCCATTGCAATGAACTCCTTATGGAGATTTAACTTTTCTTCCTTTCCTGGTGTGGTCCAGAGAGACTCAATTTTTATTATTACAGCATTTAATGCACCATTTATTCCAGACTTCAAATAAAGGGTGCAACAGTGGTCTGTTTTCAGTTTGACATTTTTTAGAGAAATCAACTTTCTTAACTTCTACATGTTTAAATCCTCAGTTCTTTTCTCAACCTCAGTGGGTTGTAATAGTTCTCTGAGGTTTGGCCAAAGGGGCCAAAGGTAAGAGATGAGAATTCCGGAGTAAGTACTCAAAATTCCCATGGGATTAAATGCAACAATAATATATGGTATTCACAGTTAAACCCATGTGATCTAAATATAATCTAAATGTAATATGCATTTTAATACGTCACAAAGGTAAATGTAGTTAATTAGAGCAACAAAACTATCATATGAATCACAAAATATAATTCCCTCGTATGCAACTTCGAATGTTCTAGAGATCTGTGAAGGTAGCATATTAGTTTTGAGCGGAGACTGAGAAGGAGAGAACGTATAGCGGAGAAACACACGGGTGTCAGTTCAACACGTGCGACATACTTGGCTTTGTTTGTGTGTGACCAGACGTTAACAGTGTGAGGTGACATTTCCGAGAGTCGCACCACAGTGTAGAAAGGTGTTTTCAACTGCAACTGCTAAGGTTAAAGGTTGGTCGCGACAACTCGTCTGATCAGCGGACCCTGATATGGACCGTCGGAGGGCTGTAAAGTGACTTGCTGGCGCGCTGTAGCACAGACAGCGCGGTGTCCTCAGGAGGAGCCGAGAACTGGATTCAGTGGACTGGTGAGCAGCCACCGACAGAGCCACTGTGTTTCCATTTTTATGTGCAGTGTCTTTACTTATATTGGTCAAGGGACTTTATTGAACAGGATTTACAAAGGGGTTATGCATAAAAATAAAAATAACAGTTATGACTTTATATCTTTATGACTGCATGTATGTTACTGTACATACATAACCAGTCCAGTACTTTTTGGCCACTTAAAATATCTTTATAGAACTCTTGCTATATTTGTTGCAATTTCTGTTGTCCTCTTCGCCAGATTACTCTTAAAAAGCCATTTTTTTAATGTCAACGAGACTTTTTAACTGGACAGTAAACTAAAAGGCACTTTGCCAAAAACTGATTGTGGCTTCTACCTTGTGATAGGAATGTTGTTTGTGGCTCAAGATGACTTGATATCATTCATGAGGGATATATTTGACACATTTCACATAGCATAGGCCAACAAGTGTGGTTTGCTTTTTTGTTTTTTTTTTGTTTGGGGGGGGGGGGGGGGGGGGTAGCAGTGTAACTACGGGCCATCGCTTCTTGGTAAATACCGAAAATCAGTTTTTGACAGGCAATCACATTTTGGCACAACACCACCAAGATGTGATAACCTGCTTCTGTGTTGCTTAATAATATTTCATATGGTATTATTTAATTTAAAATATCTATTTCATTTTCTTGTGGGGATAGGTTAATTGGATAATCCAAATTGTCACTATAGGTGTGAATGTGCGAATGAATGTCTGTCCCTGTGTGTTGGCCCTGCGACAGACTGGCGACCTGTCCAGGGTGTACCCCGCCTCTCGCCCTATGACAGCTGGGATAGGCTCCAGCGCCCCTGCGACCCTGAAAAGGATAAGCGGAAGCGAATGGATGGATGGATGGATGGATGGATGGATATTTCATTTTCTAAAGTAACTGTGATATCATTTGAATTTATAAAAAATGTGTGTTTTTGTACATTTTTATGCTGCACCAAAGTACAGTAAATGTTCTGTTCTTGTGCTTAAGTTGTCTGGGATCAATTCTTTCATTAGTGTTTAAGTGTAACATGCAGGCAAGGGGTTTATGGTTAGTTTCCTTGATTCCTGTCCATACCAAAACCATTGTGGAATCTGATGCAATAACTAATCCAACACCCAAAATAGTGGGTCTAAACTGATGGGGCAGGGATAGCTCAGTAGGTAAAGTGGTCGCCCTATGATCGGAAGGTCGGCGGTTCGAATCCACTTAACGGCTACCCTGAGGTACCCCTGAGCAAGGTACCGTCCCTACACACTGCTCCCCGGGCGCCTGCTTAGTGGGCTGCCCACTGCTTCACTGAGTGAATGGGTCAAATGCAGAGAAAAACAAGTAATTTCCCCATGGGGATCAATAAAGTATCCATTATTATCATTATTATTATTATGTAAGAGGGTTTAGACTCAGTATAACGGGTGGAGTGCTACACTTTTCATGACATCTGTTGAAGTTCTTAGACCTGATATATAATTTTGAATAATTTGTGCATGTCTTTATGAAGGTGTCTGACACATCTTCTTGTCGATCTGGTTACCCACTAGCAGAGGAAGAACAGAAAACTTTCCTTGCCACTACTTAAAATGATAAACCTGTAATACCACAAGTCCATCACACCAAACCTCATTAGATCTAAGGTAAGTTTAAAGCAAACCACTACTAACGGAATTTTTGGAATAATACATGAGCTATTCTGATTAGAAATGAAATAGACTATGTAAAGAGAAACAGGTCAGGAAGAATAGAAAAATACAGCAGTCCAGTTACCTCCAAAGACTTTATTTTCAAAGATTTGCATCTTATTTTACTGTGTGCTGCAACCTGTAGAACTGGTGTGGCGCAAGTTCCTGTTTTACTTCCTCAGCAAGCTGTAAGTATCAGCACTTCTTTAGTACTTAAAAGTACTTGATTATTGTGGTAGCACTGAAAGAAATTGCCTGATGTGAGTCATTTCCTTTTCTGAGCTGTGAACCACAGATCTGTTAAAGCATGTGATATATGTAGATATGAAACTCCCCCTCATTCAGCAAACGTCAACCAGAAAGGAAAAATACCCTCTGGACCTCTTACAGCAGATCTATATCTGTTGATGAGTGAGACGCAATGTGGATTATACTTTTTATCACAACAGCCCTCTGTTTTTCTATGTCCCGAGCTATTGGTGAGTAAACCTACCATGTTATCACTCTTATGTTGAAAGGAGTATACTTGTGAAGTGAATCTCAAAGTCATGAATCCTTGAAAAAGTAAAATTACCCAGCTTCTTTGTTACCAATAGCTATTAAAGACTCTAAGTCAACCAGTTTCACAAAACTACCTGCAATTTTATCAAGTGCTGATCAAATACTTGTAAAATAACATCTTGTCTCTCATGTGTCTCTGGAGTTAGATGCCACTTAGACGTTTTATCAGCTTCCAGTCTTGTTTAAATGTATTCATTATGCTAATTTTGGTCTTTCCTTTTCTGTGTGTTTTACTTTGACAGACTTCTGTGAAAATGTTCTTAAAGAATGCCGAGACAGTGACCCATCATGGATAGGGTAATGCAGCTTCTACTGTACATGTCGCATTCCTGTTTGTGAAAAATAAATTGTCCTACATGAATGAATAAATGCTGTCAGTACTTGTTAATTGTTTTCAACAGTGGCTGCTTTTCAGTGGTTTTACATGGCTTCATCATCAAATAAGAATCATTAGAGTATTAGTATACAGCCTCTAACATATACTCATTGTAACAAATACTGCTGTTTCAAACAAGAACACAGTGTAACACTTTGGAATAACCATAATTTTGTATTATTGTTTAAGTGTATTGTGTATGTTGTCGTGTATTTAAACTTGTTACATACTTGATTTATCTAGAAACATTATTTGGATGATTTACTGTACTTTTTATATTTCTTTCTTATTTTTCTTTTTGGATTTTGTTAGCTGCTTGGAATTGACAAAGCTGTAGAATGTGATACTGTGATAATATGGACATTATTATTTAATTATTGTCAGAGTTTCACAGCTCAGCATTATTTTGTGCAAATTGAAAAGCACTGAAGGATGCTTAAACCAAATACAACAGAATCTATTTCTGTTCATCTCAAATTCTTGCAGTTTCATTTTTTCTCCTTTAAATGTATATCCATGAACAAATGAAGTAATCAAATAGCAGAGAAAGGTCCACTATGAAATAATTGATCTTACTTCTCATCTCTTTGCATTAGTTTGTCTTTTTTATCCTCAGTTATATCCCTGTTTGCATGTTTATATATCTGAACTATGTTAAATATCTGTTGGTAGTTGTTACGAGGATCGAATTATGACCTGCAAAACAGGTCGCTCCATGACAGGCATCAAACAACTCAAAGTAGACTCGCTTCAAGAGGTGAGGTCATTTGGAGCTGAAGTGCTTTTTAGAAGTGAAAAAGTTACATTTGATCTGAATTTCTGTATTTTTGTATTAATGAACTCTAATTACTGACAACCAACACATTTTTTAAAGTTATGTTTTCGTGTATGCTTTTTAGGTTGATGTGAGTCCTACATTTGAACATAGAGTTCACATCCCATCATCAGCTCTCCAGAGAAGCAGAGGAAATGTGCCTGAGGTGGATGTCCTGGTGGTGGCCTCTGTAATAAACAGCAGTTATTTTAAGGTTGGTAACGCTAAAAGCAACAGAAAAAAAACTTAAATATTCCCACGAGCAGAGTCTCTTCACAATCAGCTGTTGCTTATCATGAAAAATGATTAAAAGTTGCTCCTTTAATAAAGAGTTGTTTTCACTGAGGGCCACAATGAGAAATGTTTGCTTTAATTTAGTCTAAAATGTTTGTCTTATATTTGTCTTATATGACAAATTCCTCAACCAGTGTACAAACAACTTTATTAGACTTTAAAATGTTTATTTCAGAAAAGTAATGCATTCTGACTACAGTTCTATAAAAAGGCTACTCACAACAACAATCTTTGGCTACCTTTACCTAATATTACTGTCACGGATTGCCGGGGCAAGCCGTGTGGAATGTAGGAAGGACCCAAAAGGCAGCAGCTCTGGTGCAGGTGAGTGTTTATTAACAGGGGTGGGTAAGTACAAACAGCGGTGGCGACAAAACATGAAACTGGAAACCTAAACTGGGTAAACTAATAAGACAAACCAGAACGAGGATGCAGGGAGGTCCGGAGAAATACATATGGGAAGACGCAGGGAGACCAAGGGGAAACAACACAGACGAACCAGCAATTACTAAGACAGAAAATACAACTTAAATACACTCAGAGAACACAGGGAGATTACACACAGGTGGGAAACACAGCTGGGAGTGATTAACATAACGAGACTAGGGAGGCAAACTGAAAACACTCACATAAGACGCAGACCTTCACAATAAAACAGGAACACACGGGCAGAACAGAGTAAACACTAAACAAAGGAAGAACAGAACCAAAATCGAAGAGAAAACACAAAATGCTGGGTCAAAAGGACCCAGGATCATGACAATTACAATTTGTTTAATGGTCTGAAACATGTAAGTGCGAGAAATATAAAAGAAATCTTCAAAATGCAAATACTTTGTTCATAAAACTGCGCTTGTGGCTGTACAAACTGTAGCTACAACTAGCCAACATTTAAAAAAAAATATCTTGAAATTTAACTACAAGTCCTCTGCCAGGATTAAAGGCTAGATTAGTTTTTGAGATTTGAGATACATTTTTTCATATTAATCCCACCCTAACATTTTATTTATTTTATTTATTTATTTATTTTTTAGAAAGAGGGGCAATACATATTAATGAACATTTTAACAAATGTAAATATGCCAGATTATAGGCTTGGGCTAATTTCCATCTGCAGAACCTCTGGCAGGTTGGTGTTAAACACAAGTTAGTAAAAACATACAGAGACACTATTTACAGGTCATGTGACAAGGACAAAAACAGTGATCACATTATACTAGAACAAACAATGACAAGGAGAGTGGACACAGAGGACAGTATAGATAACAATAACGGAAACACATCAATTATATTGCACAAACCCCAGTATTGTACATGCCCTGACCATCGTGATATTGCGTTCACCCATTGCACTAACAGTTGTTTCCCTTTTTGTAATACACTAACTCTTTTTCACGTCCAATATAACGCATGATTATTAAACATGATCACATGTTTGTGTGTCCCTCAGCCGCCCTTTTAAGTGACTCTTAAAGATGGGTAGACTTGTACTTTCCCTCACTGACAGTGGAAGACTATTCCAGAAGCTCACTCCCTGATATGACAGAGCATTCTGTGAAAAGGTGGTCCGCCTGAGTGCCAGTTCACAATCACTTCTAACAGTGGCCTGAGTTAGTCGAGACCCGGCAACACTGCTAGACTTTTGTTTAATAAAATCACTCATTGGTGGAGGCGCCACTAACATAACTGTCATGTGCCGTCCTTTCAGCTGAGTCCTCCCCAAAGAAGTAGGATACCACAAATTCACCGCAGAAATGGCAAAGTATTTAGGGACTCAGCCGTATGTGTGCGGGCAGGAAACCGTGCAGTCGAGAATCTCTCACAACCCATCACGTTAACCTTCAAACACAACAAAGAGGTAAAAAGACAAAAGTGTTGGACGAACATCTTAAATAGAAAATGTAACAACCTGTTTACCGTTCATTTTGATTCCAGGTTGAAAGTGGAACGTGTGTATTTTGGAAGGAAACATCAGCAAAGGATGGAACAGGTACTACTGGAGATGTCAACCTTCAGTGTTTTTGTTTCTAAATAAAATGACTTAGTTACTCCGAATGTTTTCTTTATAGGTTACTGGAGCAATGAAGGCTGTGACACAAATTACACGGCACATGAATTTATTTGCAGCTGCAACCATCTGAGCTTCTTTGCTGTGCTTGTGGTGAGCTGAAAATCTCTTCCTACATATGATAAAAGCCTTTGGCAAACACCATATTTATCTAATTAATATTTAATTAGATAAACATGTTGATAAACAATTTGAATTGAGAGGCTGTCTCAAATTTATACTGTATAAATAGCCACATATTTAGTTCCAGTCTTTCCACAACCAAATGACCAGAACTGAAATGTCAGCAATACACTCAAAGATGATAATTATGATATTTAAATTATAATTATAGTTATAAGTTCACTGTACACATACTTTGTTGTGCATGTAAAATAACAATAAAGGGCTATTCTATTCTATGAGCAAACTAGTGTGTTACACATAGATTGTATAAAAGATAGAGGGAGCCACCATGGTATCAAGTCACAATTTAAGGCTATGGGTCAGCACACCTGTCACTCTAATTTTAAGCTTTGCCAGCACATGGATCACTTACAAAAATAATTAACTCATCATATAGTTGTGATGAAGGGTGAACCAACCGATACATTCCCAACCATGTATTGCACCAAAATGTCTTGCCATCTTAACATGGAAATTTAGCAATTGATAAATTAACAAATCTTGGTCTACTACTAAAACAAATTTCTTATGTAAAATACATTTCAAAACAACAACTTCATCTTTTTATGTTGCAGAATCCAGGAATATCGGTGACAAAAGCTGATGCCGACAAGCTAAACTACATCACTTACATTGGATCAGGATTCTCCGCCCCCTTCGCACTGATCAGTTTGTTCATCTATATTTATCTACAGTGAGTAGATATCATATTATTCACATTTAAAACTTTATAGTTTTCAGTTCCCAATTGTGATCAAATGAGAAACTGGAGAAAATAGACTGTATAAAAGCTATTGAGTTCGTTAGTGACAGCAGCTCAGTGATAAGGTCTCTGACCACAACACCCACACTCAAACATCAGCAGATGAAAATAAGAGATGAAAAAATAAGAACAAACCGATACTCTTAAGAATTTTGCATCTCAAACGATGAAGAAATTAAGGAAGTACCAGGTTGTTTCCAACTGCTTCTTAAGCAAAGTATGCACAATTTGGACTTCTATACCTGGCTGATGCTCATACTAGCCTTTGGCTTCCAGCTGTCTTCCCCTAAATCAGTGATTAATGACCCACTCTTAGTCACGTTAAGTTTAAGGAAATCGTCATTCCGAACATTTAACAAATGCAGGCAAAGCATCAGCCAGACCTGACTGTGAGGTCTGAAGAGGAGGCAGCAGTGCAGTGTTATCAGGAAACTTCAAGTCTAGGAGCTGTCTGTGTACATGATAAAAACCAGAGGAGAAAAAACACAGCCCTCAGGAGAGCTGGAGTTTGATAGGTTTGAGAGGGTTGGACATTTTACAGAAATCCCATTCAAGTTTCTCAGTTAAAAAATTCAAATGTAACATTAAAATCTGATCAAGTAAAATAATTTCAGAGGCCAGTCAGTCCATCAGTACATGGGGCTGCACCTTATCAAAAGCAGAAGATGCTTATATGCTGTATGATCTAGAACAATGAGCTTATCATCATCTATATCAATGCTTACTTTATAAGCAAACAGCAGTGGCTCTAATCTGTCATCAGTTGAGGACACAACCTCATCAGTTTTTTTTTTATCACAAGATGTGTAAATACAGCTGATCTTAACTCATTTAGTTTTCTTGCATCTTTTTATAGTATTGTGATTAATATGTTTTTTTTCTAAATGACTTCACATCAGTTACATTTCATTTGTTCTGTATGCTGGTTATGTTTCCACCCTCTACACATCTCTGTACGATTGTAGAAAAATCCTCACTGAGCTAGATGGCATCGGGGGCCAGCAGCTGTCCTAATATTCACCATTTTCAAGATGGTTTCAGCCTGTTCTAGTGACATGACAAAATGATTCTGAGAAAGATTCACTAGTATGAAAAAAACATTTTTTCATTTCACATTCCTCCATTGCTTCCTCACTTCTCCACAGCTGGTGTTAGCAGCAGCACCAGCAACCTGTAAGGATTGGTTACTATTTGTTGCTGGTTCACAGTCAGGCAACCCTGACGGCTTACATGCCGTTACTTTGACACATTTTGCTGCATTTATGTTTAGTTTAGTTTTTTTTATTGTTTTCTCTCAGCTTTCCAGCTCCACCTTTTCACCACTTCTTCCACAATAAACTTTTTCACAAGGTGCGTGAGAAGGTAGAGGGGAGCCGGTCACATTAAGAAAGTTGATTGAACAATCCAGTGGCAGTATTTAAAAAATGAACAAATGGTGTCAGTGCTTTGACACCTGTTGTGCCAAGGTAGTTATCTCCTACAGCATTTGTGTCTCCTGCGCTCCCAACGGGGGAGAAACTAATTCTGTCAGGGATAACTAGCTTTGCATGACACCTGGTGCATGGTGGCCCTTCAGGCAAAGACAAGCAAAGGGAACCCATACAGTTAATATACATACATTTAATAAAATGTAATGGAGTAGCATGATGGTGCAAGTATTTCCCGTTTTTTCACAATATTAGTTTTGGCTATGATATTATACAGAAGACAACTTATTACAGGAAGAAGAGGAGTGGGAAAAGGTGGTGGTACTAGGGGAATCGAGGGGGGCAGTATATCTTGAGGTTCAATGTTGTTATGGCACTGAGAAGTAAACTGCTTTTGACGCTGTTTCTCAGGTGGCAACAGGTCAAAAGTGAGACCAAGATTATTTACTCAATCCTGCTAAATTGAGTAAGTCCTGTAGAGAGGCCGTAGTTTCTGCACAATGTGATACAGTACTTTCTGTAAAAAGTCATGAGCTGTTTTTGACTCACTTTGGTCTTCCCGAGTACTCTGATGAAATGAAGTCATAGCTGTACCTTCTGCTAACTGCAGAGTCTTCTTTAAATTGCAACAATTAAAGTCTCACAAGGAGGAATTTAGCAAATGGAGCAAATAGAGTCCAGTTTGTGCATTAGGTCAGCGATTATCTGAGGAGTAGCTGACATGTTGACTTGTGGATGATTAAACACTGCTGTATAAAACAACTGTTGTTGTTTGGCAAATAGAATACATGGAGTGAATTTATCCACAGTTCCACTGCAGCAGTACATATCCTGATGTTTGCAGTATTACACCGCTTCCATTTACATAAACAGCTGGTATCTGTAGAGCTCTGTAGGGAAAGAAGAAACTCTTGACTCAGACTAACTCTCCTATGTGTGTCTCCACAGCAATGTAATTACATAAAATAAAATAGAATGCACTCATACTCTGCATCACCAAAGAACTTACTAATAGCCTGTAATACTCTGACAGAGTATATCTGAGTCTGGTTTGTGGCAAAAACCTCTGAGGACACAGATACTGTGAGTTCCTACTGTGCTGTTTATGAACTAAAGGGTCGAACTTTTGCTACAGATGTATTTGCTAACTTTTGTCAGAGTTCCCTGTATAAAGAAACATCCCTCTTCCTTTAACAGTTGTCTCTGCAAAGAATGATGAGCGTGTGTGTCACGGTCTGGCTGGCAGACCGTGGGGATGTGGGGAAAGGAGGACCCAAAACGCAGACTCTGCGATGCAAACAGTGCTCTTTATTTACAGTGAAAAGGCTGTAAATACAATAACTCCCCGTTGCTCCCTCGAACCCCGTGTGCGTGCTTCCCTCCGATATCTGTGCTCGTGCTCCCCGCTGTTGTGTTTCCGCACCCCCGTGCGTGCTGCCTCTCCGGACCACTCCTCCTCCTGTAGGGAAACCAGAGACGCAGCCGTCAACACTAACCCTCGGCGGGCATATACGCACAGCACAGACCTAAGCTAACACACACTGACTTGGTACGATAACTCAATGATCCCGCGCCGGTGGGAGCTCCAACTCTCTCCTAAGTAGCTCCCCCGACGAGCCCTGATCACCAACAGGTGTGGCATGAACTTCAGGTGTGGCCAGTCCTTCCGCAGGGCCACACCCCTCAGGCCTGCAGGTGGCTGAGCTCCATCCTCCAGCCACACCCGCAGACATACACACCCATACCCTGCCTATACATATGAGTGGGACACAGACTAACACAGCACAGTGCAGAAAAACACACACATCACCAAAATAATAATAATAACAACAATAACATCAACAGTCAAAACTGCTCACGGACCCCGAGTCCTCCAGAGCTGGATCCGTGACAGTGACAGTGTGAGGTTGCAGAGATTGCGTCACAAAAGCTCAGTTGCTGCTTACATTTTGGGAACTATTTTTTTTCAACATGTTGATACTGGTATAAACAAAATGTAGTCACTTCCCCAGAGACATCTTCTGTCAAGTAGCCTCAAAGAAACACTGCTACGAGGGCCTGGAAATGCCATAAAAAAAACCCTGAACATTAAGAAAACAAACTCAATAATATTAATGGTTAAAAAAATGTGATTGTGAATGAAATTTGTAAAGTAATTAATTAAAGAAATGTTGTGTACATTAATATATCTGCCTGAGAGTGATTTTGTCATGTTTGTCTTTGTAATTTGTTTGTTTAATGAATTTGTTGATTTTCCCATTTCAGTTCAACCCATATTCTGTTACATTTCTAACATTATATGATGCAAATGAGGCGACTGCTACTCAAAGTGTGGTATTAAGTGAACTTTGTGGCTACATCTAGTTAAGAGACCATTAGAGAAGTGAGGCTACAGCCTCATGGCCTTTCTTATATATAGTTTTATCTGCTGCATTAGTGTGGAGTTATTACCATCATCTCACATCTAAAAAGGCAAGATAATATCCACTATCTCCACAGTTGGCAACAAGAGAATAATTCTGTTTCTGTTTTAGTCGGCGGCATCCTGAGAAATCCATAAGTCTGCACATGCAGCTAACAGTGGCGATGTTCTGCCTCCATCTCACCTTCCTGCTGTCCAGCCTCCTGGCCCAACTACTGAAGGAAAAAGAGGACGGCTCATCTTGCCTGGTACTGGGTCTGGTTTTACACTGGTCCCTGCTGGCCACCCTGACCTGGAGTGCTCTGGAGGGGTTCCACCTCTACCTTCTGCTCATCCGGGTCTTCAACATCTATGTGAGGAGGTACCTGCTCAAACTCAGCCTGATTGGATGGGGTGAGTGTCGTTTAGGTGGGACGCTGCTCTGCAATACACTGTCACAAATCTTTAAATGAAAGTGGATTGTGTTGAAGTGTTACATCACAATAAAGGCTTAAACCCTTTATTCTGATGTATTGTGATGTCAAGTAAATTCGCCTTATTTGCATAACCTACTGTATTTAAGCACAACAGACACTGACCAAACACTAGGGCAAATAGGTACAAAACTACTTAAAAAAATCACGAATCATGAAATGTCTTGTATGTATTTTAAAAGTAATTAAATGACACTGTTATAAATTAGGCCTTAACTGAAAAGCCTGTCTAAGAGAGATGTGTTTTAAGTTCAGATAATAATACTGTGAAACAGACGATCTGATATGGACGATTGTATATTGTTCAGCTTTAGTCATTCTAATTTATTCTGTTGTTTAGAATCAACAGCTGTTGGTAAGATCACCTGTGCAGTCAGCATGGGGCACAAAATTTTAAGGACAGGGTTCGTACAGGTGCTTGAAATCCTTGAAAATGATAGAATTTTAATATTGTCTTTTCAAGGTTTGAAAAGTGCTTGAATTTCAGATGTGGTGCTTAAAAGTGCTTGAAAGTGTAACTGTATGTCATCACCACAAATAACATTCTGATTGAATAGTTTTCTTATCAGATAGAGAAATAAAATGAGTCGCAAAATGTAAAAACAAAATTTCAATTTGGGTCGAAAGTGCGGACTTCAAACTATACACCAGTTTTTAAATTGTGTTGATCGGCCATGTAAAACCAGAGGTATGATAAAAAATACACGCAATGTTTTTTTCTTAATAAAACAGTGGTGTTTGCAGGGGGAACAAACAGCACTAGCAATCACTCTCAGCCTGGGAGTGAAAAAAAAGGAAAAGAAAAAATACTCCTTCCCTATTGGTGGAAAAATGTACCATTTCGACCAATCAAAAAATGTGGCATTTGGTTGTTTAGGAAGAGGGGGAAGTTTTAGGAGTGACACCAGCGAGAGAGAGCAAGTGAGCGAAAGAAAGAGAAAGTGAGTTTTGATAGATACGTGATAGATTTGTGACGTTTACCATGTTTGGAGTCTCACGTTAGTGTGTTATCTTGTGTAGTTAGTGTGTAGTGTAGTCGTTGTTTTGTTTTGTGAGTCACTTCTACTAGAGAATGTCACAGTTGCTGCAAAAAAGCCACAAAAGGCAGATCGCAGTGTAAACGCTGTCTCCAGGTGGAAAACAGGAGTGACACACCTGCTGTCAGACCTGCAGGTTTATCCCTGTGCTGTTCTCCTCTGTCTTAGTGGATACAAATTATATTTTGGAGTTGCATAAAGAATTTGTGTGCCTTCCTATTTGGTGCAGAACACCTTACTGTTCTGTAAGTAGTTTTAAATGGTTATATAAAAACGTCTTAGCCTTGGTTGCATTTTTGGGTGTAAATAGTACCATATAACTTTGTTGTTTGCAAAACTTGTGCATATTTTTTTTAAATGTACAATTTCTATTTGCATTTCAAGTCTGAATTTAGATCAGTTGTGCTTATACAGTATGTCAAAATGAGAACATAACAGATGGGCAAGATAAACAGTTTTTAAAGGTGAAATATAGACGCCAAATAAAAAGTAGTCAAAAATGGCCAATTATACCCTGGACCCCAGAGGGTTAAAGGCTAAAAGCAAAGTTGTCACCAAGTACTGTTTATATTTCTATGTATTTCTGCAGGCACTAAGTATTAACTTAGTGCCTTTGGGTGAAATAATGATAATATGAGGGACCGATCCATTCGGTCACAAAGAATAGCCACTTGCTACCAAAGTTCCCCGGCTTTCATTCACAATGTGATTATCGTCAGCACCTACACATTAAACTACTTAAACATTATAAATGTCTTCAAGCTCACAATGAGGCCACAATAAGGCCTGTATCTACTGTCTCAGTGGCTGAGACAGTAGATACATTTATATGTGTTTTTATAAATGAATATTTCATACTTTAAGGCTGCCTGTTTATTTAAGGGAGATGAACAAAATACTGTAGCGGGTCAGGGCTGTTTGGGGTTTGACAGCTATGTTTTGTTGTTCCAGGCGGCAGCGTTATGTTGCCATGGTTACAGGTGATGCTCTCTCTCTCTGCGACTGTGTGTTTCTGGGTGGAGAGAGCGCCTTTTTCTTGTGGTTGTTGTTATGCTAGAGCTACGCCGAGCAGTTGAGTTAGCAGCGTTGTGTTTCCTGTTGAATGCTAATAAACGGCTGTGCTCCCTGGCTAACTCTGTGGGAAGCAAGACCAAACGATCCCTTTGCCTCCTCTTTGTCTGAGCTCGCCACAATGCATTAGAATTGTACGTGATAATATCATAGATGATAGATTAAATAAAAAATTTTAAGTAGATGCTTGTGCGTTCTTAAAGTCTTATATATTGAATTGAACTATGTGATCTATTCAAAGCCTCTTGCAGTCAGTGCTGTTCTCCATGCCTGTCTGACTGTACATGATGTTATTAGCACAAACACTTTAAAGGTGATCATTTAGGACTTCAGCAATAATGCAAACAGCAATGTAGTTAAACATCTTACAGTTAGTTTTATTAGGAATTAACTTAAAAAACAAACAAACATCTGTCTCCTATTTTTTGTGTCATACAGGAAAGAAGCATCAATATCTGATGAGAAGACTTATTTATTTCTGTTTTGTTTGTTTTTTTCAATAGGAAATGAATATCTAACAAGTTGATCTGATCACATTTTCACATCTTAATTCTTAAGTGAAATGCGCATTTTGAGTTTATACAATATATGCATTTAAGGCGACCATTTCCTTTTGCAGTATGTTTGTCTGGTGCGTTTTTCTATGTCTTAACAAAAGGGCAACAAAGATGTTTAAGTTCACCTTGGATGATTTGTTTTAATTTTCACATGGTCTTACTGAGGTGATGCGAACTGAAATTTGCATTCTTTGGGGGGGGGGTAAATGTGAAAAGGGACCTTAAAGCAGAGGAACAGTGACAATAATGCCTCACGCTGTCCTAAAGAACACTCAGCTGACATTAATTCTGTCTTCCATGTTTTCAGGTTTTCCTACACTGGTTGCAGCTGTTTGTGGGATTTCACGTGTTTATGGCAAATACACTCTGAAATACAGCAACAGCAATTTAACACAACACATGTAAGAACCTATCTTTGGTATCATTTTATATTAGAGTGAGCCAGGAGATTTTATTTCTTAGCAAATTCATGCTGTTTTTTTAATTTCTTTATTAATGAGCAGGTGCTGGATGAGCAACGAGTCTGAACAAAAGCTCCTCGTAGTCAGCTACATCACTACCGTGGCCTTTCCTTTCTTGGTGGTTGTGTTCAATGCCTGCATGCTGGGGCTGGTGGTGTTTAAGATGTTGGAGCTAAGAAGGGGTGATAGAAGCTTTGGAAGCAGCAGTGACTGGAAGAAGATAAACAAAGAGAGAAAGAAGAGGTTATGGAAGGACTGTGTCACAGTGCTGGGCCTCAGCTGTGTGCTTGGGTTACCTTGGGGGTTAGCCAGCACTACATACGTTTCACTCGCTGGGATCTACGTATTCACCGTATTGAACTCCCTTCAAGGTTAGTATGTGATCATCATGTCAAGGATTAACTGGACTTTGATCATTTAATAGAAGAACTGACAAACTATGTCTCTCTCTTCACAGGTCTATTTATTTTCCTGTGGTCTGTGGCGATGGCCTGGTCAAAATCTCAACCTGAAAATAACTCATCAATCAGAGACTCTTCCTCTCAGAAAATGATGACTACTAGTTTCAACAGCAGAAACTGAAAAGACTAATGCATTATCCATGACCTATATTAGGTGTTGCGCTTCTATTGATATGTAGTTCAGTATAACCAATAGGGCTGCCACGATTAGTCGACTATCAAAATCGACGACTGATTTAATAGTTGACGCGTCATTTGAAGCTTTGTTTGCTTTTTTTGATGTATTGTGCACTTAGAGATGCTCTTCTGTATAACCTGGTTGTAATGAGTGGCTCTTTGAGTTTACATTGCATCACCCTTTGAGGTCTTTCTGATAAATCGTTCCTAGTGCTGTACCTACTTATAATTAAGTTATTATTTATAGCAGCTTTCAGGTAAAAAGGAAAAACAACTAGAGTAATCTCTAAATGATCTATATACATTAAGAGTATTTTAAAATACATTGTATTTAATCTCCCCAATTCTTCCCAGATACTGATACTGTTAATATTCAACTCCATCATCATGACCTGACATAAGAAGTCTAACCAGGTGGCAGGTGCCACAAGGTGGCAGCAATACCCACAGGAGACACTCTTCTTCTTTTTTTATGCATGAAGATAAGATAAGATAAGATAACCTTTATTAGTCCCACGTGTGGGAAATTTGTTTTGTTACAGCAGTGGAGAGTGGAAAGTTACATGGAAAATTAGAAAAAAGAAAAACACTGGAATAAGATATCAATAGATACTGTGCGCAACTGTACACAATAGAATATAATAAAATAAAATACTATATACAATTGAATAAAATAGAATACAAATGCTATATACAATTGAGTATAATACAACGATGCCAGAAAAGAGTATTGTACTTAGTGTTATTGCTATTGCACATGTGTGGATGTGTGTGTTTGTTCAGTTAAAGTCTTTGTTGTGGAGTCTGACAGCAATAGGGAGGAAAGACCTGCAAAATCTCTCCATCCCACATTGTGGGTGCCACAGCTGCCACTGAAGGAGCTGCTCAGTGCTCTCAGAGTCTCCTGCATGGGGTGGGAGATGTTGTCCAACAGGGATGACAGCTTAGCCACCATTCTCCTGTCACTCACCACCTCCACTGCGTCCAGAGGGCATCCTAGAACAGAGCTGGCCCTTCTGATCAGCCTGTTCAGTCTCTTCCAGTCCCCAGCAGAGATGCTGCCCCCCAGCAGACCACACTGTAAAAGATGGCTGAGGCCACCACAGAGTCATAGAAGGTCTTCAGGAGTCGGCCCTTCACTCCAAAAGACCTGAGCCTCCGCAGCAGGTACAGCCTGCTCTGCCCTTTCCTGTAGAGGGCGTCTGAATTATGAGTCCAGTCCAGTTTATTGTTCAGATGAACACCAAGGTACCTCTAGCTGTCCACAGTCTCAATATCAATACCTTGGATGTTCAGTGGTTGCAGTGGAGGACGTTTGTGCCTGTAGAAGTCTACCACCAGCTCCTTGGTTTTACTGGTCTTGATCTGGAGGTAGTTCTGCAGGCACCAGTCCACAAAGCCTTGGGTCAGTCGTCTGTACTCCCTGCCGTCCCCATCAGTGATCAGGCCAACTATTGCAGAGTCATCAGAGAACTTCTGCAGGAAGCACTGGGTGGAGTTGTAGAAGAAGTCTGCAGTGTAGATGGTAAAGAGGAACGGTGCCAGAACCGTTCCCTGTGGGGCCCCCATACTGAACTCTTATGAATTGCTCATGCATTTCATGCATGACTCCATGATCTGCTTTTTACCTGGATGGCCAATGATGCACTTCTGTCTCCTGCTGATAAAGGTGTTTATATCCCACCCCTAGCTCCTGAAACTGTCAGGAGTAGTGCAACATCACTATGTAGTACATGCTGTTTGGATCAAACAGTGTGTGATGTTGTTTAAGCTTAGCACAGGATATACCAAGAAACACGTTTCAGGTTATAGATGGAAATAGAGGAAACAGTTTGCTAGGAAGCCTGCTGAGTCTCTCTTACGCAGAACCCTGTCCACATCTTCTAAGATGTTTTTCTACACTGATAAGATAAGATAAGATAACTCTTTATTGTCATTGCACAGTCATACATAGTACAGTAGTACAATGAAATTGGAAAACTGTCCTACGTCGGCACTACATATAACACAACACGACACGATATGACACATCACAACGCAACAAACAACACAACACAGTATATTAACTTAGTATAAAAAAGAAGAATAAGTGTATTTGTATTGCACACTGTTATTATTGCACATTAATTATTATTGCACCTTGTTATAAATATAAATATTATTATTGTTATTGTTTTAAACATTGTTACCTCTGCCTTAAAAATTCCAGGGAGGTAGCCAGTCAGGTCAGCTATTTACATTGTGGGCTTTCATCAAATCTTTTAGAAATGGCATAATATGATTCACATCATGTATTATAAATGAAATCTTACATGTGCTGGTTGTCTCTTGAATATGATCTTTGACATGTCACTCTGCATGCATGTTATTGTGTGAGGATTCCTGGTGTAATCATCCAAACCAATTTCCTCTCATATGAGGGTGACAGATTAGGTATTCTCAGACCTCGAGAAAGTGGTGACACATCTGAATAATTTAACTTAAAGAATAACTTAAAAAACAATTCAAATAAATAATTAAAAGACCAAATTTACCACTGACATTCATGCCAGTGATGAGCGTATGTAAACTTCTGGCCACTACTGTCAGTATCCGAGCTCTGATACCAGGGGAAAGGACAAAACACATTCAATAAAAGCATAATAAAATAGAATACTCATATTTTTATCAGTGTAGAAATGAAAGTTTCCTTAAATATGACAGATGCTAGTTTTTAAAGTTCAGATTTGAATCATGAATTCTTCCGCAATATTTACAAGACTGAACGGACTCCACTGACTTTCCCTCAATGGACCGTGTTGCCTATAAGACGATTTAATTCTCTCTTCTTTTTTGCCTGTCCCGTTTGGTTCTTTAGCCATCAGAATTACTGTCGGAAGGCCAAGAAAGATGCCCAACGGATTTACTTTACCTAGTGGATCATCGCAGTCTTGCCATATTGGTCCATTTGATTGACCTTGGTTTTATTTTCAGTTGTTACAGACATGACTGGGAGAAAGAAAGAAAGAAAGAAAGAAAGAAAGAAAGGGAGGGAGGGAGGGAGGGAAAGAAAAACAGAGGGGAAGAGGGACAGTGAGAAATGGCACTTAAAAAAAATCACCTGGATCACCTGTTGAGAGAAGAATAAAAAGAGAAAACAAGCAAAAAAGAGAGCAACATAATAAACACAACACCATTGCAATAATCTAGCTAAGCATAAATAACAGTAAATACTAAATATTGAATTTTATTTTGCAAATGTCCAGGGTGCGAGGGGTCTTTGATGATGATGCTGGCTTTCTGCTGAAGTCTGCCAGTATAAATGTCTCTGAGGGGAGTTAGTATGGTGCCAATTGCCCACCCACGTGTTTTTTCCTCTTGTCCTCCGCGGTGCAGTAGTTGAAACAGAGTGTGCAGCAGTAAGTCAGAACGCTCTCGATGGTGGAGCGGTAGACGTTTCGAGAACCCTCTGACCTACTGCTGCACACTCTGGTTGCCATTTTTAGAAAAATAATAATCAGAATCAGAATCAGAATACTTTATTGATCCCTGGGGGAAATTATTTTTTGTTACAGTGCTCCATTATAAACCAACATTAAGACAAGACAGACAATACGCTAACTAAGAATAGTACAATATATACATATATATACATATATACATAAGTCACTTATAAATAAATATTTGGAAAAGAAACATGTGTAGTTGTAGCAGCAAACAGTGTGTTAAGTGGATGGTTTGTACAGGGAGATGGCCACAGGCAGGAATGATTTCCTGTGTCGTTCAGTGGTGCTTTTCGGTAATCTCAGTCTCTCACTGAACGAGCTCCTGTGACTGACCAACATGTCATGGAGTGGGTGGGAGGTGTTATCCAACATTGTCTTTATCTTGGACAGCATCCGCCTCTCCGACACCACCTTGAGGGAGTCCAGCTCCATCCCCACAACATTGCTGGCCTTACGGATCAGTTTATTAAGTCTGTTGGCATCTGCGACCCTCAGCCTGCTCCCCCAGCATGCAACAGCATAGAGGATCGCACTGGCCACCACAGACTCATAGAAAATCCTCAGCATTTTCTGGCAGATGTTGAAGGACCTCAGTCGCCTCAAAAAATAGAGACGACTCTGGCCCTTCCTGTAAAGTGCTGTGGTGTTTTTAGCCCAGTCCAGTTTATTGTCAATGTGTACTCCAAGGTATTTATAGTCCTCCACAATGTCAACACTGACCCCCTGGATTGAAACAGGGGTCAAGTGTTTCCTGGTCTTCCTGAAGTCCACGATCAGTTCCTTGGTCTTTGCCACGTTGAGCTGCAGATGATTCTGCTCACACCACGTGACAAAGGAGTCGACCACAGCCCGGTACTCTGTCTCATCATCCCTGCTGATGCATCCAACCACCGCAGAGTCATCAGAAAACTTCTGAAGATGGCAGGTCTCTGTGCAGTGGCTGAAGTCTGTGGTGTAGAGGGTGAAGAGGAAGGGGGAGAGGACAGTCCCCTGTGGTGCCCCTGTGTTGCTAATCACCTTGTCAGACACACACTGTGGGAGACGTACATATTGTGGTCTTCCTGTCAGGTAATCAACAATCCAGGACACCAGAGAAGCATCCACCTGCATCGCTGCTAACTTATCACCCAGGAGGGTCGGCCTGATGGTGTTGAAAGCACTGGAAAAGTCAAAAAACATGACCCTCACAGTGCTCGCCGGCTGGTCCAGATGGGTGTAGACACGATTGAGCAGGTAGATGATGGCGTCCTCTGTTCCGAGACGAGGCTGATAAGCGAACTGAAGGGGATCCAGATGTGGTCTTACTATGGGTCGCAGCTGGTCCAGGATGAGCCTTTCCAGGGTCTTCATGATGTGGGAGGTCAGTGCCACGGGCCTGTAATCCTGGGGGCCACTGGGACGAGGCGTCTTTGGTACAGGGACGAGGCATGATGTCTTCCACATCACCGGGACCCTCTGCAGACTCAGACTCAGCATAAACAGTTTATGAAAGACTCCACACAGCTGGGGGGCACAGGCAAGATGCAAGTTCAGGTTTCACTTCCTTGATAACCTATAATTCTCAACAGTTCCTGACAATTATGGCTTAACTTCTTCTTATCTGTTGCGTATATGGAAAGCAGTACCATTTGATCACTTCCTTTTTCTTCAAAACATCATCTCATAATAGTTATTTAGTTGCAAGTAATTGACTTTTGTTTCTGTGTGACCGTTATTTCATTGTTTTTTAAAGTATAATTGTATAAATGATCAAGACTAGCGCCTCAAGGTGCTTTATATTAACTCCTGGCTCCACCCGGAGCCTGCACCCATACCGCAACTGCCTAGAAAAAAAAAACCTGAGTTAATATGAACTTCACATTTGCAAGCAACTGTGGGTCAGAAGAGTAATAAGGGATCTAGCACTGTTGCCATAATTTGCCCAAATCATGGATCATCCCATCTGTTTACGCAAAACTACTGTAACCAATGACTGTTCTTAAGTAATTTCACTTAGTTGTTTTTCTTTCTTGCTCATTGTGTCAGATGTTTAGTTACTCCTCGGCCTCCTTTAGCAGTAATGATATCTGTAACAAATGTAGCATATTTGCAGCGCTGGAGGCCAGGATGACTGAATTGGAGACTCGGCTTCGCACCCTTCATTCACCCGTAGCTAGCCAGGCCCCTGGAGCTGGTGCAGCCGAAGATAGCGTAGGCCCCGCTAGCTGTTCCCCGGCAGATCCCAAGCAGCTGGGGAAAGAGGGCGGCTGGGTCACGGTGAGGAGGAAGCATAGTCCTAAACAGAAGCCCCAGGTACACCACCAACCCGTTCATGTGTCTAACCGTTTTTCCCCACTCGGCGACACACCCGCCGGGGGTCAAACTCTGGTAATTGGCGATTCTGTTCTCAGACATGTGAAGCTAGAGACACCGGCAACCATAGTCAATTGTCTTCCAGGGGCTAGAGCAGGCGACATTGAAGGAAATTTAAAACTGCTGGCTAAGGGTAAACGTAAATTCAGTAAAATCATAATTCAGGTCGGCAGTAATGACACCCGGTTACGCCAATCGGAGGTCACTAAAATCAATATTGAATCGGTGTGCAACTTTGCCAAAACAATGTCGGACTCTGTAGTTTTCTCTGGTCCCCTCCCCAATCAGACCAGGAGTGACATGTTTAGCCGCATGTTCTCCTTAAATTGCTGGCTGTCTGAGTGGTGTCCCAGAAACGATGTGGGCTTCATAGATAATTGGCAAACCTTCTGGAGGAAACCTGGTCTTGTTAGGAGAGACGGCATCCATCCCACTTTGGATGGAGCAGCTCTCATTTCTAGAAATATGGACAAATTTATTAAACCCCCCAAAATATGACTATCCAGAGTTGGGACCAGGAAGCAGAGTTGCAGTCTTACACGCCTCTCTGCAGCTTCTCTCCTCCTGCTACCCCCCCAAAAACCCATCTCCATAGAGACTGTGTCAGCTTCCAAAAAGACAAAAAACAAACTAAAAACCAGCAACAAACAACTTAAACATAAACAATTACAAAGAAAGAACAATACAGTATCCACATCTGAACCAAAGAGTAAAACAGTGAAATGTGGATTATTAAATATTAGGTCTCTCTCCTCCAAGTCTCTGTTAGTACATGACTTAATAATTGATCAACAAATCGATTTACTCTGCCTTACAGAAACCTGGTTGCAGCAGGATGATTATGTTAGTTTAAATGAATCAACACCCCCGAGTCATTCTAACTACCAGAAACCTCGAAGCACAGGCCGAGGGGGCGGTGTGGCAGCAATTTTTCACACCAGCCTATTAATTAATGAAAGACCAAGACAGACTTTTAATTCATTTGAAAACCTGATGCTTAGCCTCGTCCACCCCAGCTGTGAAACTCAGAAACCAGTCTTACTTGTTATCATCTATCGTCCACCTGGGCCTTACACAGAGTTTCTGTCTGATTTCTCAGACGTTATATCTAAATTAGTTCTGAGCTCAGATAAAATAATTATTGTGGGTGATTTTAACATCCATGTAGATGCTAAAAATGACAGCCTCAACATGGCATTTAATCTGTTATTAGACTCAATTGGCTTCTCTCAAAATGTAAAAGAACCCACCCACCACTTTAATCACACTCTAGATCTTGTTTTTAACATATGGCATAGAAACTGAACATTTAACAGTGTTTCCTGAAAACCCTCTCCTGTCTGATCATTTCCTGATAACATTTACTTTTACAATAATTGATTACACAGCGGTGAAGAGTAGACTTTATCAAAGTAGATGTCTTTCTGAAAGTGCTGTAACTAAGTTTAAGAATACAGTGGGGCAAAAAAGTATTTAGTCAGCCACCGATTGTGCAAGTTCCCCCACCTAAAATGATGACAGAGGTCAGTAATTTGCACCAGAGGTACACTTCAACTGTGAGAGACAGAATGTGAAAAAAAAAAAATCCATGAATCCACATGGTAGGATTTGTAAAGAATTTATTCGTAAATCAGGGTGGAAAATAAGTATTTGGTCAATACCAAAAATACAACTCAATACTTTGTAACATAACCTTTGTTGGCAATAACAGAGGTCAAACGTTTACTATAGGTCTTTACCAGGTTTGCACACACAGTAGCTGGTATTTTGGCCCATTCCTCCATGCAGATCTTCTCGAGAGCAGTGATGTTTTGGGGCTGTCGCCGAGCAACACCGACTTTCAACTCCCGCCACAGATTTTCTATGGGGTTGAGGTCTGGAGACTGGCTAGGCCACTCCAGGACTTTCAAATGCTTCTTACGGAGCCACTCCTTTGTTGCCCGGGCGGTGTGTTTTGGATCATTGTCATGTTGGAAGACCCAGCCTCGTTTCATCTTCAAAGTTCTCACTGATGGAAGGAGGTTTTGGCTCAAAATCTCACGATACATGGCCCCATTCATTCTGTCCTTAACACGGATCAGTCGTCCTGTCCCCTTGGCAGAAAAACAGCCCCATAGCATGATGTTTCCACCCCCATGCTTCACAGTAGGTATGGTGTTCTTGGGATGCAACTCAGTATTCTTCTTCCTCCAAACACGACGAGTTGAGTTTATACCAAAAAGTTCTACTTTGGTTTCATCTGACCACATGACATTCTCCCAATCCTCTGCTGTATCATCCATGTGCTCTCTGGCAAACTTCAGACGGGCCTGGACATGCACTGGCTTCAGCAGCGGAACACATCTGGCACTGCGGGATTTGATTCCCTGCCGTTGTAGTGTGTTACTGATGGTGACCTTTGTTACTTTGGTCCCAGCTCTCTGCAGGTCATTCACCAGGTCCCCCCGTGTGGTTCTGGGATCTTTGCTCACCGTTCTCATGATCATTTTGACCCCACGGGATGAGATCCTGCGTGGAGCCCCAGATCGAGGGAGATTATCAGTGGTCTTCTATGTCTTCCATTTTCTGATGATTCCTCCCACAGTTGATTTTTTCACACCAAGCTGCTTGCCTATTGTAGATTCACTCTTCCCAGTCTGGTGCAGGTCTACAATACTTTTCCTGGTGTCCTTCGAAAGCTCTTTGGTCTTGGCCATGGCGGAGTTTGGAGTCTGACTGTTTGAGGCTGTGGACAGGTGTCTTTTATACAGATGATGAGTTCAAACAGGTGCCATTCATACAGGTAACGAGTGGGGGACAGAAGACGTTACAGGTCTGTGAGAGCCAGAGATTTTCCTTGTTTGAGGTGACCAAATACTTATTTTCCACCCTAATTTACGAATAAATTCTTTACAAATCCTACCATGTGAATTCATGGATTTTTTTTTCACATTCTGTCTCTCACAGTTGAAGTGTACCTCTGGTGCAAATTACTGACCTCTGTCATCATTTTAAGTGGGGGAACTTGCACAATCGGTGGCTGACTAAATACTTTTTTGCCCCACTGTATAATCCACCCACTGTTATCATCTCCAATGCCCTGTACCAACACAGAGCAGAGCAGCTATCTGAACGCTACCCCAACAGAGGTCGATTATCTTGTTAATAATTTCACCTCCTCACTACGTACGACTCTGGATACTGTAGCTCCTGTGAAAACTAAGGCCTCAAATCAGAAGTACCTGACTCCGTGGTATAATTCTCAAACACGTACCCTAAAGCAGATGACTCGTAATCTGGAGAGGAAATGGCGTGTCACAAATCTAGAGGATCATCATTTAGCGTGGAGAAATAGTTTGCTGCTTTATAAGAAAGCCCTCCGCAAAGCCAGAACATCTTACTATTCGTCACTGATTGAAGTAAATAAGAACAACCCCAGGTTTCTCTTCAGCTCTGTAGCCAGGCTGACAAAAAGTCAGAGCTCTTTTGAGCCAACCATCCCTTTAACGTTAACTAGTAATGACTTCATGAACTTCTTCACAAATATAATTTTTATCATTAGAGAAAAAATTACCAGTAATCATCCCACAGATGTAATATTATCTACAGCTACTCTTAGTACCATTGATGTTAAGTTAGACTCTTTTTCTCCAATTGATCTTTCTGAGTTAACTTCAATAATTACTTCCTCCAAACCATCAACCTGTCTTTTAGACCCCATTCCTACAAAACTGCTCAAAGAAGTCCTGCCATTAATTAATTCTTCGATCTTAAATATGATCAACCTATCTCTAATGATTGGCTATGTACCACAGGCCTTCAAGCTGGCTGTAGTTAAACCTTTACTCAAAAAGCATCTCTAGACCCAGCAGTCTTAGCTAATTATAGGCCAATCTCCAACCTTCCTTTCATATCAAAAATCCTTGAAAGAGTAGTTGTCAAACAGCTAACAGATCATCTGCAGAGGTTTATTTGAAGAGTTTCAGTCAGGTTTCAGAGCTCAGCACAGCACAGAAACAGCTTTAGTGAAGGTTACAAATGATCTTCTTATGGCCTCTGACAGTGGACTCATCTCTGTGCTTGTCCTGCTAGACCTTAGTGCAGCATTCGATACTGTCGACCATAATATCCTATTAGAGCGATTAGAACATGCTGTAGGTATTACAGGTACTGCGCTGCAGTGGTTTGTATCATATCTATCTAATAGACTCCAATTTGTGCATGTAAATGGAGAGTCCTCTTCACACACTGAGGTTAATTATGGAGTTCCACAGGGTTCAGTGCTAGGACCAATTCTGTTTACATTATACATGCTTCCCTTAGGCAGTATCATTAGAAGACATAGCATAGATTTTCACTGCTATGCTGATGACACCCAGCTCTATCTGTCCATGAAGCCAGATGACACACACCAATTAGTTAAACTGCAGGAATGTCTTAAAGACATAAAGACCTGGATGGCCGCTAACTTTCTGCTTCTTAATTCAGATAAAACTGAGGTTATTGTACTCGGCCCTGAAAATCTTAGAAATATGGTATCTAACCAGATTCTTACTCTGGGTGGCATTACCTTGGCCTCCAGTAACGCTGTGAGGAACCTTGGAGTCATTTTTGACCAGGACATGTCCTTCAACGCACATATTAAACAAATATGTAAGACTGCTTTCTTCCATTTGCGCAACATCTCTAAAATTAGAAATATCCTGTCTCAGAGTGACGCTGAAAAACTAGTTCATGCATTTATTACTTCCAGGCTGGACGACTGTAATTCATTATTATCAGGATGTCCAAAAAACTCGCTGAAAAGCCTTCAACTAATCCAAAATGCTGCAGCAAGAGTCCTGACAGGGACTAGAAAGAGAGAGCAGATTTCTCCTGTTTTGGCTTCACTTCATTGGCTTCCTGTTAAATCCAGAATTGAATTCAAAATCCTGCTCCTCACATACAAGGTCTTAAATAATCAGGCCCCATCTTATCTTAATGACCTTGTAGTACCATATCACCCTATTAGAGCACTTCGCTCTCGCTCTGCAGGCCTACTTGTTGTTCCTAGAGTATTTAAAAGTAGAATGGGAGGGAGAGCCTTCAGTTTTCAGGCCCCTCTTCTGTGGAACCAGCTTCCAGTTTGGATTCAGGAGACAGACACTATCTCTACTTTTAAGATTAGACTTCAAACTTTCCTTTTTGCTAAAGCATATAGTTAGGGCTGGACCAGGTGACCCTGAATCCTCCCTTAGTTATGCTGCAATAGATGTAGGCTGCCGGGGGATTCCCATGATGCATTGAGTTTTTCCTTTCCAGTCACCTTTCTCACTCACTATGTATTAATACACCTCTCTGCATTGAATCATATCTGTTATTAACCTCTGTCTCTCTTCCACAGCATGTCTTTATCCTGTCTTCCTTCTCTCACCCCAACCGGTCGCAGCAGATGGCCGCCCCTCTCTGAGCCTGGTTCTGTCGGAGGTTTCTTCCTGTTAAAAGGGAGTTTTTCCTTCCCACTGTCGCCAAAGTGCTTGCTCATAGGGGGTCATATGATTGTTGGGCTTTTCTCTGTATCTATGAAGCGCCTTGAGGCGACTTTTGTTGTGATTTGGCGCTATATAAATAAAATTGAATTGAATTGAATTGAATTGAATTAACACTACAAGCTCAATAGCTTGAGATGAACAGTAATACGATAATGAGCCCAACACTAAGATATTCTGTAACCACTGCACATCCTGCTTTTTTCACTCATGTCTCTCTGTGTGATGCCAAATCCTCCACAAAGACCCTTAGAGAAAAAACAGCATTTCCCAGTGGAGCATCGTGGAGGTCCAGCCTGGATCAACAGATGCAAGAGGTGCTGCTGTAAATCATGTGATCAACTCTCCTTGTCTTTGAAAAGAGTGATACTGATTTTAACACCGTATATGTTTCACATTGTATACATATTTTTCAACAATACAATGTGATTGCATAACCAACAAGCCGCCAGTAAAACCACAGTTTCCTTCACACACACACACACAAAAAAACAAAAAAAAAAACACAAAAGCCTGATAAATCAGACACACAAAAAATTGTTTCCTTGTGCAAAAATGTGGTGTGAGGATTAGAACTTCAGGTGCCATGACATGCAGTGTTGCAATCACTGCTTCTGGCAGTGATATTACCATTACCATTACTAAAGTGATATGGTGGGTGCTGGGGTTACCTTGGGGGTTGGCCAGCACTTCATACGTTTCACTCCCTGGGATCTACGTATTCACCGTGTTAAACTCACCTTAAGGTTAGTAGGTAAATCCTTATATGAAGTGTGCATAGGATGAAATATGCTAGAAAAATTATTAATCTTTAATAATGTGGGGCTTTGGCTCAGAAAGCAAAGACTCTTCAGACAATGATGAACACCAGTTTAAACAACTGCAGCAGAAATGTATTATCCATGACCTATATTAGGTGTTGACTGTTGACTGATGAACAATAACTTTATTTTTTGATGTTTTATTTCTTCTTTTATATGAAATCTTATTAATATTATATCAGTTTTGAAAAAATGCAGCTATGATTCTTATGGTTGCATTATTTTCAGATACGAGAAGGCAAAGATTTTCAGCAATTTAACAACAAATCACTTATTTTAAAAAAAAAATAATGTGTTGTTGTATTATGGCTTAGATACGTTGCTGTAGATGGAAATTATAGATGTCCTGCACTCGTTTCTCATTTAGAGCATTTACTTCCAATGCCCTGTCAGATCCCATTTGGCTTCACTGCAGGTCAGTTTCTCAGTGAGGTGTACACTTTCAGGTATTTTCTTCTGGCTTTTACTTTTTCATTAAGTCCAGGATGACTCAAGCAGAAACATTTTGATCACAATATTGAAATTCACAATATTAAGCCTTCACACTTAAAAATGACACTTTAATGATCAGCTCTGGGAACTGTCATAAGGTTCGAGGTTTCTTGTTGGTTTCATGAGCTAAAAACCAAATGTAACCTCTTGCTTCAGTGGTTTGGGTGCAGTGATTGTTGTCGGTCACATCATGACTTTACAGGTGATTGTGAAACATGAATGTTGCATGACAGCTAAGTGGAAACATCAGTCATCAGTTTTCATGGTTTGTACACACATAAACCAATACTCTGATTGGTTTGGACTGAACTGACTTTTTAGTAAAATGGGGCTGCAGACGTCATGTGATGGTATCTGAGAGGAAGTGAAACTTTTATAAACTTCTATGAAACTCCACAACAGAGTTTCTCTGGAGTGATCCCTTGTGCACAATATTTTCTGTGTGCTTTTGGTTTTGCTCGTGCCTCTAATGGCTGATTGTTAGATTCTTAGATTCAATTTAGACACCCTAGTCTTTATGCAATTGAAATACTAACTTCAAGTGATCAAATGAAATGAAAAGGCTTTCTTTCCAATATGGAATATGGTGTTGTAGAGCTTTTTACCCCACTTCACATTTTCACTTTAGGCTCGTTGATTCAGAACAGTACGTAATATGACAGATTTCAATTCAATTAAGCTTCACGGCACCTTATATTGTAAGGCAAAGACCCTTGGAAGGAAAACCAAAATCATATGGTGGCCCCTCTGTAAGCAGCACTTCAGCATAAAGTAAACAGACAAGATCAGATCTTCAACAGAAGCCATCTGCTTTTGTTGTTCCAAGTGAGGGGAAATAGAAGATAAAAAAGAAGAGCACATAGAGATAAGGAGGGCACAAACTATGAGAAGGCAACATTTTGTGGCACGCAGTAGCGCCGAATTGCTCTGTGCATCATGGGAAGTCCTCTAGCACAGGAAATTCGGGGGTAGCTCTACACTCTTTTATACTATACTATTTTCAGCAGTGCCGTCCTCTGCTCAACGGACATGGTAGCTTCATAGGGCTTTATAATTATTTTAGCTGCTGCTGTGTAGCTTTATCTATACAGATAAAATATTTTAAAAAAATGTGTTTCTAGATTGAAAAAGTAGTTCTAGATTGTTATTTTTTTAATCTGTAATATGTAATAATAATAATTTAATCTGTAATAATAATATTAAGTAATTAGTAACCAAAAATATCTACCATTTTCTGCCCACACCCACACAAGGGCCACTCCTCCTGAAGTGGCCCTTGTGTGCGTGTGTCCGGCCATATCTCCTGCCTTAGGTGCCACCTTTTTTTATTCAGCTGACTCCCATCAGCAATTAGAAGTACTTAAGGCCAGAAAAAGGTGAGCTCTAGTTCCAGAGAGCCATGCTGGTGTTTGCAGCTAGTGAGCTGTGTGTGGTGACTGGTTGCTCCTGCTCGATGGGGAGGAGTGTTTGGTGATTAATCCTTTTTTTACTTACTTTTCATTTACTGACCAACACCTGAGTTTTGTTTTGTTTCTTCAAATGGTGATAACAGCTTAACCGTCTCTTTTAGTTCAGTTATTAATAGAAGGATTACTAAAACTCTTTAACTTAACCATTTTGCCTCCATCTCTACTGGGTCTGCCCTGGTGGTCCTCCCAGTAGGTCTTGGAATTGGAAGTGCTAATTCTCATTTCTGCCACTTTCACACACAACACAAACGGCTCCAGTGCAAACTGAAGGTCACATGATGAAGCCAACAGAATCACATCATCTGCAAAGATCAAGGATAAAATCATTAGGCCACCAATCAGAATAGAAACAGAGTACTTTATTAATGGAAATTATGTTGGTTACACTTGCTTCAAGGCAGTAACAGTGACAGACTAAACTATTTAAACAATACATGTACAATGTTACAGATTTAACAACTTTAAGAAATAGAACTGATATATACAAATCACTCGATTAAAAATATCAACATTTAACAGAGGTGATTATAAATAAATATCATATTTATGCATGCATATCATATTGAGAAGAATATTACAGAGTAGATAAAAGCGTGTGAAAAAGGCTGTAACTATTGCAGTGTTTACAGTGTATTAGATGGAGGAGGTGTACAGTGAGATGGCCATGGCCAGGAAAGATGTCCTGTGCCGTTCAGTGGTGCTTTTTGGTAATCTCGGTCTCACTGAATGTGCTCTCTGACTAGCCAGCACATCATGGAGTGGGTGGGAGGTAATGTCCAGCTTTGTCCTTATCTTGGACAACATCTACCTGTTAGACACCACCCTAAATGAGTCCAGCTCCATCCCCACAACACTACTGGCTTTGCGGATCAGTTTATTTAGTCTGTTGGCATCAGCAACCCTTAACCTGCTGCCCCAGCATGCAACAGCATAGAGGATAGCACTGACCACAAAAGACTCATAGAAAATCCTGAGCATCGTCTGACAGATGTTGAAGGACCTCAGAAAATAGAGACAACTCTGGTCCTTCCTATAAAGTGGAGTGGTGTTTTTTAAAGTGCAATTTATTGTCTATGTATACTCTGAGGTATTCATAGTCCTCCACAATGGCCATATTGACCCCTGGATTGAAACAGGAGTCAAGGTTTTCCTGGTTTTCCTAAAGTCACAATCAATTCCTTGGTCTTTGCCACATTGACAAAGGAGTCAACCACAGCCCGGTACTATATCAGAGTGGGTAGTAATAATAGAGTGGATAGTAACAATAATAAACATCATCATTATCATCATAATCATAATAATACATTTTATTTATAAAGCACCTTCTAGTGTCGCATGCAGCTGTGGAGTTAGCAGAGGAAGGAACGTAAACAGCCACCAACATTACTTGGGTAAATTCCCTGGGCAAATAATACAGCCGGAGTCCAGCAGTGCACAGTTCAATGTCAGGACAGGAAATCCGTTCTTTGATTGATATGTGGGCAGGGTTGTTGTTGTTAACAAGAATGGCAAACCCCCTTGTTTCTGCTTACTGCTCGCGGCGCTGCAGATATCCTGTTCATAAAAAGATTTTCTGTTCATAAAAAACTATGAAAATTATGAACAGAATCATGACAAAGGGCAGCCCTGGCGGAGTCCAACACCCACCTGAAACAGGTCTAACTTACTGCCAGTGTTACGAACTGAGCTCTATTATTTATATTTTTATATTTGTACAAGGACCGAATGGTCTGTAAAAAGGGGCCAGACGCACCATTCTCCCGAATGGCCTTAATAAAACAACAACTGATAATTCTCTTTCATGTGACCATAGCAGCACAGTCTCCAGCAGACAACTCTCAAACTGATTCAATGCCTGTCATGTCACGTGGTTATATGCTGCCTGTGTGGATATTTCTATCATAACTCAGAACCACAACTTGTTACGTGATCTTTGAGATATTTTGGAAAAAGTAAACGTTGTCATGAATCACCTTCTCCAATGAGGTGTTATTCCTCCCTCTGCCAAGAACATAATGAACATTATTATTTATGAAGTACCAAGCATGATATTATTAACAGCCAAAATATAGTGAAAAAGTACATGTACATTCAAAAAGTACTTTAGTTGCAGTCCAGTGACCCCTGTCAAATAGATAAGAATGTTTATACGACCACATAGTGATAACTCATCAATGTGAGTAATTTATTCAGAATCCATTAAGAAATTCCATACCACATATGTGATAAACAATTTACTGAACTGTGAATTCTGCAAAGCTAAGCTTGAACATTCAAAGAATATTAATATAGATAGGGAAACGAGCATAATAGCTCTGTTGTAATGAAATCATCCTGCAGATGTAACTTTCCTGGTGTGCTCCTCAGTGATGCAGCTTCTAATATTACAGAATTTTATGCATCATTTATTTAAGACTTGAAATGGAGCTTTGCAAAAGTAATCTGTTTTCAGTTTTACATTTGTCAACTTTCTTAACTTCTACATGTTTAAATCTTTATTTCTATTTTTTTAATCTTTTCTATGAGGTGTCTTGGGTTTGGCTGGATTGTTGTCATCATATTTTGATTGTTCATCACAAATTGTTCATCAATTTTGAACAAACTGTGAATGTCTTTATTTTCTCGTGGACCAGTTAACCCACAAAACAGAGAAGCAGAGAATACTTTCTTTCCTACCATTACTTCAAATGATAAACCCGGAATACCACAAATCTCTTGCATCCAATACTTCTAATGTCTAAGGTAAGCTTAAAAAAACACTACTAACTGCATTTTTAGAATAAAACATTAACTGAATAGAAATGAAATACTATGTAAAGAGAAATACATCAGTAAGAATAGAGAAATAATATATAGTGCAGACCCGTAACCTTCAAAGATTTAATATTCAAAGATTTGCATCTTATTTTGTGTGCTGCAACCTGTAGAACTGGTGTGGCGCAAGCTCCTGTTTCACTTCCTCAGTAAGCTGTAAGTATCAGTATTTCTTGACCATGGTCCCCTGACCTTTTGTTTTCTACACATGAAAACTGTATGATTTAGAAATGTCCTCCTCTAGATGCCATCTAATGTCAGCCATTCAGTTACAGCACAAATATTTGTATTTGTTTCTAAGTTATTATTTTTTTTACAATACATAAATTATTAGAACTGTCTTCACAGACAGACTCTTAAATGGCTCTACTGTTTTTTCTACACAGTGTACCAGTCTCTATTCTCAGTTAATATTTCTGTGGAAATTTAGAGCAGAAGCTTAAAAGTATTTGATCATTGTGATAGCACTGAACAAAAAACAGCCTGATGTGAGTCATTTCCTCATCTGAGCTGTGAACCACAGATCTGTTAAAGCATGTGATATATGTAGATGTGAAACTCCCCCTCATTCAGCAAACATCAACCAGACAGAAAAATACCCTCTCAACCTCTTACAGCAGATCTATATCTGTTGATGAGTGAGACGCAATGTGGATTACACTTTTTATCACAACAGCCCTCTGTTTTTCTATGTCCCGAGCTGGTGGTGAGTAAACCTACCATGTTATCACTCTTATGTTGAAAGGAGTATACTTGTGAAGTGAATAGCACACTAAATATCTCAAAGTTATGAATCCTTGAAAAAGTAAAATTACCCCAGATTCTTTGTTACCAATAGCTAGTAAGGACTCTAAGTCAACCAGTTTCACAAAACTCCCTACAAGTGTGCTGATTAAACACTTGTAAAAGAACATCTTGTCTCTCATGTGTCTCTGGAGTTAGATGCCACTTAGACGTTTAATCAGCTTCCAATCTTGTTTAAATGTATTCATTATGCTAATTTTGATCTTTCCATTCCTGTGTGTTTTACTTTGACAGACTTCTGTGAAAATGTTCTTGATGAATGCCGAAAAAGTGAATCATGGATAGGGTAATTCAACTTACTGTACATATCACATTCCTGTTTTTGAAAATGTATATAGTTAAATGTTAGATAAATGCTGTCAATACTGGCTAAAATGTTTTCATCTCTACAGTGGCTGCTTCTCGGTGTTTTTACATGGCTTCATCATCAAATAATACTTGTTAGAGTGTTAGTATACAGCCTCTAACATATTAATCACACACTGATACTTGTATGCTGAGAGCAAGACCAGTCTTATCTGAGAGGACAGTGGAGAAATGAGTCACAGATCTATAAACTAGAGCAGGCGTGGGAAACTCCAGGCCTCGAGGGCCGGCGTCCTGCAGGTTTTAGATGTGTCCTTGAACCAACACAGCTGATTTAAATGGCTAAATTAGCTCCTCAACGTGTCCTGAAGTTCTCCAGAGGCCTGGCAAGGAACTAATCATGTGATTCAGGTGTGTTGACCCAAGGTGAGATCTAAAACTTGCGTTACACCGGCCCTCGAGGCCTGGAGTTGCCCACTCCTGAACTAGAGGAACACAGTGTAACACTTTGGAGTAAACATAATTTTGTATTATTGTTTAAGTGTATTGTGTAAGCTGGTGTTTGTTAAACTTAATACAGACTTGATTCATCTAGAAACATTATTTAAATGACAATTCTAACATTTTAGCTGATGCTCATGTTTCTTGATTTAAAGAGCTCAGACGTAGGCAGAAGTGCTGGAGATGGCGTAAATCATAAGACTGCGAACCTCTGTGTCCTCTTTCTCTCACTGTTGACTTTTGTCTGTACTTGTCTTTTTTACTGTACTTTTTATATTGGTTTTTTATTTTTATTTTTGCCTTGTGTTAGCTGCTTTGACAGATTTAGGCAGCTAAAAGTTTTGAGTTAGGTTTAGTAAAAAAATGTGGACTGGGTTAAAATACCACAACTTATGCCTTGTCTTATCATTTCTGCAGCTCATGCATCAAAGAACCAACTGCAGTAACACTGCGGTCTCTGGCATGGCAGCAGCTTTGTCTGAATTTCTCACATTGTTTTCCTGTGAAAGACAACATCATAGTATTTAAAAATGTTCTATGTACCAATGTCTTCATTTAAATATATTTATGTTTATCAAACTATGAGGTTCTTATGTATTAGTAATGGTTAGATGTATGAATCAAGATTAGTTGGTAAAAAATGTAGTTTAGTCACTAGTTTGGGTTAAAATAAGCCTGTTTACTTTGAAAACTAACCGGTTAGACAGTACATTCAAATGTTACGCTGAGGGCTCAAGGTTAAATGTTTATTTTAAACAGGAGTTTATAATCGTTGATGCCAAAGGTAGCAGTGTCCCATTTTGAAATGCCAAACGACTTAACAAAGCTGTAGAATTTGATATATGATAATATGAACATTATTATTAAATTATTGTCAGAAATTAAAATTAAAGCAGTACAAGAGAATTTATTTTTGTTCAACTCAAGTTCTTGCAGTTTCATTTTTTCTCCTTTAAATGTATATCCATGAACAAATGAAGTAATCAAATAGCAGAGAAAGGTCCAATAATTGATCTTACTTCTCATCTCTTTGCATTAGTTTGTCTTTTTTATCCTCAGTTATATCCCTGTTTGCATGGTTATATATCTGAACTATGTTAAATATCTGTTGGTAGTTGTTATGAGGACAAAATTATGACCTGCAAGCCAAGAGGCCGCTCCATGACAGGCATCAAACAACTCAAAGTAGACTCGCTTCAAGAGGTGAGGTCATTTGGAGCTGAAGTGCTTTTTAGAAGTGAAAAAGTTACTTTTGATCTGAATTTCTGTATTCTTGTATTAATGAACTCTAATTACTGACAATCAACACATTTTTTAAAGTCATGTTTTCGTGTATGCTTTTTAGGTTGATGTGAGACCTACATTTGAACATAGAGTTCAGATCCCATCATCAGCTCTACAAGAAAGCATAGGAAATGTGTCTGAGGTGGATGTCCTGGTGGTGGCCTCTGTAATTAACAGCAGTTATTTTAAGGTTGGTAAAAGCTAAAAGCAACAGAAAACAAACCTTAATTATTTATCCACAGGAGGTTCAACATTTTCTAATGCTGATGCGTCTTGCATTCCTCCAGCAGAGTCTCTTCACACTCAGCTGTTGCTTATTATGAAAACTGATTAAAAGTTGCTCCTTTAATAAGATGTCCAATTACCTTTCACTGAGGGCCACAATGAGAAGTGTTTGCTTTAATTTGATCTAAAATTAAAGTTTGTCTGATATATCTCTTACAAATTCCTCAACCAGTCTACAAACAAAGTTAACCTTTATTTCAGTAATGCAATGCATTCTGACTACAGTTCTATAAAAAGCCTGCCATACAGCCAACTCACAACAACATGCTTCACAAGCATGAATCCGAAAGCTTCTGGAGCATTTAGTTTTGTCCATCAACATAATTCTAAAAATCTTACAGAGCCTGTTTCACAGGCCTGAACATAACAATGCAATTTGTCTTTACAGCTCTATCTCTTTGAGATTGAACCTGAAGAAGTGTTCTGGGTTGTATTTTCATTAGTGGCTCAGCTCTCTACCATGAATGTTTCACAGGGGTCTAATCGAAGTCTGGACTTAAGATATCCTGCTTGAGATATTTAAACACAACTATATACAAACCATTCATCTTCAAAAATCCTTGTTTGACTGAATTAAAACAATTCTGCAAAGTAGACTGGTGTCACGGCTAATGGAAGGTATGGACTCAAGTGCGGAGCTCTGGATGCAAAGCAGACAGTGCGTTTATTTACAGTGCTCAAATACAGTCTTAAACAAGAAAGAAGTGCGATTCTCCAAAGGTGATTTTCTCCCAATTCCCGAAGGTGGTGCAGGTGAGTCTCTTCAATGAAAATCTGTGTGTGCTTCTCCTCCTGAGTGATAAAGGGAGGGAGGGAGACACACACACACTCACACACAAGCAGGTCGTCCGGGGAGGACCGTCTGACTGTGAAAACTAGGACAAATTCCTCCACAGTTATGTAAAAAAATTGTTGACAGTTATTGCAAAATAATAATAATAATAATAATAATAATAATAATAATAATAAAAATAAAAAACTTTATTTATAAAGCACACTGAAAACCAAGGGTATACCAAGGTGCTTAAAAAGTAACATAGAGAATAAAAGAAAGATAATAGAAATAGAAATAGCAAGTACTAAGTATGCAAGCAGATAACTGTCTACATAGAAGAAGAAGAAGAAGCAGATACACAACAAACAAGGAATTAAATGAGCATAAAAGTGCATAATGTAAAATCATAAGTGAAATGTTAACTAGAGAGAAAGGCAAGATTGAATAAGTGGGTTTTTAGTCGTGATTTAAACAGTGCAATAGAATCAGAGGCGCGGAGGTCGAGAGGGAGGGTATTCCACAGTACCGGGGCAGCCAGAGCAAACGCATGGTCACCCCGAGACTCAGCACTAATTTACTAATAGTTTTGAACGTAAGAAGTAATAATTTAAATTGAATACGGTACTTTATGGGCAGCCCGTGCAAGCCGGCTAGAACAGGTGTAATAGAGCAGAATTTCCTTGTACCAGTCAGAAGGTGAGCTGCCACATAGAGATTAGGCGCAGTTGGTGGAAGCTATATCTCACTACAGCAGACACTTGCTTCTTACTGAGTTTGAACGAGCTATCCAGCAGTACACCCAAGTTACAAATATACCAAAATGCAAAAAATTTTTCATAACACTGTACTTGTGGTACTTCAAACTGCAGCTGCAACTAGCCAACATTTTCAAAAAAAATCTTAAAGTGATGTGGAAATTAGTGGTGCAACGGATCATGGTTGATCCGTAACCCAAACCGATCCCACTCCACGGTTCGGCACGCACGTGATCCGAAAAAGAAGGAAAAAAAGGATGTGTATGGTGCGCGTGGTCAGTCTGTCAAGCGATAGTTATGGCCAGCGTTAGCGGTCCAAGTGGAGGAGCAGAGGAGTTTACGGCATTTAAGCAGCCCTTTGCTGCCCAGTCTGACCGGGCTAAAGCTATTACAAAAGCTACTGGGGTGTTTAGCTGCAGACATTCTGCAAAATAAGGGGTTTAAACTATGATGAACGTGCTTGAGCCACGCTATGATATCCTGTTGCACGTCCACTTCAGTGACAAGATTGTACCCAGGCACGTATGAGCAGGAAAAGTTTAAAGTTATGGCTGAACTGTCCCAGGCATCTTCTGTTGCCCAACTACAAATGGGCAACGGAAAGCTGCGTGGCCGTGACCGCTCATTATATCACAGCGGAGTGGTAGATACAAAGCCCTGTACTGCCCTATATTGCACCTTAATTAGTTTTTATACAATTGCATGGAATGAGTCTTGAGTTGAATGTTTTAATAGCCAAAAAATAATTAAATAAGTTAATAAGTAAATGTTAAAATTTTGTCTTTTTTTTCTTTCTTTTTTTTGCTGATCTGAAAATTTATCCGATCTGTGACTTAAAACCGTGAGCCGATCTGAACCTTGAGATTTTTAATCCGTTGCACCACTAGTGGAAATGTAACTACAAGACGTCTGCTAGGAATAAAGTTAAAAAAAATTTCCAATTAATCTCACCCTAACATGAATGTTATGTATCATCCTTCTTTCAGCTGAGTCCTCCCGAAAAAAGCAGGAGACTTCTTGGGGGTCTGGAAGTATTTAGGTACTCAGTCATATGTGTGCGGGCAGGAAACCGTGCAGTCAAGAATCTCTCACAACCCATCACGTTAACCTTCAAACACAACAAAGAGGTAAAAAGACAAAAGTGTTGGACGAACATCTGAAATAGAAAATGTAACAACCTGTTTACCGTTAATTTTGATTCCAGGTTGAAAGTGGAACGTGTGTATTTTGGAAGGAAACATCAGCAAAGGATGGAACAGGTAATTTGGAGATGTCAACCTTCAGTTAGTTTGTTTCTAAATAAAATGACTCAGCTACTCAGAATGTTTCCTTTATAGGTTACTGGAGCAATGAAGGCTGTGACACAAATTACACGGCACATGAATTTATTTGCAGCTGCAAACGTCAGAGGTTCTTTGCTTTGCTTGTGGTGAGCTGAAAATCTCTTCCTACGTATCATAAAAGCCTTTGGCAAACACCATGTTTATCTAATAAATGTTTAACAACTGTTACTGTTGATAAACAATTTAAATTAAGGAGCTGTTTCAAATGTATGCTGTACTCTTACTGTGTAAGAACACAACAACAGACAGAGGGAAACACAGAGCTTAATCTGACAAAACGAGACAGGGAGGAAGCAAAACTGGAAACACTGAGCATGGGAGGCGAGACTATCACAGCAAAACGGGAAACAAGAGACATACACAAAGACGCGGACTTAGCACTGTGACGTGGAGACATGACTTACTAGGGAACTAGAAACATGAGACAAAAGTAACTAACCATGGAACACAGAGAAGGCACAGTAGAAGAAAACTAAAGACTAGGAATGATAAATATAACACAAGCAGAAAACCATAAAGAGAACCAAAATTGTGTAAAACATCAAATCAAAGAAAATAACTACAAAAACACAAAACACTTGGTCACAGACCCAGTACGGTAACAAGCACACCTGCCACTCTAAGACACACACACTTAATTTTAAGCTTTGCCAGCACATGGATGACTTCTACAATAATTCACTCATCATATAATTGTGATGAAGGGTGAACCAACCAACACAGTCCCAAGCATTTATTGTTCCGACATGTAAACATCTCGCCATTTTAACATGGGAATGGGGAAATTTAGGTATAGATGCTCCTGTACAGATGTCCATCAAACACGTGAATGTAAATTACATTTCAAAACAACAACTTCATCTTTTTATGTTGCAGAATCCAGGAATATCGGTGACAAAAGCTGATGCCGACAAGCTAAACTACATCACTTACATTGGATCAGGACTCTCCGCCCCCTTCGCACTGATCAGTTTGTTCATCTATATTTATCTACAGTGAGTAGATGTCATATTATTCACATTTAAAACTTTATAGTTTTCAGTTCCCAATTGTGATCAAATAAGAAATTGGAGAAAATAAACAATTTGCAAGTTTATCCACAGTTCCACTTCAGCAGTACATATCCTGATGTACATATCCAGAGTGAACTGCTTTGTCTCACACTGTGAAGTTCCACAGTATTCAGTTGAACAGAGGTAGTATGCTTTATGGTATTTTAGTCAAAGAGATGAAAAATATGTTTTTAAAAACATATTATTATTGGATTTATTTAATCAAAAAGTGTTTTCATTCTAAAGTCAAACCACTGTAACAAAGTCACAGATAGAATCAAAACCACAATCAGAATTTATTAATCCCAGAGGGAAATTGAGTTGTCATAGCAGCAAATATGCAACAAACATCAAGCACTCATATAAAATGAAGTGTAGAGATTGAGATACTGAAAGATAAATATTAAGATAAATATAGAGGTATCAGTATAAATAAATATATATACATTTAAAAGGGACACACATATGTGTGTGCGTGTGTGTAACACGCCCCTAGTGAGAGGGCAGCCAACAGATTATATCTGGTCCTGAAAAAAACAGGTAAATGCTGAGATGGACGACAGGTAGTTTGTTTTCCTCTCTCGCTTCTGTCAGATCTTTAATTATACACATTCATGTGTTCAAAATCGGTTACAAATCGTCTGAATCTCTTTATCTCACATTCCCAAAATCAGAATAAACTTAATGATAATATAAATAATATAAACCAAAATCTAAACAGCCATATCGCTTGTTTGTTACTCAGAGCTACAAATCACACTCTTTTTACCCACACATAGTTTAATAAAACAAACATTCCTGCACTGTACCATATACTAGTGGCTTATCTGTGTAGTCAAAATCTCCACATCAACATTGCAGAGTGACCAGAGTTGTTATTTCTCTAACTTTAGTCAGTTACAGTGGCAGCACATCAAACTGTCTCTGTGAATTCACTAACTCAAATATACGGGAGCGGTGTTGTACTTTTGAGGGAGACTTAAGTTTAAAAAAAGACAAAGCCGAAGGCTACACGCAACTCCAGCATGCGCGAGCTAAGCTAGGTCCTCCTGTCTTAACCGTAACAGATTTCAAAGACCAAGACAAATACAGATCCCACCGAGACAAACTAATCGTCAGGTTTTACTTTTACTTGGCATGTTAATTACGTGGACCATATTCAATTTTTCAGTTCAATTAAATTTTATTTAAATAGCGCCAAATCACAAGTGCAGTCGTCTCAAGGTGCTTAATATTGTACAGTAGATCGTACAATAATAGATACAGAGAAAAACCCAACAATCATATGAGCCCCTATGAGCAAGCACTTTGGCGACAGTGGGAAGGAAAAACTCCCTTTTAACAGGAAGAAACCTCAGACAGAACCAGGCTCAGAGAGGGGCGGGGCCATCTGCTGCGACCGGTTGGGGTGAGAGAAGGAAGACAGGATAAAGACATGCTGTGGAAGAGAGACAGAGGTTAATAACAAGTATGATTCAGTGCAGAGAGGTCTATTAATACATAGTGAGTGGGAAAGTGACTGAAAAAGAAACACTCAATGCATCATGGGAATCCCCCGGCAGCCTGCATCTATTGCAGCATAACTAAGGGAGGATTCAGGGTCACCTGATCCAGCCCTAACTATATGCTTTAGCAAAAAGGAAAGTTTGAAGTCTAATCTTAAAAGTAGAGATAGTGTCTGTCTCCTGAATCCAAACTGGAAGCTGGTTCCACAGAAGAGGGGCCTGAAAACTGAAGGCTCTCCCTCCCTTTCTACTTTTAAATACTCTAGGAACAACAAGTAGGCCTGCAGAGCGAGAGCGAAGTGCTCTAATAGGGTGATATGGTACTACAAGGTCATTAAGATAAGATGGGGCCTGATTATTTAAGACCTTGTATGTGAGGAGCAGGATTTTGAATTTAATTCTGGATTTAACAGGAAGCCAATGAAGGGAAGCCAAAACAGGAGACATCTGCTCTCTCTTTCTAGTCCCTGTCAGGACTCTTGCTGCAGCATTTTGGATTAGCTGAAGGCTTTTTAGGGAGTTTTTAGGACAATAAGGCCACAGTAAGGAATAAGGTCCACATGTGGCCTTATTACTTACTAAACTGAATAAAATAATTAAATGATGAGACGGCCTCTGCTAGATCTGATGAAGAGCAGTAGCATTACACTAAACCATCTCACTAGGGCGGAGGTGCCCCCTTGTGGTGCAACTTGGGATCTCAGAACATGTTGGCTCTCCAACAAAAATCACAAAATTAAGGCCCTTGTGTAACAAAACTACACCTGAAAACAATGTACAAAAATTAAATCACATAATATGGCCATACACATTATAGTGTTCCTTGTGCAAATATATGTCATGGAAGAATGAAGTTATGTTGTGAAAGATCAGATATATTTCACAAGTATAACCAGTTTAGTTATGCTGTGACAAAGTCGGTGGAACACAAAACCAGTTCGTCATAACTGATCACATTTCTTCTGAAAGTCTAGCAGCCCACAGTCATGGGGGAAAAATGTTTAATAAATTGATCATTATCAAGCTGTGGGTATTAATCTGCTTATATTTGCCATTCGATGGGAGAGAGCAGCTCAGTGTGGTTTGTGGCAAAAACCTCTAAGGACACAAATACTGTGAGACCCTACTGTGCTGCTTATCAACTAAAGGGTAAAACTTTTACTACAGATATTTTTACTAAGTTTCGTCAGGGTGGCCTATATAAAGAAATGTCTCTATATCTGAGCATTTATAACAGTTTCCTTTAACAGTTGTCTCTGCAAAGACTGATGAGCGTGTGAGGTTGCAGAGATTGCGTCACAAAAGCTCAGTTGCTGCTTACATTTTGGGAACTATTTTTTTTCAACATGTTGATACTGGTATAAACAAAATGTAGTCACTTCCCCAGAGACATCTTCTGTCAAGTAGCCTCAAAGAAACACTGCTACGAGGGCCTGGAAATGCCATAAAAAAAACCCTGAACATTAAGAAAACAAACTCAATAATATTAATGGTTAAAAAAATGTGATTGTGAATGAAATTTGTAAAGTAATTAATTAAAGAAATGTTGTGTACATTAATATATCTGCCTGAGAGTGATTTTGTCATGTTTGTCTTTGTAATTTGTTTGTTTAATGAATTTGTTGATTTTCCCATTTCAGTTCAACCCATATTCTGTTACATTTCTAACATTATATGATGCAAATGAGGCGACTGCTACTCAAAGTGTGGTATTAAGTGAACTTTGTGGCTACATCTAGTTAAGAGACCATTAGAGAAGTGAGGCTACAGCCTCATGGCCTTTCTTACATATTGTTTTATCTGCTGCATTAGTGTGGAGTTATTACCATCATCTCACATCTAAAAAGGCAAGATAATATCCACTATCTCCACAGTTGGCAACAAGAGAATAATTTTGTTTCTCTTGTAGTCGGCGGTATCCTGAGAAATCCATAAGTCTGCACATGCAGCTAACAGTGGCGATGTTCTGCCTCCATCTCACCTTCCTGCTGTCCAGCCTCCTGGCCCAACTACTGAAGGAAAAAGAGGACAGCTCATCTTGCCTGGTACTGGGTCTGGTTTTACACTGGTCCCTGCTGGCCACCCTGACCTGGAGTGCTCTGGAGGGGTTCCACCTCTACCTTCTGCTCATCCGGGTCTTTAACATCTATGTGAGGAGGTACCTGCTCAAACTCAGCCTGATTGGATGGGGTGAGTGTCGTTTAGGTGGGACGCTGCTCTGCAATACACTGTCACAAATCTTTAAATGAAAGTGGATTGTGTTGAAGTGTTGCAGCAGCATTGAGAAGTAGAGAAACAGTGATAATAATGCCTCATGCTGTCCTAAAGAACATTCAGCTGACATTAATTCTGTCTTCCATGTTTGCAGGTTTTCCTACACTGGTTGCAGCTGTTTGTGGGATTTCACGTGTTTATGGCAAATACACTCTGAAATACAGCAACAGCAATTTAACACAACACATGTAAGAAACTATCTTTGATATCACTTAATATTAGAGTGAGCCAGGAGATTTTATTTCTAAGCAAACCCATTTTTTATGTCTTTAATAATGAGCAGGTGCTGGATGAGCAACGAGTCTGAACAAAAGCTCCTCGTAGTCAGCTACATCACTACCGTGGCTTTTCCTTTCTTCGTGGTTGTGTTCAATGCCTGCATGCTGGGGCTGGTGGTGTTTAAGATTTGGGAACTAAGAAGGGGTGATAGAAGCTTTGGAAGCAGCAGTGACTGGAAGAAGATAAACAAAGAGAGAAAGAAGAGGTTATGGAAGGACTGTGTCACAGTGCTGGGCCTCAGCTGTGTGCTTGGGTTACCTTGGGGGTTAGCCAGCACTACATACGTTTCACTCGCTGGGATCTACGTATTCACCGTATTGAACTCCCTTCAAGGTTAGTATGTGATCATCATGTCAAGGATTAACTGGACTTTGATCATTTAATAGAAGAACTGACAAACTATGTCTCTCTCTTCACAGGTCTATTTATTTTCCTGTGGTCTGTGGCGATGGCCTGGTCAAAATCTCAACCTGAAAATAACTCATCAATCAGAGACTCTTCCTCTCAGAAAATGATGACTACTAGTTTCAACAGCAGAAACTGAAAAGACTAATGCATTATCCATGACCTATATTAGGTGTTGTGCTTCTATTGATATATATTTCAGTATAACTAACAATTAAAAATATATACACATTTAGATGTGTTATTTCTTCCTTTTTGTGCAAATACTATGTAGAAATTTTGAAGAAAATTCTTGTGATTTTCTGTTTCCTCTTTCAAGCAAATATCAATAACTTGACTGTAATGAGTGGCTCTTTGAGTTGACTTCCTATCAGTTGGAAGCAGTGCAGTTATTCTACTCTGACCTCTGGCAACAACAAGGCATTTTCTTCCAGAGAACTGATGCTCTCTGGATATTTTTTCCAGCTTATTCTCTGGAAACTGCAGAGAACTTAGTGTTGGAAAATGCCAGTAGATCACCAGTTTCTGAAATACTCAGGCACCAATGAGCACACCATGCTCACACCTCCGTTCTGTTTCTCCATCTAGTTTTTGTGGTTAGCGTGTGGGTTCAAGGCCAAGCCTCGGAAGGGGTGATTTGGGAGTATGGGGTATTCAGTCCACTGTTACAGACAGTCTGGTTCTTATAGAGCTGCAGACAAACACTATATACTGGAATACAGATACCTTCAAAAATCTGGATTTATTTTCATGTATTGCCATCTTTAGAAAAATGACAAGATGCGAGTTCAGGTTTCACTTCCTTGATAACTTATAATTCTCAACATTTCTTGACAATTATGGTTTAACGTATTCCTATCTGCGTATATGTAAAGCAGTAACATTAGAGTAATTCCTTTTCTTCAAAAAAAACTAATATTCATTATTCAGTTACATTTTTTGTTTCTGTGTAAGTGTCAATTAATTTTTTTAAATGGTCAAGACTAGCTTCAAACCAGTTAAAGCTCTGAAGCTTGTTTTGGTTAAAGCAAACTAAAAGACCATGATGTGGTCTGGCATCATGGTCTTGGCTGGTTAGTCATGTTCTAAAGCTTTTTCACAGTGTGTCAGTCTATGTTTACAATGAAATTTTCAGTGGAAATTTAAACCAGCAGCTTCAAATTGCTCAGTCATGACATCTTTGAAAAAAACCCAAAACATTAGCCATGAATCACTTCCTCCTCTGACCTCTGAACCACAGCTCTGCTAAGAATGTGTGAAATTCTCAGCTCACTTGGTTAAGCACACTTCAACCTGGTAGGGCAGCACATTGAATGGTCCTCTTACAGCATAGAGCTATTTGTGGACGAGTGAGACACGATGTGGATTACACTTTTTCTCGTCAAAATCATCTGTTTTTCTATGTCCCAAGCTGTTGGTGAGTAAGCTTACGATGTAATTGCTGATATGTTTACAGTTGTTTGCTTATGAGATGAGTAACACTAACTGTAAACAGCCCCTTAAAACACTTCTCTACTACCAGGTGGCAACAACAGTTTCACAACGCAGAAGCCACTAAGTAAGTACTGACCAAACAGCCGAACATCTTGCCTTTCATTTGTCTCTGAATTCAGACTTCAAAACTGTATCAACTTCAAATCTTGTATGACTGTTATTTTCTGATTCCTTCACTTTCTGTTTGCTTCACTTTGACAGGGTGTGAAGATGTCCTGCTTCACTGTACACAAAGTAGTCTTTTTTGGACACGGTAATTTAAATGATGGACATCTAAACACTCCTGTTTTGGATAAGTTGCATTGTTGTACTACATGAATGAATTAATGTGGACACTATTTGCTGTGGATAAATGCTGGATTTGACTTAACGTGACTGTCAAAAAGAGAAACACAGATATACATAATAAATTTTGTTTATGGAATCAGACATTAAACCTATTGAAATTAAGATGAACAACATGTTCATATCTAGATTGTCATCATTTATGTGTTTTGAAATATCTGCCTCAGCTAAAGGCTACGTCCACACTAATACGTTTTCGTTTGAAAATGCATCGTTTTCTCTCTGTTTTGGCCTCCCGTCCACACTGAGACGGCGTTTTTGCTGATGGAAAACGCAGCGTTTTCAAAAAGTTCTTGAAAATGCATATATTTGAAAACGGTGCTTTCACGTCGCAGTGTGGACAGCAAAAACGCAGACTTTCTAAACGATGACACATGTTAGTCATATGATGCAGTCATGTGACCAATTAAACTAAGATAGCGGAGGGCATTATAGAGCAGTTGTTTTCTATTGCTCTCAATTTTGACAGCCTTATTAAAGATTAATATCAGTTTGTACATGCTCCAGAGACCTTATTTAATTCTCACTCGCTTTTGCATCTTTGTACTTTTGTGTTACTCGCAGCAACAACTCCACCTCATTGTTAGTCCATTTAAAAAACTCTGTGCTTTTCCTAAACATTTTGCCGCGACATTTCAAAGAGCCTGAAACTAAATAAACGGCAGACAGAAGTGAGGCAGGTCGAATCTTCTTGTTTCACGCATGCTCAGTACTGGAATGTAAGCGTTTTTGGCCGTTACAATGTGGACGCGCAACTCTGTGAAAACGACTGAAAACGCTAGTGTGGACGCGGAGCATTTTCAGACAAAAATGCCGTTTTCAAATCTATCCGGGCTAGTGTGGACGTAGCCAAAGAGTACTCCTGAGAGTGTTAGTGCCTTTCAGAGTCATAAATGATGCTATCCAACTGCCTGTTAGGGTACCTGGGTGGTCGACCCACTGTTTGTCCAGCAATAAAGCAAAGTTTGAGTTTACTTCCGCCTCTTTGAGTCTGCATATTGGGTCCCCAAATCTGCCTGCCACACACAGCCACCATGACACTGACTTTTACTAAAAGCTGACAGTGTCATTTGGTGTCAGTGCGCGGCTTAAATCACCAGACTGTCATGCAGGAAAATGGGGTTTGTGTGCTTTTAGAGAACTTCATGGGTTTTTTTTTTTTCTTGAACTTTTGGAATTCGGAACATATTCCATTAAACAATGTGTTCGATCAACTTAGTAGATCCATGTTTATGTTTATCATATATACACTACTAGTCTGTTTACTTTTTACATTGTACATACATATTGAAGATATCAAATACCCAATTTCCTTGCGGGCCAACCTTCGGGATCAATAAAGTTTATTGAATTGAATTGAAATATATAAAGCAAGATATATGGAATTATGCAGCAAAGAACAAAATGACAAAATGACTCTAAATATGTCTTATATTTTAAATTCCTCAAAGTAGCCACCCTTTGCTTTCTTGACAGCGCTGCAAACCCTTGGCCTTCTGTTAATGATCTTAATGATGTAGTCACCTGAAATGGTTTTCACTTCACAGGTGTGCTTTGTCAGGGTTCATTTGTGGAATTTCTTGCCTTCCTAGTTGGGATGGGACCATCAGTTGTGTTATGCAGAAGTCAGGTTGGTACACAGCTGACACCCTGTTTCACAACATATGTTAGAATTCGTATGATGGCAAGAAACAAACAGCTAAGAGAAACAGCAGTCCATCATTGTTTTAAGAACTGAAGGTCAGTCAGTCTGGGAAATTGCTTAAACTGAATGTGTCCAAGTGCTGTTGTGAAAACCATGGAGTGCTGCCATGAAATTGAGGACTGCCACAGGTAACGAAGACCAAGAGTTACCTCTGCTGCTGAGGATAAATTCATCCAGTCACCAACTTCAGAAATTAACAGCACCTCTGATTAGAGCCCAGATAAATGCCACACAGAGTTCCAGTAGCAGACACATCTCTACATCAACTGTTCAGAGGAAACCACGACTAAGGAAGAGCAACAACCAGAAGAGATTTGTTTGGGCCAAGAAACGCAAGGAATGGACAGTAGACCAGTGTAAATCTGTGCTTTGGTCTGATGAGTCCAAATTTGAGATCTTTGGTTCCACCCGTTGTGACTTTGTGCAATGCAGAAAAGATGAACAGATGGTATTTGCACGCATGGTTCTCACCATGAAGCATAAAAGAAGAGATGTAATGGTGTGGGGGTGCTTTGCTGGTGACACAGTTGGAGATTTATTCAAAACTGAAGGAACACTGAATCAGCATAGCTACCACAGCATCCTGCAGTTGGACCATCATTTATTTTTCAACTTGACAATGACCTCAAACACACCTCCAGGCTGACCAAGAATGAAAGTGATGGAGTGCTGCGCCAGATGACCTGGCCTCCACAGTCACCTGATCTAAACCCAGTCGAGATGTTTTAGGATGAGATGGACCTCTGGGAACTCTTTCAAGTCTGTTGGAAAACCATTTCAGGTGACGACCTCATGAAGCTCAGTGAGAGAATGCCAAGAGTGTGCAAAGCAGTAATCAAAGCGTGGCTATTTTTAAGAATGTAAAATATAAAACATGTATTGACTTTTTTCACACTTTTTTGTTTTCTACATAATGCCATGTGTGCTCATTTATAGTTTTGATGCCTTCAGTGAGAATCTGCAACATAAATAGTCGTGAAAATTAAAACAAACCAGTAAATGTGAAGGTGTGTCCCAACTTTGTCTGGTAGTGTTTATCAATATTTGCAGGTAATATATTATCTGATTATTGTAATGGAAACGTCACCTTCAGTATATATTCATAGATTTAGTTGTGCCATTTGTTTCAGATCAGTGAATACTTATATAGTGAGTATATCTTTGCAGGTGTTATGAGGAAAGAACTGCAGCCTGTGAACTCAAAAGGCGTATATTCGGCTTCAGTCGTCAAACCGTGGACTCATCACTAGAGGTGAGCACATTTTTGGGGGGTGAGTTTGTTGTTTTTATAATATCTTTTCTTGAAAGATCTATAAATACCTGAGACAAGGAACAAGGTGCAAGCAAAGGTAACTTTTATAAATTATAACCTGTGTTATATATATTTGTATTGATATACTGTGGAGGATGTATGCATTCAGATCTTTTTTCATGCTCTTGTTTGTGCTTTTCAGGGTGATATGAACCCTACATCTCACCACAGAATTCACATCCCATCCTCAGCTTTCAAAGGAGCTGCCACCACAGTGATGGCTTCTGTTATCAACAGCACTTATTTTAAGGTAAGTAGAACCTTAAGAGAGAACCTTAGTCCCATCATACCGTAAGAATACATAATTTAAGTATTGTCTTTCATAGAAACATTTTGCATCAACTTTTTTTTCCAAAAATTTTGTTTATTTACTTTATATCCTCTGTCCCTTGAAGTGGAGATCAGGTCTTGTTTGATTGCAGAATGATATGATGGCTGAGCGAGGCAGAAAGGATTTTACTCAGAGCTGTAGAAGTTTATTTATAGCTGTCAGAAGGTGATGTGGAAGAAAGCCAGACGTTAGAGACACAAAGGTGAAAGTTCAGATGGAGGATGGCAGCTTTTGAAAAGCCTGAGCAGGGGCAAAATGACAACATCCAAAAGTCCATTATGGCTTTGCAAGATAGGGCGCTAAAGTTGTAGGATTTGGATTCTCAACAGGACACTGCCCTGCAAAACGAATCATCTTTCCATGGCATCCTTGTTGCATTCTCTTTAAGAGTCCTCACTTTTCAGAGGGCTTTATTATTTTCTCACGCATCAGTAGGAATGGAAACTTAGAATTTAGCAATGCTGATTCCATTATCAATAATTTTTACCCACTCGATTGCTTATTGATGCTCATTAGGTTCTCGTGGGCTTTGCTTTGAGAGTCACCACCAGCTCCAAGCAGCATGTCAAAGATATGCAAATGAATTGCATGCTGTGAGCTATTTCCCCTCTTTGTTGTTATCAGAATTGGGGTCTTTTAAAAAGCAATGTATTACACATTGAACAGGATACTTTTCTTCAAAGTAACGCAGTACGCTACTTAGTTACATCTAGGGCAACATAATTCATTATACTACTCCTTACATTAGGAGTAGTATATATACATACTCCTTTCTCTGTAAAATGGCCCAAAATTCACTCTTTCATAATTACCATTTCATAATATAAACCTACAGCCTACAGTCCCACACACAACAAAAATCCCATTTTCAACACTAACATTACTGTCATGTGTCTGCCTCATTGCAGCTGAGTCCTCCTCAGAAAAGTAGATTCCAATTCCACCGCAGAGAAGGCACTGTGCTCAGAGGATTAGTCCTCGCGGTGAAGGCAGTTAACATGACAGAAAATGGTGAAATCATCAGAAATCTCTTACAACCCATCATGTTATTCTTCAAACACAACAAAAAGGTAAAAATACAAACATAGTTGGGCTAACATCATATTTAGAAAATGGAATAACCTGTTTCCCTCTTATTTTGATTTAGTCTTCACAGATTACAGATGGAACTTGTGTATTTTGGCAGGAATCAGACAATGGAACAGGTGCTGTTATCGATGTCATTGTTTGGTATTTTTATTTCTAAGTAAAAAGGTGACGCACACTTACTTGCTCTGATTTTTTTTCCTGTGTAGGTTACTGGAGTGTTAAAGGCTGCAAAACCAATAAAACTGAAGATGAATTTATTTGCAGCTGCGACCATCTCAGCTTCTTTGCTGTTCTTGTGGTAATATAATTTAACAGAAAATGATCAAACTTTGGTCATAAAAATATATTTTTGTCTTATTATTGTTTAGCAGCTGTAACTCGGCACAGCATATCAATTAGGAGACAAAATGCCATGTGTATAGCATTTGAGGGGTGACATATTTTGTATAATTAAATATACCAGAATAAATGAGAGGAATAGATTTTTTAATGCCAGCGTGAGCTAACTAGTGCATTACATATAGATTGTATAAAAGCAGGATGTAACCTGATATGTCACTCGTTAGTTTTGGAATCAGCATTTAGAAGCCTCAGTGTTAGCCGCCTTGAGGAAGAGAGGACAGCGGATGTTAGGAATCTTCATCAATAATCTGTATTGGTACATTGTACAGATACAGATATCTGCTTTTGATGACTTACGAAACAACAATAAAATACTGGAATACTTGTATTCTCTCACTAAAACTGAAGTACAAATTGTTTGACTGGGTTGTGTCACACCACATAGTATTTGTTAAATAATATCACTAATCTAAAGGTTAGCTGACAGTATTTAGCCAGAGCTGTTTATGCTAGCAAACATGTTACTCAAAGCTGGCGCATGCCTGACTTTGAGCCTCTCGTTATAACTACAATTATAACTCTATTACAATTGTAATAAATAGGATGAAATTATCTATAGAACCTCAAAACTATTTTTGTACTAAGCTGTAAACTTGATTGTTAATATCATTATGGCAATTTTAACCTTAGTAATTAACTTGCTTTTGGGGGAACTGCAGTGTTTAGCATGTCTACACCAGCTTCTTGGTCACACTGGTACTTCCCTTATTTTTACATACGTACATATTGTCTTACGTTTCAGAACCCTGAGATATCAGTCACAAACTTGGAAGCGGAGAAGCTAAGCTACATCACTTACATTGGATCAGCACTTTCAGTCGTCTTCACATTCATCAGCCTGATTGTCTTCATTTGGTTACAGTGAGTGTCCTCATGTCCCGTGATGTGTCATATTTAAATATTGTAGAATATCTCTTTAGTTTAGCAGACGAGACATTTTTTTCATCCTTTCATCAAGGACCTAAAGTAATGTTTTCATACTAAGTGAATTACTGCCATCTCATTTCATAGAAAAATTACATTTTGTTTTGTTTTTTACTATGTTGTGAAAGATTAGACATTAGTTATTAAGCATCAGAAAACTAACTTGTCCCACACACTTAACATGACATTCATTGTGAAAGATTTCACATCAAGCATTTCATTCTGAGTGGCAAAAACCCAGGTCACACAAATAGCCAGGAAGCCCACCACAGTGTTTGGTGGCTAAGTAGATGGCTTGCCTGTTTCTGAGAACACTACTATGTTATGTTGCTAGGTTACAGCGCCTCTCACCACATGTTGCTTCATAGGACCTCAGTTGTTGCTCCAATTTTTGAAACTTTTTAAAAATAATGTTTGAACTTCCCTGCATGAATGCTTTTTTGCAAAACCTATTTAGTTTGTAAACCTAAAGAAATGCCTGGGTTTTTGCCATTTGCAGAGAGTAGGTTTTAGTTCCTTATAAATAAATTATTGTTCTCTCTTCTATAGTTTGACTTGTTGTCTGTGACACTGCACCCTGCTGATAGTAAACCACTTCAGCCCCCAGTCTAGTTTCAACACACCTATATGTCAGTATTGCGCAGCAGCTATAGCTATAGCTGATACTTTCGCTTTAGTTCATTGTAAATTTACATTGAACTTTGGCCACATCTCAATTTACCTTAAAGTATTTTACGGGGTTGGAAAGCTTTGAAACACTGTGAATCCTGACACCTATGTCAGTTGTTGTGAAAATGTTTATATTTAATGGCTCTTGCATGTGACGGTGCCAAAATGACATGGTTACCAAATCTGCTCCAAACTTCACGTTTGATAAGAGTCCAAGTGTGGAGACGTCTCTATGTCTTTTGGTCACAGATGAACGAACTACTGCATAGGCATAGAAACAAGAAATTGGGTACTTAAGTTGTAAACATCATTCAATGTTCATGAGATGTACAGGAAATTTTCATTGTGGGTTCTACACAGGACAAGCAACTTGTAGCCCAGATGAAAAATATCATACTTATTCTCTTTATATTAACTGTCCACATCAACAAGCGTCGTATTTCCTATGACCATTGAATGCACCTCTCAGTTCACCCCACGTGAGGGCACCTAGCTCAGCAACCAATCAGAGCCTACCCAGGCCGCATTGACCCTGTCAGCCAGGAAGTGAGGTGGAGGTGCATGGTGTCCCGGGTTTTTTCTCATCTCAGCAAGAGGAGTGGAGGCATCTACTACTCAAACCGAGAAATCCACGGACAAAAGAGAGGAAAACTCAGGATTGAGAGGAAGGAAAGCCAGCGCACTTACCTGCTGGAAGTCCGGAGTCGAGTGGCTGGATGAAGGAGAGAGGCAACGTCGGCTAACCACTCACCTTTCATCCGGAGAGCTGCTGCAATTCCAACGCCAGTGTGTGTTGGGCTTTTGTGAAACAGAGCAACGGTCAGGTTTTTTGGAGAGGACGGAAAAGTCCAAGGACCAGGACGATATTCTGGTTGTGATAGATGGCGAGCCAACCACTTTGAGGACGATCTACCCCAAAGAAGATACACACCACACACTCATACATTCCAGTTACATTCACAAGGACCTTTGAAGTTGGCTATCGCCAGCTTAACTCTAAATTCTTAAAGGGCCCCAACGAGTACTTTTATTTTGTTGAGTGTGCACACTATTTATTTTATTTTATACTTTATCTGTACAAATTGGACAAATACCTGTTATAATTTGTAACAATACAAGAGTGGCTACTCAAAAGTTAACATTGTGTCCAGGTCATTATTGCTGCTCAATACTTTGGCTCCATACGAATTTGGTGTCTTCTGATTCTGGCCAGGGTCTTATTACGAGCCCAAGTAATTATTGCGCTGTAATTCACCTTTATACCTTAAAGTTGGTTACAAACTCCTTCATGAAACTACCATGAAGAAATGTGTAAGCTATTCATGTGACAACAGGAAATAGCTTGACAGTAGCAACAGTTGGCCTCAGCTGTAGCACACTTTGACAAAGTGTGAAGACCCTATCATCACTGCTGCCAGCTTCAGTTTTTTGTCTTTTATTGTTTAATCCACAGGACCACGTGCCTCACTTACACATAGACAAGACATTTTATCTTGTATATTTAGTCTTATAGCCATTATAAACAAACAACAAGCTTATAATCTCTATTGGTGTAAAGTATGGAAAAGCATGAAAAGTATGAATAGATATTGAAACTGATTTTAAAATTAAACATCTAAAAATGCCAGATTATGTCTACTGTCTGCAAAACTGGTGATAAATAAATAATCCTGTTTCTCTTGTAGTCGGCGGTGTCCTGAGAAGGCCACAGGTCTGCACATGCAACTTACAGGGGCAATGTTCTGCCTCCACCTCAGCTTCCTGCTGTGCAGTTTCTGGGAATGGCTGAGGAAAAATGAGGACAGCTCAATTTGCCTGGTTCTTGGTCTCTTTCTGCATTGGTCTCTGCTGGCCACCTTGACCTGGAGTGCTCTGGAGGGGTTTCAAATCTACCTTTTGCTCATTCGGGTCTTTAACATCTATATCAGGAGATACCTGCTCAAACTCTGCCTGGTTGGATGGGGTTAGTGAAGTTTTGTTGGGACATTGTTTCTGTCAAATATGGAAAAAAAAGAAAAGAAAAACACTAATGAAGCAATAGTTCCAAGACAAGACTGAGGGCAATTAATATAGGCAAGGTAATTAATGATTTGAAAACAGGAGAGTAACAAGACAGCTGAATCTAATCTAACTTCTATCGTTATCCTTCTATCAAAAATGAGAAACTACCTAAACGGAAATACTGAGCACAAGTTGGGGTGAAACTCATAACAGTTGAGACCTGACAATAAAGAACACTAAGAAACCAAAAAACTGACAAATAACCTTAAAAACAAGTAGAATTATACAAAGAAAAATTCAGAAACAAGAGTATCCTGAGCTCTCTTTGGCTGTTGTTTGAATTGGTCACCTTTAAATTAAGAAAAAGTTATAGTGGGACATTTTCACACATTATCTACTAAAGCTGCTGAATGTTATTGACTTTTTTCCATTGTGTTGCAAATCACTTCCTCTCTCAGTTCAGCTTCTAGTCAACTGAACAAACTGACAAAGTCTGGCAGTTTAGAGATAAGAGGAATATGTAGATGGGGCTCAATCTCAAAATTTCTCAAGGTTGGTGATTTGTGTAGACTCGTATTATTGTTTTTTGTTTGTTTGTATTTTTTTCATGTAGAGCAATTTCTTTTTGAATAAATTAAATTAAGAGAAGCCACATTCCAGTGTTTGCGTTTTACACGTACACACACAGACACTGGCAAGGTTCTTACACTGAAGCCCAGAACTTGGTGATAATCTAACATTCTCCGTATATCTTTTATTTTATGTTTGAGAAACTGCAATGGATATTGCAAATTTAAAAAAAAAAATGTTACATTTGATCTTATCTTGGTCTTTGTATCTAATGATTCAATTAAAGGTAATTGATCATTCTCTTGTCCAGGTTTTCCCACATTGGTCGCAACAATTTGTGGGATTTCAGGTGTTTATGGAAAGTACACTCTACAACTAAGGGAAACCAAAAATGGCAATTCAACAGCACAAATGTAAGAAACTCAGTGGTTTTGATTTTAAATATGTAATTAGCATGGTATTTTGATTATGCACAGATACATGCTGTTATGTTAAAGGAGCTCACTGTATTTTTTTTATTTTATCTTTTTTAATGGGCAGGTGCTGGATTAGCAGCGACTTCCAATCAAAGTGTCCTCTAGTCAGCTACATCACTACTGTGGCCTTTCCTTTGTTGGTGGTCGTGTTCAATGCCTGCATGCTGGGGCTGGTTGTGTGTAAGATGCGGAAATTAAGAAGTGATGATAAGAAGATGAGCTTTGTAAGCAGCAGTGACTGGAAGGAGATAAACAAAGAGAAAAGAAAGAGGTTATGGAGGGACTGTGTCACAGTGCTGGGCCTCAGCTGTGTGCTGGGGTTACCTTGGGGGTTAGCCAGCACTACGTACGTTTCACTCACTGGGATCTACATATTCACCATTTTGAACTCCCTTCAAGGTTATTATGTGAATGATTCTTATATCAAATATGCACTGGACTTTGATCACTTGCAAGAAGAATTAACACTCGTTTTTCTTCTCTTCTCAGGTGTATTTATATTTCTTTGGTCTGTGGGTTTGGCCCGGAAGTCTTGATCGGGCTATGTTTCATTAGTCAGAGACTCTTCAAAAAATGTTGAACACCAGTTTCAGCAGCCAATAGCCAATAACAGCCAAGATGTATTATCTATGATGTATATTAGGTGTTGACTGTTGAATGAGTTTTTGGGTTTTTGTTGCTGTTTTGTTTCTTCTTTTATATGCAAATGTATATTTTCAAAAAATGCAGCTATGATTCTTATGGTTGTATTATTTTTAGTAGAGAAGGCAAAGATTCTCAACAATTTACTGATTCATAAAAGACAATTCATGTATTATGACTTGGGTAAGTTACTGTAGATGGAAACTTTTGTGCTTTCATAAAAACATTTGGTTTCACTGCAGGTCAGTCTCTCAGTGAACTATACACTTTCAGATATTTTTGTCTGGCTTTCTCACGTATGAGTCAAGTAGGAAAACTATGATTAAAATATTTTAATGCACAGCATCATTTCTACACACTTAAATGGTCTAAATGATAATTTCTGGAAACTATCATAAGGTTTAAAGTTTCATGTTAGTTTCTTGAGCTAAAATTGCACCTAACCTTTTGCTTTAGTGGTTTAGGTACAAAGATTGCTGTCAGTCCTTCTGTTTTAATCAACAGTACATCCTGAAACACAAGCCAGCCTATCACAGAGCCCACATACCCTCTCAGCAGCTGACTCAATGTGTATTAGTCACCTATAATTGAGGAGACTATGCAGACACGCCATGACTTTTTGCTACTGTACAGATGATTGTGAAGCATGAATGTTGCAACATAGCTCAGTGGTTAGTACTGTTACTGATGGAGTGTTTAACATGAAAAAATACTTTAATTGCTTTGGACTGAACTAACTTTTCAGTGAAATGGGGCTGCAGACATCATCTGATGTTATCTGACAGGAATTGAAACTGAGTATTGAACTATGAAACTCAATAACAGAGTCGCTCTAGAGTGACCCCTTGTGCACAATAATTGCAGCCTTTTTTTGTTTTATTCGTGGTTTTACTCATAGGCTGGTTGATTTACAACAGCACATAATGTGACAGATCCTCCAAAACACATGCAACCAGAGTAGCATTTAATTCAATTAAGCTGTAGTTATACATCCAGTTCATAAGAACATTATTCTCAAGGCACCTTACATAATAAGACAAAGACCCCAGGAAGGAAAACCACAACCATATGGTGATCCTTTATAAGCAGCACTTGGCCATAAAGGAAAGAGACAGGAACAGATCTTCAACACAAGCCATCTGCTTTTGTGGTTCCAGGTGAGGGGAAATAGAGGATAAATAAGAAGAGCACACAGAGATAAGGAGGGCACAAATTATGAGAAGAAGGCAACATTTTGTGGTAAGCAGTAGTGCCGTAAAACACATCAAGAGTGAAAAGAGTTTAACAGAGGAAGAATTCTTTTGTGCATCATGGGAAGTCCCATCACATCTGTCAAACAACTCACGGTTACAGCTGTTCAAAACACCACGAGGCTGGCTGACATGATTGTGATGGGCAAGCCGTGAGTGCTCAGACTGTGTTTATTGAACGCAATATGGATGAGATCTTGGCTCTGCAACGGGGAATTGATACAGGGAGTGCAGAATTATTAGGCAAATGAGTATTTTGTCCACATCATCCTCTTCATGCATGTTGTCTTACTCCAAGCTGTATAGGCTCGAAAGCCTACTACCAATTAAGCATATTAGGTGATGTGCATCTCTGTAATGAGAAGGGGTGTGGTCTAATGACATCAACACCCTATATCAGGTGTGCATAATTATTAGGCAACGTCCTTTCCTTTGGCAAAATGGGTCAAAAGAAGGACTTGACAGGCTCAGAAAAGTCAAAAATAGTGAGCTATCTTGCAGAGGGATGCAGCAGTCTCAAAATTGCAAAGCTTCTGAAGCGTGATCATCGAACAATCAAGCGTTTCATTCAAAATAGTCAACAGGGTCTCAAGAAGCGTGTGGAAAAACCAAGGCGCAAAATAACTGCCCATGAACTGAGAAAAGTCAAGCGTGCAGCTGCCAAGATGCCACTTGCCACCAGTTTGGCCATATTTCAGAGCTGCAACATCACTGGAGTGCCCAAAAGCACAAGGTGTGCAATACTCAGAGACATGGCCAAGGTAAGAAAGGCTGAAAGACGACCACCACTGAACAAGACACACAAGCTGAAACGTCAAGACTGGGCCAAGAAATATCTCAAGACTGGTTTTTCTAAGGTTTTATGGACTGATGAAATGAGAGTGAGTCTTGATGGGCCAGATGGATGGGCCCGTGGCTGGATTGGTAAAGGGCAGAGAGCTCCAGTCCCACTCAGACGCCAGCAAGGTGGAGGTGGAGTACTGGTTTGGGCTGGTATCATCAAAGATGAGCTTGTGGGGCCTTTTCGGGTTGAGGATGGAGTCAAGCTCAACTCCCAGTCCTACTGCCAGTTTCTGGAAGACACCTTCTTCAAGCAGTGGTACAGGAAGAAGTCTGCATCCTTCAAGAAAAACATGATTTTCATGCAGGACAATGCTCCATCACACGCGTCCAAGTACTCCACAGCGTGGCTGGCAAGAAAGGGTATAAAAGAAGAAAAACTAATGACATGGCCTCCTTGTTCACCTGATCTGAACCCCATTGAGAACCTGTGGTCTATCATCAAATGTGAGATTTACGAGGGAAAACAGTACACCTCTCTGAACAGTGTCTGGGAGGCTGTGGTTGCTGCTGCACGCAATGTTGATGGTGAACAGATCAAAACACTGACAGAATCCATGGATGGCAGGCTTTTGAGTGTCCTTGCAAAGAAAGGTGGCTATATTGGTCGCTGATTTGTTTTTGTTTTGTTTTTGAATGTCAGAAATGTTTATTTGTGAATGTGGAGATGTTATATTGGTTTCACTGGTAAAAATAAATAATTGAAATGGGTATATATTTGTTTTTTGTTAAGTTGCCTAATAATTATGCACAGTAATAGTCACCTGCACACACAGATATCCCCCTAAAATAGCTCAAACTAAAACCAAACTAAAAACTACTTCCACAAACATTCAGCTTTGATATTAATGAGTTTTTTGGGTTCATTGAGAACATGGTTGTTGTTCAATAATAAAATTATTCCTCAAAAATATAACTTGCCTAATAATTCTGCACTCCCTGTATACCTGATGACCAGTGAGGGACATTAGCCCGACTGCAAAATCGGATGCAGTTGTTCACATTAACCCAAACAACAGCAAGTTTATTTATTCATGCGGGTGGCTGTGGCTCAGGTGGTAGAGCAGATCAGACTGGAAGGTTGGTGGTTTGATCCTTGGCTTCCCCAGTCTGCATGTCAGATATCCTTGGGCAAGATGATGCGTTCATCGGAGTGTGAATGTGTGTGAATGTAGATTACTTTGTACTTGTGTTTAGAAGTGCTTGAATGGGTGGATGAGGCATGTTGTACACAGTGCTTTGAGTACTTGGGGAGAGTAGAAAAGCACTATATAAGAATCAGTCCATAATCATCTCCTTCACTCATTCGGCTCTGGAACAACAAATTCTTCTCCTTGATAACAGGACTCTGTTTTGACTCTCTGCCCCTATCCTTCAAGGACACCTGCATCAGCCGAGGACTGTTGACTTTTGCTTAACCAGGTGAAAGGACACACTCTCTCTCAAGCTGAACACAGGATACACACACACACACACACACATATGCATGTACACTGATGCAGATATACACTCACCCCCCCGTCCCCATTCCAAAGCCTCTGATGCTTGCTACCCACCTGATGCAGACGGTCCAGTCCAGCACTGGAAAAGGCTGCAGGACAACATGGCTGCTGTCTACACCGGATCATTCCTTACCCCATAGAAGCCTAGACTTCCCACACCCCACCTAACTCCTCCAACTCACATTCCCAGGCAGCTGAGAGATACAATCTCTAGTGAGTCCAGGGTCTGCCCTGGGTCCTCCTCCCAGTAGGATCATGATCTTGGAATGGGAAGTGCTGGTTCTCATTCCTGCTGCTTCACACTCAGCCACAAACTGCTCCATTCAAAGCAGAAGGTTACCGCACGATGAACACATCATCTCAAAAAACCCAAACAAAGACCCTCCACCACCTTGCCATGCTTAGATATTCTGTCCAACACCAACCGGAAACAAGTACAACTTACTACCAGTGATATGAACCGAGCTCTGGCTTTATTTGTACAGGGACAGAATGGTCTGTAAAAATGAGCCAGGCACCCCATTCTCCTCAACAGGATATCCTGAGGGACCCTGTCAAATGCCTTCTCCAAGTCCACAAAACACATGTATACTGGTTGAGCAAACTCCTACCCACCTTTGAATATCCTTGAGAGGTTTAAGATGTGGTCTAGTGTTCCACAGTCAGAACAAAAAAGTCATCATTCCTCCAGAATCCAAGGTTTGACTAACTGGCAGACTGTCCTGTACCCTGGCATACACTTTCCTAAGGAGGCTGAAAAGTGTGATCCCCTATTGTCGGAGCTCTTCTTTAACAGGGGAACCACCACTACAGTCTGCCATTCCAAAGGCATCCCCTGAGATCTCCACTGAACATTTCAGAGGTGTGTTAACCAGGACAGCCCTACAACATCCAGAGCCTTCAGGAACTCAGGAAGGCAGCATCAAAATAAACCCATAGATATATTATAAAGACATGAAGTACAAAATACAATATTTACATACAAAATATAGTGAAGGAGTAGCAGAAATAAGCTGGAAATAAGCATAATAGATTAATTTTAAATGGTTTCTATGACTCAGTAATGAAACCTTATTTAACTGAGGCTTTTGTAATGGTACTGATGGCTGTAACTATCAGCATGGTTTGAAACAGGGTGCAACAGTACTCTGTGTTGGATTTTTTTACTTTGGAAATGTCTTTTATTTTTTTAAACTTATTTCCTAACTCTCTTTTTTTCTTTAGGGTGGATTTTAAGATTTCTGTCAGACTTGTTTTAACATTCATTTATTGAAGTTCTTTGCCCAAGTTATGATCTCATCAAGTTATCTTGTGTTTATGAATGTTTATCTTTCTCTGGCTCTCTCTGTCAACCAAGAAGCACAGCATAGAAAGGATTAAGGTCATACCATTAATTCAAATGATAAAGCCTTGATAAAACAACTGATAATTTTCCTTCATGTAACCATAGCAGCAGGGTCTCCGGCAGACAACGCTCAAACTGATTCACTGCCTGTGTGTTCAGTGTGGTTATATACTGTCTGTGTAAATATTTCTATCATAACTCAGAGCAACAACTCGCTATTTGAACTTCTGCCTCTGCCAAGAACATGTGATATATACAGATGTGAAACTCCCACTTTGTCTCAGTTAGCAAGCCTCAGCCAAGCAGAGCAACACCCTGTGGACCTCATAGAGCATACCTGTGTTTGTGGCTGAGTGAGCCACGATGTGGATTACATTTTTTCTAGTTACAATCTTCTGTTTTTCTATGTCCCAAGCTGTGGGTGAGTAAATTTACCATATCATTCCTATGATGTTTAAAGTTGTGTGCTTGTGAGGGAAATACCACTCTAACTGTTATTATCTCAAGGTTGTGGATTTTCTCAAACCACGAGAAAAGTAAAATCACTGACTAGCATCTCAGCTATCAGGTAGCAGGAACGCTAAGTTCCTAGTGTTGATCAAACAGCTGCTTCTCACTTGCCTCTGGAGTTAAATGTCACTTTGATGTTTTATCACCTTTCAGTCTTGTTTAAATGTATTAATGATGCTAATTTTGATCCCTTCACTTCTGGTGTGTATCACTATAGCAGACTACTGTGAAAATGTTCTCCAGGAGTGCCTAAAAAGGCCCACTGCATGGACACGGTAATTCGTTTTATTCTGTACATCTCACATTCCTGCTTTTGAAAGGTTATATCATCTTTCTCATGAATAAATAAACTTGCTGTTGATAAATACTAGTTTAACATAATTGATCCAACCTGAAGGAGAGATATGATCACTGTTTATGCATTCACTCCATATAACAGAAGTTACTGCCTGTTAAAATGTTTTTATCTCTACATAGGCTGCTTTTCAGTGTTTTAACATGGTTTCATCATAAAAACGTACTAAGTGTATAATCTTTTTAATTTATACCGTAATCTCAATCAAATGTGACACTGAGGGCTCCTGGCAAAGTGTCTGTGTATAAATAAATATTTATGACATGAAAGGACACTTTGTCACATTTTGAGATGCATTTGACACTCTGGAAGCGTAGGACATTATTTTTAAATTACTGTCAGGGGTTTTCAAAGATCAGTGCTATAATGTATCTAACTGGAAAGGGTGTTGGTTGCACTCCCCAAAATAACTGATACTTTTTAAAGCAAGTAAATATAATATATAACTGTGAACAAATGAAATCAATAAATTCAAATCACACCAAAGCAGACTGTGAAATAATTGTTTTTTTCTTATTTATTAATTATTTCTATTAGTTTATTGTCTCTGTCTTCAGTTATATCACTAATTTGTATATCTGAACTATGTTAAATTTCTGTTGGTAGTTGTTATGAGGACAAAATTATGACCTGCAAGCCAAGAGGTCGCTTCATGGCAGGCATCAGACAACTCAAAGTAGACTCGCTTCAAGAGGTGAGGTCATTTGGAGCTGAAGTGCTTTTTGGAAGTGAAAAAATTACATTTTATCTGAATTGCTTTATTTTTGTATTAATGAACTCAATAAATAACAAAAACAGAATATTTAAAATTTTGTTTTTGTGTATACTCTTCAGGTTGATGTGAGTCCTACACATGAACATAGGGTTCACATCCCATCATCAGCTCTCCAGAGAAGCAGAGGAAATGTGCCTGAGGTGGAGGTCCTGGTGGTGGCCTCTGTAATAAACAGCAGTCATTTTAAGGTCAGTGACTCCAGAAAGAGAACGTTGATGTCATTCACTGAAAAAATGCTGATCTGTGGGGGTTGCAGGTTCAGTTTCACTGAAGGCCACAGTAGGAAATGAGAAATACTGTCCTTTATATCATGTCAAATATGTACGTCTGGTAGTATATTTAATCAAATCTTAAATTTCCATGTACATATACCCAGAAATCTCACCAGTTTTGTTTCACATTCCTGAAAATGACAAATCAGTTGTGTGGGAAGTTTCATAAACAAGAGTAAAAACATGTTTGAGCATGTAGTTCAGCCTCCCTTCTTCCCTCGAATTAGTGCACATAAACTTGCCTTTACAGCTCAGGTACAGAAAACAGAAACATACTGGGCTGTATGTCTCTTGTAAATTTGGCAACTTCCTAAAGTCGCTGGTGTCCATCTGTAACTCCACGTCTCTTGTCATGCTGGTGTGTGGATTCAAACATCACAATCACAATGTAAATTATGTTCTTTAAAAACAGATATATGGCGCTCTGTTATACAAACGTCTTCTGCTAAAAACAACCTCAGACTTCCATCTTTGCTTGCATCTGCTTTCCTGTTTGTTCTATTCTGCTTTTTCTAGCTTGTAAGCTTTCAGGTGGTTTTGAGTGTTGAGTCTGTTTAGGCTGTTTACTGCGTGGGTGTGTGTAGTTGTGTAAACCACATACTAACAAATGTGTTAGTATGTGGGCTGAATTTAAATTAGTGAAGGGCTAGATTTGGCCTGTGGGTCTTCATGTTAAGAGGAGAGTTTTTTGCAGTCAATCTCATCCCAGCACTTTGTTCACGTGTCTCACACATTGCAGCTAAGTCCTCGTTCAAAAGGCAGGCAAATACAGTTTCACCGCAGAGAAGGCACTGTGTTTAGGGGCTCAGTCCTATCGGTGAAGGCAGGAACTCTTTCAGTGAATAACCTCCAGCAACCCATCAAGTTAATCTTCAGACATGACAAAGAGGTAAGAAGACATCAAAATGGTTGCAACAGCATCTTACTTTGAAAATCTAATAATCTGTTTTCATGGTATTTCTATTCATTTTTTTCACAGGTGGAAAATGGGACTTGTGTATTTTGGGCGGAATCAGCAATGGGAAATGGAACAGGTATTATTACAGATGTCAGCCTCCAGTATAGTCATTTCTAAATCTAAAGAAGATTTACAACTACTTAATGTATTTGTACGTATTTATTTTATTAGGTTATTGGAGCACTGAAGGCTGTGAAACCAGTAACACAGGAAATGAATTTATTTGCAGCTGCAACCATCTGAGCTTCTTCGCTGTGCTTGTGGTAAAATGATAACTTCTTTCTACAGAATGTAATAAAGCCCTGTGATAAAATCTGCGCTTGTCTAATCAGTGTATAGCAACTTTAATTAGGAACAGCATATGAATTGAGTCTTTAAAGAGCTTGAAGGGTGATATCTTCAACTTAAATGCAAGCAACAAAAGAGCCATTTTCTCTTGGAAGTTCCCACATATAATAACAAATTCTAACAAATTCAATTCAATTTTATTTATATAGCACCAAATCACAACAACAGTCGCCTCAAGGCGCCTTATATTATAGAGTAAAACCCAACAATCATATGACCCCTTATGAGCAAGCACTTTGGCGACAGTGGGAAGGAAAACTCCCTTTTAACAGGAAGAAACCTCCGGCAGAACCAGGCTCAGGGAGGGGCGGCCATCTGCTGCGACCGGTTGGGGTGAGAGAAGGAAGACAGGATAAAGACATGCTGTAGAAGAGAGACAGAGATTAATAACAGGTATGATTCAATGCAGAGAGGTGTATTAACACATAGTGAGTGAGAAAGGTGACTGGAAAGGAAAAACTCAATGCATCATGGGAATCCCCCGCCAGCCTACGTCTATTGCAGCATAACTAAGGGAGGATTCAGGGTCACCTGGTCCAGCCCTAACTATATGCTTTAGCAAAAAGGAAAGTTTTAAGCCTAATCTTAAAAGTAGAGATAGTGTCTGTCTCCCGAATCCAAACTGGAAGCTGGTTCCACAGAAGAGGGGCCTGAAAACTGAAGTCTATGCCTCCCATTCTACTTTTAAATACTCTAGGAACAACAAGTAGGCCTGCAGAGCGAGAGCAAAGTGCTCTAATAGGGTGATATGGTACTACAAGGTCATTAAGATAAGATGGGGCCTGATTATTTAAGACCTTGTATGTGAGGAGCAGGATTTTGAATTCAATTCTGGATTTAACAGGAAGCCAATGAAGGGAAGCCAAAACAGGAGAAATCTGCTCTCTCTTTCTAGTCCCTGTCAGGACTCTTGCTGCAGCATTTTGGATTAGCTGAAGGCTTTTCAGAGAGTTTTTAGGACATCCTGATAATAATGAATTACAGTAGTCCAGCCTGGAAGTAATAAATGCATGAACTAGTTTTTCAGCGTCACTCTGAGACTTTTTTAGAGACTAATTTTAGAGATGTTGCGCAAATGGAAGAAAGCAGTCTTACATATTTGTTTAATATGTGCATTGAAGGACATGTCCTGGTCAAAAATGACTCCAAGGTTCCTCACAGTGTTACTGGAGGCCAAGGTAATGCCATCCAGAGTAAGAATCTGGTTAGATACCATATGTCTAACAAAGTAAGAGATGCTTTTCAGATCTTAGCTAACCCATGCATTCAATTTTTAAATAACATTTGATTGAAGGAGTTTTAATTTAGCACTTCAATTTAAAAAAAACAAAAACAAAAACAAACAAACAACTGAATTCAGTGATTTGCAAATCTTATGAATGCATGTGGGAAAATACCCTTAATTTGAATTTGTTGGCAACAACAAATCTCAAAAAGGTTGGGACAGGGGCTATAAAAGGCTGGAGAAATAAAAAGACAGCTAGAATAACATTTTACCTCTCATTATATATATTCCCAACAGATTTGCCTTGAATACATTTCTGTCCACAAAAAAAGGCAGAAAATCAATAGTGGATACTCATGATTTCCGGTGGAACTTACATGATTCTGTCATGGAAGTCACTGAATGGGCTGAGGAACACATCCAGAAATCTTTGTCTATAAAAACGGTTCACCATGCCATATGAGAACTTGAAGCAGGAGTGCAGCAGTCTTCTATGGGTCAAAACTAGAGTGAAAAAAGTGGAAAAGTTGTTATAAGAAGAGGTGGAGTGATTTTAAATTATAATACCGAAACTATTTGACCGAGGCCCGTGGATAGGCCTCCATTAAACATCTTAACATAGACTTCATTTCAACAGTGTCTTTTTATGTTCCAGAACCCACAATTATCAGTGAGTAAATCTCATTCGGAGACACTCAGCTACATCACTTACATTGGATCAGCACTCTCCGTTGTCTTCACATTCATCAGCTTGATCATCTATATTTGTCTACAGTGAGTACATATGTTTTACTTGAATGTCCTTTTAACTTCTGCCATGTTTTGATATTTTCTCTAGTATTACATTTTAAAGAGGTGATGTGTTGATAAAGAAATATATTATTGTTGGCTTAGTTCATAGAAAAAATTCTAAAGGTCAACCACTGACAGAAGTTATGTTGTGAAAGACTGGTTTATTGCATCAGTCAGACCAGTTTAAATGTACTGTGTCACATCTGGTGGGAAACAAACACTTGCACATAATCTTTCCTAAAGTGTGGCACCCCACAGTCGTCGGTCAAAAACTGTTCACACTTGACTGAGGATCAGTCAAGTGTGAACAGTCCTGAAGCCCTCTGCATGTTTGCAGACAAAATTGGATTTTTTTTTTCTGAAGCTGAAGTCTATGCAGTTACATTAAAACAATTTCCCCTAAAGCACTGGTTCCCAAACTTTTTTTGCTAGGCCCCCTTTGTTTTATAAGATTCCCACTGTAACTTCACTGTATAATGAGCTAACATCTCCAAAATTTCAGTAATTATAAGAAGTGTTCATGTGAGATAATGTTTGTCCGTTATTTGGACAGTGAGCCCAGTGCGTGCTCCCGACGCAGGGGAAACCTACCTTGGCACAAGGGCTGGGTATCATCAATGATTTCTAATCAATTGGATTCAGATTCGATTTGATTAAATTTTGCCCCAGACAATCAGAAATATTATAATTCTGATCATTTATCAGTACTGACACTTGTGAGACTTCATCAGAGGTGTGAGCATCACTGCAGACACCTTTGTGTCAAAGTAACTGAGGATAAAATACAGATGGGAAACTGTTTTAAAAAATACACTGAGAGAGAGAGCTGTGCAGGAAGCGTGATTTTATCGTAGTGGACACAAAACGGTGAAAGTAAGAGGGAAGTAATGATGATATTTATCAAATGTGAAGTGTAATTTTGATCTTTTGCTGCCGTTTCAGTGAATTTAGGTCAGAGAGTGATAAAACCTGCAGCATCAGAAGCTGTGAGGTGTCAGCTTTCAGCACCGACAGCGTGCCCGTGTATGTGCCGTCGGGTGAGAAAGCCGACATCTCACAGATTCTGATGCGTCGGGTCTGCGCTTTGTGTTCACATCTTTGTGTGGAATCCTTTTTCCTGCCATCATTTACTATTTTAGCTGTTTGGTGGTTGTTGATATAGTTTTGTGAGTTTTAACCCGAGATCCTGGCATTTCTGGCAAAATACATTTATATTTAATAATCGATTCAGGATTAAATAAATGATCGGAAAATCGAGTTTTGAAACCCACCCCTACTTGGCACCACTGTTGTACAGGTGAAGCCAATGGCAAGATATGCTTCATCACATTTTCTAGTCTTTGGCTTGGAAGTTGGTTCGGAAGCATATTTGGCGATGCTTCATCTTCTGCTTTGTGTTTGTGTGGGAGCTCCGTCAAAAAACCTGTCCATAGCAGTGTCCAAGGCTTCTTTTATTATTCATACCCCACCCCCCTCCGCCAATGGCTTTGCACCCTCCACTTTGGGAACCACTGCCATAAAGGAAGTAGCTGGAAGAAGAAACAGAAAAAGGAGCACTGGATCCTCTGACACTTATCTCCTTGGATTAAAGGCAGTTAGGATGCAAAGATAATCATTATTTTACATAAAACCTATACATTATTAAAAAGGGGTTATAGTCTTCAAATAAATAAATATAGTAGCAAATTATGAAGAAATATCAACATATGGGTCATACTCTAAATTGCTACATTTATTTATTTAAATTTACTTCATTTATCTCTAATATTACTTTGAAAGGGTTTAGTTCTTTCTTCCTCCAGCTTCATCATCTTCTTCCCATTTTTGGCAGTCTTGGTTCCCGTACTCTTGGTTACATATAGAACAGGATACATTATCTGGCATATTTAGTCTGACAATAATTATGGGAAATCACAAGCTTCTCAGTTTCATCTGTGTGGAGTTACTATTGTTAGTGTTATCAAAATTGAGGGTTCAAAGCGAAAGGTTTAAAAAAAGGCCAAATTTCTTCCATTGTTAAAAAAATTGTAATTCTGTTTCTCTCTTTAGTCGTCGGCGTCCTGAGAAGACAACTAATCTGCACATGCAGCTAACAGGAGCAATGCTCTGCCTCCACCTCAGCTTCCTGCTGTCCTGTTTCTCGGCATGGCTGCTGAATGAGGACAGCCCAGTTTGTCTGGTTCTGGGTCTGATTTTACACTGGTCTCTGCTGGCCACCTTCAGCTGGACTGCTCTGGAGGGGTTCCATCTCTACCTTCTACTAAGTCGGGTTTTTAACATCACTTTCAGGAAATATCTTCTCAAACTCAGCTTAGTTGGATGGGGTGAGTAAAGTAAGGTTAAAACACAATTTCGTCAGATGCTGTCAAACAGGCCAAATGGAAATGGATAGTGTAGGTTTGTTGTTGTTGTTGTTGTCGTTTGATACTACAAAGTTGAGAAAACATCATAAATTTGGTGATTAAAATCCAGGTAAATGGCTAAATGAGATTGGTTTGTCCATATGGTATGTATACAGTATTTTTTCCATTTTCTACAACTTTTTTTTACTACAAATACTTCAGTGATTTGCTGAGAGTGTCCAATAATACTATATGAAATTGTAGCATGTGCACAAATGTCGAGTGATTACAATGAGCATGGAAAAAAAAAAAAAAGTCCAGCAATCAGTGTCGTAATAAAGCCTCAAGGATGGATAATCTTGAAAGGCTGGTGAGTGGTCTAGATCCACACTCAACTTTTGTTTTTAATTATTTTTCATGTAGAGCAACTTCTTTTTCAATAGAAAGACTGCAGAGAAGTCATGTTTGCTAACATTTGCACTTCAAGCTGTAGCACATACAATTTTTTTTTTATTTTATCTTTGTAAATGCATTTAATACTTGACTTCAAAATCATTCTATTTCTACTTCTTTAGGCTTCCCGACACTAGTCGCAGTGATTTGTGCGATTTCAGGTGTTTATGGTAAATACACCCTGCACATGCGGGACGCCAAACTCTCCAATACAACAGCACACATGTAAGAAAATATCATCAGTAGGATTTTTATGCATGCAGTGACCCATGAGATTTGATTTCTTAAGACAAAAAAAATCATACTTTGGTGTTAACATTGGTGACATTTATATCCTGCCTCCAAAATGTTTTATATTTATTTAATACATATTTGTTTTTCAACAATGAGCAGATGCTGGATGAACAGCGAGTTCCCGAAGAAGCACCTTATAACCAGTTTCATCACTACAGTGGCCTTTCCTTCCTTGGTGGTGCTGTTTAATGCCTGTGTTATGGGACTAGTTGTGTTTAAGCTCTGGGGGATAAGAAGGGGTAGTGGAGGCTTTGGAAGCAACACTGGCTGGAAAAAGACAAACAAAAACAAAGGCTGGAATTTATGGAAGGACTCTGTTAAAGTGTTGGGCCTCAGCCTTGTGCTGGGGTTACCTTGGGGGTTAACCAGCATCACATATGTTTCACTCCCTGGTATCTATGTATTCACAATATTCAACTCCTGTCAAGGTTAGTATGTGACTAATTCTCGTATAAAGTATGCACTGGATTTTGATCATTTGTGAGAAAAGTTGCATTTTTTCTCTCTTATCAGGTGTCTTCATGTTCCTGTGGTCTTTGGCTTTGACCAGGAAGCCTCAATCGAACAATAACTCATCAACAGACACCTGTCAGAAAAAGCTGACCACCAGTTTAAATAACAGCTAAGACAAGTGAATTATCCTGACTTACAAACCCAATTCCAAAAATGTTGACATGGTGTGTAAAAGGTAACTGAAATCAGAATGCAAACAAATGAAACAATTAAAACCTCATATTTTATTCACAGCAGAACATGGAAAATATATCTAGTTTTTAAATCTGATAAAAATGTACCATTCTAAGAAAACTCCCAGCTTGAATTAGACGCCAGGAGAACATCTGAAAAAGGTTTGGACAGGGCCATATTTGCCAGTGTGTAGGATCCTCTTTTCTTTTATTAGAGAGGAAGCTGCAGACTCTATCACTGCAATATACAAGGTATAAATATGCAATAATTTACAGTATAAAGTGTCTTGAGGTGACTGTTATTGTGATTTGGCACTATATGAATAAAATTGAATTTAACTGAATTTTAGGACGCAGAGACCAGCTGCTGGATTGGCTGTGCCAAATGTTTTTAATTTGTGAAAGGTTCGGACTGGAGACTGGGCAGTTCCACACCTCCACTCTCCTATTCCTATTATGCTGTTGTAAAACGTGCCTCTGTCCATTCTAAATTAGCTTTGAGAGCAGCTGGCAGTCCTCTCCATCTACTATATTTTTATATTTAAACAACTTTTAAATATTTTTATATTATCTACGTTCCACTGTGAATAAAATATGGCTTTATGAGAATTGGAAACCGTTGCATTCACTTTTTAGTTGCATTTTACACAGCATTTTCTTACATTTTCCCAATGACATTCATATATGGTAATGAAGACTCATTTTATTTGTTGATGTTTTTTTTCTCTTCTTTCTTATTTTGGAATCAAATACAAATATGATTTTTGTTAGTATATTCAACAATTAACTTGTGAATCATTTAATTAAAAAAGCAGTTACTGTGAAGATCATCTATATTCTTTAAACTGTATTATAGGTATAGGTCAGGTAATGTATCTGTCCTACAAACTTAACCTATATACTACAGAATGTTATTAATTATTGTTACTGTTATTGGCTAGACATGGTAGATATTGATCTTCATAAAGCAGGTGACTTCACTGCAGACTAATCAGTTCAGTTATGTACTCTGTGGTATTTTAATATTTCTGCATTGTTTCATCAAGTATACACTCATGTTAGCTGACTCACTGTAGGGGTGATTCAAATTGTAATAGAGAGACAGACAATAACTGCAGGAGTAAATAACGGATAGGTTGTTTTTGACACTGCCCCCTGGTGACAGTAAACGCCTGCAATATGTTGACAAAGGTCTACATGACTGTCATCAATGTAGGGAATGCGAAAATCTATATAATCTATATTATTTTGCATAACCATTGTTTTACTTTGGGCAGCTGAAGTCTATTTTGTGGACAAAATTGTTGCACTGTTAGGCTATATAAACAGGATTATGAAATTTCACTAGTAAAAGGTCTTTGTAAAACAGTTATTCCACCCGAAACAATTTTCAGGTTAGTGCAGCACCATCTTTGTGTGATAACAGATTTATTTGTAGGTTGATTTTATGATCAAATGTTATATTATGTATAATATTATGTATAATACAATTTTTGTAATAAAATAAGTACAGTTTAAAAAATTTAATCAACACTGATCATGTTTTATTATTATTTTATTAACTGATTAAACCATAGATTGGGATGTTGGACTATTTTTGATAACTATGTTTGAAAGCATTTTTAAGTTTGGCAAAACGTTTGAGAACCACTTGCGACTCTTTTGTCCGGAGACAAAACACTGTAGAACTTTGCAGCTCCATCATCACAAAAACAAAAAAAACAAAACAAAAAAACATTTATGTATTTGAAAAAACAAAACACAGCAATCACAATGACGTAATGTCTAAAAAAAATAGCAGAAGTCCACAAAGTCAGCTTTTAATTGGACAACGTTAACAGGAAGTGCTTTTACTTTGAAGTTTTAAGAAGTAAAATGTTTAATGTTTTATTGAGATTGTGGATTACAGTGATACATTGGAAACTCGTGACAGCAGTTTAGTTAATTTAACTATATAATAATACGAGGAAACGTATCAAGTAAACTACATCAAAGAAATTATTATAGTTTTACGAGTTTCTTCACATTCGTAGTCACCGGAAATAAAAAAGGATTGCGCTCTCTCGTGTTTCCTTTCTTTCCAACTGCCAGACACACTAAAGAGAGACGGAGACAACATGGATCCAAATACTACGATTCTCCGAGTGAAAAGAAAAAGGGGAACCGACCCCGCAGATGCTTTGCTGCTGGCATGCAAACGTATCCGTCCCGAAACGTCCCAGAGCTCAGGCGAAACGGTACCTGAGCCCAACGAAGCCGAAGTGGAAAACTCTGTCTTCAAACTCGTGGCGACCGTAGCAACACAGGTGAGGGGCCCAATGCTATCGCCAGAGCAGCGGTCAGTGGAAGGGGTAGCTTTTGAAAAATAGTGGTGGTGGGGGGTGGTATTTATCACGATAGTTGAAACCACTCAGAAGAGCTGAGTGGGTGATAGCAAGCTGAATAAAGCTGCTGAGAGCGTCACTTACTGTCCGGAACAACGCGCCTTTGTGCTTATTGTTGTTAGCAATCATGCTAGCCCTAGCTACCCCACAAACTGTTGTTAGCTTGTTTTTTTTTTTTTTTTACGTAATTTGGGCCTTGAAAACGAAGTGACAATTAAAATCCAGGCTGTGGTATGACTAACGTTTGAAGTAAATTAAATATTTACATGCGCAATTCAATAGACGAAATAAGACCCATTACGTAAGCTAATTAGATTAGCTGTAAACACTGCTATATACAGTTGTAGCACTGCATTTGTTTGTGTAATGTGTACACCGACCACTACGGTTTTCTTTGTGGGATTCGGTAAAACGGACAGATGGCTAATGCATCTTTTTCCACTTCAGTACATTTTGAGAATGCTTCCTTTAGTGAATGATGGGCGCAATGACTGAAAAATTGATATCACAATATTGATTCTGGTGAGCTTTTATATTGGGTTTTTTGTACTCAGTCTTGTGTCAGAAGTAAGCTGTCTTAAAGTTTTTAATGTCATTAGGAAGTGAAATGGGTATGAATAAAACCACAGCCAAAATGAGGAATACACCACTCCTAGGCTCTGATGAAAAAGTTAACTATTTGGGAGGCGGATAAGGAGTCTCTCCTTAACAGGCTTTTCTGTCTTTTCTGCATTTTTAGGTGCGTGTAATGTCTTTTTATTTTTTTAACAGTAGGCTTTTCCTGGTGATAACTATGCTTTGGGAGGTGACCAAGCAAATAACCATAATTGAGTCACATACAGTTAAGGCAAAGACTCTTTGTTACCTTACATATTTCTCTGGATTTTCCTTTTATTTCTTGCCATTTGATGAATGTTGATTGTCATTTTTGTGCTAGACCAAATTGTCTTTTGAGGGCACCAAACATTTCTATGCGCAGAGAAAATTCTGGTCATTGTGTTTTCAACATGTGAATCTTGCATCTTTGCACATGTCCTATTGCTACTATTGTCTATTGTTACAAATTGGTTGTTTCCCCGTTGTAGAAAATTGGATGTGGGGTTTTTAATTGTTGGATTTCGATAATATTTGCATTAAATTAGTGGAACCGCGAGTAAGATGAGTGTGCAGTTCCGGCAGCTTCTATGAGTTGGGAATTAAAAGGGAAATCCATATTTATGTTAAAGCCTCGTGGGTTGTTATCTTTGTCATCCCATCACCAGGAAGCTCCCGTTCAGACGCAGGTTCGACAGGCTTTGGCTCGGCCTCGCACGGCGCATGCACTGCGTACCTCTGCTGCCAGCTCACAGCGGATACTTGGTGATTTACGCAGCACAAAGTGGAGTACTCGGAGAGAGGAACGCTACAGAATACTCTCAAGCCACCGTGCTGGTCTGTCAGCCCCAGCAGAGCAACAGACACCACAGATGGGTGCTTCTGAGTGTGTAGAGGAAACTGGGAAAGAGACGGACAAATGCTGGGGGCTGGGTGAAATCCAGGTGGTGGATCTGATCCATGAGGATGGAGAGGACCAGGATAAACCTTCAGGCAAGGTAAGTTGATAGTTGGAGATTCTGGGTTTTGTTTGCAGCAGTTGTCCTAGTGCTGTTTGGCAAGCGTACTCATGAACAGCCCAATCATCAGTTATTATACTCAATTTAGGGTCCTGATATGTTGCACCTTTTTCACTTAGTGGAGGCTAAATTACAGAAACAGTCAGTTAAAAAAATAAATACCATGCTGCCGTCAGACTGTTAAAAACCATAAGTGGTTGTCCTCATAGGGCTGCTTGATTGTATTTGGGATTGTTTAACACAGATTATCATTTTACCAGAATTTACCAGGCATTAAGCTTTTACTGAACACAATTGTGCAGTTTAACAAGTGCTTTTCAGAAGGCAGATGCTACAAATATCAATATAATTCAGTTGCTGAGAGTCATCCAGTCTTAGCTCAACCACATGGCTAGCACAGTCATCAACTGTTACTGACGCTATTATCATTGGTCGGTCTCACAGATCCAATCTTCTGATTTCTCATCGTGTCAGCACATTTCCTATTCTGTTAAGTAAGGATTGTCCTGGTAATTCATTTACTATAGTCATTAGAAATTAGAGAAAAAAAAACATTAACTGGTCAAAAGTAAGAAATTGTTCAGCAAACAGGCAGAATTGTTAAACAAATAGTGCATGTTTATTTAAAAACCTTTTGGAAGTGCATTCTTCCCCAATCGAATCACATTGATCTCTGGTCTTGCAATGTTGGATTGGAAGTGTGGCTAGTGTTAGCAGGGCTAGCAGGAGCAGCAGCAATCTTTCCTTGGAGTTTAAAAACCATGCACGAACAACACTGCATTACTCCAGTTGAGCTTTCACTGCTGACAAATAGACAGGGAGGGAGAGAGAGAGACACACACACACACACACACACACACTGCAGGCCTAGCTAGTTCTAGACCAGGGGTGTCAAACTCAAATACACAGTGGGCCAAAATTCAAAACTGGAACAAAGTCGCGGGCTAACGTTAATATTTATTGAAACATATTTATTCCTCCAGATATAAGAATTAATCTTTTCTTATGGACTCAAACACGTTTTGCTGAAAAACTGAATATGGAACAAGCAAAACTTAATACTAAACAATATATATATTAGCTGTATAATACCAGTAGGCCAGCTCTAATAGTAATTTGGTATGGCTTCGCGGGCCAAATGTAATTAGTCTGCGGGCCAAATTTGGTGTCTGATCGAAGAGTCACGTTCATTTGGCTTTTTAAGAAGCGTTCAGGCTCGACCGTTTCAGTCACAATTTCAGTCGTGTGCTTCAGCTGTAGGAAAGATCACTTACTTTAGTGAGAATGTCTGGAGTTACTGCAGCCACTGGTATTACACTGCCTACCAGCAAACACATGAAGCTCACAACTTGCCTCTTCCTAACAGCATGTGTTTTGATAGCTACCGGTAAACAGCTGTGAGATTTTTTTATTTTTTTTCAGTATTGATGTAAATGTCATTTAATTTGCCATTAGGCCCAACTAGACTGACTATCAGCTCATTAATTTGTTCCATTTCTAATCACTTGCTTTATTTTTCTAAAGATACTGTCCTCAGAACCAGATGAGATTCTCTGTAACAACACCAAGATGCTGCGGGAGCGTCTGAGCATATCTGGAGATAGACTGGGGGAAGAGCACCGAGAGCAGGACGATGGCTACGTCTATGATCTTTACTACCAGGAAACGGTCACCCCAGGGTGGATCCAGGACATCCTGTCTGTCAGAGCCTATGCTGATGAGGGAGAACTGGTGTGTGTGGATGGATGGACGGACAGATGAATGAGTGCTGAAATTGGAGTGAGTGAATGGGTGGAGTGGTCCAAATTTTACAGTGGGGCAAAAAAGTATTTAGTCAGCCACCGATTGTGCAAGTTCCCCCACCTAAAATGATGACAGAGGTCAGTAATTTGCACCAGAGGTACACTTCAACTGTGAGAGACAGAATGTGAAAAAAAAATCCATGAATCCACATGGTAGGATTTGTAAAGAATTTATTCGTAAATCAGGGTGGAAAATAAGTATTTGGTCAATAACAAAAATACAACTCAATACTTTGTAACATAACCTTTGTTGGCAATAACAGAGGTCAAACGTTTACTATAGGTCTTTACCAGGTTTGCACACACAGTAGCTGGTATTTTGGCCCATTCCTCCATGCAGATCTTCTCGAGAGCAGTGATGTTTTGGGGCTGTCGCCGAGCAACACGGACTTTCAACTCCCGCCACAGATTTTCTATGGGGTTGAGGTCTGGAGACTGGCTAGGCCACTCCAGGACTTTCAAATGCTTCTTACGGAGCCACTCCTTTGTTGCCCGGGCGGTGTGTTTTGGATCATTGTCATGTTGGAAGACCCAGCCTCGTTTCATCTTCAAAGTTCTCACTGATGGAAGGAGGTTTTGGCTCAAAATCTCACGAAACATGGCCCCATTCATTCTGTTCTTAACACGGATCAGTCGTCCTGTCCCCTTGGCAGAAAAACAGCCCCATAGCATGATGTTTCCACCCCCATGCTTCACAGTAGGTATGGTGTTCTTGGGATGCAACTCAGTATTCTTCTTCCTCCAAACACGACGAGTTGAGTTTATACTAAAAAGTTCTACTTTGGTTTCATCTGACCACATGACATTCTCCCAATCCTCTGCTGTATCATCCATGTGCTCTCTGGCAAACTTCAGACGGGCCTGGACATGCACTGGCTTCAGCAGCGGAACACGTCTGGCACTGCGGGATTTGATTCCCTGCCGTTGTAGTGTGTTACTGATGGTGACCTTTGTTACTTTGGTCCCAGCTCTCTGCAGGTCATTCACCAGGTCCCCCCGTGTGGTTCTGGGATCTTTGCTCACCGTTCTCATGATCATTTTGACCCCACGGGATGAGATCTTGCGTGGAGCCCCAGATCGAGGGAGATTATCAGTGGTCTTGTATGTCTTCCATTTTCTGATGATTGCTCCCACAGTTGATTTTTTTCACACCAAGCTGCTTGCCTATTGTAGATTCACTCTTCCCAGTCTGGTGCAGGTCTACAATACTTTTCCTGGTGTCCTTCGAAAGCTCTTTGGTCTTGGCCATGGCGGAGTTTGGAGTCTGACTGTTTGAGGCTGTGGACAGGTGTCTTTTATACAGATGATGAGTTCAAACAGGTGCCATTCATACAGGTAACGAGTGGGGGACAGAAAAGCTTCTTACAGAAGACGTTACAGGTCTGTGAGAGCCAGAGATTTTCCTTGTTTGAGGTGACCAAATACTTATTTTCCACCCTAATTTACAAATAAATTCTTTACAAATCCTACCATGTGAATTCATGGATTTTTTTTTTTTTTTTTTTTTTTCTTTTCACATTCTGTCTCTCACAGTTGAAGTGTACCTCTGGTGCAAATTACTGACCTCTGTCATCATTTTAAGTGGGGGAACTTGCACAATCGGTGGCTGACTAAATACTTTTTTGCCCCACTGTATATTTGGAAAAATAAATGATGGTCAGGTGGTAAACAGGTGGCCTTTAAAGCAGAAATATTATTTGATATTTACAGGGGAGTATCCTGTCATTGCTATAAAATGATCGCTTGTTTGTAAACAAGCATCACTACTTTGTAATGGTGCCTGGGGAATGTAGAAACATTTTGTTGCATTACTGCCACCTTCTGGTGGTGGTAGTTCATTACAGTTTGGCACTAGTTTAAAATAATCTCAAAAGGGTAGAAGAGGGGTTAAGATGAGAAAAATGTTGGGGTTTTTTGTAACTTAACTGATGATTTTTAAATGGTGTTTATTTTAAAGCATTGAAAGTAAAAATTTAAGCAAGAAGATTGTTTAGTTTTGTTGCCCTGGATGTGTGGAGAAGTAATTTGCCAAAGCATACCGTTAGGGTTTCTTCTTATCAGTGATGACTCAAAATCTCACTGGTAATTTTTAATATCAAACCACAACACTGACTTAATCATTTATTAAAAAAAAAAAAAAAAAAGCTTTTCTGATAAATGTGGTGTTTTTAATCTCAGGTTCCTGACCTTGTGGTTCATGAAGAGGAAGTGTATGAAGATGAGGATGATGAGAACGAGGAAGGCAACTGGAGGAATGACTACCCTGATGAGGAGAGCAATACAGACAGTGACAGAGAGGAGCGCTATGGTGGTATGTATTTAGAAACATGTCAGTTATTCAGTGCTGCAGTCTCTACTTGAACTCCTGTTAATTTAAACAAATGTCTCCCATTTCATCTTTTACTATGATAGCAAGATGCCAAAAGTTATTTGGTCAAACCAGGTTAGTGTGATATTCTAGTCATTTTCACTCATAGACAGTATCCTAAGGTCTTAGTTATACTTTTGATTGTCTAGACCTCTGCATTACGAAACTTAGTGTGCATAACTTGAGAATTGGTTCTCTACAAGAACTCATTCAAAGTCGTTCATTTCCTTCCTTCCTTTGCTTGCCAATCAATTGCACTTGCACTACATTTAGCTGATTTCAGTTGTTGTGCCAGAGGAGGAAAATGGTGGCGCAGTCTACAGAGTGGATATAGACAGTACTTTTATTCTTATTGTAAAAGAGGCTGCAGTGTCCGTTTCTACCTGTTCATGTTTCTAAAGTAGAATCACTGTGGCGATCCATTTGAATGTCTGTGTGCTGGTTTTCATCTTTTGCTTTTTGTTGTCAGTTTTGCATTCATACCGAAATACCAAGAGAAAGCTCATATGAGTATCCTCATTAAAATACAGATTTGTGTTGGTGTGTGGGACTGTAGCCTGTATGTTTGTATTGTTACATTGATATTTATGAGAGTGCATTTCAGTTCATTTTAAGGAGAAATGCCAAAGTAATGTAACAAATAGTGTATCGTGTTACTTTCTCCTGAGTGTAATTCGATTAAATGAAATTTATTGATCCCTAGGGTTTTTTGGGTTTTTTTTTAAGTATTCTGATTCTGATTAAGGAAACTACTGCATTACTTTTAAGAAAAGTGTTCTGCTTAAGACTGTATGTAGGACATGGATGGAGCCACCACGTCACTCAATGGTTTTTGTAGTCTTTCAGACCAGGAAGTTAACATATATGGGTGAGAAGGTTCAGTGCTGAGGTTTGTAGATTGCATCGATAAACTCGCAAGACAGACATAGATACGTGCTAGTTGTTGCTAAGCAACGGACTGATGAAACACTTACTAAAACTAGAGTACAGATTTCGCAATATTTACCAACTTCAAATGGCAATTCAGTGAAGTTCAGTTCACTAAGCTGTTGTTTCTTGCTCCCTGTGTGTTTGCTTCATTTTTCAGCCTCAGTGTCACTTAGTGCAAACAAGTGTTGAATGGTGTTTATTTGCTAACCATTGCATTTGCCTTCTGTGCAGGATACTGGGAGGAGGAACACTCCTACAGCAGGAGGAGCTGGCAGCGCTACCAGAGGGAAGTGATGCATGAGCTGGGCTGCCGTGGTGACGACGACGACAACGGCGATGATGACGATGGAGACAAATATGATTCCGATTGATCTGCTCTTCACCCCACTTGTAGTGGATCTTTCCAGTTACCTTTCCACAAGTAACCCCTTACTCTGTGCAACATCTGTGTAGCAGAGACTGAAAAGGTTATAAAGAAATCACTTTTCACAGTGTAGCAGTTTATGTGTAGCACTCAACAAATGGGCAACCTTTCTGGAAAACACCGGGAAACAATACCTTGGTTAAAAACGTGCCAAAAGTATTTTGTCACAGTTATGAAGTTCAGTGGCCACTAACTGATCAGATCATTTTCCTACACAGATGGTGATGGAGTAGGTGAGTTATTTGCAGAAGGGTCCCGTGTGTCCTTTTTGGTTTTTTTAAACTGTGGTGGAGTGAATTCATGTGTGGATGTTTGTTCAAAGTGGATGTGTGTTAGAAAATGTTGCACATTAGTGTGGTATGCCTCGTATGCTTTGTGCTCTTATCCTTCTGTTAGTGAGACGTCTCGGGCCGCGCGTGGTTGCAGTTTAGGGTGTTTGCATTTTGTGCATGGTACATGCGTGAACGTATAACTGTGTTAGATTTTTTTTTTTTTTTTTTTTTTGCATAATGTGAAAGCGTGGTGCATCAATTCTGTTGTGGGTGTGCGAGTTGGGTTCAGAAAATCTCCTCTGGAGTTTAAATTGTTTCTCTTGGATGCCTGTTCTGTTAAGGTTTTTGTAAATATGTAGATGTGTATAAAAGAAAAGCTTTCAAAATAAACATGAAACATCTCAGTGTCAGTTTGTCCTGCATTCTAAAGAAGAGGTTAAAATGTATTACTATGCCATATCATTGGTTTGTAAAACATGTATAAATATCTTATTACTTTATAAACATAGTTTGAGTTCAAAGGCTTAGATGGATTAATGGCAGGTTCTTTCTTTATTTTATTTTTTTTTTCAACCTGGTTAAGTGACCATGGTAACTTCTGCTCAACCTATAGCCAGTTAAGAGCAGAGACCTGTACTGTGAAGCAGGATTTGGGCTAATCCAGGGCCCCGTACAATAAAGGGGGTTCTGACTATCCAGGGTATCATTCCACTATCACTTGCTAATATTGGCAATTGGGACACACAGACCACTTAAAGTGGTTATCAACACTTAAAGTTATTCCAGGGTTTCCCCTGGATGTTCACATGAAAGGAGCGCTGTTAACAGAATTTAAGCAATTTATAAGTTGCAGGATCATGACTCTTCCACAGAAACTGATCCCCAAAAGTGCCACCTACTTCAGAAACACAATGTGCCTGTGAAATGCAACACACAATTAATAGTGCAGAAACTGGTTAATCTGGTGATTTAGCACATAAAATAAACATTTTAATTTAATTGGCTGCGTCCCTGTCAGTGCTGCTGTTTATTTCTAAGGTGACGGCCCATTACAGCTCAGAATTCCAATATATAAGCTTAGTTTACATACTTAATGTGTGGTCACCAAGTATCTTCCGTAGATGTCCTATTTTAAGATCAGATTTTAATGCTATGGAACAATTGTTTCCTGCCAACAGGGGAAAAAATCAAGGAATGAATGTGTCTAATAATCTTTATTTATTACTAACACTCATTATGGAAAGGAAAAGACATTAGAAACAGCAGAAAAATTGAACACTCTGCTACTCCCCCCACAGAGCTCTTTGTCCAGAGCTGGTTAGTTTCCAGAGTAGAGATCAACAGATCATTCTGCTGATGTGGGTAAACTCCTTCTGTTGGTAGTCCTTTTCAGTATGGTGTCAAAATACACCAGATGATGTATTGTTTTAATCAAAAATATGAGCACAGATGTCTGTGAGCCTTAGGGTGGTAAACTCCACCACACAAGCACATCAATTAATACTCTGTTACCCATCTAGACTTTAGAGCAGCGGTCTCCAACTCCAGGCCTCGAGGGCCGGTGTCCTACAGTTTTTAGATGTGTCCTTGATCCAACACAGCTGATTTAAATGGCTAAATTACCTCCTCAACATGTCTTGCAGTTCTCCAGAGGCCTGTAATGAACTAATTTGATTCAGGTGTGTAGACCCAGGGTGCGATCTAAAGCCTGCAGGACACCAGCCCTCGAGGCCTGGAGTTGGAGACCCACGGAATACAGGAAGAAAATGTAAATTTGAGGGGTTGTTTTTATATACAGCAATTACAGAAGCTTGAATTTCATCAGGATACTTTTCATTTCTCACATAAGAAAAATAATGGTGAGCATCACCAGCGTGGTACAGTTCCAATTGTAACAGTTATTGTTATGTAAATATATCAATTGCATATACATAGGAAATTGATATCATAGATTGTGATACAGTTTACTTTTTGTTGTACAGTAAACCTGTCAGCTGGTCCAGCTGAGGTGTACAGTGACCAGTATCCCCGCCCCCTGCTGCTAGGTAACTTTCCCACCCGTCCTCCAGCCAAACACAGCTGCAGGGTCAGGTAGCAGCCAAGGTCCTGGCCAGAGGCCAGCGACAAGTCAAACCCTTTGGCTTTGACTCATCACAATTGTTGGGCAATCGTGGCTCAAGAGTTGGGCGTTCGTCTTGTAATCGGAAGGTTGCCGGTTCGAGCCCCGGCTCAGACAGTCTACTGGTGGTGGTCAGAGGGCCCAGTGGCGCCAGTGTCCGGCAGCCTCGCCTCTGTCAGTGCGCCCCAGGGCAGCTGTGGCTACAATGTAGCTTGCCATCAGCAGTGTGTGAATGGGTGGATGACTGAATGTGTAGAGCGCTTTGGGGTCCTTAGGGACTAGTAAAGTGCTATACAGGCCATTTACCATTTTACAATCGGTCATCACACATTAATCTTACCGTAATTATTAAATCTTACACAGCAAGTGGCACAATCTTATAATATACCTTATAACAACATTGGTTACATACTTAACATGGTGATTCTCATATATAAAAACATTCAGTGTAGGTTCATGGTGAGAGTGTGTGTGTGTGTGTGTGTGTGTGTGTGTGTGTGTGTGTGTGAGAGAGAGACAGATTATATCACATGATATTTTATTGTGATGTGTTCAGGATCTCTGTTACAATGTTACTGTTTTGGTTGTGCTGCGTGAAAGGCGTTGAGTGTGCATTGGGGGAGGTTAGTTACTGGAGCTGGAGAGAGAGTTATTCAGGAGAACTCTCCCCTTATATCAACTGCCCTGTTACTGTACCACCTTAATAAACCATGTGCTTAAGACTTTACGTGAAAGTTAAAATATATATGTTCAGTGCATAGATATATAGTGTGTATAGTTATATGTAGCCGCTAAGACTGGTGAACCTAAATCTTCACCACCACGTCTGTATACATGCAAGCGAAAAGGGGAGCGAGCGGATCAGCACTCAGGGCACAGAAACTAAGCTGGCTTCAAACACACCATTTATTTCCATAAAAAAAAAAAACACAGCCAGAATCACAAATACAAGTTAAAATTCCCCATATACAATAAAAATAGTGTTTGCAACCCGCTAAAAACCCTGCCAGGACTCCACACCTGAACACGGCCTCCCTCGTCTCACCGTCAGATGCAGGCAGAAGGGCATCCCTGCCCTGTTGTGAATTGCGGCCATCGCCACCCACTGTTGCTGTTCCTGCATTGGGACTGGATCGCCGAACCCCCACCGTACTGAACGACTCGCGGCACCCCACAGTCAGGCAGCAGTTCCTTCAACACACGTGCGGGCTTGCACGCGTTCCTTTTTTTTCCTGCTCACCTTTCGTGCGTTGCTCTCTTGTCTCTGCGCTCACTATCCCCTTTAACAGGTCAACCTGGCGGCTGATAGGCCACCTTGGGGAACGCCCCCACCTCACAGGTGCCTACAATTGTCTGTTTAGTCCACAGTGGATTAAAGGAATATGGTACAACCTTAACACACATAATATAAATGAGGATAAAACCATGCAATATAAATATCAATAAACAAACATGCAATATAAATATCACAATAAAATCATGCAAATAAAATCAACACTATGTACCAATACACAGATTGATAAAACATAAAAACATAAATTTCCACTGTATGACATATACATGTCATACAAACGTCCACCACGAGATGAGTATGGAGACCATGAATTATAAATAGAAGCAGACATGAAGATAGTGTTAAACCACCTGCTAGCCAATACGCCACATTGTATGCCATATCTTTTTATGAGGTATGAAGATTCATGTGCTTTTGTGCTGAAGGTTTTCTTCTGTTCTCAAACTGCTCTTCTCTAAGAGATCAGTCTGGGAGGAGTTCTTTTTTTCTCCAACTCTCTCCCCTCATGTATTGTGTATTTCATTGTTCTTCTCGTGCTGCCTCTTCTGAATTGTCTTCCCAATGTGATGTTTGTGCAATGTATGTATGGTCAGAAGGGGTCCAACTTCACTGGATGTAACATGTACGTGTAACATTGCGGTGACAAATTAAGGCTCATCATCTAGAGTGCTAAATTGTCAGAAATGTAAGGTAGCTCAGTAAATGAACTTGTGCTCATTGCTCTGTATTATTTAAACATTCAGACCCCCAAAGGTCTTTTTAGTCATCTGTTTGTTTTGTCTGTGGTTCAACAGGTTTCTGTCTTCCTGTCTTCCATTTCTTACAACACATTCACACTGTTACGCATACACAACCCAACTCTGCATGGCCACAGATGCAGTATTTGTTAGTCCCGCAGTGGGAGCTTAGATGAATATGTTCAAGCTATTTCTGTTTGGTTATGTGTTTTGCGCTTATGAGTGTAAGCTTACAGTACACTTTAGTGGCAGATTTTTAATGGTGGAGTATACTGAATTAATGTTTTCTTCCATACTAAATAGTGAATTATAGGTTTGTGTAAAAACTTTTTTTCATTTCTACAGAACAGGTGTGAGCAACAGAACCCTGGCTGATGGAGAACATAGTGCGCTTCTTAATCATCCTCTCCACTGGTAAGATCACCACACAGGAACCACACTTTGTGATAGTTTGTTCATACATGTGTGCTGTATTCATGCTGTGCTGTGTCATACATTATACGTTGTTGTATGCTGCTGTGTGTAGGAATATTCACTTAGAAACATAAAAAAATAGGAGCATTTACTAACTTTTTCTCTGTGTAACCGCTATTTAGTTTGTGAGCATCTCAAACTAAATAAATAATTTAGTTTGAGGTGTGAGAATTAGAGTTTCCACTTTCACCTATACTCTTTCACTTATATAAGAGCTATTAATTATTAGCTTAAAGCACAGTACACACTGGCTTCAGTGAACTTATTTACTGATGAATCACATCTGTGCTTGTAAACTCTGATCTGAAAGACTGTAATGTAAACTCCTGCAGTGCCATGTTAAAAGTCCATCCATCTATTGATCTTCTGCTTATCCAATTCAGACTCGGACCCACACAGTGTACTGTAACTGTTTGTTTGTCTCTTTAATGTTATGGCACACACAATGCTTCCAGCTCAGCACCTTTGATTTCTCCATGGCCAGCTTTCCAGTTGGATCCACGCTCCACTGCAGGTCCCCAGCATCATTAAAGAACAAACAGTTCAGCAGAGTTCAGCAGTGTGATTCCTTCCACCTGGCCCAAAGCCTCCATGGCACTGCCCCTCCACTGCAGCAGAGCCAGAGATCACACCACTGCCACATAAGTTGAATTTTTTTTTTTTAATACTGTGTGCTGTATTTTAACAGTTTCCAGTAACAATGACAATGACCTGGACTGGAACTTTTGCGGCACATGGCACCATGGCAACAACCCCCTGAGCCTGAACCTCAACATCTCTACTGGCTGTAAAGGAATCTCCATTTCAGCCAATGAGAGCTTTCTGTCCATCAACGGGCAGATCACAGCCCAGTGTAGGAGATCTGAAGTGATTACCTTCAAGCACCTTGGACTTGAGTCAGGGGAGGACATCAAGTTCTGTCTGGACTGGGAGCCACTGCTGGACCAGTTAATGCTGACAGTAAGTGATAACAATTTTTAAATTTAAGTGTGGGTTCTAAATGCTATTTTTTTTTGTTTCATCATTTGACACCCATTATTTTACTCAATAACATTAAAGTTCAGGAGAACTCAACTAAAAATGAGCGTGAGGTAGTTAAATGAAAGATGTGGAAAAAGCACATGTGTATAATAATATACCACCACCACATTCTAAAAGCCATATAACAAAATGTAAAATTTATATGATGTTCTGTACACTGCATACACTACACTAGCTAAATTCAAGATTATTATGATAATTTCTGTTTTTTGTTTTTGTTTTTCCTGTTGTGATGTTCAGGTAGGAGAGAAGAAGCTTATTCTGTGCTCACCTGCAAGCCTGCAGGGTAACTGCTGCACTGACCTGAGTGATGGCCCAAACACACAAGAAGCAGACTACGGCATCCTCAATACCGAGATTAATCATGATTTCATCACCGACAAAATACAGATGGCGTACAACTTTCAAGCACATTCCACCAACTACAGTAAGGAAGATTACACATATTGTGTCAGCATATTCTTGATAGAAAATCTGTGAATGAAATATATTTAGCAAAAAATAAAATTGATGTTCTGTACTGTTTTATTTGTTCCAATAACTCAGTTTGTCTGTAATGTTGTTCATATTTAGCTTTGCTGAACCAGCATTTCAGATTTCTGTTATCAAGTGCAGCATGTCAGAATCAGAACTTTCTCTTCTTTTCTGTTTTTGCAGCAGAATTATGTGAACAGGCGAAACGGGAATCCGGCCCCAACAAGTAATTTCCTCTCTTTTCCTCACATGCACCAGTTTATTGCAGGGATATCATGGCAGGATGTTGTAGACTTGATCCTTCCTGAAGTACACAAACTTTGATTACAAACGAGGAGTGAAGACATTAGCTGTCTGATGTAATATTGCTCCATTCAAATGAAACATGACAAACTTATAATCATGGCTGTGCCTGATGTTTGTGTCCAGGTGTGCTGAGCCTCCATACGCTCACAAATCTGATGTGGAGATGAAGGAAGATTTCAAAGGCCACAGCGTCACATCACCTGTAAGACAAACACACAAAAGTTAAAGAGACTTGTCTTCAGATTAACCTTTTCTTTTTCAAACCAACCAGTGTGAGAAGGCTTTGATGATTTATTTTTAGAGAGTGGATGCTCTGTGATAGTGTGTCAGCTGTTGTATTGCAGTGTTACTGTTCTGAACTACCTCATCTTACAATCTCATTTAATTATAGCTACATTATAAAAAAGATAAAATTGAACAAAATTTTATTTGTAATAAACTATACTGAAACAAAATGAAATTTATTAAATTTCAATTATTTTTCAAAAAAACATTTGCAGTTCATTGTAATTCATTTATGTCGCCCACTGTGGCACACAGATATATTTTTATAGGTTAAGAGGAACACAGAGGGCAGAAAACATGTCAGGTTTTGGATCTGTGTACACTCAGTAGTGTCAGTTATTATTTGGTGTAGTAATGAGTTTAAAAACTGGAGGAGTGAAGAATGAAGTTAGCCTTACCTTTGCTTTCTTTAGTGCTCAGGCTGTGATGAAATGCAACCTTTCCTCCTTAGACACACAAAAATGTCCCGCTCTGCAGAGTAATATCACCTCTTAAGTCCAATTATTAGGTTTCTGTAGGTTTCACCTGAATCACACATCTGCAGAAGTGAGGTTTCACTTTCAGTCATACGACTGGGATGAAGATTCATATTTTTAGAGTTTGCACTGCTGACATTAGCAAAAAACCTTCTTTGCATCTGAGACTGTGTGCTTCCATTTTTAATCCAGACTTACTTTACAGCACATTTTTGAATAACCTAGAGTATTCATGCAAGTAGAGGGGAGAAGTGATGTAGTACAGAAAATAGGGTGGGAGGTTAGTCACATAAAAGTGACTGATGGCAGCATTCTACTGACGATTACAAGATGGTGTTGAAAGCTGACTTTTTTTTTCCTCTAAACGACCCTAAAATAGAGTCATTTAGTAACCCAACAATCTCAAAGCAGAGCCACAAGCAGAGCTGCAGAGTGAAGCAGGTTTTGCTTACATTGTAAAAACTCACAGTTCTTATATGTGCTGTCTTTTCCAGGCCATTGCTGGTAGACCTGTCAAGTCCAATATCACTGTCCACCTCCCTGCTGCCTTAAAACAAGCTGCGAAAAATGTTAACAATGTAGCCTGCACTTTCTTCAAGAACATCTCCCTGTTACAGGTAAGGCTGTTTGCCTTCAGTCGATACAGGCACATATGACAGGATTTCAGGTGACCTTATTTAGCTGTCAGCCTGCAATTTTTTCCAGTGTTCACATTTGCGATTCTATCTGGAATACTTTTGTTGCTTTGTGTGCAAATATTTATGCTGCATTGTGTAAGATGAAGGTCAAGTTGTGTGTGTTTGTTTCAGGAGGCTCACAAAACTGCCAAGCCTATCAATGATGTGGTGGAAATCATGGTGGAGAACGAGATCATCAGAAATCTGCCTGAACCCATTAGGATAGATTTTTACCATGAAGCCGTATCTGTAAGTTTGTGTGTTTCTGTGGCGTTTAGCCTGTATCAGTATGCTCCCCACCCACTTTATATTACTTAAAGCTACTTCCTTAAACTGACACTTACTGTACCAAATAGTAACTGCTGAATTGACTGCAATGTGCTGCAGTGCAAATATCAGTAAACACTCAGGGTGACAAATATGGCTTAGGTGCAGAAAACAAAAGCAAAATGCTGTTAAGTTCTGTAATATCAGCCTGTTGACCTCAAAGGTGCAACAAGCACAGAAACCATGTGTAGCAAAAATAGACTGCGGTCTTAATGCGCATAGTTTCTGTGAAGTAGTCATGGTGACACATGAAACTCCCTGTTTTTATGTTAACTGTGATCTAAACATTCTTTAGCATTATGGCGATACACAGTAAGCCAGATTATGTATGCAGCAAATAGGAAACAACTTTAAAGGAACTAAAATGTAAATATGTCCAACAAATGCGATATATGCAACTTCTTATTGGGAGATGTCTGCAGCTCACATCTTTGTTCCCTCTTTATTTCAGGAAAGCTATTTAAGGACATGTGTTTCTTGGGACACTAGAAAAGGTTGGAATCCTTTAGTGGCCATGCATACAGAGGTTTGCAAAAGTATTCGGCCCCCTTGAACTTTTTCACATTTTGTCACATTACAGCCACAAACATGAATCAGTTGCATTGTATTGGTCTTTCACGTGGAATTCCAAAGTGGTGTACACATGAGAAGTGGAACGAAAATCATACATGATTCCAAACATTTTTTTTACAAATAAATAACTGCAGGGTGGGGTGTGCGTAATTATTCAGCCCCCTTTGGTCTGAGTGCAGTCAGTTGCCCATAGACATTGCCTGATGAGTGCTAATGACTACATACAGCGCACCTGTGTGTAATCTAATGTCAGTACAAATCCAGCTGCTCTGTGACAGCCTCAGAGAATATTGGGAGCAACAACACCATGAAGTCCAAAGAACACAGCAGACAGGTCAGGGATAAAGTTATTGAGAAATTTAAAGCAGGCTTAGGCTACAAAAAGATTTCCCAAGCCTTGAACATCCCACGGAGCACTGTTCAAGCCATCATTCAGAAATGGAAGGAGTATGGCACAACTGTAAACCTACCAAGACAAGGCCGTCCACCTAAACTCACAGGCCGAACAAGGAGAGCTGATCAGAAATGCAGCCAAGAGGCCCATGGTGACTCTGGACGAGCTGCAGAGATCTACAGCTCAGGTGGGGGAATCTGTCCATAGGACAACTATACTAGACCTCAGTGCATCGTTCGATACTGTTGACCATAATATCCTATTAGAGCGATTAGAACATGCTGTAGGTATTACAGGTACTGCACTGCAGTGGTTTGTATCATATCTATCTAATAGACTCCAATTTGTACATGTAAATGGAGAGTCCTCTTCACATACTAAGGTCAATTATGGTGTTCCACAGGGTTCAGTGCTAGGACCAATTCTGTTTACATTATACATGCTTGCCCTAGGCAATATTATTAGAAGACATAGCATACATTTTCACTGCTATGCAGATGACACCCAGCTCTATCTGTCCATGAAGCCAGATAACACACCAATTAGTTAAACTGCAGGAATGTCTTAAAGACATAAAGACCTGGATGGCTGCCAACTTTCTGCTTAATTCAGATAAAACTGAGGTTATTGTACTCGGCCCTGAAAAGCTTAGAAATATGGTATCTAAGCAGATTGTTACTCTGGATGGCATTACCTTGGCCTCCAGTAATGCTGTGAGGAACCTTGGAGTCATTTTTGACCAGGACATGTCCTTCAACGCACATTAAACAAATATGTAAGACTGCTTTCTTCCATTTGCGCAACATCTCTGAAGTTACAAATATCCTGTCTAAGAGTGACGCTGAAAAACTAGTTCATGCTTTTATTACTTCCAGGCTGGACTACTGCAATTCGTTATTATCAGGATGTGCAAAAAACTCCCTGAAAAGCCTTCAGCTAATCCAAAATGCTGCAGCAAGAGTCCTGACAGGGACTAGAAAGAGAGAGCATATTTCTCCTGTATTGGCTTCCCTTCATTGGCTTCCTGTTAAATCCAGAATTGAATTCAAAATCCTGCTCCTCACATACAAGGTGTTGTGTCCCCCACAAGCCATGTGGGGGACACAGCAAACATGTGGAAGAAGGTGCTCTGGTCAGATGAGACCAAAATGGAACTTTTTGGCCAAAATGCAAAACACTGTGTGGCGGAAAACTAACACTGCACATCACTCTGAACGCACCATCCACCATCTCTTCATCTGGGACAGGGAAGCTGGTCAGAGTTGATGGGAAGATGGATGGAGCCAAATACAGGGCAATCTTGGAAGGAAATCTCTTGAAGTCTGCAAAAGACTTGAGACTGGGGCGGAGGTTCACCTTCCAGCAGGACAACAATCCTAAACATAAAGCCAGAGCAACAATGGAATGGTTTAAAACAAAACACATCCATGTGTTAGAATTGCCCAGTCAAAGTCCAGATCTAAATCCAATCAAGAATCTGTGGCAAGATCTGAAAACTGCTGTTCACAAACGCTGTCCATCTAATCTGACTGAGCTGGAGCTGTTTTGCAAAGAAGAATGGGCAAAGATTTCAGTCTCTAGATGTGCAAAGCTGGTAGAGACAGACCCTAAAAGACTAAATAAATCAGTCTTTGCAGCAAAAGGTGGTTCTATAAAGTGTTGACTCAGAAGGCTGAATTATTACACACACACACCCCACTTTTCAGTTATTTATTTGTAAAAAATGTTTGGAATCATGTATGATTTTCAATCCACTTCTCACGTGTACACCACTTTCTGTTGGTCTTTCATGTGGAATTCCAATGCAATTGATTCATGTTTGTGGCTATAATGTGACAAAATGTTGTCACATTACAAAAGTTCAAGGGGGGCCAATACTTTTGCAAGCCACTGTATTTGACATTATTAATTATTATCTATCTGTATTTCCCATTTTCTTTCCCATAATTCCCACCAATGAGCTTTAACTGATTTATATTTTCCTGCTGCAGATTCTCTGCAGGTGAACTGGTCAAATGATGGATGTGAGACACAACAGAAAGGGGAAAACCACACTGTGTGTCTGTGTAACCATACAACTTACTTCACTGTCCTGGTGGTAAGACACCGCTTTTCATACAACAATAAAAACAGTAATGAGATGTTGCTTATAAGTACTAAGTCGTTTTAAAGATGTATAAAATAGATGTTCTCTCCACCAGTGTGTGAATGCGAGAGTGAATGAATAGTGGCATTGTAAAGCGCTTTGGGTGCCTTGAAAAGCGCTATATAAATCCAATCCATTATTATTATTATCTCTCCACACCGTTACATATTCCATATGTACGGGGTACGACCCCCCCCCCCCCCCCTTGGTCATGGCGTGTGGATATTTCTTTAAGACACTCCGGCACGCCCGGTGTGACCATGAGCTGGGTCTCCTCCAACACCTGCTGCTGATTCACTGCTGGCCCCTCCCACAGCATCCCTCCCATGGCTCCACCTCTGAGGCCTGGGCCAGTGGAGGTTGACTATCAAGCGGCAGATGCTGAAGAGGTTTCCATCCTCTCCTTCGGTGTTGCCCACCTCTCCCTGGTCTGCTCCCTGCTGGTCCCTAGGCACAGTGTTGGGCGAGATGGGTCCCTTCAGCTCTTGATTGGAGCATGCCAGTTGTGGCAACTTGCCCTTCCTGGGGTCCCGTCTAATAGAGCTGACCTCAAAGTTGATGCTATCACGCAGCCATAGCGCCTCCTATCTCAGGTGCTGCTGCTGCCTGATTGGTCTGGTTGCAGGCAGTTGAGTGCCCTGCCCCCCAGCATTTATGGTCCCCATCCCGCAGTTGGTTGCTGCCATGGTGGGAGTAGTAGCCTTTAGCCCTGCCCCTGGTCCCTCTGGATACCCCTTCGGGCCCTCATGTGCAGGGCAGCATGCCCTACAAGGGCGTGAGGGTAACTGCTGCCCTGCTGGTGGCCATTTTGTCGCTCGCTTTATAGGGATGGAGCTTGACACAACAGCTGCAGGCAGGGTGGGGACATGGTGAGCCTCCCCCATCCTGTGCCTCTAAGGAGAGCAGGCTAAAATGGGGATGATGGCTGCAGTGTTCCCTCCCATGGCTCCGCCTCTGTGAGGCCTGAGCCGGTGGAGGTTGATTATCGTGAGGTGGATGTTGAAGAAGCTTCCTTCCCATCTGGCTGCCACTGGAGTGTGTCCCGGACGGGTGAACCCATGTCTGGGTTGCCTGATTCCGGGCCCCTCCCACAGTGTTCCCTCCCATGGCCCCGCCTCTGTGAGGCCTGGGCTGGTGGAGGTTGATTGTCAGGAGGTTGATGCTTATGACGCTTGGCTCCAGTCAGACGACCAGAGTTGCCTCATGGGACTGCCTGTCTACCCTGCAGCCACCTCGCTGTGCTGAGGGGCCTATACAGGCGTGTGGAGACAGCCGTGTTCAGTTGAGGCGGGTAGGACCTCGGAGCTTAGGCTCAGCTGTACTCCAGCCACCCTCCTCCCTCCTGACATCTTTTGAGTTGGGCCTCGTGGCCAGGACTGCTGAAGGCTGTGTTCCCCTGGCATATTGCCCGCGCTTCACCAGTTTATGCGCCAGTTGGCTCGGCCACCAGTTGACAGTTCTCCGGCCTGCGGCGCTGGCTCTCTGTCTGGGAGATTGCCCAACTGTTGCGAGTCTACGTGGCCAGCAGGGCCCACTCAGTGAGCTGACACCCATGGTGAGTCACTTCCCTGGCTTCACTGTAGCTCCAGGCTGTCTTCCCCTGGCGTGTTGCCCGCAGTTGCCGACTTACGCGCCAGTTGGACCTCGCTGCAGCGAGTGAGCATTCTCCAGCCTATTTTAGACGGATTTTCTCTGGCATGTCAGCTGCTGCAACTCCTGGCTGTGTTCCCCTGGAGTATTCCCTGCATTTGCCGGTTTACACGCGAGCTGGACCTTGCTGTGTTTGATTCTTCAGCCGGCAAGTGAGTGTTCTCCAGCCTGCAGCGCTGTGCACGAGTGTCTTGTTTGAAGTTCACTCTTGCTGCTCCCCTGTCTGCACACAGTGCTAGCGACCGCTCAGCCCTGGGGCAGACCTTTGGGTTAAGTCCCCGCTTGGCCTTCAGTGGGCTAGACCGCACCTCCGTCTGTGGACAGCTGGGCGGCGCCGTGGCTGTGTGGATGGACCCTTCAGGTCGCATCCCTGCCTTGGCCCTTCATCTTTGCAGCTGTACTGCTGCTGCGGGCTGTGTTCCCCTGAGTGAGCTGACACTTGACCCTTGACTGTCCGCCAGTGTCCTTGGGTCGCTCCTCACTTGGGCCCTCAATGGCCTGAGCCACCAGCCCCTCCCCTGTCGTGGATGATGCAGGTTGGCTGCTCAGCTCCTGGGACAGGCCCTGGGCCTCGTCCTACCTCGGCCATCCACTGAGTGGCCGAGATGCTGCGAAAGGCTCTTTTCCCCTGGCACTGTGTCACTGCCTAGTGCCAGGCGGGGATCTGTTGTGACTTGGCAACTCCAGCCGGTGGCTACGACTTCCCGACTGGAGCGTCATCGCGGATTTCGGTCACGGCGATAGCCAGCTGCTGTGCACGAGTGGCTTGGTAGGTTGTGTTCCCCAGGCGTATTGCCCGTGTTTGCTGGCTTTCATGCCAGTCTGACCTCGCTGGGGCGAGTGACAGTTCTCCAGCCTAGTGTAACTTCAGCCAGTGAGTGAGAGCTCCCTAGCCTGCTATGCTGGCTCCCTGTCTGGTGCTTTGCCTGTGTGTCACGGGCTTACATGGCCAGCACGGGGACACCCAGTGAGCTGGGACTTTGTGTCTGACCTCGAGTGTCTCGTTTGCGAGTTCACTCTTGAAGCTGTAGTGACAGTGCTGGGGCAGCTACTTGGCAGCTCGGTGTGCTGCGCTCCCTGGCGGTCTGCTTTGCGGTTCCCGGGCTGACCTTAATCGGCCAATCACTTGCAGTCCTGCATGACTGATTCAGGCCAGTCTGGGGTCTGCAGACTGCTGCCTCCACCCCTTGGCTCAGGCTATGCGTCTGCGAAGCCCTGACCAGGGTGGTGTGCCTGTTGGTGCGTGGTCACTGACTCCCAGCACTTTCACTCTCAGCGGTTCAGTTGCACTGTCTCCTCGCAGGGTGTCTTACAGAGTTACCCTGTACATATGGAATATGTAACGGTGTGGAGAGAGTCTCTGACTAAGAGAACCAAGGTTACACCGTAGCCTTACGGGGGGGGGGGGGGTTGTGTTGCTTTTTTTTTTTTTTTTTTTTTTTTTTTTTTGTGTATGAAGACCTTTTTCTGCTCATTGCACTGTCCACTTGTAGGACCTGAAGCCTCGATCAGTGTGCCAGCCCCTGGAACTCACTGCTATTCGATATGTAGGCTGTGCTGTATCTATGATCAGCAGTTTTGCTCTTATAATTTATCTTGGCAGAAAAAAGGTATGTGTGCATACAGTCTATGGAAACAGTTTTTTGATTTTTATTTTTATTTTTTTTTAATTTACACTTAGGTAATCTGTTTATCTTTTCAGTACTCCCATGCAAATATCTAGCAATGACTATTCCATTAGACACATGCCAGTATCTTCAAACACAAGGAGTTTGCATTGTATTTTGTATTCTTATACTATAACTGCATTTCTTGCATTATATAGTTCTGCTTCTAGATGTTATATTTCAACACTGTCATCCAATTAAATACACAGTACATACAATACATAGATTTGAGGATTTCAGTTTTTTGTACTTTCTCTTAAACTGGCTGCTGTAACAAGGTATTTTCTTAAGTTTTGGAATAAATAGTGTTTTTGTCTTATCTTATTTGAAGAACATTTGGGGTATTTAAGTATAGTATACATATTAATATTAATATAGGATTACTGAATTATTGTAAGTGCAAGCAACAATAGAACAAGTTCATACAAAAACTTGGTGGCATTACTGTGATCTTGTGGTTAACTTGCTGAAAATAGAGATGCAGCTCATGTACCAAAATATGTGAGCCGTATCACCCTTGATGTTAATAACAGAATCGTATTACTGTTTTCTCACCACATTCTTGTCATTTAAAAACTGGAAATGTTTCTTTGTTTTGTTATGTTTTTTTTTTAACAATTTCTGGACATGTGAACCAAATTTATTTTCAGATTAAAATACCTTTGCATGGTCTGGCTATGTTTGCACAACTGATTGTCGAGGTGTCTTAACCTCACACTATAAAGTGCTTTGAGATGACCGTTGTTGTGTTTTACTGCTATATAAATAAAATGTATTTGATCTCAAGTACAGCTGCAATCTGCAAAAAGTGAAAGAAAAGTGCTTTTTTTTTTTTTTTTTTTTTTTTTTGTTTCATCTCATCATAGATTATGCTGCCATTTGTCATTTTGGCTGTTTTTTGTTAAAATCTTTCAGGTTTGGTAAGAAAGAAGTGCTGTTTGTTGACATCATGCAGCACCCTTCACCCTACCTGAGGAACAGGTACCTGGCCACAGGAAAGACTTCAGCTTCAAATCATAATCCAACTACTCCCACAGTTAACTATGAAGAAAACTTCATGGTTAACTGTGTATTATGCAGCATTTTAGAGGCAAACAGTTTATTTATATGTACAGCAGTATGACTCTTTCTTTATCTCATACCAACTGTTGCACCTGTGTTTCAGTTTGGATCTCATATCCAGTAGATGTTCTTGTACACTGTGTCATCGTTATAAAGTCTCACAATCCAGCTTGTCACTTCAGCGTTTTCAGCATACCAAATCTAAGTGAGCTGCAATTTTATACAAGCTGGAACAGCTGAGGTAGGTTTTGTTGCACACAGGTGAAACAGCTGTGGTCAAAGGTTTTGGTTTAAGTGTCACTAATGCCAAAAATTTATTTATTTGCCATTAAAAGTCTTGAATGAATAAATGAATGAATTGCTCATGACTGCTTTTCACTGTGTCACAGAAACATGTATTAAAAAATAAATAAACAACTTGAATAAAAATGTAAGCAGCAAAGTGTATGAAACAAGGCCATGAGCGAAGCTGGTTTGGACCACGTAGTTGTTTGCCAACAATATACCCACCAATACAACATCACTGTAGTTCTCACCAAAGGGAGGAAAGCAGCAGTAAGATGAGCTCAGTAGTAGAACAGAATCAATACAATACCCATAGTTCATTAGATCAGAATTGTACAGCTCATGCAGCACCACCTGAGGCAAATGTTCCAATAGCTCGACTACCATGGTGAACATGACATCAATGATGATGATGACAATGACAGTGGAGACAAATATAATTTAGATCAATTACCCCAGTTGCTAAGAAAGCTTTCTACTTCCCTTTCCAAAAATAACCTTTTACTCTGTATGTTGTGTAGCTGAGACTAGACGGAATATAAGCCAAGAAAGAAATCCCATCTTATGAATGCTACGTGTAGCAGACTACATGTAGCATGCATAACATTTTATGACAGTTCATAAATTCATGTAAAAGTATCCTGATAACACCTGGAAGCTTTGAAAATAAACATGACCGTTTGTGCTTTTGTTCTGCGCCATAAATGTAATGTTGTTGATTCAAAATAATGATTAATAACTATATATTATGATAACTTGTTCGAAAATTCCTGACAGTCATTTTGATTGCTTAGAAAAGTCTCCAAATGAACAGCCACTATACTGTAGTGCAATTATAAACATCTGGATTAGAAATCAAGTAAAAACAGATGGTTTAAAATACTAAAGAATGTATATCTAATGCTCATCCTGTAATTTTTGTCCTGCTTCACTCAATTTCTCATTTTTGCTTTTAGTTAGTTACATTTGCTAGTTGAAAACATGTGGTTTAATGTTAAAATGCAGTGAGTCAAAAATAGCTATGAGACTAAACAGGGCACAACAGGATTGGACTCCTGTGCAGCTGCTGGAGCTGATCAGGCCCACTGAAAATTTAACTAAAAATGCTAATCAATCTTAATGAAACTAACTTCAAGCTGCACAGAGCAGATGAAACAGCAGGACGTCTGCTGAACATTTAGTCTAATTTCAAAATGGAAGACCCTGAACAGACTGAATGCTTTGCTTATGAAATGTTCCCGGTGTTTTTCAAGCCAGGCAAAAGATGTCACATACACAGACACACCCTTTATATTCCTGGGATAAAACCAGTCTCAGGATCATACCTCTGAGACAGGAACCGCTTTGACTAAACAGCAGTATTTGATGTACTCAGAATTAGACTGATCAATTGAGCTTCTTTTATCCATATCGCCCTGTAAAAAAAAAACAAAGCAACCTCTATTATAAAACATCTACCTTGCCAAGTCACACATATTTCTACATATAATTCCACAATTCGCTACATCTTGCTTAAGATGATGGCCATTGCTGTGCAGCAAATCAATAACAGTGATCGCTCTGTGATGTTTACTCAGAATGTCCCAGGTTTATATCTGTAAGCCAGCTAGACTAGCTGTTTTTTCTGCAACTTTTCTCATTTGCAGTCAGGTTTTGACAGGACAGATCATTTAAAATAATAATTATGGAATTTTACAGACAATTTTCAAAAGCCATAAAGCAGCTACGTGCATACAACAACAGCTAGCAGACTGGACTAAAACTAAAGCTCCAAATCTGACCAAGGCACAAATCTGAAACTAAAAGGTTCTCTTTTGAGATGAAATGAAGATTCTGAGATACAAGATGTCTGGAGCATAGTTTACTTTAGGAGACAGGATGTGCAGAAGTTCCACAACTGGACTAAAGATGTGGAATGAACAAAGTGTCTGTGTGGACATGATTAAGAACAAAAAGAAATAGTGCATATTAGTTATGTGTTTCAAAAATAACAACAGTGGGTTTAAAAAAAAAAAAAAAAAAAAAAAAAAAGGCTTACAGCATCTCATACTGTGAAACAGGGTGAGTTACACTAAACCCACCTCAGCTGGTCAGCTTGAAACACTCAAGAGTCACTGAATTCAACACATGGAAAACATGTTATGTTGGTTGAAAAAAAAAAAAAAAACAGCAAGAAACTGCAAGCAATGAGGCCAAGAGTAAATAAAGGCAATGACATTACAGGGATGAGTCACTGTCCTCAAATAGCAGCAGTAGTATTTTCTCCCCTTCTTCATTAGAAAATAAATAAGACCAATAGTTTAGATCAATGTTAAACACACTCACACCTTTTAGTTAGAACCCAGGAGAGAATATTAACCTGCATTATGCTCTGGTCCCTGCAGTCATGTTCATAGCACCAGTGAAGTCTCAAAGGCATATACTGTTTAAAAGGCATATAGTATATAAAATTACCTGCTAAACTTAATAAGGATTAATAATAAATAAACTGCATAACCACCTCTCTACTGCACCTTGAAATGTTTTCCCAGAACAAAAATCTTTGTTTGTTTTATACAGCTGAAGGCCACATCTGTTGGCTGTGAGGATGCACAAACTCCTGGGTTTTAAAGTGTAACAGTCTATTGACTTTTGTCCATCTCAGTCAGCACACAGAAGCAGGTGTACTGGGTGAAGTCAGTCAGAGAACCTGCAGAAAACAGACAACACCATGTTGGTTAGTTGACTCAGGTGAAGTTAAGTGAAAATGACAAATCCTTCTTGCTTCCCATGTAGTGCACTCACGCAGCAGCTTAGTGATGACAGGTGGTCGTTTGGACTCTGGCAGGTAGACACCCAGGAAGTAGACTGGAACACCAGACAGGGCAATGGCAATGCCGATCAGGGAGTTGATGGTGTCGCTGTAGAGAGGAACTGCCACCAGGAAAATGGTACAGAGGCAGAACACCACCGGGTATAATAATGAGAGCTGCAGAGAGAGTCACGAGTTCAAAAACAGATCCTCCTAAATAAAAACATAGTATGAAAATATTTGCTTCATCATTATTATTTTGGATTTTATATGAGTAAACCTACACTGTGACATTCTTCATACCTCAGCATAACATCCATCCAGTTACTGTAACTTTACTTATTAGTGAAACATTCAGCCTAATGTTGGCAAAGCAGAAAAGTGTGTGTAGAAGCTGTTTTTTTTTTCTAAAGCATTAAATAAAACCAAATTAAATCTGTTTCATTACTTTTAATACTATAATTACATATAATTAAAATGAGTCACCCACATTCTAACATTACATGCATTATATTCAAACTGAACATGGAAAACCTGAGATACCTTAAGAGGTCTGGGTCTGTCTGGCTCCTTCATGCGGAGGTAGATCTGGCCAGCGATGGACAGCCCCATGAAGAACCAGTAGCTAAAGCTGTAGTAATTGATAAGCTGGAAGACGTCTTCCACTGTCAGGTAGATCAGTGACATGACACACTGGACAGCAGACGGGGAAAATGACACCAGAATCTGAGTTTGTGTCATAGTTTGAGCAAGTACAATAGAACAAGTGTGCCAAGGGCCCCTTATGGTTTACGGCCTATGATAGCAGTTTGTATTATATCCTTTTATTTCCCAACACAAGAAATGAAACTGACACCCTTGAGTTTCAATAATGCAATCAAGGAGTAGTAATCACAGGATTCCCAGTGAGCTGTTATTAAGTAGGAGTTTCTTCCACCACTATAATCTGCATTTCTATTTACATACATTGAAGATCAGAGCAGGAATCGGAGTGAATCTCTGTATATGGATCATGGACAGAGCATCTGGAAGGTGACCCTCACGAGATCCCACAAAGAACAACCTGGACACAAAGGATACCATTTCTGCCATTTAAAGATAAATCAACCCGTAAAAATAAATGGTTAAAAAAAAGAAATCACCACAGTATATTTATTGCACTTCTTAAATCATTGCATATTTGTTTGTTCTACCTGGATGCAGCTATAATAGATGCATTGAGGCCTCCATAGCAGGACAAAGCCACAGCAATGGGAATGGTCCAGCTCATTACACCAAGCGTGTGATCAGCAAACGTCTAAGCAGTAAACAGAAACTGGTTCAACAACTTAAACTCAAACACAAGCATAGTTTTCCATTTCATTAGCTACTTTTCAGTTTGTTTACTCACCACTGCAACTGCATCACTGGCCAGTATAGCACTGACATCCAGAACAGCATAATAGGCAACATTAGTGAGGATGTAAATAATGGTGACAATCGGCATAGAGATGGCAATCGCCATGGGCAGGTTCCTGGAAAAACGGGTTATTTGATCAGGCTGAGTATTTTTGTCACATCTTTTCTACTGAGGAAAATAATAATAATATTATTAAAAAAAAAAAAACACTGAAAAGAAAATGTACTTTTCAGGACTTTTGATCTCCTCAGTTACAAAGTTGAGAGTGTCCCAGCCAGAGTAAGAGAACAGGGCAGAGTACAGCGCCAATGCAATGTCACCGGGGTCGGTAGATGATCCCTGAAAGGATGATTCGAAGTTGCCTGTGTAGCCTAAAATGGAAACATGACAATCAAAGCAACAGTCTGTGAAATCTCATTGCATTCAAATTAACAGTGATAAGATGCCACAGATACACAGCATTAGGTGTTCTGGCGAGAAGTATGTTGATGGTTCCCGAGATTTCAGTTTGGTTTGTAGCACCAAGCAGTTATAAAAGGATTCTGAGGACACATTCGTATGGTAATTAGTAGCTGACTTGAGGTAGCCCCTGCTTTATCACTCACTTTATTCTAAATGAACCTGTAATTTTCAAAATTTTATACCATATTCATTACGACATTGAACTTGCGATTAAGACCATAAAGTCCTTAGGAAAATGTTTACTGAAGCAATATCCAGAGTCAATTTGTCATAAACTTTCATGCAAAGATCTCTGCTTTACTCCTAAGCAGAAGTGTTATTATTTCTGAAGGCACTGCTGACCTTCAGAAATAATAACAATCTAAAGCAATCCATTAATCAGGATTAATGCATATCAATATGATTATACAGACCTTATCATTAATTGACTTTTTCTTTGGAACTGGAAGGATTCTCGTTTCTGTTTATAGTTTGGGTTTGTTCACCAAACACATTACAGTAGACTTTGTGTGGATGAAGTTAATCAGTCTTTGTACTGATCAAAAGAAGGACTTGAGACTGGTGGCTGCCATCTGATGATTTAGATTTTTTTTTTAACTTGTTTTTTTAATAGTGTGCATTTGCAGGCGATGACCACCACAGAGAAGAGGAAGACATCTTGACTTTACTTGAAGACTCCATAAATAGTTGTTGGCCTGACCAGGTAAACTAGAGAACTATCCAATGAGTTCCAAGACTGCTTTTGCATTGGGTTTGCTTTAAAACCTGGAGGATACATTCATTTTTATGAAAGTTCTGTACTATTTCAAGAATGGGTTTACAGCTACACTGTTAACTTTCTTCAGCTGCACTGATAATTCAGGACTGAAGTCCTGATTTAAAAGTTCCTAACTGACAAATAGACATTCCATGAATTATGCGTCCAAAACAAAATTAATTTTCCTGACACCTAGAAAACCTCCAACAAGCACTAAAGCCAAGGGATCATCTGTCTGTGGATGTTATTTAATCATAATTTCCAAACTACATGAAAAGGTGAGTACTGTCGTCACCACTCACCTTGGCATAGCTTGACGATGCCAGTGACTATAATGACGATCAGGGCTGCCACCTTAGCGTAGGTGAAAATGTCCTGAACACGGGTGCCCCACTTTACATACGCAGAGTTGATGAATGTCAGCAGGCCTGGAAAGAGAGGAACACTTACTACTGCAGAAAAGGCTAGATAGATATGAGCAGACAGAAGTTGGATATAAACAGAACTAAAGTACTTACAAACACATGCTGCAGCAATGAGCCTGGATGCCGCATACGGTGGCTCACATGTTGGAAAGAGCGGCTGCACCAGGTAGTTTGCAAATGTGATGGCTATGACTGCCTGGCTCGTGGGCTCAATAATCAGCAGAGATGTCCACAAACGAATAAATGCAATAAAACCACCAAATGACTCCAGTATGTATGCATAAGAGGCTCCTGATTTGGTGATTGTGGTGCCCAGCTCAGCATAACAAAGGGCCCCAATTACTGAGAACAGACCTCCAATCGCCCAGATGACTAGTGAGAGTCCGTAAGAGGCACTGTAAATGAGGACACCCTTCGGGGACACGAAGATCCCAGAGCCTATCATGTTTCCTACGATCAGACTGACTCCATTAAGCAATGAGATCTCTTTTTTAAGCTGCATGCTCACTTTGGGTGTTTCCAAAAAGGTAGAAGAGTCACCAGAATTGCCATTCATCTTCTTGGACTCTTCACGGTTGGCCATGGTGCCGCTGCAACAGGGCAAAACCAGCAAGAACTGAAGACCGGCTGTGTGTGCTACAGTCCCTTGTCAATTTCTGAGAACCTCTGAAACAACCTGTCCAACAGAACCAGAAGAAGAAAATTCTTATTGGTAAAGTAGAGAGTAAATAAGATAAGATAAGATAACCTTTATTAGTCCCACACGTGGGAAATTTGTTTTGTCACAGCAGGAAGTGGACAGTGCAAAAGTTATGACGCAAAAATTAGAATACAATAAGAATAAATACAGTACACAGCTGTACAGAATAGAATAAAATAATATACTATATACAGTAGAATAAAATAGAATAAAAATATACAATAAGATAAAAATAGAATACGAATGCTATATACAACTGAGTAAAAATACAACGATGACAGAAAGGATTATTGCACTTAGTATTATTGCATATGTATGGATGTGTGTGCTTGATCAGTTAAAGTCTTTATTATGGAGTCTGACAGCAGTGGGGAGGAAAGACCTGCGAAATCTCTCCGTCCCACACCGTGGGTGCCGCAGTCTCCCACTGAAGGAGCTGCTCAGTGCTGTCACAGTCTGCTGCATGGGGTGGGAGATGTTGTCCATCAGGGATGACAGCTTAGCCGCCGTTCTCCTGTCACTCACCACCTCCACTGGTTCCAGAGGGCATCCTAGAACAGAGCTGGCCCTTCGGATCACCCTGTTCAGTCTCTTCCTGTCCCCAGCAGAGATGCTGCCGCCCCAGCAGACCACACCATAAAAGATAGCAGAGGCCACCACAGAGTCATAGAAGGTCTTCAGGAGTGGGCCCTCCACCCCAAACGACCTGAGTCTCCGCAGCAGGTACAGCCTGCTCTGCCCTTTCCTGTAGAGGGCATCTGAGTTATGAGTCCAGTCCAGTCTGTTGTTCAGATGAACACCAAGGTACCTGTAGCTGTCCACAGCCTCAATGTCCATACCCAAAATAAATTCTCAGCAGTCAGAGAAATGTCCAGTGATTGATTTTCAGGGTATCACTTATTGCCAGAGATAGTCAAGTGGAGAAACATAATTTATAAGGCTATGACATGGACCTTTTTCATTGTGCATGGAGGATGCTGAAGGTTGTTCAGCCTTTAACTTCTGTTAAAAGGGAAATAATTATTTTAAAAATAAAAACCAAATTAGAAATTATAAGGCTGCAAAAGTAGTCTGAATATGGGAGAAGCAGTTTAGAATATCAGTGGCTTTCTGTATTGTCAGTGTGGAATGTGCAATTTACAGCTCAATTACATGACCACAACTTGATATGATGAGCTGCTTATTAACTCTTATTATATTCTGCATTAATCATCATTAATGGGCAGCTGCTTGTGCCTGTGTGCATGCGAGGTACATGCTTCACTTCAATCATTAGGCATCTGTTCCTCACGCACAACCTGGCCAGCACACCACCTGTTTACCTCATGATAATTTAACAATCAATGAGTCAAACAAGGTCACAGCTGTTGACTCATCACTCAACAACAGAGGAGATAGAGCTGCCTTCATGGCTGCGTTAAGCTGCCTGTGCCTCATTAAAGCAAAGGGTGACGGTGGTGTGAATCTCCATATGTGCGAAATGCAACAGGTATCATGCAACTCTGCTAACGATCCTGAAGATTACACAACACAAGAAGGATTCAGCATTCAAAGAGAGTTAAAACTAAACAGGCATCCCTTGGAGATCTTTTCATGCAATGGTGATATTCTGGATTTCAACTGACTTTCTCCCTGTGGTTTCAAAAGAAGGCTAAAATATAAAAATAACAACAAAGTACACTGCGTAGTAGGTCAACTGTCCAATGTTAAGAAACACTTGACTACTGTATATACAGAAGATTTTTCCAAGCACAATATATCCAACTGTTAGATTGTTTGACTGAACTGAATCCATATCCATGTTATTTTTATCCATTAGATAATCAGTACTGTACATCAAGCTTCAGTAACTGCAACCCCAAAGCTGGTTTAAAATCGGTAGCATTCAAATCAAATCACATCTAATTTATTTCTATAGCACATTTAAAAGCAACAGAGTTGACCAAAGTGCTTCACAATTAGTTAAAAACATGAGAAAACAATAAAAAAAAAAAACAAATACAGATGAATTATGTAAGGCAAAGACAATGTATAACATAAAAACAAAATAAACATATTGTTTTGTTTTCCACATTGGAAACGGTGGCTAAAAAATAAGGTTGGTAACAAAAATGTTTATTGTTCAGGAAAATCGCTGCATTTCAGAGGAAAATTGTGTTCATGAACCAAGTAGTTGCATCCTCATTCACTTCATATTCTTTTGATTAACAGACCCAAAAAACCATAACCAATAGTTAGCCGAATCCTGCTTTTGAAGATCTGTTTTGTAAAAGAATCAAGAAATATTCCCATGAGAACTATTTCAAAATTGCTTCCAAGCTTTCTTATATTTTGCCTTACAGTTGTACATTGCGCAACAAAGACGTGATGGCAAGGAGGGTAGTTTTTATAGAAGAAAAATGACCAGGAATTAGTAGGTGAAATGAATCATACTGAAATCTATCTGTACACATCATGTATTCTACTGGTCTCAACAAGTATGTAAGCATGCCAGCATGTTCTGCAATTACAACAAAAAAAGGTTTTATCTGTCCTTGCATTCCATTCAAGATGTGTGTTCAGCAGTGCAGGAGGAGCTACAGGCAGGTAAACACGATAACAGACAGTCCCTAGTAACAAAAGCAAGCAGGGCTTTTAGGGTTTGTTTGTTTTTTTGTTTGCTGTAGTCACAATATGTCTATTGTTTTATATAATTATTAGAGTGGACCACCGTAACAATCTTTAATTTTGGTTTTTTGGTTTCTAAAACGCGGTACTGTTGTGCTGAGCAAAAGCAGCACGTTCAATGACACGTTATTCCCTCCTTTGTGAAATACATTTGTTGGAAATCTAATAAATAATGATGTGAATTTTTTTTCTTCTTAAATTAAATCTGTAAAATGTTGTTTTTAAGGCTAGAGAATTAACCTATATACGGATATGATCTAATAGCTCTCTTGCCAGTCCCCTGCCTACCTCAAAGTCAAAATAAAACATCTGCCAACGCAAAACAGCAGCAGCCGGTGTTTTCTTCCTAAAACAATAACCTTACTTCCGCTTAAGACTTTCAAAATAAAGTTACAACCATCTAGTGCATCTCTGGTAGAAAAGGGCTTTCTCTATTTTCTCGCACATTCTCTCTTTATTTTTCAAGGCAACCTTGCTACATTTTGTTGTCAATTTTATCAGTCAAATCCACGTTCATCAGGTTTTTCGTTACTAAGCATTTACCTCAATTCAAAAACGAAAATGCGTGCGCGGTGAATAATGATATATAGTAAACGAACAAAAAAGTGTAACAATTAATAAAATGGAAAAAATTGGTCTAGTTTACCTTAATGTTAAAAACAGTTAGAACATGAGACTATCCAAATTATATTAGCCTGTTAGCTTATTGTTTGAGCCGACTCACTGCATATCATAGCTTTGATTTCTTTGAGAAAAACCATGAAGTTGCTTTTTTCTTTGTTTTGTTTTTCCCTAACAGCAGAAATTCCCCATCTTTTATCAAGCGACACAGCTTTAATTTCTCACGAATTTAATTGGCTAATTGTAATTTTGGCTTTCATTTTGAATGCGGAGCTTCTTACCTCCTGTACAGTCTCGCCTCTTTGCGGCTAGCTTGTAGCAAACGGACTCCCCCTTTCTCCCGTTTCTCTGTCTAAATTCAGATAGTGCTAAAACTTCCGAACACGAACACGAACACATTTAACATAAACTATGCCCGCTAAGTGACGACGGGTTCAGAGCCGTGCTTCCCAGTGGTACCTGTGCTGGTTTTCCTCCTGTCTAATGATTTTGACAGCTGGCCAGCAGTGCGTCCTCATCACCCAGTAAACAACCGGCTGCTGCTCAGGAGGAGACGTCGTCACGTGATCTTGCAGTATTTTTGGCTCTTCGTATACAACTGCGCATACCCATGATCGACATATCATTGTTCCGATACCAAAGAGGGACTAATTGTGTTTACACTGAGGCAAAAAAGATGACAAAAAGTCATCACAGGATGCTACAAATAATAGTATCATCAAGTTGTTGCTGTCATGTTCCTAATCACTTCTCTCAGTTATATTGGCCCCTTGGCACTTGATGTGAGTGTGTAAAAAGCACATGTGTAATTAGAGCATTCCTGTTAGAAGCATGGGGCAGAGGGGTACTTGAACAGAATGTGCCAATATTCTGTTAGTGAGATGTCAGGTGATGAAACAAATGTATCCATGTCAGCACACCCGCAAAAATCCAGGACACATTCATAGCTGTAGACCTTTTGTGCAATGCATAAAAAACAAAGTAGTGTATTACAAAATAACTTTAAGTGATGGGTCTTGTTTCCTAAACAGCAAAAACCATGAAAGGCTCACCACAGAGCAAGTAACTGCTGGCAGCCAAAAACAACCAGTCATAAGTTATTTATTAATGCAACAGTACCGGTAACCTTTTGAGCTCTGATGCCTCACATCACGAGGGTCCTGGGGAGTTTGCATATTTTCACCATGTGCTAGTTTCAAATTCTTTGATTAAACTCAAAATGTGATCTTTTAAGCTTCAAGGAATTATACATGCAATTTCAATAATCGTTTTATCCTTTAAACACTAAAATTGACCAATTATGAATTTGAACAATGATTTTAAGACTTGATTTTGGCACAATGTGTATATATAGCAGCTGGATGGCATAGTGGTAACACTACTTCCCTCCTGACCAGGGTGTCTGTATCCAATAGGGGTCGCCAGGCTAGGGCCTGCATATTTAATATAATGTATTATTATTCCTTTCAATAGGGAAAGTCAGTGTGAAGTGTTCTGTTTTATTTAGTTTATTATGAATATATTACATGTTAAGGATGATGAAATAATGTTTCCATTGAATCTTTGGAACAAAGACCTGTCCTCTGAAAGACACCATGTCTGAAAAGACAGAATAATGTGACATCCATATGCTAGGAGCAAGGATGTATTTTATTGCTATGGTGCAAAAAAATGTAAAACACTATCATGAAATTTATTAATGAAAGTCTTTTGAGGCATTAAGAAAAGCCATGAATTTTTTCTTCGAAGTATCAGGCTGGCTTCTTCCACCAAATACGTACGCACTGTATCACAATAGAGATGGAAAACAAGCAGCAAGAAAGCAACAATTAAGAAAAAACAAAACCCAGGGGAGGAAGCAGATAAGAGGGAGGGAACAGGAAAACAGCAAGCTGCAAATGTTCTTGTTGTGCAGTGTGGCATGCATCTACACAAACACACAGCAGTTCGACATTTTTAACCAAAAGATTTTTTTTAATTAAAAGTCAATATATATCCAGAAAACCAAAATATACACATTAAATTGAGTGACATATATTTTAGTTTTAAAATTTTGAAAAAAGTGCAAACATCACAGTATCTAAAAGCTTACATATGTGAGTTCTGCTGGACATGACTGAAACATAACGCCAATGAAATACATGACAATTTTACATTTCTATTTAATACTGGAACGCATCCAACCAAATAAATGCATTTTGGCCCATTTTAAAGACAAAGGTCTGATAATCAGGTTTGAAAAAAAGAAAAACAGTCACTCTGGATTCATTTATAAAATATTCACTTATTAATTTACAGTGTGGACAAATGCAATATGGAATTTACCATCTGCACATTAAAACAGTTCAAAAGAAAACTCACTGAGGCTCAACAAGTACATGTTTAAATGACCGAAAATCTAAAGTGCTACTTTAAACAACTTAGGAAGCAGCTATAAAAAAGCATACATGATACAAAATATAAAATAAAAAGCTTATCTATAGTTCAAAACATCGTCAATAGTATTATATAGCTTTCTTTTTTTTATATACAATAGAACAGTAACCTGCATCTATTCCTGCTCGCAATTTCCGTGTTGGGAATAATTCATAATTATTTCCAACTTACAATTTCTAATTTCACATACGTTAGTTTGAACTTTGACATCCCCCTCCTGTACAACTAGAGCCAGTCTAGCTTTTCTGCAAACGCAGGCTTTAGGCCTGATTAAGGAGTTCCTGAGTGATACTGTCATTTCTTTGCCACGGGCCTAAATTAAAAGAATCAAGTGATTAAATGCCTTTTTGTAATGCAACTTGAGTGAATTATTGATATATAATATTTAGCTAATCGCCACCAAACTTAATTATAACTCAGAATGTGTGACATATAGAGCTATAAATAAACAGCAAATATATTTTGTAAAATGTTTCTTTTTTCTCCTGTTGTAATGATTACTAAATAGAACACAAGCTCAAGAATAAATAATTTAGAGTGAATAAAAAAGGTTTGTACACTCAAAGTTTGAGAAGTTACAGCAGCTGGATTATGTTTGGGAAGGAATACTGACCCATCTTCACTTTTACAGTTACACAGCAGGTCATATTTGTGTTTGCCCGTACAGCTAACTTGTGCTCGTTACTACCGAGTTACAGAGTTAAGAAACGTAGGATATATGGAGCCTGCTGTACCTTTTTTTTTTAGCTGTAGCTCATATTCTCCTGCAGTTACCACCCCTGACAGACACATTTCATCAGAACACTCCTCCAGGAGAAACGTCCTGGTCAACCTCCAGCTCCTCCATCACTGGTGGTATACTGGCATTATTTTTACATTCAAAGTCCGGCTTCTGCATCTTTGTTCATTTAACTCTTCTCCTGGGCCTGGAGCATGTGCTGCCTGGTAGATCCGGTGCTGCTGCTGCCAAGACCAGAGCCACCAGCCTGCTTCTGCATCCAGTCCAGCATGCAGAATCGCAGCATCAGGAAGAAACCTGTGAGCGACAGACGAGAAACCAAGATTCAAAATGGATTGTTTTTACTCAGTTGCCACAGTATCTGATTGTTTTAAAAAATCTTTGACGTGAGTGTGATAGGGACAGAAAATTTGCAGTAAATATGCTAGCAGGAAACGAGCATGATTTGCAGTAAGAATAAGTCAGTGGCAAAACGTTCTCAGATATACTACATAAAAAATGAGCCTTTAATATCTGTTATTTGCAGTAAATGCCACCACAGCTCTGGAAAACCTCCTGTGTTGTACCAGTGCCAAAGACTTCACGCCCCAAGGACCTCAACAGCTACAGGCCGGTGGCTCTGACATCCCACCTGATGAAGACCCTGGAGCGGTTGGTCCTGGCTCAGCTTCGGCGCCTAACAAGCTCATCACTGGACCCACTTCAGTTTGCCTACCAGCCTGGCATTGGAGCGGATGATGCCGTCATTCACCTCCTACATCGTTCCCTCGCTCACCTGGAGACCGCTGGAAGCACTGTGAGAATCATGTTCTTTGATTTCTCCAGTGCCTTCAACACCATTCTTCCCTCGGTTCTGAAGGACAAGCTGGAGAACTCTGGAGTGGACCATCACCTCACTACCTGGATCCTGGACTACCTCACCGACCGACCACAGTATGTGAGGACTCAGGGCTGTGTGTCGGACAGGGTCGTCTGCAGTACGGGGGCCCCACAGGGAACGGTTCTGGCTCCGTTCCTCTTCACCATCTACACTGCAGACTTCTCCCACAATTCCACCCAGTGCTTCCTGCAGAAGTTCTCTGATGACTCTGCAATAGTCGGCCTCATCACTGATGGGGACGACAAGGAGTACAGAGGACTGACTCAAGACTTTGTGGACTGGTGCCAGCTGAACTACCAGTAAAACCAAGGAGCTGGTGGTAGACTTCAGCAGGCACAAGCATTCTCCACTGCAACCACTGAACATCCAGGGTATGGACATTGAGGCTGTGGACAGCTACAGGTACCTTGGTGTTCATCTGAACAACAGACTGGACTGGACTCATAACTCAGACGCCCTCTACAGGAAAGGGCAGAGCAGGCTGTACCTGCTGCGGAGACTCAGGTCGTTTGGGGTGGAGGGCCCACTCCTGAAGACCTTCTATGACTCTGTGGTGGCTTCTGCTATCTTTTATGGTGTGGTCTGCTGGGGCGGCAGCATCTCTGCTGGGGACAGGAAGAGACTGAACAGGGTGATCCGAAGGGCCAGCTCTGTTCTAGGATGCCCTCTGGACCCAGTGGAGGTGGTGAGTGACAGGAGAATGGCGGCTAAGCTGTCATCCCTGTTGGACAACGTCTCCCACCCCATGCAGCAGACTGTGACAGCACTGAGCAGCTCCTTCAGTGGGAGACTGCGGCACCCACGGTGTGGGACGGAGAGATTTCGCAGGTCTTTCCTCCCCACTGCTGTCAGACTCCACAACAAAGACTTTAACTGAACAAACACACACATCCACACATGTGCAATAACACTAAGTGCAATAATCTTTTCTGGCACCGTTGTATTTTTACTCAGTTGTATATAGCATTCGTATTCTATTTTTATCTTATTGTATATTTTTATTCTATTTTATTCTACTGTATATAGTATTTTATTTTATTCTATTCTGTACAGTTGTGTACTGTATTTATTCTTATTGTATTCTAATTTTTGCGTCATAACTTTTGCACTGTCCACTTCCTGCTGTGACAAAACAAATTTCCCACGTGTGGGACTAATAAAGGTTATCTTATCTTATCTTATCATTCCTCAGCAGAACAGCTCACTTCACGTGTTTCTAAAATCATTCAAAAGCCTTAAAATATTTTTTTAACTCAAAGATATTGCATAATTTTAATATTTTTTTATTTAAAGAATTTTTGAAAATAAATTATTTTACAGTGTACAGAGGTGAACCAATACACTCGTGTTTTTATCAGCTGCCTGGATGTAGCTGAACAATGACTCTAAAAATGATGAACAGAAAATGAAAAATTATATTCTGTTTTGTAAAAAATAAACCATATTATTTACAACAACTTCTGCTGACAAAAATATAATACAATAAATAATCTGTGGTATCATTTATGTGGTAGTTCTTACAATGATATCATAACGATTCAGTTTAAAAATAATCTTTAATCTTGTTTTACTGTTACGAGACATAGTTTAGTCATTTCTATGCTGCCTGCCTTTGCTTGGATCAGATGGTCTTTGTGTTCGTACCATTCCAAGCTTGTGTGCTAGCAACAAGGAAGTTGCAGAGAATCCTATTCTATACAAACGTACAGCCATTATAAATGCAGATAATGTCATGTCAGCAAACAGCTAGATTGGGCTCTAAATTGTTTCTATGTTTAAGAAAATAATACACCTGTAGGTAGGGTCATTTACAGACGTAGCATTTAGCCACTGCATGTTATATGGCTGGCATAGAACACATTCTGATACCACTATGCAGCAATAATGGGGTTAATAAATCACATATTTGGTGCTGAATCAAAAACAAGCATGCTGCATGTGAGAGGAAACAGCTTTGTCTCTGATAGGCAACAGCAACTGAAGGCCTTGATTAATCATGGCCATTGTCTCATTCCCACACTGATACAATAGGCCACTGGCTCCACATGTACAGTCACAGTGTATGAGCCAACAATGAATATACTCCCATCTAACAACCGACTATAAATAGTTAAAAGCTATAAAAGCACGTGGAGATTATTCCAAGTCACTTTTTCTTTGGATCTGTGTATTTATTAGATGACAATGATGTAATTTAATGTTGAGAAGCATCATCATCCTCTTTTGACAGCTTTCTGGAATGTATTCATAAATAAGAACAAATGCAAAGTAGTTCATAAACATGAGCTCATCATGTTTGCAAAGCCAATGGCATGTGTCCAAGGAGTCTGTCATTTCCATTGTTTCCATCTACTGTGCTACAAAAACATCTACATAACACACTGAGGTAAAGTTGCATTGTGTTACAGGCTATGTGGTGTTGAGGTACACATTCCTTATTTGCATAAAGTTGAGGTGTAGGGTTCTATATGCAAATTAGGGGTATCCAGCATAATATAATGCCTCTGGAAACTCCCGAAGGATTTTGAAAGATGAAGATGCATGGCATTTCATGCCTCAGTTTAATTTTTTTTTCCTTTTTTCTTTTGCTGGATATTTACAAGTGAGTGGCCATGTTGGTTTTTGTCTGAAAAGCAAAGAGTCCATGTGAGCTGTATTATCAGGAGCAGTTCAGTGTTCGCACAGCTGTAGGAGAATGTATGAGAGTGAGAGCATCTCTCAGTCATCATGACTGTCGAACTGCTCATCTATCACGTGATGGTCTGCAAAATATCCTTATGGTACTTGTCCTTAAGTATAACATCTCATTTTAAACCTGAAGTGTAATCTGGAATCACTGTACAGCAAAAGCACTGACCTTGAAATGAGTTGAGGATACAGGTGATGAAGAGAATAAAGGTAGAAATGGGCTCAAACTTAAGGAAGGCCAGACCCCAAGTGGTCCCATATAAGCAGCTGAGGCCCCAGATGCTGAGAAACGCCACTCGGTTCTGTTTCCATTCATCCCTGGTGCGGATCTGCCTGTAGACCAGGAACAGCATCACAAGGCCAGATGACACCAGGAGGGCCAGAGTCATCATGTTGGTCAAACAGAAAGCTAGCCAGCCTTTATTCTCATTTATATCCATCCAACACCTGGAAAAATCAAACAGTCAGAAGACAAAGAAAAAAAAAAAATCCAGAATAAAAATGCAAATATAAAGGCCAAATGATGTTCAAAATATGCTCAGCATTTTATTAAAGATTCCCATAATCCCCTTGAAATGTTTTGCTGTTGCCTTGAAAGCATGATTTTAAATACAAGCATGTGCTTGTATTTATTCACTTTCCAAATAATTTTAGATCAGATAAGGAAAGGCTTACATCTTATATGGATTCTCAGGGTCTTCGCTTGGTGGCACCTCTATGAGCCCATAAATATCACCTATTGGAGCCAGGATGACAACGGGAACAGCAGGAAGAGCTGGAAAAGAATAATCAAGAGTCTTACATGTGCTTTACCTTTATGTGTCATGAGATACATTTCAGAAATGAAACTCACCAAAACCAACTAGGTTCCAAATGTAGGGCTTCAGACGGGGGGTGAAGACCATGTAGACCAACCAGAAAGTGTGCAACACTTCGATGCCCATCCAGGCGAAGGAGCAGAGGAGGGCGTAGTGAAGTACTGCTCCTACCCAAGTGCACACACTTTCCCCTCCCACGTTAGCCAGGACTCCATTGAAGAAAAAAATCAGGCTGAGGAAGGCGAGGGACACAGCTAAGCCCACATGGATGGGCAAGGACTGCTCCTTTGATCGCCTCCTTGAAAGTCAGTGGAAAGTTAAAATAATAAAATAATAAAAAAAATATCTATATTGTATATTACATTAATAACATCTGTACCTTTTCCTGCAGAGATATATTATAAGAGCAACACAGCTGATCAGAGATACGGCACATCCCAGATATGTAATGACAGTAAGCTCCAGCAGGTGGGGCACTGGTTGACGATTCAGGTCCTGCCATAGGAAACAGTGCAGTGAGCAACATGGCCTTCACAAGACACACTGGTACAATGAAGACTGTTGATTTCTGTGTATCTTTTAAAAATCATTACTAATCTCATCACTATTGGTTTCTGTCTGTTGTTTATTTGTTGTATGAAAAGCAGTGTATCCGCATGTCTCACCACCAGCACAGTGAAGTACGTCAGATGGTTACACTGACACACAGTGTGGTTTTCCCCACTCTGTTCTGTCTTACATCCATCCTTCGACCAGTTCACCTGCAGAGAATCTGCAACAGGGAAATATCAAATCAATCCGCATTGCTGAAAATTATGATAAACGAAAATACAGATAAATATGTAAAGTAGCACATAATATTCATCTCTAAATGGTTCCAACCTTTTCTGGTGTCCCATGAAACACATGCCCTTGTTTTTCTTTTCTGAAATAAAGAAGGAGGGGAGAGACATGAGCTGCAATGTCACCACAATGTCAAAGAATATCCACGTCACAGGTGCTTTTATGTGTTGTTGTGTGCATTGCACAGATGCAATAGACAGCCTCATAAATTGCATAAACAACAGTCTGTTTCTGCCAGACATAAGGTTAGAAAAGAGACCTATAAGTGGTTTCTGTGTGTTTGCTGCACCGTGGAGGTAGATATGCAGACGTCACGGAAGTAAAAACCATCTTGTTTGTCTTTTAACAGCATCCACACCTGAGCCACATTTGACAGCCTGTGTGTGTATTGACATCTGTACTGCTGCACATTGCAGTCAATTTCAGCAGTTACTATTTGGTACAGTAAGTGTCAGTTTAAGGAAGTAGCTTTAAGTAATATAAAGTGGGTGGGGAGCGTACTGATACAGGCTAAACGCCACAGAAACACACAAACTTACAGATACGGCTTCATGGTAAAAATCTATCCTAATGGGTTCAGGCAGATTTCTGATGATCTCGTTCTCCACCGTGATTTCCACCACATCATTGATAGGCTTGGCAATTTTGTGAGCCTCCTGAAACAAACACACACAACTTGACCTTCATCTTACACAATGCAGCATAAATATTTGCACACAAAGCAACAAAAGTATTCCAGATAGAATCGCAAATGTGAACACTGGAAAAAATTGCAGGCTGACAGCTAAATAAGGTCACCTGAAATCCTGTCATATGTGCCTGTATCGACTGAAGGCAAACAGCCTTACCTGTAACAGGGAGATGTTCTTGAAGAAAGTGCAGGCTACATTGTTAACATTTTTCACAGCTTGTTTTAAGGCAGCAGGGAGGTGGACAGTGATATTGGACTTGACAGGTCTACCAGCAATGGCCTGGAAAAGACAGCACATATAAGAACTGTGAGTTTTTACAATGTAAGCAAAACCTGCTTCACTCTGCAGCTTTGCTTGTGGCTCTGCTTTGAGATTGTTGGGTTACTAAATGACTCTATTTTAGGGTCGTTTAGAGGGGGAAAAAAGTCAGCTTTCAACACCATCTTGTAATCGTCAGTAGAATGCTGCCATCAGTCACTTTTATGTGACTAACCTCCCACCCTATTTTCTGTACTACATCACTTCTCCCCTCTACTTGCATGAATACTCTAGGTTATTCAAAAATGTGCTGTAAAGTAAGTCTGGATTAAAAATGGAAGCACACAGTCTCAGATGCAAAGAAGGTTTTTTGCTAATGTCAGCAGTGCAAACTCTAAAAATATGAATCTTCATCCCAGTCGTATGACTGAAAGTGAAACCTCACTTCTGCAGATGTGTGATTCAGGTGAAACCTACAGAAACCTAATAATTGGATTTAAGAGGTGATATTACTCTGCAGAGCGGGACATTTTTGTGTGTTGTTCAAGTGTTGTTTTTTACCTATAAAAACATATCCGTGTGCCACAGTGGGCGACATAAATTAATTACAATGAACTGCAAATGTTGTTTTTAGTTCATCCCTGACACAATGATCATCTTCTTGAGCTATCATTAGTTTTTATTAAATTTCAATTATTTTTCAATTTCATTTTGTTTCAGTATAGTTTATTACAAATAACATTTTGATCATTTTATCTTTTTTATAATGTAGCTATAATTAAATGAGATTGTAAGATGAGGTAGTTCAGAACAGTAACACTGCAATACAACAGCTGACACACTATCACAGAGCATCCACTCTCTAAAAATAAATCATCAAAGCCTTCTCACACTGGTTGGTTTGAAAAAGAAAAGGTTAATCTGAAGACAAGTCTCTTTAACTTTTGTGTGTTTGTCTTACAGGTGATGTGACGCTGTGGCCTTTGAAATCTTCCTTCATCTCCACATCAGATTTGTGAGCGTATGGAGGCTCAGCACACCTGGACACAAACATCAGGCACAGCCATGATTATAAGTTTGTCATGTTTCATTTGAATGGAGCAATATTACATCAGACAGCTAATGTCTTCACTCCTCGTTTGTAATCAAAGTTTGTGTACTTCAGGAAGGATCAAGTCTACAACATCCTGCCATGATATCCCTGCAATAAACTGGTGCATTTGAGGAAAAGAGAGGAAATTACTTGTTGGGGCCGGATTCCCGTTTCGCCTGTTCACATAATTCTGCTGCAAAAACAGAAAAGAAGAGAAAGTTCTGATTCTGACATGCTGCACTTGATAACAGAAATCTGAAATGCTGGTTCAGCAAAGCTAAATATGAACAACATTACAGACAAACTGAGTTATTGGAACAAATAAAACAGTACAGAACATCAATTTTATTTTTTGCTAAATATATTTCATTCACAGATTTTCTATCAAGAATATGCTGACACAATATGTGTAATCTTCCTTACTGTAGTTGGTGGAATGTGCTTGAAAGTTGTACGCCATCCGTGTTTTGTCGGTGATGAAATCATGATTAATCTCGGTATTGAGGATGCCGTAGTCTGCTTCTTGTGTGTTTGGGCCATCACTCAGGTCAGTGCAGCAGGAATCCTGCAGGCTTGCAGGTGAGCACAGAATAAGCTTCTTCTCTCCTACCTGAACATCACAACAGGAAAAACAAAAACAAAAAACAGAAATTATCATAATAATCTTGAATTTAGCTAGTGTAGTGTATGCAGTGTACAGAACATCATATAAATTTTACATTTTGTTATATGGCTTTTAGAATGTGGTGGTGGTATATTATTATACACATGTGCTTTTTCCACATCTTTCATTTAACTACCTCACGCTCATTTTTAGTTGAGTTCTCCTGAACTTTAATGTTATTGAGTAAAATAATGGGTGTCAAATGATGAAACAAAAAAAAAATAGCATTTAGAACCCACACTTAAATTTAAAAATTGTTATCACTTACTGTCAGCATTAACTGGTCCAGCAGTGGCTCCCAGTCCAGACAGAACTTGATGTCCTCCCCTGACTCAAGTCCAAGGTGCTTGAAGGTAATCACTTCAGATCTCCTACACTGGGCTGTGATCTGCCCGTTGATGGACAGAAAGCTCTCACTGGCTGAAATGGAGATTCCTTTACAGCCAGTAGAGATGTTGAGGTTCAGGCTCAGGGGGTTGTTGCCATGGTGCCATGTGCCGCAAAAGTTCCAGTCCAGGTCATTGTCATTGTTACTGGAAACTGTTAAAATACAGCACACAGTATTAAAACATAATTAACACATTTAGCTAATTGGTTCTCCCACTTGTTTTGAAAATGAAAAATTTCGTCTACTTCACAATGGTATTAGTGACCAGTCCAGATGATAAAAACAACCCTCTTGCTGCACTCTACTGTATGTGCTTTCATCCTGGTGGTAGTTTAAGGGCAGGGATTATTCAAGAGAGAGAAGTTAAGCATTTCTAAAGTAGACCTCTTGCAGGGACTTTGCAATGTGGACTACAAGTGCTCAAATAATATTTTTCACTTCTCTTCACTGAGGTGATTTAAATATTTGTGGTTTGAAGCTACTGGGAAACTTAGTGGGTTGTATTGCAGTTCTATAGTACTGAGTGTTTCCTAGCATGTTGTCGCTATATTATTTTCCTCCTCCAGGGCTTTGCTTTGGTTACATGACTGAAAGCAATGAATACTACACCTCCGCATTCAGTAACACAATCCTGCCATCTACCTGCATTGTTTGCTAAAATGTCACTACTTTGGCTAGACTTTAGGTTCAGGGCAGAAAACTGACATGTAAATGAATGTGTGTCTGCCAGCACTTGGGTAATAGGTCACAGTTACAATTTACAAATTTTAAACTTATGATCAGTTCATGAGCTCGGCGTTGCATTGATTCCTATTGGAGCCCATGTGTCCTGCCTTGCTTTATGATACTGACCGAAGAGTTCTTATGGTAGTGGAAGCTTTAACTCTCCTGTGTCAGCAAAGTATTTCCTTACTATCTGAGGCACTCTAGTTGTCTAATGCTCACAAACAGAGGTCACACAGAGAAAAATACTATAAAGGAAATGCTATGAAAAACTGATAATCTAATATATTTTTGAGAATTCTGTCATGTTCATTTAATGTCTCTTCTAGAATATCTATAAAAAGGGCAACATAACGTATAATGTAGGAAGTGGCACAACATGAATGCAGTTTGCTTTATGATGAACAAGATAAAGTATCTCTAAGATCTTACCAGTGGTGAGGATGATTAAGAAGAGCGCAAACTTCAGATTATCCATCGGCTGCAGCTCGGTTGCTAACACCTGTTCTGCAGAAATACAAAAAGTGAAACGGTTTTAAAAGGGGAACAAATTTATAACTGCGTAAATGCTTATGCAAGGAGAACAGCAATTTAGCACCATTAAAATCAGTGGCTAAAACTGTGTGTGTGTGTGTGTGTGTGTGTGTGTGTGTGTGTGTGTGTGTGTGTGTGTGCATGGTTAAATGAAAGAGCACAGTGTTAATTTGCAGCCAATTTTAACCACATATAGAAAATGTTAGAACAAATAAAAAAAGCATATCAATTACATTCTTTTTACATGAAGTCATAAAAAAACGAAACAAAAAGTTCCCAGTTTAATGTAATGACATTTTCTTAGTGATACCATTCTCATTTGGACGCCTGGTTTGTTATCTGTCCTTATATATCAGTGAACACAAATGAGTTCAGCCTCAAAATAAACACAGCGACCTTTCTAAGCTCTTATCAATGGAAACAGTCTTCCCCTTGTAACGGGAATGAGAACACATACACATGCATCAGCAATTCAGTCTTTCCATAACCCTACAGTGAGCTGCTTTTCCTCCAAGGTCAAGTGCTGAATAGTCAAGCAAGCTTATACTGACAGTTTCCATGTCCACCACCAGTTAGTGTCTAAAGCAGAAAAATATACAACTGGGAATTTTCTTTGAAAAAAATCCACTTTGCATCATATTAGAGAATCACATGACTGTCAACAGACGGACATGTCTCAAATAACCACAAATGCATTTTTGTCATTTTCAATTTCAACCAAAGACGGAAACTCATCCTAGTCTGGTGTCATTGCTTTACATCACCACATCCAGACAAGCTCATAGCGTGGAAGTTAAAACCTAACAAATACTAGATCTGTGACCACGTCGCGTGGGTTTACTGCATGGTATGCGTGACAGTGAGAATGTCTGGAAAATAATCAAAAAAGCAGACAGGAACCTGTTGAACCACAGACAAAGCAGGCAGACAGACAGAAAAAAGAACAATAGAAAGACAGGGAAATATCACACTGCATATCCTGAGAGGACAGCTTGCTATTTATAACACCCACACTCGATACTTGAGAAAGATATAAGCCTTGCACAACCCACCCATTAATGCACAGAGACATACAAATAAGCAAACAAACACACACAAACAGGAGGTTTATTTGATGAACACACAAAATGCTACCTTACTTTTTTGCATTATGCGGCACTTTCACTGATGCTCTATTGGCCTGGCTTCAGTTTTAGAGTTTGATAAGTCGGTGATGTTAACATGCTCAGTTCTTTGTTGTTTTTTTGCCTCTATATCTTCCTCTTTCCTCCCTTTTCCTTCTCTTGACACCCAAATTGGTCAATGCAATTGGCTGCCCCTCCCAAGGCCTGGTTCTGCTTGAGGTCTCCTCGTGTCAAAAGAGAGTTCTTCACCCCCACCATTGCCATATACTTACTCATAGAGGATGTCTGTTGTTAGGATTCTCTCTATAAAAACAGTAGGGTTTTTAGCTTACAGTACAAATTGCCTTGAGATAATAATCTGTCATGTAAATAAAGTCATATTGAATTAACTGCATTTTCTTATATATACCGACATGAGAATGCTCTAAATTTTAGAGCGTTAGTCTGTTCTATCGTTATCTGTGTCACATGTCTTCACTATGGTCATCCCAGTCAACACACAAGCCTCACCACTTGTTACTCAAGCATTTAGTTTGAGAGCGACAGCTGAACATTAGCTTTCCTGTGAAGATGCCACGTCACACCAGCCAGTTCTCTCAGCTGCGACACTTCTTGTGATGCAGAACTGTGGTTTGACATAAGATATCTTCTTGAAATGAAGCCAAGAAGACAATATCAAAATATCCCACAGTTTACTTTTCAGTTCAGTTATCTAACACAAAGACGTGTGAAAATGAAACCTTTGTATTTTCCGTGTCAAAGTGTGGTTTTGGCATTTCGTTCTCTGATAATTTAAAAGTGACAAAAGCAAAAAAGTTGCTAAGGTGTAACTTCAAGCGGTGCATGCTTGAGAAACTAATGTGTAATATAGTGACCTGCCAGGAAGGAGTGCAGTAATATTTCTCTGCCTCAGTTAAACAGATATTGTAGTTTAAAATATGTTACTGTCTTTTCATTTATCAAGGCTTTAGGATCTTTAGAAAACTTATTTATCTGAATTACAACTTTTACTAGAATAGCATGATACAATATGATATAATAACATGATTCATTGTGGAGCTCTGTATCATAATTTCAGCCTCTATGTCAGGAAAAAAGTGATTTATGAGATATTGAAAACGATGTGATTGGTGGTGTCAATTTACTGTATTTTTTCCACCCAACTATCTCTACGGTTAACCTTGAATGGTCAGAAAAAGAGAAAATATCCACTGAGCGGCAGTTCTCTGTGTAAAAATATCTTGTTGTTCAGAGGAGGAGCTTGCTTTGAACTGATAAGAAGGCAACAATTACTCAAATAACAATCCACATATGTTCACCAAAGGTAGACGATAAACTGTTGCAATAGTTTGATGGGTGAGAATTTGGTGTTAATAAAAGCATTCTGTCCTGTATCAACAGGTCAGCAGGTCAGAGTGGAGTCTTTGTACATAACTTCCAAAATGCCACTGACTCCCTGAGTATTGTTGCTATGGTTGTCCATCCCTTTACAATCACAGAACAGCCATCATCTAATGACTGATTTCAGGATGATGATGCACCGTTTCACAAATTCAAATGGCCTCTTCATTCACTAGATCTTAATCCAACTGAGCACATGCAAAATGGGAGATTCACATCACGCATTTGCAACTGATAAGTCTGCAACAACTGTGTAATATCATCATGTCAATATGCTCCAACACATCTGAGGAATGTTTTTTGTTGAATATGTTACAACAGTTCTGAAGGCAAAAAGGATCCAACCTTGTAACACCAAGGTGTGCTTAATGAAGTGGCTTAAGAAGGAGTAAGCTTGAGCAGGGGATAATTGCTGTTATCAGTGTGTCTCATGAGAGAGACATCTGTTAAGGAAAAACATCAATTCCATCGGTCTGTTTCATGTATGTTATTACAACGGAAACGAAAGCTCAAGAGACCAAAGCTTGGATGAATCTTCAAAAGCAGTAAGTGATGAGCTTGTTTGGTGGCCCTTGTACCATGGTACCATGCTAGGACAGAAATGAGCTGTTGTGGTACCTTAACCTAAACACACACCTCTGTCTCTCCTGGTGGACTTGGAGGAACAGGAGTCCCTCCCTCTGTAGATACAAAAGGATCATTCTAAGGTTATAAAAACACGACAATAGTGTCATCAAAGTCCTACATATGACCTTTACACCTACACACCAATTTGGACTTTTTCGAGCTAAAATTCCCAAAATGATCCTTCCACAAAACCCTAATTTAGTTTGGCTCAAAATGTCAGCTGATCTCCTCCTACATATATACATATAAGCTGAAATAATGAAGTTGTGAATAAACATGGGTGTGGTTACTTTGTCAGCTGTTCCGTTTCTCATGAAAGTACATTTTAGAAACTACCCATATCATCAAAGAGAGTTCCTATTTATATAAATAAATAAATAAATAGGTAAGAAGGCCAATCTTGAGGCTTTAAAATGTTTGTCTTAATTTATTATGTCTTATTGTTTGCATCTTCATAATAGAGTCCATGGTCCCAATACGTACTTAACACAATCCCCAAACTTTAAATTTAGAGTTGGGGTGAAATATCAGGTGCATCGCAGTGGTGATGAATTCACACACAGCATTAGTGTATGATTTGTAGCAGCATCACCCACGAACTGCTCATTACAGTTTTCTCATTATATCTACGAAGAGATCAGAGGTTAAAAATAAATGGCCACTGTCACCACACCCAGAGCTACAAGAGTGAACACACACTGTAAGCTTAGTTAAGGTGACAATGATGCCTATTATCAAATCTTTTATGTGCAATTATATAATTGGGTTCGAGTCTTTGCAAAGTTTGCAGTGACACAAATAATTTAAACAAATATATCCACTCTCTCTTACACAATATTTCAGCTTGTCGTGTAAACTATCTCTAATTCTGCACTCACTCTCTATTGTTCATGTACACTGGCCAGGGATCAATTCAGCACAAGAATTTCCCCTTTTCTTTCACTTCCTATGCTTGTGTGAATGTGGGTGTGAAAGAGATGCAATGACCAAAGCCTGGCATACGTGGAAGTGTGTTAGTGAGACGCAGTGCTCGCATACCGTAGCAGTCTTAGAATTTCTCACCTTTCAGCACAAAGACTCCACACATCCAGAAACTAAATTCACTCCATTTGTCACTCCTACACATTTATAAGATGATATGATAAGAGCCTTTGCCTCAGCATTTATGTGAACACATGCATCCATTCAAACTACCCACAACTGTGTTAACGAGACAACACTTGTGATTCCCCCGTCTGCTTGATTCTGTTTTCCAGTAATGACATATGTGGGTCTGACTCACCTGCCTATATGAATCATCTTTACAAGTTCTCACACTATGGCACAAAAGTCAAAACAATGTGTGACACAGATGGCAGAAAATGATACCAGACGGAGTACGCAATCTGTGTTCCAAGGTACATGGATATGTAACACTTTTATATTTGCTAGTGAATTATCCAAACCTAATATATTTTGCCACAAAAGTTTGAAACGTTTCTGCTCATCAAGGCCGACTGTCTTTGCCGTTCTTCATTCTCATTCATCAAACATAAACTACACTGAGAAGTGGACATGAGAAGTCTGCAACAAATGCGTTATGCTATTGTGTCAATATGGACAAAAATCTCTGAAGATTGTTTCTCTAATGTTTTTGAATCTTTAACACGCAAATTTTAGGCAATCTGAAGGCCCGAGGGCCCAACCTTGAACTACCAAGGTGTTAGTAATGAAGTGGCTGTGAAGCTTGAGGTAGGGCTGCTCGATTATGGCAAAAATGATAATCACGATTATTTTCACTGAAATTGAGATCTCGATTATTTGACGATATTTATTTAACCCTTTAAGACCTACCATAGAACCAAGTCCACCAGAGCTTATATTATTTTTTTTTACATGCTGTAGTGCCATTTTTGGGAGCATTTCAAGTTGCTATACAACTGTTATAGCCCATATTTTAATAATATGTATGCATTAAGTCCATAGTAATTACATTAATTACAAAAAAGTGCAATAAACTACAAAACAATTGAAAACCTTTTTTTTTTTTTTTTTTTTACATATATTTCTACTTGGGGAAATTTAAGAGGCTTATCCCTCAAAACTTTAAATACAAAAAAGTTGCAAAACATAGTTTCCCACCACAGTAAATTTATTTTGAGTGTCTTCATAGTTTTATTTTGGAGATACATCAATTTTTATATACTGCAGGAAAAACAAAAAACAATCCTATGATGCAAATTTGCAAAGAAAGCAGCATGTGCATCAAAATAAACTATTTCCAGCAGTGCAATTCGAGTTCTAAGCATCACAGAAACTATTCAGAAAAGTCAAACATGACTTATAAAAACACCAGTATAGGCTTTTAAGGCCTACAAGTAAAAAACTACATTTTCCGTGAAAATGAAGTCGGTTTCGGACAGGAAATGGCGGACATGCGATAGTTCGCGTTAACGTCTTGTTCAATGTGGGAAGTGTTACGAACAGCTGATCGGATCGGCAAAGCGTGTTTCTGGAATATTATTTTTTTGTTCCTGCAAGCGCTTTTTATGCAATTTTTGCAAAGCTTTATGTGGAAGGGAACCGTGACCGAGGACAAGCTGATGGCATAAGATGTAAGTACAACTCCTCTGGTTTCATATGCAAAACAAATTATTGCGCTAGCTTACGCGGTTCAGGTTCTACAGGGATTTAAAGGGTTAACAATAACAATGTATTGAATAATGACTTTAAAAAATAATATAAAATAGTGTGCAAATACTGATAACAGTGCAAATGTTTGCAATATAAAAAATAAATGAAAAATGTAAACATCTATGTTTAGTGAACTTTGCAGTGTTGCTCTCAGTTACGACACTGTAGCAAAGTGTACACACTATGTCTACTTGATCCACGTCAAGTAGAACCCATAATGTTTCCACACCACTGAAGTTTTTTTTCTTTTACCTCTCTTTTCAACCAACGGCAGTCACTCTCCTCCCCAAATAACTTCTGCATAGCTTTCCGAGCTTCCCTTGGGTCTTCTTAATTGTTGTGACACATGTTGGAAATGCAGAGAGGTGCGCTTGATTTGCCACACGGAGCAGCGTGAGAGTAAAGCACGAGGGAGGGGCTAATAATCGGCTCAGTCATTTTTAATGATCGTTGAAAGCCCAGATCGTAATCGTGATTAAAATTCGATTAATTGAGCAGCCCTAGCTTGAGGATAGGTAATTGTAATAATAATAAAGAGACAAATCTGTTTCAAAAATCCAGTAGTTTAAATTTGTTTTATGTATGCCTTTACAATAGAGACTACCGCTTGGTTATCAAGCAGGGTTATAGTTGTTATACTTACAGTTGCGGTGTATGTTTGGTAGCAGTTTACTACCACAAATACACTGTGCTAGAGTACCAATAAATCTGCTGCGGTTGTACTTTGACCTACATAACCAACCTGGTTTACGCTTGTACTACAATATAAGGTAGTCTAAGGTAGTGATCAACATTGTGGCCAGCGCTTCCAACTGTATGGGCTGCGTTGACAGCAATGTGTAGTTACCTTTCTAGGCAGGCATAATCTTGTTTTGGTTCTGGCATATGTGAAAACGAAGTACTGACTACTGGTACTTTTTGGTGTGGGTGATATAAAGCAAAAGAACGAAAACCAAAAAAGTGCCATCTACATCTAAATCAGACACATGGACTTATTTTTTTCTTACAAGGGCAAGACAAAGTAGATGGATTTGTAAAGAGTACTGTATGATAGTAAAAAGTCTGAAAATAATCAGCCATGGATGCCAAAGTAAACACTAGAGCTACCTCCCAATTCAGAGTGAGCTAAGAAGATAACATATCGATCACCTGGTCTTGATGAAGACAATGGGATCCAGATATTTGACACCATCTCAATGCTTTTTCATGTATACAGCCACACCTAGGTTCTACAGAGAAGGGAAGTGCAAAGTTGAGGAAAGGTACAGCAGAAAGGGTTGCATTAACCTGACACATGTGGACATCACAGGCACTGGATTCATACAACACCTCACATCTCAGAAATGGTGATCACTCTCTAGGTTCAAGACTTATTTAATGGTACAATAGTCTACATGTTTGCATTGAATTGGTAAGTAAATAGAAAGTATTTTAGTTAGTCAGTAAACTGGACTAGATTGCAATAGAAAAAGTTCAGTTTGTCAGGTGCATGCAACTTTAATTACAAGTTTGAATAAACTGTGTTGGTCAGTCTGGCTGGTTAACAATCACACTTTGCTGTAGAAAAAAATGACTGAAGACATCATTTGCAACAGAAAATATATGATAAAACACAATATATCACAATAACTTATTGCAATATTTAGCAAAAGTATCAGAATCACAATAAATTGTATCATTGAGTTGGGTATTATGATAATATTGCCCCTTTGGGTCTTTGGTAATTCACACCTCTAGCAGATGAACTGAAACGCGTTGCATCGCCTCAGACAAAGACCTGTGCAATGTGGGCTAGATGTTAAGTGTGTTGTGTTATTTTGGGACACAGCCCACGCCACGACTTCTAGCATCTATGCAGCACACACATTTGCTAGATATAGCCATAACTGAGCAACGAAGTATACCAAAAGTCTCTTAATGTAAATGCGTGTGACAGACTTATCTTCTAGTGAATTATAATTTACTTGTCAGTTGGGTTGATTTTCAACCAAACACGAAAAGATGAAGCTCTGACGACAGTAGACGAAACTGCTAGGATCAGCATTTCAGCGTTGCCACTGAGGGCATGCTAGGATGCTCACATTAGCATTTCTCTTCAAAAGTAAATGTTTATTTCATATACACATCTCACAAGACTTAGGTATCACATTATACAATTCACTTGTGAAAAGGGGCAACATTTACATTTTTAGTCTATTCTTAGTTTAATCTTTCATGAGTTAATGAGAATGTTTTCTACAAATGATAAGCACCTCCTATTAAACCCTTTGATATACGTGACCTGGTTTCAGTAAAAGTACCTTGAAAATACCATTTCCTGTCATTCTCAAAGATTTAAAGTACCTCAGGGTAACATTTTCTGTCACTGCTTTTCATGTCTGTCCTTCTATTCTGCTGACTAGTCACCTGAGTTAAATATGTGAAAAAAAAAACGACCCATCCAGTTTCACCATTTCTTTTACCCTCAGTCTTGGAACAAGCTGGAGCATTTTAAATTATAGACATATTAACATATTTATTATGAATGTGCCTTTAAAGTAGCCTGAGTTTGTTTCCTGTGGCAGTTTTCAATCTAAATTCACCCCACTCGTCTACAAGCAGCAGAGTGAAGCAGCAAAGAATGTGCATGGAAGAAGAGTAAGCCAGGGAACAAAAGCTGCTCTTTGTTGTCAGGCTTTAGAGCTGAAGTGACAGCGAGCATGAATAAGGGTCAAAGACCACTGGCTGATTCAGAGGCTGGTTCAGCCAGTGGTTAAAAGAACTGTGCACACCCATACTGACAGCTTACACTTACAAAGCTGTCACTTACTTTTAAATTAGAATATTCGCTGATTGCATTGAAACGTACGTATGTGTTTGGATTTACTTATTTTATGGCTCTATATGATTTTTCATCAAGAAAAATGACAGAATCAATTAAGGGACAAAAAAGGGGTCCTTAATAAGCATTTCAAGCCTTTTCTAACACTGGCTTAAATGGTGCTGCTAGGAGGAGACTTCACTGGGCTACACTTTTGTGCAACCGTTTCCTAAAAGATAAGACGTTTTTGTTTTTCTGAAGCACATTACATGAAGCAACGGGCCCAGCAGTGCTGCTGCTGTCATGTTGATTTACAGCACTAACGCTGAGCGGCTACTGAATGAGTCTCAAAGTGAGATTCTATTTGTAATAAGTTGTTTGTTTTTTCTCATCTCACCACATGCAGCAGACACTCAACTAAACCCCAGGAAAGCTGAGTCAAAGCAGGAATGCGGAGATATTTTTCAAGGTTAGGTGGAATATGGGTCGTGGGGAATGTTCCTGAGGGTACATTTGCATTGGACCTTGCATACCTTCCCATAGCACCACAGTGATGCAGGGTGCATGTCTGTGCATGTGATTACATGGCTCCTTTATCTGTATCTCGACATACTCTGCGAGGAAATTGGAGGAGCAGGTGGAATGCTGCACACATTTCCTTCGGGGATATGAATAAATCAATAAAACAACACACATACGAACTCTGGCACGGACAAAAGACTGCATATTATTAAGTCTAAATCACCCCCAGTGTGGCCTTAGGTGATCGCCAAGGGCTTTGGTTCGCCATCAACGGCTTTCTTTTCCTCATTATTAAAAAAAAAGAAGTCAGCACAAAGGAGAAGCGCTTTCTGCAATGAGTCACACAACCACAGCAGCATTTGCATTTCTCAAGATGAATGGTTAAAAAAAATACCCTTCTCATTTGTTACTTTATCACTTTCAGTTTCCAGTAGTTCTCATATCTGCATGTGCTGCTTTATCTAATTTAATTTGGGCCATTGCCCATCTTCTGTTGTTCAGGAGTTTTTTTTTTCTACATGAGTGAAGTCTTTTGATTGTGCATCTCATCACTGACAGGAAACCGCACGCTACAGCTGTAAGGAGAGCAAGTTCGAGCTGTTATCACTACCTTTGATGGCTGCCTTCAGGCAGCAGCATGAACCCAGACATCACCTCTTTGTACAGATACAGGCTGAGAGAGGTGAAGAAAATGGTAACCAATGTCACAACCTTTTTACTGTAAACAGCGCACTGATGTATTCCTAGCTCAAGCACGCACATAAGCAATGAAAAAAGAAATTAATGTGAAATAAACAAGGCAAAATAACACATTAAAAATGGGTCGACCACTGTTAACCAAGCCATTTATAATAAGTACTAACACTGAACCACCATTATTATCTTACAGGGCATGTAACAAATGAGCCTTAGTATCTCTCTCCTTTTTAATGTTTTTGTAAATTAATTATCACTTTATAGCACAAAGATTATTTAGTAAGATTATTTTAGTTTATATTTTATTCACAAAATGTTTTCATAAATTAATTGAGGTGCAAATGTATATCAGAGATACTCAAACGCATACATAAATAGATACACACACGTCTATCTAGCTATCTATAATGTGATATATACATATCTCTCTGTCTCTCTATACACACGCACACATACACATATATATATAGAGAGAGCGAGAGATAATGTGATATATACATATGTGTGTGTGTTTAACTTTAGCCTAGGTTTCTAAAGCCAACCAACATATGCAGCATTATTCTTCCATGAGCGCGTAGGCTTACCTTGAATATTTCCCCCGTCAGTATTCGAGGTTTCAGGTCTCCTCGTGAAAATCACCACCACGCTTTATGATGTTCAAAGTCTTCACCTAACACTTTCGCCCACTGTTCCACTCGCAGTGAACCCACTAAAAATGGAAAAGTGTAGTTCCACACGCCCGGGATTCTCCAATCAAAGAAGCGAAAATGTTAACCGGGATAAGGAAAAGTTCATCCTGGACCGTTGCTGCTATTTTTTTTCCCGGTAATTGCGGCAGCAGCAGTTCGAAACCGTGAAAACGTTTTTTGTTTTGTTTTTTAAAGGAAAGTGAGCGATTAAAAAAAAGTGTCCCAGTAAAACGATAATTGAAGCCGACCACCGCGAAGCCTGTCCACAGATAACTAGGTGTCCGCGCCGGCAGCTGTCGAGTTTACTATAATAAGGGAACTTTTCCTTTAGACTTTCAAAATAAAACCTAAGCAAAATAAATAAATAAATAATAATTAAATAATGCAAAAAAATCATCTTGTAATCTCAGACAGATTCTATGTGTTTGTTAAAAGCATATGCATCTTTAAAAAAAACAAGAACTAAATTTAGCCATAGAGTAATTTAGTTACCTATATTTTTTAGGAAACTGAACTTGACTAAGTTTCAATTTCACACTTTGGTCATTGGTGCTTTTATTTTGAAGCCACGCAATTTTGTCCGTATCTCTCTCTCCCTCTCTTTAAAATTCCGAGTTTCACTTGACTGCTGTCACAGCAGCAAGGTGTTCAACGAAAAGCCAGACAGAGTGACTATCCCTGGATCTTGGGGGGAGGGGGGGAGCAGAAGAGAGCGAGAGAGAAAGAGAGGGCTGAACTGAAGAGGACGGGCGAGAATCCAATTACTCATTCTACTTCTAAGAACATTCTCAAGGGGACAAACCTCAGCACTGCATAGCTTTATTGAATAACTACCCACTTAATGCGATTGTTATTGGCATATAGACATTTATTACATTATGCTTTGTTATCACATCTTATAAACCTCCTAAAATTTATAATTTTATTCATATCGATTTATTTTGTTCACTGTGGGAAGGTTTGTTCTGAGTTGGGCATTGCTTAAAAGCGCAAATCAGTTATTCTATGCGTGCTTAAATGCCACTTAAGTAGGCTACTTCTTAAGTGCCTGAACACTTGAAAAGGCAGGCCTGTCTCCACCTTATCAATAGATCAACATGCCATAAAAGTGACTTATTTTTTGTGATACTGATATCAGGAAGGCAGTTATGACTGTACAACGTCAATGCCACAAGCAGCTGGCATGCTTTTAGACTTCAAATATCACCACAAACCACAGCTTCACCTTGGAGATGCTTTGAACAGAGATGCAAAGAAATCAATGAGAAAACCCCACAGGTGAAGTGCAAAAGACTAAAATTTTGTTATAATGTGATATTTAGCATGAACAACAGACAACCAAGGCCCTCGGTGTCCTTAATTACAAAAAACAAAAGTGTAACATTACGAACAGCTGTAACACTGTTCCTTCCTTGTGGTGTCCAAGATAGATTACATTCTATCAACTAGTTTATAAAATAATCTTCAGCTGCATGAGACTAGGAGAAGTATTACTCTACATATTTGAGCTGAGTTTATGACTCAGCAGGCAATTCTTCCTAATCGCGACAAATTTTATGTTGCAAGATATCAAGCAACAAAGGCTTGAGTGTCTTACTACTGGCAACTTTCAAGAAACCCCAAAGCTGCACAAAATATAGACATAACCTTTTTTCAAGGTGCACACATGCACAAAGTGTATGCTTGTATATGTTCAAAATCTTTTTTCGTGCACTGTCTTGTGTGGAAGTATTATATGCAGTGGCTTGCAAAAGTATTCGGCCCCTTTGAACTTTCCCACATTTTGTCACATTACAGCCACAAACATGAATCAATTTTATTGGAATTCCACGCGAAAGACCAACACAAAGTGGTGTACACGTGAGAAGTGGAATGAAAATCATACATGATTCCAAACATTTTTTACAAATAAATAACTGCAAAGTTGGGTGTGAGTAATTATTCAGCCCCCTTTGGTCTGAGTGCAGTCAGTTGCCCATAGACATTGCCTGATGAGTGCTAATGACTACATACAGCGCTCCTGTGTGTAATCTAATGTCAGTACAAATACAGCTGCTCTGTGACGGCCTCAGAGGTTGTCTAAGAGAATATTGGGAGCAACAACACCATGAAGTCCAAAGAACACAGCAGACAGGTCAGGGATAAAGTTATTGAGAAATTTAAAGCAGGCTTAGGCTACAAAAAGATTTCCCAAGCCTTGAACATCCCACGGAGCACTGTTCAAGCCATCATTCAGAAATGGAAGGAGTATGGCACAACTGTAAACCTACCAAGACAAGGCCGTCCACCTAAACTCACAGGCCGAACAAGGAGAGCTGATCAGAAATGCAGCCAAGAGGCCCATGGTGACTCTGGACGAGCTGCAGAGATCTACAGCTCAGGTGGGGGAATCTGTCCATAGGACAACTATACTAGACCTCAGTGCATCGTTCGATACTGTTGACCATAATATCCTATTAGAGCGATTAGAACATGCTGTAGGTATTACAGGTACTGCACTGCAGTGGTTTGTATCATATCTATCTAATAGACTCCAATTTGTACATGTAAATGGAGAGTCCTCTTCACATACTAAGGTCAATTATGGTGTTCCACAGGGTTCAGTGCTAGGACCAATTCTGTTTACATTATACATGCTTGCCCTAGGCAATATTATTAGAAGACATAGCATACATTTTCACTGCTATGCAGATGACACCCAGCTCTATCTGTCCATGAAGCCAGATAACACACCAATTAGTTAAACTGCAGGAATGTCTTAAAGACATAAAGACCTGGATGGCCGCCAACTTTCTGCTTAATTCAGATAAAACTGAGGTTATTGTACTCGGCCCTGAAAAGCTTAGAAATATGGTATCTAAGCAGATTTTTACTCTGGATGGCATTACCTTGGCCTCCAGTAATGCTGTGAGGAACCTTGGAGTCATTTTTGACCAGGACATGTCCTTCAACACACATTAAACAAATATGTAAGACTGCTTTCTTCCATTTGCGCAACATCTCTGAAGTTACAAATATCCTGTCTAAGAGTGACGCTGAAAAACTAGTTCATGCTTTTATTACTTCCAGGCTGGACTACTGCAATTCGTTATTATCAGGATGTGCAAAAAACTTGCTGAAAAGCCTTCAGCTAATCCAAAATGCTGCAGCAAGAGTCCTGACAGGGACTAGAAAGAGAGAGCATATTTCTCCTGTATTGGCTTCCCTTCATTGGCTTCCTGTTAAATCCAGAATTGAATTCAAAATCCTGCTCCTCACATACAAGGTGTTGTGTCCCCCACAAGCCATGTGGGGGACACAGCAAACATGTGGAAGAAGGTGCTCTGGTCAGATGAGACCAAAATGGAACTTTTTGGCCAAAATGCAAAACACTGTGTGGCGGAAAACTAACACTGCACATCACTCTGAACGCACCATCCACACTGTCAAATATGGTGGTGGCAGCATCATGCTCTGGGGGTGCTTCTCTTCAGCAGGGACAGGAAGCTGGTTAGAGTTGATGGGAAGATGGATGGAGCCAAATACAGGGCAATCTTGGAAGAAAACCTCTTGGAGTCTGCAAAAGACTTGAGACTGGGGCGGAGGTTCACCTTCCAGCAGGACAACGACCCTAAACATAAAGCCAGGGCAACAATGGGATGGTTCAAAACAAAACATATCCATGTGTTAGAATGGCCCGATCAAAGTCCAGATCTAAATCCAATCGAGAGTCTGTGGCAAGATCTGAAAACTGCTGTTCACAGACACTGTCCATCTAATCTGACTGAGCTGGAGCTGTTTTGCAAAGAAGAATGGGCAAAGATTTCAGTCTCTAGATGTGCAAAGCTGGTAGAGACAGACCCTAAAAGACTGGCAGCTGGAATTGCAGCAAAAGGTGGTTCTACAAAGTATTAGTGATGGGTCGGTCGCGAACGAAATGGCTCTAGAGCCGGCTCTTCGACGTGAACGACGCGAGCCGGCTCCTTATCACGAGCCGGTTTTTTTGTTTGTTTGTTTTTTTCTTTCTTTCTCTCAGCCTCTCTCTCGCGCTTTTTTTCCGCTTCATTCAGCACACGAGCCTTGTGCTTTACGCTGGGCAGAGGGGGGAGGGGCGGTAGTTACACTCAGTAGCACAGGAACAGAGCAGGAGGGAGAGACAGAGAAAGAGCCAGGGATAACAACGTCACATTAGAAAGGTATAGTAATCATCCACAACTATTTTCAGTTGCAGATGATAAAGGATTGAGAAAGTTTATTCCTGCAGGTCCATATGACAGACAATATGCATGTTCTTTTTGTTTTCATATTATAATTTATATTTAATTGTGTTGTGGTTTGCATTGTTTTGTGTTGTTTCACTTTAAATTTGTAAAAGGAAAAAGCTGAAAATTTAAATAGTTAAAAATTGAAATGTGAATAGTTGACTTTTGTATTATATGATTTATTTATTACATTTTATGTGGAGTGAATAAATAAAAGTATATTTACGGTGGCCCCTACAGACAAAGCACATACAAACTTCAAATCACGTACAAACCCTGAAGCACGTACAAACTCCAAAACACATAAAAAAACACGTACAAACTCCAAAACACGTATAAACTCCAAAATACGTATAAACTCCGAAGCACATAAAAACTCAAAACACGTACAAAAGGCAGCAGAAGTGCTCCAGGATGCTAGGGGCAGTGTTGAACTTTTGTTACCTAGTGGCTACACAAGCCAGCCAGTACCAACGACCGGATTTGGTTTCTGGTAAAAACTGTTTTTTTATTATTTGACTATATATGAATGCTTGTGTATAAATACACAAACAATACACATATGCTTTCATGCTTTCAATTGTGTAATTTAAGTGATCTAGGTAGCTCTGTTTTGGAAGTTCAGTTCATGCTAGAAATGTGTTTTGGAGTTTGTACGTGTTTTGTCTCTAGGGGCCACTGCATATATTTATATATAAACATATATAAATAAAACCACTTTTTTTTTTACATTAGTAATTCCTTTTGTGCATAATTTTATATTATTGTTAATAATAAATTAATTAAAGCAACAAAACAACCTGAAGAGCCGGTTTGGAGCCGAAAGAGCCGGAAATCCCATCACTATAAAGTATTGACTCAGGGGGCTGAATAATTACTCACACCCCACTTTTCAGTTATTTATTTGTAAAAAATGTTTGGAATCATGTATGATTTTCGTTCCACTTCTCACGTGTACACCACTTTTGTGTTGGTCTTTCACGTGGAATTCCAATAAAATTGATTCATGTTTGTGGCTGTAATGTGACAAAATGTGGAAAAGTTCAAGGGGGGCGAATATTTTTGCAAGTTACTGTAATATCCAAAACAAAAAAAGTTGTGGTTAAAGCAGCATTTCCTTCTCAATGCTGTTTCCTTGTTAATAAAATTAGGTTTGAATGAACTTGACTCTGATTTGCATTGCACAAAACTGAGAAATCCAGGAAATATCTTGAGCTGCAGGTTAATGTTTAAACCCCCAGCACTGATATCTGATACCATTTCTTGTACTCACACAACAATTTAAAACCTATTTTCCACTGCAAACCTCTTAAAATATCAAATTTAAGCTTTTGTATTCCTCTGAAAAGACAAATATAGAAGAATAAGAAGGGAGAAAGAGAGAAGGAAATGGCTTGGTCGAGCACCTGGCTCCTATTTTCAGTTTAACTGTCTACATGATTGGTTGGTAATACGTGCATGTGTGTGTTCTTGTCTGGAGCTGAGTTTGTCAGCTGCATTGCGTGGGTTAAGGTAATAAAGGGCTCACTGTGTGTGCAGTGGCAGGTGTGCTTGGAATCATGCACACACCCAAAGACAAACACAAAGGACAAACAGGAACAGAACTAAAAGTGAGAGACCTTTGTCATCTAGAAGAAGTGCAGTGCAGTTTTGAAAGTAGAGGTAAAAGTGCAAGTCCGGCTGGTGAATGGGTGCCAGACAGACAATTGAGAAGAGGAAGAAAATGCTGATGAAAGGCAGCAGTGTAAGACCATTACGCATCTGCGCAACTTAGCTATCTTATCTTCCATCACCATGCAAAACCATAACAGACTACTCGAGTGGCTGAAGTCCTTCCTTAATACATGACCTATTAAAGGCTTTGTGCTAAACGGCTAAGGTGCAGCAGAAGAGAAAATATTTGATCATGTTTGCCAACATCAAATAATGTCCTGCGTATTCTGCCTCCTGAGTGTATTGGATATACACTGAATAGTATCCCCTGTGGAACGCTCCAAATGCAGTCAGAATCTAGGCTGAACTGCAAGACAATTACTTTTACAATGCACGCGGTGATGTCACGTTGTGCAAATGTCAGCTTCACAGGAAAAACAGACAAGCAAAAAACTGTGTTTCAGTCAATCGTACTGCAATTATGGTTTCCCACCAGCAGCTACCAAAGAATGAGATCCAAAAGAAAATCCTCTTCAAGCTCAAGTATTATTTTGGAACAAACATGTTGCCAACACAATAAAAAGTAACTGTGCAAATACTCAGTAGTGGTAGGGGAAACACACACACCACTTTGGAATGAGACACTTGCTAAGGCATTCTGTTGCACTGTGCACACAGAAATGTAAGGCTCTAACAACTGTAACACATTTAGCTACATGTGAGGCCTTGACAAGTTTTTTCTTGTTTCACATCTTGTGTGACGTTTCACTGGTTCGACCATCTTGACCTAAATCTGAAGTGTTCTGAAATGTAATTCTCACTTTCAGTCTTGCTCAGACTATGTTAGCTTGTGATCTCTTGGTAGGTGTTTCTCACGGGGGCCCCTTTCTTGTTAAATTAAGAAACAATGGTCAAAGCTTTCTGGGGTTCTCAATAATTACTTTATAGCTCTGTCATAAAAGAGAAGCTAGCTTTTGCAGCAGAAACAACAGGGTCCTGAATCAGCTCTACTTGCCACAAGTTCATCTGACCTCGGTACATTTCACACCATTTTAAAACAATTATTCAAATGGGTATACAACAAAGATAGTTTAACTTAAAGTTGTTAGTTCCTGACACATAATTAGCTAATTGGATGGGGCTAAGGCACTTGAATTCTCTGCTTTGTCCCAATTGACTCTGAAGGCAGATGTTGGCGGTGGGAGTGATGTCACTCGCAAGTTCAGAAAAGACGCCTGGTCACAACTGTGCAACAGTGGTAGTGCATTGTACAAGTTTTTACAGTTTTGGTAATGTTCATGTGCACGACTACCATTTTGGACTGTGAAGTTGGGGTTTGTGGAGCTGAAAGTCCAACTTGAGGGAAACTGGGACTCAGAAATTCAGAGATCAAATGCAGCAGATCCATAAACAGCAGTAGAACTTTAAAACTTGTAATCTCTACTGCAACCTTTGTGTATTTCGTGTTATTGTGACTTGCTAAATAAGTTATAGACATGATCCATGAATGTGCTACAGGGGGGTTTTAACCACAAAATCAAGCACTGTGCTGTCTTTCTAATGATGCGCTACCTTGCTAAAGCACAAAACAAATTCTATTTTTTCTTGCTTTTCTCACTTCACTGCTAGAATCGAGTCACTGAGTGGAAAGTGGACAACTTGCAAATGACTCCCAGATCAGACATCCAACTTCTGGGGGAAATGGAAATCAGCACTGCATACAGGCTTTCTGGTTGTAGGAAAAGTGGAACAGACTACACAGGGTACCGCTGGCTGGAATGCTAGCCTGGAATAAAACAAACAATAACAAACTTGTCAGATATGAAACTATATCTATCAAAATGACTGAGCACAACTTTAAACCACTTACTTCCTTTTAGAAACAACCAGAGAGAATGAAGCAGCAGCAGGTCCTTCCCCAATTGATGCAACATCAGGTGAAATCATATAATAGCAACCTAAGGTTTTTCCAAGCAATCATTTGCATTGATAGCAGTTTCAACAATACTAAAAGTATTATCCTCAACTGTATGCTGGACCAATGGTTCTCAACTAGTGCACAATAATGTAAGCATAACTTCCTTAGGAAGCCAGTGTGCACAGCATATAGAGAAAAAAAATAAAATAGAAATATTACAGTATAACTTCACTCCATTGGGCACATTTCTGGAAACTCAAAGGAGCTCATACAAAACTCTATTGTTAACCTGCAAGACACACTAACTCACTCAGGGGGCAATCGGAACAAGTCACATGTAATAAAACATCTACTTCAGGTGACATTACGGAAATCAGAAAAGTCAAAATCTTTAGATTTGTCAGTAAGCATGTGTTCACCATTTTTTAGCTCCTAAAAGTCTTATTTTACACATTTTTCTTGACAATAGCAAAATATTGCTGACAATCACCACACATAGCGCCAGATCAACAGATTCTCATCAATCCTTCCTCTTACAATGCAAGAAGTGAAAATATGCTGTTTGTCACATCTGTTGTTTGCACGCTTTTCCATGCTCGATCTAGATGTTTGTCTTGCAAGGTATGGAAGTATGTTTAACAAAAATCATATCTTAAAAATGTTCTCTGCATATCCGATTGAATACTGTGATGATAACTCTTGGAGAATAAAGCTACTTAGCGCATAATAACTTGTCACAAAGTGACAAGTCACAAATTGTTTGCACAATCAACAAAATGTGAAAATGTTTGCTCATCGTTCTAACAACTTCAACTCTAATTTCAGAATTGCGCAAAATAAAAACTGTAATAAGTAGCACCATATGTGAAACCAGCCACAGCTGCAGTCCAACCACCAGACAAGTGTGTCTGATGACTGAAAGGAAACCTTGTGTCTAGAAAGATAACTTACAGTTTACCACGTTCCTTGCTGGGGCCCCTGGGTGTCTCTGAGTGAAGACTTATCTTTGACATATGTGCACATTTAGCACATGAAAATTGGGTGTTAGGGATTTTAGATTAGAAGCTGCACAAGATGCTTCAAGTCCAATTATGAAAGCAGATAATGGTAAAGGATATTCAGACCATATATGTATAAAGGTTGACATTTGTGTTAAGTGTCTGTCCCTGGTTTTCTCACCTTTACCTCATTCTAAAAGCCTCTAGCTCCTGATTGGTTAGTTCATGGACAAGGGCTCAGAGGGAGGAAATTTACATGGTGGTAGAGATGAAATGTGAACAATAAAGATGCTTCTTATAAAGTTATCCATCTCCCTCTTAATGATTCTTCTAGATAAGACAGAACTGCATGTGGACCCACATATAACAACAGGAGTTCAACCTTATCAACTAAAACAGTCATGTTTGATTACTGATTTAATCTCCCCCAGCCTATTACAAAATAAATATGGTCACTGTCTTTGTAACACCACCAAACAAATCAATAAATGAAAGCATCTTATTTTATTCTGTGAAGGTGAAGTCAATGCTGAAATGCATTATGCTTAGAGACAAGGTGGGGGAGGTTGACGGATTAAGGAAGTGTGAGAAGAGACACAATAGACAACATGCACCACGATAATTAGTATTGTGTAGTAGAGTGTGTATTATGTATAGCAAAACAATCACCTTACCACTTAAATAAATGAAAAATAAAAATTAACTTATTCACTTGGAACATTCAAACTGAGGAATTCATTTGTGAGGTTTTTTAAAGAAAAATATGCTTAGGAAATATTTCTATGCTAACATGAATTCAGTGGTGGTATACTTTCAAAACAAACAAACAAACAAAAAACAAACAAGCTTTCTTTGTTGTCTTTGTTTGATAGCAGCCTCCACCCTTTAGCAGACGATTGGGAGTACAGTACCTCCTCTGTATGTTTCTTTCTTCTGCAGTCCTCACCTAGGATGTCTGAACACCAGCAGTAAAATGTAATAACAGCATATTGTGTGCTGCACATGAAGTGTGAAGTGCAGTTCAGAGAGTTCAATGGGGTTTTTCTTCATTTCTGTTTCTTCTTCATCCTCTTTATCTTGAAGTCAGACAGAAGATCTGCAGGCTATGGGGGCTAGACACACAACAACACACATACACACAGACAAGTCTGCCCCTATGCATTATTAAAACACTATTAAAGCAGCGTCGCACACAAGCAGTAAACCACACACATGGGTCCTCATCTGCTGGGCTTTATCACCATGGTGATGGTTGTGCAGCTGACTTGAGGCCAGCTGGTGGAGTCTAGCTGTGATGATGTGATGTGAGTGACATGTATGTGAATTAGAATGAGAGACAGAACAAAGAGAGAAGACATCACACAGCAGCACTGAGAATGAGCCTACCCATAAAACTGCCTGGAAGCACCTCAAACACAAGGCACAGCTCACATACAGGGTTTATTGATTCTTGTATTGATTGCTAGTCCCAATGAGCATTCATTTTGCAATTCATTTCAGCATCCTTAAAGTGGTAGGAGTAGCATTAACACTACAGACAGTGTGGCATCTGTTCCTTCCAGTCTCATATAGACTGTAAGGAGCGTGCTGGGGCAGGTTTGCTGTCTGGTTGGCACAAGCAGAGATATGTGTTTGTTTCATTTCATGATTACAGACTTTCTACTACCAAACATCCAGGACATCATTCCACGCTGACTGAATCACTCTTTTGAAGGACTTTCTTTTCTCACCTTACTCCGAATTCCACTTCACATTTGGCTAGGACAAGCATTGTTTGTACATAGAAACAACACATTATATTGCAAGTACTTTAACTCAGTTTTGAGGGGGTACAGGTATGGGCATTTCTGGGAATTCAAAGGGCTTCAGAACTTCCATTTTATTCTCGTGGGAAGAATGTAAGAATGTGGCATAATTGCAAGGTCAACACTGTGGACCTCTGAAATTATATTGAAGTGGAAGAAAAGAACATTTGAAAAGCACTTGACCTGGTACTGAAAAGTTAGATGAGAAATTTGAATTGGATTGCCATGTTTCTCACACGACATTTAGTACACAAATGAAATTATTATTCGTTAGGATCTCACAAGAGACTGAAAAAAAATCTATTCATCTGCAATAATTAATATTTGGTGGCATGTTTCTTTTTTGGAAACTCTCTGCATTCTACACAAATATAGCATAGAAAAGAACAGGCATCAGTGACAACAAATACAGCATCAAGTGTACTATAGGATTAAAAAGTCAGACACTGTATGAAAGCAGAGGCTGGCCTCCAATACTAATGATGTACTTGAATGTTCATTTAGTTTACAACAAAACAAAACAAAACAAAAAGATCACCGACTTCTACTGTCACTGACAGTAAAACTTTTCACATTTTTGTCAGAATGGATTTAGTGGATTTTATTCCTCATCATTTAAAAACTCCCCCAAAACCTCTATGTTATAGACTTCTAAGTGGCATGACTGTATGAAATATTTCGAAACATTTCAAAAGTTAGGCTGAAAGCTGAAAATGATAATAGGACGTGTAAAGCACACCGATCATGTGAGTTTGATGTTTACAACAAAGGTTACATGACTGTGTCGGTTGCACATCTTTCCTGTCTGCGGTCTTTGTCTTCATTTGTCTGTGTGTTTGTTTTTTATACATCTCTTGCTGTTTTAGACTGATGGCTATTATGAATGCCTGTTTTTTTCTGCTGAAATACTCGTGTTCCTCCCCCCAGTTTAACAAAATTATTTTTAATGTTTCATAACTTTCTTTAAACAAACATTTAAAGAAAACTGTATTTTTTTAAGCACTGAATATAAATTACTGTTGAGGCAGGAATGACTCTAATAATCATGCAGTTAACTGATAAAGCCTTAGACTTTGATGTATTGATTATTTTCTTTCCTTTTTCGTAATCCAGCAACCTGAGATTAGTCTCAATAGAATATCTAGACTTTACTTTCAGTTAATGAGCATGAGATAAACTGATATGTGGTTGCTAACACCATTGTTGTAGCTCTGGCTCCACCCTGAGGCTGAACTGTGTTATCTGCTCTGGATACTCTTCAGCTGGGTGTAGACAGAAAGTGCTGAGTATATGGTATTTCAAAACTGTTTAATATGCAGGACTGCTTTGTTTTTTCAACACAGGATTAAATATTTATAGTGATTTGCAAATTGCTGTTTTCTTTCATTTATATTCTAAAGACTGTACCAGTGATTTTGGAACTGGATTATAAAGCGTGACCACTTGTGTGAAAAGCAGTAGGAATGTATATACAAATGAATCCATTACCTGTCACTGAAAAGTGTCACCAGTGTTCGATCTGGGTGAGGGGGCACTAAATCCTCACTGAAAGTCACCAAACATACCTGCGACTGTGCAGACAGTCACAAAACATAAAAGTAAAAAAACATAGTCAAGTCATTACACATAAATATTTTAAGGTAGAATAACGTTATATGTAGTAGGTCAGAGCTGATTTAAAAGATTTGTAACATAGTTTAGAAGTTTCCAAAGGAAGGTTTTCAGGTTATCAGCTGCGGTTATCAGTTTTCCTTGACTTTGTGTCCACCTTGAACATGAGGCATAATTTTCCATAACAGATGCATTTTTATTAAAGGCTGACATATAAAACAGAATGACACAGCAGTAGCAGCAAAACACACAGACAGATATAATTAGAGAGAAATGCACCTGGCAGTTTAGTGTTACAGTCTTCTTTATTTACATACATGTTACTTTACATTTGACTTTGACTAGTACTCTGTACTAAGATTATAGCAAGACGTATATACGACTGTCCAAGCCACCAGGAACCAGCAGTGAAAAACTAAGATTAAAAAACAAACAAACAAAACATAATAAAGACCGTTTTTCTCCATTATAAAATTCATAGTACTTGTACTGGAGTATCATCTAGTGATATTTCTCATCAAACACACAGCTGATTAGGAGAACCAAATAGAGGAAACTCATTTAGGAGGGAACAATGAACTCACTAATATGCCAGAAAATGACTGCTGCCTCCAGCAGAGGTGACACATTCTTGCTATAATTGGATCTACGACACTTCATCAGATACGAGATAGAAATGAGAGTCGTGTAAAGTTCCTCCCCTTGTGCATCAATGGTCACGATTCATTAATTTCAGCCCAGACAAGTGACTATAAACGCATCAAACACACTAGCTGTCATCAGACTGGAGCATCTTCTCGATCTCTTGATCCCACTGGTCGTCTTTGTTGCCCGATTCAGTCACCACCTCATACTCCTGAAGTTCTTGCTGCAGCTCCTTTTCCCAATCTGCTGATTCGTCTGGATATGAAAGGGAGGAAATATTATGAGCAAAGCCATTCTCTTACAGAACAAGAAATACTTTGAGCTTAAAAAAAAGGATAGGAACTCTTCCAAAGCCAACCATCAGGAGAAGGACTGTCCTTCTTGTCCAGCACCAGCTGCTCCATCTCTTTCCTTAGGTCCTCCTGGTTTATGGCCGTTGAGTCAAAAGCATCACTAACAAACTCGGACACTCCGGGACTTGTTGAAATCTCCTCATCTTCTTCATGTGTTGGCTATGAGGAAAACAGGCAGCAGAGAAAGAGGAGAGCGACTCTTGGTTTTTTTTTTTCTTAACTTCTCAAAAGGTGGTTGGAAAAGTTCAACGTGTGCAGTGCTTTTACCTTCTGTATGTCACTGATGGAAACTGGCGGCGTTTTTGGTCTGACATTGTCTACAAAGAAATAACACATTGATATTACAATGGACTTACTCTTTAACCTCTGACCTTTGGATGGTGTCTGAGGTCATTTATCAAAATATGAGCACAAACCTTATTAGCTTTTACCATGGATGCCGCCTGATCCATTTAGGTAACTCTATAATACTATATGATATGACTTCTTTACCTTTCAGTCCTTAAATAAAATATCTAATTTGTTTACCAGTTCAACCAAGCAGAAAATAAAAAAGAAATGACGTTTTACATGTTTATATTGAATAATTAAAAAAGACAGATTTCTTTCCCTAATTAAACAATTGAATCAGACATTCAGATATTGTGTTGGAAGTCCACAAGTGCTTCCCAAACAGTCCACAGGTGCTTCCCAAACAGTCCACAGAGCTTCCCAAACCGTACTAAAACAGTATTTAGCTCCATTTTATACATTGTAGCAAAGTACTGTGACTTGGGGGTAGTGTTAAAAATATATGGAACAACTGGTAATGTGGGCTGCTCTTTATGTTTCCACCGGTTTTGATCCTTTAGCTTAGAGAGGAAGCCTTCATTACATAACATGCCTCTTCCTGGTGATCATCCTTTTCCTGGTTCCTTTAGCTTATCAACCAATCAGCATTCTATCTACATAAACCATCACTGTTGGGTAACTTGTTCTTGGCTTTTTGGACAACTGCTCTCAGCGCTACTGAAAGACTTTGTGTTTGCTGGATTACAATTTCTCTCTCTCTGTAGCCAATGAGCTACTCAAACAGACAAGGACAATAAATTCCACATCAGTCTTAACAAACACTGTATGTGCCCATTTAAATAAGGGAGGAAAAGAGATTTCAGCGATGCATTAAGATGATTGGGTTTTTCCATTTCCTTCATTATTATTTCACATCAAATAGACACCTTCCTTTTATTCTGAATGAGTATCAATAAAGCCCAAGAAAAGAACACATGGCAGCAATTTCTGCCATCGATTCCAGTGTGTCAGAGAACAATTTAAAGTACTGCTGTTTGGATATAAAGCTCTCTGTGGCTCTAGACCACAAAAGATCTGACTGAGTAATCTTTATTGTACAAGTACTCTTGAATTCTCAGACCATCTGCCAACTTTTCCTAGAGAACAAAATAAATATAGCTTTTAGCTCCTTTCACAGTATCTGCTTTTACATTTTAAACTGATATCTTTCCAACTTTAAGAGAGAGCTGTGCCCCTTTCTTTCTTACATGGTGTTTAGGTGCCTGCAAACTGTAAAATAACACAGCCTAAGTTGCAGGACTGTGAAGGTCTTTGACTGTATAAACCACCTTTATAAAGCCATGACCAAAGATTTTGAAAAGAGATTTTCAAATCACTACATTTTAATTTTTCCACTGTGGAATTGGGGTTGTAAATCCGCCTGCCTTCCTGCAGCTGTGATACCACAAAGTTTTCTTGGTGATCTCTACCTCTCTAGCAGAGCTAAAAATTCAGACCTGTTAGGACGATGTCTTCAGGTGAAACACTGGCCCCTTTGTCCACACTATCGTTCCGCTGCTGCTGGGCTGCCAGGGCTGTGAGCTGAGCCGACTGCTTGATCAGAGACACCCGGTAGAAATAGTTCCGCCAAAACATCTCCTCCTTCACACTGTCAAACACAAACATGTCACCATCCATTTTTAAATATCAGTTTTAGGTTGACTCTGCTATAAATGGAGGCAAAAACAGGTACATTTGCACACACACACACACACACACACACACACACACACACACACACACACACACACACACACACACACACACACACACACACACACACACACACACACACACACACACACACACACACACACACACACACGTTTGAGGAGCACTGACTGTTTAGGAACCAGGTCAAAGCGCATGCGATTGAGGAGCTCATCTTCTTCCAGCATGACTGCAGCTAAAGGATACATCTGCTCCATGTCAAAGTGGAACTGAACACCAGCGGGAGGGTCGCGGAGGAAGTTCCTCTTGTCCTAGAATCAGCAACCAAACAGCTCAGTTTCTACTCAAAGCATAATTTATAAATTTAAATAAGTAAAACAGTAGCCACAAAAATAGCTACCCATTCATACATTTGTACTATATACTGTGCATGATGTCTTTGCTTACAGCGGACAGAGCGAGAATCTGTTGCTGGATTGTCTCCTCTTCATTGTAGCCGACCCAGGGTGGCACTGCTGCTTCTACACAAACATCAGAGCATGTGTGCACACACACATTCAGTCATGTACCATCAGTTCCAATCCTTATCTCTGAGATGCACACATGTACAAACCTGGCTCTCTGTAAATAGAAGCTGCTTGGCCAGTAAGTGACGTATGCTGATAAAATCGTGATAATATCATTTCTGCTGCCCCTCACAGGCGCAATGTAAAAATAAAGATTACACAGTTTATCCCAGTCAGGTCTCACAAGACTCCAATTTTAAACAAAGTGTGTCAATTTCAAAGTGTAAGTCTTGCTTTCAGAAATTAATATTTGAACTTTTGATTGATATATTTATTTTCATAGTGGTTCAATAATTGACTTTGGAAAACATTATGACTACACTTCATTCACCTTGTAGCACCAGTTTAATTCTTCATTGCTCAGATTCAATAAAATTCTGGAAATATCATGCAGCGATTTTGATCCATATTGACATGATAGCACCACACAGCTGCTGCAGATTTGTCACTGTAATCCCAAAGGTGTGTAATCAGCGTATGTGGTGACTGTACGAATCATTTGAGGTCATCAGTAAATAACATTCATGCTTTAAAGTCTGGTTTACCTGATTTCTTGGCCTTCTTCTCCTGGACAAATTTCTCTTGCTCTTTTTGGAAGTCCCCTAAAAATGTCTACACACACACACACACACACACACACACACACACACACACACACACACAAATAAATAGATTGGAAAAGCTGATGCATAAATGGAAAGTGTTAACAAAGCAGGAAGTCCTGAAAAAGTTATGATAAAATCCAGGATTTTACTTGCATATGAAAAAATCTGGAAACTTTGATACAAATTTTAAACTTTAACACTTTTAGACTTAAAAATACTTTGAAAATTTTTTTAAGTAATGTTTAATCTATGGAAGCTTTATTTGCCCCTGATATTTTTTATTGATCAAACTGCCAAAAATAAGAAGAGGGTGTGTAGACTATATACAGCACAGTGCGCTTATGTGTATAATCAAACCTTTAAGTCCAGAGGCCAATGCTACTTAATAATAATACAATACTGCTTATCCAGGTAAGCTCAGGCTTAACCCCTGGGTTTTCTGTACTTTGAAGGTGGTTCACTTCTTAATCGCTATCTGGAGCAAGTTAAGATCCAGAATAGAGATCAGCAGATATGAACTCACTGCCTACTAATTAATCAATTCTCCAGAAAATAGCATCACTATTCCTGGAAGATCCCTCAAACTTCTGTGCATAAACAGGAGTCTAAAGTTTTCTTCTATAGCATCTACTGTCTTTGTTTTCCTAATAAGAATCAGAAATAAATACTATAGATTTCTAGACACAACTTTATTCTTTTGGTTTTAATAAACAAACTATAAGTATTAATATCTGATCCTAAAATAGGACACCGACAGTGTACTTGCTGAACTCATATGAAACTTATGTAGACTAAGCCAATATTTGAATAAAAAAAAACAAACAAACCTTTACTCTCAAACCTTTAAAGTTTGCAGCTGAGAATATCAAAAATAAAACTGCTGGGAGAAGGTTATGCTCATCTTCTTATTAGACTGCCAGACAGTAATCTTAGGTTTCAGAGTTCTAGGAGAAACCCTGGGTTAAATTAGCGAACTGATAACCAGCTTTGTGTGCCAGTTCGGGGAAAGCAAATACAGAAAACTGACCTACAAACCCACAAATGCACAGATGAACCCCACGCCGTTTTTAAAATCTGAAAAACCAGTCAAAAAGAATCTGAGAGCAACATGCCTTGTCTATGATGCCATCAATTTTTCCTTCTTCCACTGTCTTCTTGATGGTCTGGGCAGTCTCCACCATTGAATCAGAGATTTTCTTGGTGGCACTGGAAGCAAAACTGAAGATGTAACCTTCAAATGGAGAAAGAGTCTGTTAATAAAACCATTGCCACTGCAATAAAAGATACATATATGAGAGAACAGATTCTCCTGCAGCCATATTTGCTCTTGCTGGGAGTGAAGAACATACAAAAAAGATGAACAGGAAAGCCTTCAGGGTTCAACACAGAGAGAAAGACTAACGTCACGCTGAGTAACTTTGAGCACGTAGCTTAGAGTTAATTAAGAGTTAATCATCCAGATATGAGCTGTTCCTCACCGCCGAGTCCTGTGGACTGTTCCGAGTTTTCCTGCTCCGCCTCTGGTGTTCCATCCTGGTCAGCTGGCTGCTGTTTGTTTACCTCGGTTTGTGCTTCTACCACCTTCTCTTCCTGCCCCACATTCAGCTTTTCCTTGTCAACCGACGTCTCCGTAACGGTCGGGCCCTCCAGACCCAACCACGTCCCTAAACCTTTTAACATGTTGGTGGAAATACGGAAAAACAATCTGCACGGACTCTCCTGACTATACAACCAGGAAATAAACTGACGTTTTCTTCTTCTGCGTTCTCGTGTGTGCACTTGTGCGATACTGCCACCCGGAGGCCAAATATGGGAAGTCTGGTTTGATGGGTTGTTGTTAGTGCTATGGTGGAATATATGAATAAAAAAAACGGTATTTATCAGTAAAAACTATCACAAAAGTGTTGCACGTTGAAAGATCTACACCTTTCCTAAAGTAGAAAAATGGTATGTCTTATAAAGTACGTGCTCATTGTTGGCAGTAGAGGAACTACTACGTTTTAACGCAACATCCAAAAGAAGCTGCAGGTGGCGGTAATGAGCTGAGATTTGTTCCACTTTTTGCGGCAAAGCAAGATAAGGAGAAGGAAGATAAGGAAGATCGGTGAATTCCTGACGGAGGACTCGTACCGGTAATTTTGCAGTTGCTCAAAATTTTACATTATTATTATGTGTTTTATGTGTATTTATCTTGGGTATAGTTTACTACAGTTTATTACAGAAAGCTATGTAATCCCAGTCACGTGTCTTCAGCACGTTAGGAACCGCTGTGACTGACTGACTGACTAGCTCTACCCGTGGGCTGTTTACTTGTAAGGGGACGAGTTTACACCACACTTCCTTTAAAAAATAAGGCATTTAAAAGTTCGTTAGTTTTAACGTAGTTTTGATGGAGAAAGGAATAATAAATATTGTTAAAAAATCTTATTTGACATGTCAAGTAAGGATCGGCTTTAATGGGAAGGGTAATTTTTTAGAAGCGGAAGTGTGGGCTCAGTTACTTGTGTTTTGAGCTGATAAGACGTAAATAGACCGGTTGAGAGCAGTATCCGTTACCAAACGAAATAATAGAAGGGTGGAGCTTAAAAATAACTATTATCTTGCTTAATTTATTAGTTAGTTTTGTGTGCTATTTTGCTTTTAAGGTGCCAAATGAAGATTCTGATGGTGTTTGATTTTGACCACACCGTGGTCGATGCCAACAGTGACACTTGGGTGGTCAGGTAGGTCAAGAAAGTCTTACTTCAGCTCTTTCCATGTTTCTTGTCATCTGTATGTATTATCTTGACAAAGATTTTCTGTTGCACTGCTCCTGCTACTACTCTGCAATTACTGTTTTATACTAGGACCTTAATACACCATTAGAGAAACACTATAGCTGAGTTATCCTGATTTCTCTTATTTATATATTCCTTGTGTCAGGTGCCTTCCTGATAAGACACTTCCTGGCTCTGTGGAGAATTCGTACAGAAAAGGCTACTGGACTGAGTACATGGGCAGGGTGCTGAACTACATAGGTGAGTCTGTCATGCTGTTTGTTTTTGTTTTACTACTTCCTGAAATCTGCCTTCAACATTTTCTAATCTATGCCCGCAGGTGAGCAGAAGGTGAGCCCAGACAGGGTTCGCAGTGTGATGGAGACCATCCCCTTCACAGCTGGAATGACTGAGTTGCTGACATTTATAGCAGAGAATAAAAGTGCCATTGACTGCATAGTCATCTCTGATTCCAACACCTTGTTTATAGAATGGATTCTCCATGCTGCAGGACTCCAGGCGGCTGTTGACAAGGTTTTTACCAACCCAGCTAAGCTCAATGAGTTGGGCCACATTGAGGTGCAGTGCTATCATTCTCACGCCTGTGATCAATGCCCTGTCAACCTCTGCAAGAAAAAAGTCCTGGAGCTTTACCTTTCTCTGCAATCTGATGCCGGCGTGGAGTATGAGCAAATCTTTTATGCGGGGGATGGGGGGAATGATCTCTGCCCTACTTCCTGTCTGAGAGGCCGTGATGTTGTGATGCCAAGAAAGGGATACACTCTGGAGAAGCTGCTAGCCAAACTGGAAGGTCAGGAGGGCAACTTTTCTGTAAGAGCTAAAAACATTGCCTGGAGCAGTGGCACTGACATTCTCCGGGAGCTGAAAGCAAGCATGCAGTCGTAGCCGTGGCACATGAAATATTACAAATATTGAGCCTGCACTGCAGGATCCATTGTGCCGCCTGTATTCTTTTTTTTTTCATATTATAATTCAAAATTTTAGAATAGTTTATGAAATTTTTAACTTATTTAAAACGACAGCATTTGCACATGTAAACCAGTCTTTTAAAAAGGGTAATTTGTCTGCAGGGAAATTTACCTTTATCTTTTATCTTCATGATCTTTACAATTTTTCTAATTTTCCGTGGTGATCGAAAATAGAGGCGCCTGAAACCACTAACAATACATAGGCAGTGTGTCACAACGGCAGCTTTTACATGTGCAGTGTATGTTAAATACTACGTAAGAATTCAGTTAAGATTATATTTAGTATAGTATTCAAGATCTGTTGTTGGGGCTGATCCAAGAAGCAGAGATGAACCAGCAAGTTAACTTGATCTGATAAAGTAGAAGTCAGGGAAATTTCTGAGCAGATTTGAGACATGGATTAATTTTAGTCCCAGACTACAAGAAAAATTAAAAGATGTCTCCATTGAAATGTTTCTGGACTAGGGTTTCTAGAAAGGTTCATGTTAAAGGCATTTTATTAATATTTGATACGACCTTTACTTTTCAAAATTTTTAAGGTATTAATTTATTTTATTTTTTATTTTCCCCAAACCACGAAAGAGCCTCCTGTTTTACACACTGACTGATGTGGATTTCTTCTAAAAACACTTTGGAAATCAGCTCACTGGTACTATAATGCAAATTCATGCCTGTCAAACTGTGTCATCTTTGGTGTTTTTTACTACAGAAGTGGGGACATCATTGTGTTTTTGTGACAGGCTGCTAATAAACATGTTCTAATAATAGGCCAAAAGATAAAAATTTTAATTCGTTCTTTGTTTTGTGGGTCTCAACACACACTTGCTCAATTTCCCAACCTTGGATTAAGCCTGGTGATTAAACTCTTTACTCAGTGAAGACCTTCACTGATGTTCTTTTCTTTCTTTTTAAAATTTTATTCATTTTGTGAGCACCAGACTGTGTTTGGGAAACTGGCTGACTGGATATATGTTAATATTTCCAAACCAATGAACAAACAATGGGTTCTGGATATCGCATTTAATTAAATTTGGTTTATAGTTTACAAATGTTACTTGTCTCTTCACATTATGACCGAAAGCTTAAAGCACTCCTACTAACTTGAGTAATTTTTCTTTATGAATCTGAGAAAAACACTATACCAGTTCTTCCCTGCTATATTCTGTGTAAGACATTTTGATTTCTGAAAAGAAAAGCACTGATGTTACTGATGGCATTATGGTGTGTTATATTTAAATGCTCCAGACAGTGTTACAGCATGCACCATACCAGGAACTTGAAACTGCCAAATGGCATGAAGTTGTCTGTCTTAGTGTAAACTGACTAAAAATACGTCTGTAAAAGGCACATTATAATGTAACTAATACATACTTTAAATAAGGTGCTTTTGTCAACATTTTGAATGTAACATTTTTACATGAACTTACCTCAGCTGATATCTGCCTCATTTAGGATTTTGCTCAGGTTTCTTGTGGCCAGTATGCATTATCTGAATAGACTATTCAGTTTTTATGTACAATTTCAACAGCCATGCTCATGGAGACATATATGTGTATATATGCATTGATTGACTTTCTGTTGCCACTGTCAAAAGCCAGTTTGATAAAATAATATTTTGTGTTGTTAATGTGTAATTCCAGTGATTAAATCAAATTAATTACCTCTTTGATTATTTTTTCTCAGGTTTTACTCAAATCCTTCTAGAGGAAAGTCTTACATCTCACCAGCAGTGATAAAATATTGGGGCCATATCTTTAAAGTATTATCTCCAATATATTTCCAAATTAATGTAGTGCAAATATTTTCCACTGCAGTAATTAAGATGGTTTTGTAACACTGTGATGGTGAGGTGCGATTTCATTATATTGTGAGGTATTGCTTTAAATCGTGTTTCACAATGAACAATTATACTAAAAATACTAAATGTAGTCCAATAGATTTTTGAGGGGTACTGACTATACAGACTCATAAATGGATGAAAACAAGCTTCTCGTTAGAAATATTAAATGAGAATTGAGAATGAGACAATTATGAGACTAATTAAGATTAATTGTTGTCCTAAAATCTAAAGTAATTTTACGACTCAGTGACAAATATAAAAGCTAGCTTCTAGACTCTCTAGATGAAAGGATAAAATGAATTGAATTTAACGACACATATACATATATACTAGGGGTGCAACGATATTCGTATCGATATTGAACCGTTCGATACAGTGCTTTCGGTTCGGTACGCATATGTATCGAACAATACAAAATTTGTAATTTATTTTATCAACTTTCCTTCTGATGATGCTGTCTGTGTTGAGCGCTCAGTGAATCTGCGTTCGACTGCTCCGCCTAGGGTCGACAGTGCAGCCTAGGCGGAGTAGTCGAACACAGATTCACTGAGCGCTCAACACAGACAGCATCATCAGAAGGAAGAGCGCAGGGCAAGCTAGCGAGACAGAAGTTAAGCTCTCCTTACAAGATGGACCTCCCCCACCCTCATTCAGATCTGGCGTTTGGAATTATTTTGGTTTTCATGTGACGTATGACCCTGAAGGTAAGCGCGTCATGGACTAAAGTAAAACAGTATGTTGGATGTGCCATGCAATGCTCAATTACATGGGTGGGAACTAGTGCGTTAGCGCAGTTAGCTCGTTAACGTGTTGGCCGTCTAGCCCCATGCACGGGCGATCGGCGGTAGCTCGTTAACGGAGATTTGCCGTGTTGTGGCGTTAAGGTCATTTCAACGAGATTAACCTGAAAGCACTAGCGGGAACACAACGAATATGACTGCACATTTACGCCGACATCATCCTAGTGCAAAGACAAGTGGAAGCAGAAAAAAAACAAGCAAGCATGCTACTAACTTTAGCCGAGTCATTTAGACAGCTGTTTAATATGCTGCTGAGAATATAGCCCAGAAGAAGCGGATAGTATAGCTTTTATTTTGGAAAGAGACATTTCTCTGTAATAAACTCTCTTTTCCAAAGATGAGTGATTCCTCAATCAGATACAGGGCTCGCAATATCGCTAGCCCGACGTCCCGGGGCTAGCGATTTTTTCAGTCGGGGTACCAAAATCTATCTCTGCCCTGCCCGTCGGGCTTTTGTAGGAAGGAAAAATATATGTCAATGCTTTTGCATTCTTTCGGAAATGTAGCTGGGTAATTATGTCATTGGCATCGGTGAGCCACTGTCAATATGTGACATATTGAAATCGCGTTTGAATTTGCGCTTGTTTTTTTGCTTTCACTTTGCAATCGCGCGAACTGTGTATAGAGAGCGACAGCACTGATCTGTGAGTGATGATAATTTGTGCACCAATTCCTCTGACATCGTCTTATTAATTGTTAGCTTACTATGCAAACATGACAAGTGAAATCTCCCGCAGCTTAAACATGTGAGAGGTTGATCGCGCAGAGAATCGCTGAGCTTATGTGAGTCCGTGTGTAAAAGCATTTCAGTTCTGCTGAGCCAAATAAGACAGGTCAGGGTGAAGAAGTGACAGCCAAAGAAAAGCTTACCACAAAACGGAGAAGTTATGACAAATCAGACTATAAGGCAAAAAGAAAGTGCAGCTTTATGGTTTCATGGACAAAAGAATTTCTGTGGCTGCAATATGACGAGCTATATAACCAGGGCTGCACATAAGTGGTCCGCAGGTGCGCATTCGCTGTCAAAATAAAAAACACGCACAAGGGTTAGGGTTAAATTTAAAAACTGTACTTTTGAGTTAAAATATATATTTATAATTTTAATAAATGACAAATTAAAAAGGCATGAACATTTTTTTTTGTATCGAAAAAATATCGAACCGTGACACCAAAGTATCGACCCGAACCGTGAATTTTGTGTATCGTTGCACCCCTAATATATACATACATATACACACATATGTATGTATACGTATATACATGTACACACACACACACACATACACACACACGTGTGTGTATATACACACGTGTATACACACACTACTGATGATGTGTCCCTAAATCTTAATATGATAATCTAAATCAGCTCTCTAATCCCCCCCCCAAAATGGCAGATTAGCTTGGGTAAAAGACGGAAAGTTGAGGCACACAATGATGTGTGTTGCTGGTAAAGTAAAGTTTCTGGGCTGCCCTTCCTCATAACAGCCATCTCTTAAGATTCTCGCCTTTTAAAGCAATGCATTATCAAGGACTACAACATTTGGTCCTTTTTCTTGCCCAACACTAGCCCAAAATATTTAATCCTCTGGGGTCCAGGGTATAATTGACCATTTTTCACTATTTTTGAGGTTTCCTCTACATTTCACCTTTAAAAACTATTTACTTTGCCTTGTTTGTGTAACCGAGGACAAGGGATGAGTAAACGGGGCAAAGAAATAAATTGATAATTTATTTATTACATTAATTAGACATACAAATTCCCAGTTATTTCCAGACAGGACTTACAAAACATCCGGCTGATGCACATGAGACTTACCACACAAATGGTGCGAAAAATAACACAACACTGCAAACCGTTACACCCCGTTTAGCGACACTGCAATCGATTTACCTGTGGCACGCACTGCATTCAATAAGATGCCACACACACTCCAAACATGCTAAACGTCACAAATCTCACAATCTCAAAAAATCTCACGAAACTCACTCTCTATTGCTGTCTTCCTTTCTCTCTCTCTGGACTTCACTCCTAAAACTTCTCCGTGTTCCTAAGCAACCAAATGTCATGTTGCCATATTATTTTTGATTGGTCGACATGGTGCATTTTTCCACCAACACGGACGGGCTGTTTTTTGTTTTGTTTTGTTTTTTGCTCATAAGCAGAGAGTGCTTACTAGCGCTGTCCTTAGACAGTAAACGTGACAAAACTATTGAGGAAAAAACGCCACGTATATATTGTTTATCATGACTATCAACATAATTTAAAAACTGGTATATATCACCTTGTTGCTTTGTCATCTTGAAGTGGTCATGTGATTGGCTTATCATGACTACTTTATTCTTCCTCTGTCAAAAAGCAGCACTCATGTGATTGTTTTGCCCCCTAGCTTTTGTGGTGCCCAAATTTATGCACCTACTTGATTTTGTTTAAACAATTATTGCACACTTTCTGTAAATCCAGTAAACTTCTTTTCACTTCTCAGATATCACTGTGTGTGTCTCCTGTATGACATATTTAACTGACATTTTTTTATTGTAACAACCAACGATTTATACGGGAAAATAATGGCTATTAACAAGGTTGCCCAAACCTTTGCATCCCACTGTGTTAGTATATTTTGTCGTTAGTATAATATGAAATAAATTCTACATGTGTCAAGTCGTGTGCCAACATTTGCTGTGTAGTAGAACTGAGACATTAGTCATTATAAAAATTTATTTGAAATAATATTAAAATTTACAAACAGAAAAACATTAAACATAAATATATAAAATATAAGAATTTACAGAGAGACAGGAATAAAAAGGACCCAGCTGCTCTCCAGAGCAGGAACAAGACTGAGGAGGAAATGCTCCGTTGAAGACTGGCGTGGCATCTTCAGGGACACCAGGATGGCCAGCTCCACTGCCGATGGACCGTCCTGGGACCTGTCCCTCATCTGCCTCGGAGCTGTCCTCCTCTGTGGGCCTGTAAAACACAGCACAAAACACAAAGAAATGAGAAGGCTGCTACTACACTGTTCCAAAAAATAGTAATGTCAAAGTATCTTACTGTATATCTTACAGTTTTGTACTGTCTTTCTAGAATATCATTAAATTTACATAAGTAGACTGTGATTTTACATGTCAAAGGTAAAATAACATAACATCACTGTAAATATAGTAAAACACAATTTACTTGTTTTTTAAATATATATTTTTTGTACATATGCATATTTAGATTGTAAAAATACATTCAGAAATGTATCATAATTTCACAAATATTTGTCTGTTATGTGAGAGAATGATCTGTTAAATTCAAATGTAATACTATGGAAAATATATAAAATGATCGAAAATGAATGAAAATAATCAATAATTAAAGGAGTATTTCAATTATAATTTTGCTGAAAATTTCATGTCATCTTGGTCTGATTAAATGATTCAGAGATAACAAGTGAAAATATAATTAATAGGAATAAAAACAAAAAAAACAAACATATAAAACACTGCACGGCCACGCTGTGCTAATTATATATTTTAAAAAATAAATGTAGAGGTAGGAATTGCAATTAATAAAAATCTCAAAGTATTCACAACATTCCTGAACAGAAATAGGCCTCTGCACCTGGGGTGAGGGTGTGGCCATGAAAACAATGTGACATGCCATTGGATGTTGGGACACATAATAACATGACGCTAAGCATCGACCAATGAATGTGAACTAACAACCACAAGGTCGTGGGTATGGCTGTACTGTAGGAAAAAATCCTAATATAAAAGTATTTTACTGTGCATTGTACAGTTTTGTTCTGTTCTTCTAGAATATCTTTAAAGTTACGTAGATAGACTGTGATTTCACATTTCAAATGTAAATTAATGTTAAATCACTGTAATGTAATAAAACATAATTTTCATGATTATTAACTGTATCTGTCTGTACATATGCATATTTAGATTGTTAAAATACATTCACAAATGTATCATGATTTCACAAATATCTGTCCGTTATTTGAAAGATTGAACTGTTGAATTCAAATGTAATGCTATGGATTTGATTTGATTTGATATACCTTTATTAGTCCCACAAGGGGAAATTTCATAAGGCTGCCGACCCATTGCACGCAATGGCGTCGCCATCTTACCCTCCGACCATACATACATTACACAAAACATCACATGGGGAAGACAGGTCAGAGAGGTATAACAATGGAAAATGCACCACATGAGGAAAGATAAAGAGAAAAAAATAACTCCCACCAGACTGAGCTCCAACAGGGAGATCAGTTTGAGAACAGAAAAAAACACCTCTGCACATAGCACATGAAAAAACTCTTAATACACCAAAGAACACAAGTATCACATAAGTATTATTATCATTGCTATTTAGGACGATCGTGGCTCAAGAGTTGAGAGTTTGTCTTGTGATCAGAAGGTTGCCGGTTCGAGCCCCGGCTCGGACACTCTCGGTATTGTGTTTGTGGTCAAGACTCTTCACCTACCGCTCACTGGTGATGGTGCGATATGGCAGCCTCGCCTCTGTCCCAGGGCATGCAATCCATTAATATTTAAACTAACTATATATTTCTGTACATTTACGTATTATGATTCATATTGCCACATTCATTGACCTTGTTTATAGGTAATTTCATTGTTTAATCACATTAACATGTTCCTAATTTAATGTTTAAAATCACTTGAAAAGGCAAGATCCCATGTAAAATTAGCGCAACAAACTGTATTGTCATTACTGGAAATAACTGTATTTTTACAGCTACCTCCGTGCAACTGATATAAGGTGCAGTAAGCTGAAGACAGCTTCAACCGTCTGTTTGTTGAAAAATAGTAACGCAACCGCACCGCATTTTCTTGTTAGTAACGGTAACGGCGCTGTACTCGTTACTGAAGAAAGTAACGCCGTTAGTGACGCCTTTACTTGTAACGCCATTATTCCCATCACTGCCAAAGCCATAAGCCTTGGTAATTTTAAAAACATGATCATTTCATTGCTGGAGGTGGACACCTTAACATGGGCCTCTATGGGGACTGAGTCACTTCTGGAGCCAACCTCAGGTTACAATTAAAGGAAATGTGTTTGGTACTGGCTCACTGGCTTCATTTTTCAGCCCTGGAGGTTGCTGCTTGGGTATTTAGAACTTCATGGTAGAGCTGTATTGGTTTGGTGGAATGATTTACCAAATTTAATTTAGGCTGCTGTTGTCAAATTTCGCTTGGAGCCCAGCCTCTGAGTTACTGGACTAGTTTGCACTGCCTCTGTCTATTTCTCTTGCTTGATTTTTCACTTGTTTCTCCAAAAAAAAAAAAAAAAAAAAAGGAAGAAGAAGAAAGAAAAAAAGAAAATTACAACACACTTGTGTATTACATCACACCTGGAAGGGTTTTTTTTCTCAGTTCTTGATCTGCTGTGCTTTGGATTGTGCCTCAGCGGTACATCAGTACGGATTATAGTGTCTGCCAAATGAATAAATGCAAATGGGCTGTTGTCACCCAGACTTCAATCAGTGGCAAATGAAGGACTGATTTATCATTTCTATCCAGAGAGGCAGTTACATCCTGTGGAGATGCAAAGATATTCCTTCCTAAGACTGAAAGCCCCCCACACATCAGTAGGTTGGCACAAATGCATCACGGTTGGAACATAGATTTAGAGTATGAATCAGGGCCAACAACTCAATTGCACTTGTCTAAGATCTAACCTGGTATTACAGTCCAAGACAAGCAGGCTTTGTTTACTCTCTGAATTCACTCTTCAGTAGCAAGAGGGTTTAGATGAGGATTTTTGTATTAAACGAAGATGCTTAGAAACAGCCATCTTGAATACTGAAGCTGTCAAACTTGGGTACAAGTTTTCTGAATTTGGACTATTTTCCTTGGAAAGTTTGGCAAAAGATTGTTCGGAAGCAGTCAGTTTCATTCCAACATATGATTTTTGCATCTGTAACTCATTTGGTATGCATAGTAAAGGAAACTGGATGCAAATGGACCTGCTTTCCCTTTTTTCTTTCACAGCAATACAACCAAAGTAGGTCGTCTTGCATGTTTTAGAGTTGGGAGACCTTTTACACCTTTCAGGATTCCTCTCCTGACAAAAAAACAAAGAAATTAGTCTCTCCTTCCAGGATCAAAGCAGGGATCGTTTGGTTGTTAGAGGAATGTGCAAACTGCTACACAGTGGAGCTGTTAAAGTAACTATCATGCAGTAAAAACAACAATAACAACAAAAAAGAAACCCACAAATAATATAAATGTGTGGAAGTAAAGGGCAGGTCCTCTTCACACAAATGTAATCATGAGATTGGCATTTAGAGGTTAACTTTCATAAGAAGTTCTCAAATGTGTACAAACATTTTAGTTTGAAAGTAAAGATGTTATTTACTTCTCTCATCCAAGCTGCTGGGGGCAGACGCGGCGCTTGTGTTGGCCTTGGGTGACTCGTGTCTACTCCTCCAGAGTCAACATAACCTTGCTGAACGTGAAAAGCTTGCTAAGGGCTGCTGACCTACTGCAGTTTTGAGCAGTGAAAGGGGCCTGAGAGGCCCTCCTGGTTGTGGACAAGTGCTTCAACATGCTAGCATTCTCTCAGCTCTATGCGCGCCCTCCTGCTGATGAAAGAAGCCCACAGGCTGCTAGCAGGCAGGTCAGAGATCAAATCTCTATTCTGCTTTTCTCTCTTTAACATTTTGTCAGGTGTTGAAATTATGTAGCAGATGGATCTTTTGGTTTCAAGGGCAACTATATCTAAGAAAAGGTGTAAAGTTTCACAGTGGATTTCAACCACCATAATATTACCCACATCCACGTAGCTGTGTTAGCAAATCTAGTCACAAAAAACAAATAGAAAAGACAAACTTATCTGAGATTTGTTTAGTATTAAGTGCCTGCTCTTGACTGTATGTGCAAAAAGACACATTATTTTTAATTTAACCTTTTTATTAAAATAAATCTTGTCACGCTGTTGCTCCCTGCAGAGTATGGGATGTGCCTGGTGTCTTTGAACAGCAGGCTGCGCATGGTAGGGGGCCAGACCACCCTCACTGAGTGCTTCAACCCAGACACAGAAGAATGGATCCCACTTGTCAGCATGAAGGAGAGAGGGGTAGAGTGCAGGGCGGTGACCATGCTGGGCTGTGTGCAAGTCACAGGGGTTTCTTCCTCCACTAAAGGGACCTACCTGCAGCGCATAAAGAAGTATAACCCTCATACACAGATACAGAATATGAGAAATTGTTAGAGATGTGCCTGGAGTGTAAATTTGCATGGCTGTATCTGAGTTCATGATGGTACATTATGTGGATGGATCAGACCATACTGAATTGCAAAAAAAATGTAAGTTTAATCAATCATGCACTTACATTTCAATTTAAAAATGACAAATATTAATAAATGAGTAAACCTATTTTTCACTGGATTTATTTTGTATGATCAGTGATGGAAAAGAACAGATCTAGGAAGCACCATGTGTCCGTTGGACATTGGTCATGGTTACAGCAAAGTAAAATGATTGAGACCACCGGTGAAAATGTATTTCTTTTTTATGTAATTTAATTTGCTTAAATGAATATGGCTCATATTTAATATTTAATAATTCATTATGATTGAACATTTAATTATTTCTGAAACGCTGCATAAGTCAGAGAATCCCAATCAATCTGTAGTTTTATTTGTTCTCTGTCTCTCTTTCTCTTTGTGTGTGTGGCTGGGTGGGGCTCGCTAAGGTACACCCTGCTCTGTAGAACCTGGTTTAAGTTAAAAAATGTAAAGGGACATCATTAAACTGGGGAGGTTTTCATGAAAGGACACCTGAGATTAAGTATGAACTCCAAAAACACAAGCAGCACTGCGCTTTGTGCCTCTACAACACTGCTAAGAAAAGGTTTTGTGGGCTGATGACACTATATTAATGACTTCAGGCTCTAAGGTGATGGATGAGCATCAGGATTTGAAGCATGCTTGAAGTGTACAGTTTTTTTTAGTGTCCCAAAAACTGGATGGATTGTGCTTCGTTTACCCGATGATGACCTCTCATGATTCCTTCCATTGAGGCATTTCATTGTCTGTTCTTAAGCTGCTTTCTTTGTTTTCTGACCTGGAAAACTCAAGCACTTGAAATGAACTGGACCTCTTTTTGGTTTATGAAGGCATGTCACCTCTCATCCAAGAGGCTTTTCAGTTCTGATGCACTAAAAGTGTTTAACCCTTAGTGGGCTTGTCCCCTGGGAGGTGGTGTTGAGAGTGGTTAATCCACTCTCCAATCCTCTGCTCATAGTAACTTACATGATGGGGGTGGGGTAGGGTAATGTCTCACAGTGGATTCACACCTTGGCCCGTGCGACATTAACAACTCACACCTTGACTCACAACTTGACTCATGTGACTGCAAACGTCTTACATGATTACATGGTGGGTCATTTACTCTCAGGATCACTTCTGAGGGGACAGCTCCAGTTGTGGTTACACACCTGTGACTTTCAGTCAGTTTTTACTGGGTAATAGTTAGAATGTATCTTTATTTTGAACTTGTTAAAATAGTATAGCAACAACAACAGAAAAAAAAGGAGACAAACAAATAATATATCAATATAGTGCCAAATAAATATTGTGAACACGGTAAACAATCTGTTTAGTTTGGCAATATCAGTGATAGCATGTTAGCAGAGTTAGTATGTTAGCATGCTAATATGAGCTTTAAGCTAGAAGTGCAACACCCTCTAACTTTGTCACATTCTTCTTTTTGAAAGAAATAAAAACTGCAATTTATTCATTTTTTCTAAAAATTTTTAATTCAGAATTACTCATAGTTATGGCAATTGTAAAAAGATTGAGTTCCAGATTGTCTGATTAATTGATAATCTGTTTTGAAATGGAATTAGTGCATGTGAAATTGCTAGTGCTGGATATTTATATAAATAAATCTTTTACTATTAAAGTTTGCGGTGTTTTAAACTATAGAAAGAGGAAGCAACTAAAGTGTGACACATTAATTATACTCAGTGACAGCAAGTCTGGCATTGGCTGTAATAAAGCAAATATGCCTTTGTAAATCATGTGAAACCCTATTAAGTATGTGCAGAACTCAGTCTGAACTAACATGACAAATGCTTACCCTTTTCTACCAATTACTCCTACATCCATGCCCATTGTTCTCTTTGACAATAATGGCCTAGATCTAAATCTCCTTGACCCATTTAATTTCAAGTTCCATGCAGGACTGCATAACTCTGCTCTTTCTTGCAAGTTTGGTGCCCTCTGCAGCATTGTCGGCGTGGGTTCAAGTCAGAGTAATGAGCAGAAGCTGCCAAGTGATGGCAGTGTTGTTCTATATTGAGTAGACTTGAAAAGCAGTAGAGTTTGTGAATAAAAATGGCTCTTACACACGCTTTTGAGATTTTCTTACATTTTGAGACCAAACTCAGAGGAGCTTTGCTCTTGACAAGCAAGGACATGAACAATCATAAAATCAATGAAAGAGCTGATGGACAAGAAAGTCGTGGTGAATTGCCTTTGGATGTAGCCAGAGTGAGTGATCATCCCTTATCAGGTGTGTGGTGCAGGATAAAGCCTTCTCATTTAAACTGTGTTACTTGCAGAATACAGTTTTCCCACCCTGTGAAAGCCAGAAACCATGCAGAATTTATCAAACCCTCAGAACATTTTGTCAAGTTACCCTTGAGGAAGGCTGTTAATCCTCAGCAGTAGTTAATATAGCACACTGCAATGGGGATGGAACCCGTGTTATTTTATGCTTTCATATTAATGTAACAGTTTCAAATAATTTAGCACTAATATCAGCCCATAACAATGGAAGACAATTAAACTGTGTGATTCTGTAGTTGCACATAGCTGTCAATAGAGGTTGATAGAGGTCAATGTGACTAACAGGAAAATGAGGAGGGCATTTCTTTAAACACCCAGCATATTCTGCTCCTGTTCCTCCCTTTCATCCGCCCTCTCACCCAAGTTCTGCTCAAAGCCCCGATTCTTGTTGTTTTCGCCCACTTAAAGCCGATAATGAAATGTATGCACTGGGTGATGCAGGCGATTTATCAGAGCAGATGTGTATCTAGGTGAGTGCCAGACCAAGTCTCTGGTGCACAGCGGCCTGACAGTTCAAACTCCACACCGGCTTTAGTAGGGAATCCTCGCCTCGCCTCTCACCCAAGGGTTGTCATTGCCAACGTATGTGCCAGCCAGCCTTATTACAATTAATTAGCCGATGCTGAAATGTTCTCACACTTCAGAAGCGATCATGTCTCATCTTGGCCAGCGAAAAGGCTGCTGGTGGGCTGTTGTCATGTTGGCTGGCCTGATAAATCTGGGATGACAATATACTAGCAAATCATGTTTTTTTATAAGACCACTTTAATCTTCATGTGATATTTTACTCTGAACTAAGAATATTACAGCTGTTGAGAAGTTGGATCGCTTTTCCCCGGGCACCTTATGATATTTTCCTTCTCCTAAGTTAACATTATAATATTAATCTTATATTTGCATGAATATCTCGCATGTTAATAATAGTATCCAACTTTAATATACCACTATTACAGTTGCGCACAATGCATAGCAGGGAATATATAACCTATATAGCCTGAATTAATAAAAAAATAGTTTTACAGATTCTACATTATATTCATTGGCTAATTTATTTGATCCCGATCACGCTGCAACGTTCCATAAATCCTTATTAGATGTTACAGATAAATTTTGGTTCCATTCTTCTAAAATGTGTTTGTTTACAACAGTTTCTCTTCCTGAGGGCTACAGCATTAAATCTGCTAGTGTGTTAGTGTGTGACTGAATATTCCATGATGTTGCCTGCATTATGTTGCAAGATTAATTGTAACTTACAAGCTGGGCGTAATTCAGTCCACTCTGTTCATCACACACATTTTCAAACTGGCAAGAGCAGATGCCTTACTCAGTTGATTAGTCAAAATGGAAATGATGCTAAACCACTATTAGGTCCATTGCGTGGGACCTGATGCAGCTGAACTTGACTCTTGTACATTGCTTGCCTAATGAGGTGTCTAGTATTCACAGATATAAGCTTTACTTGTAAGTCTTTGATTGGGAATTACAGTAAGTGTTATTTCATAGTGTTTCTGTGAGAGGTGTCGTTGCTTCACAGAATATTTTGACCACTTTCTGATTGAGGCAAAAATGACCCTTTTTTAACCATGAAGTAGTAAATTGATAATGAAATTTTCACTTGCTGTAGGTAACTGGTGTCAGAAAATAGAACATTATATGCTATTATTTCTTTTTCTTTTGTCTTTTTTTGTTTAAAGCAAATTTGGTTTTATACATATTGCAGCAGACAATATTGGTGGATGAGACGTGTGTGCAAAAAAGTGAAGAAAAATCCTGAAAAAGAGAGATATTGGTTTAATTTATCTGATGTGTACACAAGTGGTCTCACAGCAAAATGGCACACGTTCTTGAGTTTGTCAAAATTCCTATTCCGAGATTGTAACTTTACCGTAATCGCTTGCCAGTCTCATATTCGCGCCATTTCCAAATTAAACTTTGATTCTCAAATGCAAACAACTACAGAGGCCCCACTGAGAATTAGAAAATGTTTCCAGCACAAATAAAGTGATCAGCTGGTCATGCAGATGTTACAACAAAGAGTAACGTTATTAGTTAGCACTAAGCCAGCTAGCGAGCTAGCTGAAGTCTAAAAATGAAATATTAAAACAAAGAAACAACTAAATACTAGGAAGAGTTAGTCGACATATTTGCCACTGCATGGCTAGCTGCAGAAGTATCATTAAAGTAATGAAGACAACATATTTGAGAAGCTTTGGGTGAGATACAAGACAGTCTTTGCGGGTCAGTCATTGGGGAACACCTACACACCTGTGAGTAAATGAAGGGCAGACCAAGCTCATCAATTAGGACAAAACTGGAGCCGACAAAGAGATTCAGATGGCTCTATCCACAATGAAGTTTGTAATTAACATCTTGCTCTATGATTCGAAATATTTGCTACCAAAATGTCACAACCCCAATCAAATCTGATCAAATCTGTACACCATAAGGTTTTAAAAACTGAGCAGAAAAAAATGTTAACAGAACAGTGGCCAATTTTGAAAGGGACTCAACAAATGAAATAGAAGATTAAACACAGAGGCAGGTTCACGTGTTGTCAATGGACTTCAGGACTTTCAAAACGATGTTAAGAGAAAATACTAGTAAAAAAGTAGTACATGCAAAGAAAGCTTGCTAGTCAAGGCACTGCTCTTTTATAAAACTCCCATTTCTAATCTCTGAGAAGACTGTGTACTTAAAAAAAAAAATCCAGAGCTGTAGAGACATAACACACTTTATGACCTGGCTCTTTTACTTAAAATGAATTCCTTTATGAAGCTGGGATCCTCAGTCAGAGGTGACTTTTATATGCGGTGCTGAAAGATCACAAATCATAATTGGACCTCATCTCACCAGTCTCATCTGAGGAACCAGACAATGGTGATGTGGCAGAGAGCTGATGGGAAGAGAACAGCTTTATCTCTCCAGCACTGCCATTAGTCTCATGCATCTTCACAACATCTGTACTAGATGAACACAGAGATGCATTCAGCCTGTGGTAAGGGTAGGTTTTTTTGCCCATCCTGACCCCCGCTGTTCATCCGCTGACATCAGTGTGATGAACTGCCTGTCAGTGAGTAAAACAATTTGCTTCTAAAGGATGTGTTTGTGGAACTATGTGTGAAAACTGAAACTATTATATTTCTGATGCCTTAGTTTTTTTATGCAGCTGAGCAGAGACTGGAGATATGTGGGCCAGTTGTGCAATAAAACACCACATTGTTGTTATTTTGTGGTTAGAATTAACCACTGCTCATTTCTTGTCTCCTATCAGATACTATTGAGTAATTTAAGGTACTGGCAATCTCCTTCCCCCTTCATTTCCTTCTCTGCAGGCTGTCATTTACTCTTCTCTCATCTCTGAACTCATAATCACTGTCACTCAACACATCTTCACCTTGACACATAAATACTTGTATTTTATTGTGTGCGCTTGCCATATTTGCAATACAAAAGCGTTAGTTTAAATAGAGTGTTATTTTAAAAAGTGTTGATCCTAGAAACTGGTGTCAACATTGTTACCATAAATTATCAACCCTAAGGCTAAAATATACAGCTTAATAATAGGTTTGATAATATGAAAAATAAATACTCTGATGAATCAGAACTAAAGTATTCCTCTTCAAACATATTCATTGCCAATGATTTAAACTGAATGTGAGGTAATAACTGGTCATGGAAAATAACCTTCTATCATCAGTGGTTTGGGGTTTGACAATTAAAAAAAGGTCTGTTTGAGTGGTAGCAAAGACTATTTCACAAAACCTTGATGGGAAATTCTAAAGCAGCTTGAAGCACCCATATATTTACCTTTCTTCTGTTTGTTGCTGGCTGGGTAGTGTTCAGAGCTATTGGGGAACAGAAAATACAAAGAATGAGCTTAAAGTCCAAAATTTTTTGTTGATGCAAAACAAGGCGTTAAGTCTCTGTGGGATCGTCACTATAAACAACTCTTTGTCATTATATATACTTCATTTTTTATTGCATTGGCACAGAAAGCTGCCATTAATTGCAACATAAATTACATAAAAGATAGCAAAGTGTGAACATAACCCCCATAACCATTTGTCTGAAATACTACCTCAAGTCTGGGAAACATATCTGAAGATCCATTTCTAGTTAACATTCTAGTTGCTACAAAAGTTTTCTTGCAGAACTTTTTTTGTTAAAAAAAAGAGTGTATATATTAGGGATTTTCATTTACATATATTTCCCTTCATATCCCATATGAGTGAACATTTGGTTTAGAAGCTTTGATAAAACCAAGGTTGGTAACTCTTTCTCAGCTGTCGTGCCAATGAGCTCAAAACCCTGAATCTGAACTGCTTCACTGCTGAAGACTGCTGCGACTTTAAAAAGTTACATATTAATGTCTCAATTAAAGGTTGAACAGTATACTGTTACAATACTGAAATACTGAGTTCATTTATTTATTATTATTTGGTTTATTTATTATCCAAAGATATCAAATTAGTGTAATTGCAAAATCAAAATACCTTTATGTGGTGAAAAAAGAGATATATCACACAGTCCTGTTTGGAAAGCATAAAATACTTCAGATTGAAACCCACAAAAACTTGACATCACACCAGACGAGGCCCCCTGGGAGATCTGTGGCATAAGGGGAACTCTACCACAAGTAGAAGTGGCCAAGCAGAACCACAGAAGACACAAAGTGAGGAGATTCTCATTCTTGAACAATTCTGTTGCATGCTGCATGAAGAGGTCAGTGTATGGGTCAAGGAACTGCATGTAGAGCTGCTTGAGGCCTACCTTGAAGCAGGACAAGAAACCATGACCTTCTTTCGTGAGACCAAGCTCAAATGCACTGGCAGCTCTTGTGTTCTATTTCAGATCCAAGTCAAACTAATACAAGACAGAGAAGGCAGCAAACAAGTAAAAAGTCATCCATCTCCATTTTTTGTCACTGTAGGCAGGAATACACATCAGGCTAGAATGTAGAAGGTCACACAAAAGATGCTAAGACTCACCATCTGTGCACTTTGATAAAGCCAGGAGGTATTAGAAAGTCAAGCAAAAGGCATAGATCCTGTGTGATGACCTGTGGGTGTTGCAAAATGTGCCCATGTGTTTGCCTTCCAGGGGAAGACGTTGTATCGGAAATGAGAAAGGCTTAAGTTCAAAAGGGGAAGAATCTTAAGATCAGTTCAGTGTTAGAAGGAGTAAGGTGCCAGTGTTTCAGGGGATGCAATCTAGCATCTTTTTGTCTTTAAAATCGGCAAAAAATATAGATAAACCCAACCCTGACATGGCCAGTCTGGATTGTGTTCTACCAGCTATTTGTAAAATCATCTTTTCATTTCACTACTTCAAGATTTTTTTACCGCGTTTCAAACTTTTTGTTGTACAGCAGGTATAACAAATAATATTTGTGAGACAGGTTTAATCTACCTGCTCAGAAAGAGGCAAATGCTAACCCTCAGCACTGTTAGAAACCAAAAACAAAGCTCAAAGAAATTCACCTTTGTCCAGACACTCTAACCAAAGGCAATGTTACCCTGGGTGTGTAAATAAGGAAATCTTTGTAAGCACGCCATTATCAGCTGAAAAGGTCACATCACTGTTAGGATGATAGCCTGTAAAGAGTGGCAAAAAATCAGATATTGCAGGTTTAATAAGTGCCACAGGCAGGGAAGACTTTAGTAATGTGTAAATGACTTGGTTAAAAAAAGAAGTCGCTGCAGCACATGCTGATTACTGGCACACATGAATATCATGGGTTTCATTTCACTGAGTTTAGACTGAGTTGGACATACTTGACATACATTCATATCTTTATGGGGATGTTTCTCTTTGGTTTCATCTATGTTAAGAAGTGTAGAATTAACATTTGCATAATTCATGTTTAGTCAAGTGCGTCACAATATTTTCCCCATGATTCCCTAGTAAATGTATGTATGCATCATAATATAGTGATTCAGTCATACTTAATAGAACAATATGATCAACAGCAGACATTGTATTGTTATTCATACCAAACGAATGCCACTGTGTCTGAATTATTATTTCAGTTTAATAACGTATTGATACAATACACTCTCTAACTTGCTTTACCTCACTTTCATGTAGTTTGCCCCGGCCTGGTCTCGTGGCAGTTCACGGAAGAGTCACAAAATTATGAATCTACATTTTTGTGTTCATAAACACAAAGTATGACATTTTTTGTATGTGTGTTAGTGAATGCAGACGTGTAAGAAATTCATTTCTATAGGAAATATATTGAGTGTCTGAATTGCACATTTATTTTTGCATAGAAAGAAGGGAGGTATCACCATGGCAACCAGAAAGATAAAGATTTGAAAGACAAGGCTGCCATTGTGTTATAACCCAATCAATGATATTTGTCCTCGTGTTACCCAGTAATTTTAAATGCCTGATCTTATCGACCGATTTATCGATCCATCCATCTTTTTGCTTGCCGACTTCTTAAACAAGAACTTGTAACAGATAAACCCAACTAAGTAAATGGCTTGTATTTGTATAGCGCTTTTCTAGTCCCTAAGGACCCCAAAGCGCTTTACACATCCAGTCATCCACCTATTCACACACACATTCACACGCTGGTGATGGCAAGCTACATTGTAGCCACAGCCAGCCTGGGGCGCACTGACAGAGGTGAGGTGACACATTTTATTAACATGAGCCAAACCTGGAGCTCTGATGCGAAAATCAAGATGATATAGGGCTCAAACATCCCTCTGACCTCCATATGAGGAACAATAAATATTTTTGGGAAATTCACATTGAGAAACACACACATACACACACACACAACAATGAAAATTTGTGTCTAACACCACCAATCATTCGATTAAATGTTATTACTACAGGATGAACGGCCACAAGACCAGATTGTTTCTTCCCTGTTAGTTATCCTTTAACCTCCAATAATTGTGGAGTAGTACTATTGTTAGAAAAACGAACAGGGGAATGTGTTAGTTAAGAGGACCTGCTTGTCTTAATAACAAATACGTGAATATAAAAAAATATGGTATCCATAATTCTACAAGATCTTAACAGAAAGCAAAGCCATAGCAATATTTTAAATTTCTTTTACATCCTGACTCCATACTTTAAACATTTTTTACACTTAATTGTCAAACTTGGCAGTTATTTGGACTAAATGATAACAGTTAAATTGTCTGCATGGTGAAAACTGTTTAAATTCAGCGAAAAGTTCCCACTGAGTAAAAGCTGTTTCATAAAAATCAAATTTTAAAGCCAGACCACATTCTGCCAGAAAGTTGATGGCAAACAAACAGAACTGATGTATTTCTCTCTAAAATGTGTTTAGGCTGTGGATGAGAAAGACTTGAACAGGGCGGGCATCTGACTCGCCACAGTTATAGGTCATCCTCCCAACAGACATGCCTCAGGAGAGGCCTGGGTTGTTCAGACATCATAGACAAAGTTGTCTGGTGTCAGCTTCACTCTAAAGCCAAGAGCATCCATTCACGTGGAGAACACCTTCAGATGATGAAAGCAGATGCCCAGTGGGAGTGATTCTAGACAACAGGACAAAATGGAGGCAACTGCGGGGTGGCACATAAAACCAGCTGACAGTTATGGATGTTTTAAGCCCTGGTGGGCTGGCACTGATCTATATATACATTTTTTTTTTCAAATTCTTTGACCTTTTGTCTCACCACTACCAATAAAAGTAAGTTACCCTGGGGTGAAGGGCAGGAGAGGGCATCTATGGATCTCAAAAAGCCCCCCTGCAATGAATCAGAGGAAGCCACAACCCACAACCTTTTTTTTATACCCTCTGCATCCAAGCACATGCTCTGGTAAAACTGGTGTCCTTCTCTGGAGCACACAATCTTTTCTTTCTTTAGTTTGCTGCTAACCAAATGCTTTTAAAAAATGTCCCCCTCTTCCTTCTAAGCCTTTATTCTGAAAACAAGTGTATAATGTATTTAAATTATTAACACTGACCTACACTGACAAATAGTGCATGGAGAGGTATTTGCACTGAGACAACTTACAACCCTATGTGATGCTATATGCTTCTTATTATATGGTAAGTCTATATAGTATGTTTTTAGGTCTGAAAACAGGCTGCAAAAAACTGTAAACTGTGAAGGTTGAGAGGTTAGAGGAACACAATTAGACTTGCTGGTAGATTTTGTCTTAGGTTTGTTAAAAGATTTGGATTTATCATGGTGACACAGGCAGCAGGGCATTATGTGGATAAGCTTTGAAGAAGGCACTCCTGTGCTGAAACGTCAGCTTATGGAATAAAGTCTGTGTGGCATAACGGTCAAAGTATTCCCGCCTCTTTGCAAGTATTTTTCAAATACTTTTATTGTGTCACTGTGTGCTTATAATAAACTTAAGGATTATATGTAACTCTACTGTATGAAGTGTATGCACCTTGTGCAACAGTTCAAGGATCAGCCATGATTTATGTTAAAAAATGCTTTCAAATTGAGACTTTTGTGACATCTGTACTCTATAACTCAACATGCCTCTGTTTCAGTCGATGATCAGTAAGCAGGTGGATCAAAGGGCTGCAGCATATTTTCTAACAGGAACAAAGAAACAGCTTAAGCTTCTTGCAATCAGATTCTGGTGAAATACAGAATTCAAAACAAAGTTCTAGTTATGAATTATTGAGCTCTACAAAGTGAAGTTTGTGAGTACATTTGTGGCTTGCTGAATTCGTATACCTACAGATTGGCAAACCAGTTTTAAAGCGTCGAGATTCAGTTCCAGTGAAAAAAGAAAGAAAAAAGAAAATAATTCCATTTCCTCTTTTCCATTTTTTAATAATTTCTGTCTGGTTTTTTTTTTTTTCATGCTTTTAATGCAGAAAAAAACAACGACTCACATCTTTGTACATTTTGGAGTGCATTAGCTACACAATAGACTGCATGACGGCTACATCCGTGAAAGAAAGTAGAGAAGAAAAAGACCAGTTCACAGCAAAAACCTTGAACATATATTTCAGCAGTGAAAAATTTTCAAGGATCAGTCATAGTTCTAATTAAAAAATGCTGTTAAACTCAAGCTTTGTCACTTTGATACTCAGCATTCTGCTGCTGGTTCAGCTGTGGTGCTTTAGTCTGTCTGCACATAGTTCATAATGCTGAAGCCCTTCATCCAGTAAGGACAAAGCACAGAAGCAAATTGTCCAATGTCAGCCTTTCTCTGTTGGCTGTGAGAAGAATTTACAATTCAGTGCAAGGTTTTAGTTATTACTACTACTTTCTTTATCTATAAATCTCTCCTTGGGCTGGTTCCATCTTATTTATGTGTTTATATGTGTAAAAACCACAACCAATACAGCCTTCGTTCTTACAATATCATACAGTTGATTGTCCCAAAAATCAGAACAGAATTGGGGAAAAAGGCTTTTAAATACGCTGCCCCTGCTTCCTGGAATAATCTGCAGATGGAACTGAAATTATCAGAATTGATTACCTTGGGAGAGTTTAAGTCTGTCTTAAAGGAACGAGAGAATAACTCTTCTACTCAGTGTGATTGTTTTTAATGTACTCTTATCTTGATCTGTTATTGTATATCTTTCACATGTTTGTACGGGATATTGTATTTGTTTTAAATGTTGTATACTTATGTGGTACGTGTATTTTGACTTTTGTTGCCATGATGCCGAGTCTCTCTTGGAAATGAGATATTTTTTTTTTTTATCTCAATGAGCTTTTTTACCTGGATAAATAAAGGACTAATAAAAAAATAGTTATTCAGCCAGTGACTACCTTTCTAACTTGTTGCCCTATAGTATTTGTTGAATAAGGCGAGAGCTTGAGTTGTAATAGCAGAAGGCCATCTTTGCTGGTTTTACCCAGAAACACTCTATTTACCTTTTACTATGAGATTAGCCTTTCTGACAGTCCTGACCCTTAAAACTGATTTCATTTTGTAACCTGGTATTAAATAAACAAAAACAAAACAAAACAAGATATTGATTTCTTTCACTCTCATTTCTCTTTTCATGTTTTTGAATGTGAAACTCTTTGCAATGGTAATGCAGAATAAATAGGCTTCTACAGAGCTTTTTTCTCTAGTAAGTTTGATCATGTTTTTGATAGAAGGGGCCAAAGCCAAAATGTATAGTTATTGTTTGGATTTGAGGGAATGTGTCCTACCATGAATTTGTGGGCAAAATCACCATCTATCAGGACATACAATATAGGATATATATTTATATAGGGATGCCGCCCGTTGATCTGTTTATATGTACTGCAGTCTTTATTGCATTAGGACTCCATCGCCTCTTCTTTGTCTATTCAAAGAAAGTGGAAAAAAACCTGAAATAACATTTCTGCTTCTATGTGTGTCATTCTGTCTGTGTCTTTGCAAGCTGCATTGATGGCAGTTCAATGGCTCAGTGTTTTCTAATGGTTATTGCAAACCACAAAACCTTATGCTCCACTGTTTGGCTGCTGGCTGCATAACACACATTTCATGCTATAGCAGTTGTTCTGCTTTCCTTAGATTATTGCATCATATGACACACAAAAGATTGTTTTATATTCTTATTATACTAACTCTTCAGTTAAACAGAACACTTTCTTCCCTGGGTGAGATTTCACGTATGTTCTGATGCAACCCTTTTTTAATGCAGGTGACATAATTTGTGAGTTTGACATATGGTTTCTCAGAAAATGGATAGTTGGATCTTTTTCTGCTCTTTCCACTGTATTTTTATCGGTGAACCAATGGTAGCAACTTACTCAGTCTGCAAAAGCTGATTTTACACTACCAGTGTAGATGGAGCATTTCTTATATAACTATAGGTGTTAAACAGACATTACAGTGTAGACAATGGTCATCTGATAGTTAAAGCCATACAGTAGGCCAGCTTTGGGAAGTAATGACAAATTGTAGCAGTTTCTTTTGTGTCATTCTTAACTTCATCTTTCATCTGTCTTTCATCTTGCAGCCCTCGTCTGCTGCACAAAAACGCTTCCGTATCTGCTGCTCCAAATAACCTTGTTTGAGGCTCAAAAGCACTGCAGGGAGCACCACTTTGACCTAGGCACATTTAGAACAGTGACTAAAACAACTGGACAACAGATTGTCCACCAGCTTCCCTCACACTGTTGGATTTGTCTGTAAAGACACAAAAAGATCTTACCTATATCTGCAATTGTTCTATACAACTTGAATGAGGATCAGAAATTATGTGATAATCTTCTTGGAAAAGAGTTTTGTTGCCATGGGAATTCTGGCATTGTTTGCAATGTAATGATAAGATTGAATTTATATGTCATGACAATCTGATCTTAGAGAAAAAGAAAAAGACATGGGAGGAGACACTGGAAGACTGCATTATTCCTGACACATATCTCAGTTCGAGCAACATCTGCTTCAGTCATCTCTCCATCCTCCCAAACATAGGCTTTGAAGGTGACAACTTCAAGAAAGCAAGAAAGCAGCCCTCAGTTCTCAGACATGATAGATGTGGAAAAGGTCTTTCGGCTTGCAAGGTCTACTTTGGCTGGATGTGGGTGAATAGGAAGCCTCTGTAAAAGAAACTTCACCCATTGTGATGTCAAAGATAGATGAACTTTTGCGACTCAGTATATGCTTGAAAATGACTATTTTGTGTGTTTTTGATAGATTAGAAACCAAAGTACATGTATTAGATGCCATGGATGCATGTTTTATTACATTTAGCACTAAATTTAATTTATGTTTAAAAAAAAAAGCAATTACTGTCTTTATAATTGTGAGACATGTAAAAGAAGGATTTAAGAATTTCATCTGTAAACATGCAGAACAGTAACTCTTTAATGTTCTTTTCTTAACTTTTAGGATTTATTTTTGGTCTTTTTTTGTCTTAAATACATAAGACGATGCAGACTGGAAATATGGAAGAGCGTTAGGGTAATGAAATGCAAGAAATGGTCTGGGCCTGACTCCAACGCTGGCCCCTGCAGATAAGCTATGGCGGCATCCTGGATTTCATTTCTGCATTACCAGAAATTGCATTTCCTAGACTGGCCACATGAAGGTGATTCCAGAAGTGAGGCAACCCCAACGGACAATTTTACAATTGCCCAAGTTTTTCATCATTAAAAACATGTCTACAATTACATTTCTTGATATTGAATTTTTAACAGAAAGTTTAACAACTTAACAGTCATAATTTATCTGTAGACTTAATTACCACATTTTAAATCACCATCAATTAAAAAAAAGTAATTAGTATTTACATTATTCATCATATAATCATATGCCATATTGAGCTACTTATTAACCAGTTATTAACTAGAAAATCTTCTTTGTTTTTGTGTTGCTTCCTAGCAACTAAAATTAACTGTTACTACTTTATTTATCAAATTAAAATGCACTTTCTATGGCTTCATTAAAGTCCTGCCGATGACAGTAATCAAGGAGCTGTTTCTTTTTAAAGAGAAGCCCCACTTTTCAAGGTTTCTCATAAGTCTTAGTTTGCAGTTCTGTTTAATAATGGTCTAAAATTCCACGATATCATCATTGATGATATCTGCTGCTCATAGGACTGTCAGTAGGGTTTAGCTTATGTAAAGAAGTGCAAACATTACATGCTGGTCTGTGACAGGAGACAGGAGGACAATGCTTGTCTTATAAAGTGCAGGATCATTGCATGAACAAGATAAAAAAGGAAATCCATCCAGAGGAACATTGGCCAGGTGACAGATAATTGATATCTTGACAACAGAGAGTCTGACTTTTTAATGGGGACAGAATTTCACCATTTGTGGGGAAAAGGGAACCTATGTTTATAATTACCTGGAACAAATACAGCATAAAAAATATATATATTTTTTTGTCATTGCTTAATTCTGTTTTCTCAACACCAACAAAAATCCAGGAAAAATAAGAAGAATACAACACAAAAATCTGTCAGACAGAATGGGATGGCAGCATTATTTTTAGAGCATCATAACTCTGAATATAGAGTGTTCACCTCAAATACACACAATTTCCTTGCCACACTGGAATGTATTCTTAGCTGAAGGCATGACTTCGTGCATGCTATTAGACCAATGCAATTGTCCCAGCTAGTTATGGTAAAAATGAGTTGCGCTGTCAAGGCAATTACTAATGGACCAATGTATTACTTCTCTAATTAGCTTAGACACAGTACATGTCAGGCAAATTTAGACTTAATGCATGACAAAAAACATGCTGACAGATGCATGCCAGTAAATTAGGAATAGATATTTTTTCATTGTAAGGTTGGGCAGTACTGCACATCCTGGTAGGTTGGTACAACAGTTTGGCATAAACTGAAATATTGGAAAGCTACCATGAGTTCGTTTTAGTGAAATATTTCCACAACTAATTGATAAAGTGTCATGAATATGTCTACAGATGAATAGACCGAAAGAAGTCATGTAAATAAATAAATAAATAAATAAATTTTATTTATTTATTTATTCATGTACTGACTTACATATAGTTATATACCTAAGCAGAGCTTTTGATAATCATAAAATCATTAAATTTGTAAAGAATGTGATCAAACAATACTATGGCTTGTTAATAATGGTATTATGATATTATGTTACTAAGATACCTGTTGAAGCCAACCAACATAATTCCACAGCTCCAATTACAAAAGAAACAAAAATTGGGGTTCTGTGTAAAATGTAAATTCAAATAGAATGCAATGATTGTAAATCTTATCACCCAAATTATTTTCACAAGACATAGTTTACAGTCATGTGACTCACTCACAGTTCTGGCAGGCAAAACATTACTGTGTCATGATGGTCAATAGTGGACAGACAGTAGTACTGCAGGACAGAGGGGTGTATTTTTTTCACCTGTCTCAATCCAAGACTACTTCGATCATCTATCCATGGAGGAAAAAACAAAGAGATGCAGAGAAACTACCAGTTTTGACAACTTGTAATCGATAATCTGCCCCGTCTGCTTTATTTAAATCCCTCCAACTGGCAATGTCTTTTGCAGAGCCAAGTTTGGTGACATATACATGTATCTTTTAGAGAATAACTCATCTTACACTGCTGCCAGGATGAATGCTTCCAGCAGCATAGATTTTTGCTGGATGGGTAAATAATGCTGCTGTGTGAGAGAAAGAACAGGGTGAAGAAAAAGAAATTATTCACTGTAAAAACATTTACAGTTTACAGGTAGTATTAATTTGCCACATCAATGTTGTGTCATAACAGTAAAGGCCACAATATTTTTCAATGTCAGGTAAATCATACCTACAGTTTAAATGAGCCACTGACAGCTTGGGCTGCTGTGGAGAAGCAGGAATTGGTGTGATCTGGTCTGTAAGGCAGGGTTATGAGAGGTGTGCTCACATGTTGATGCTATACTAAACCCCCTTTTTGGCAGCTATAAATAAACTTTGATTAGTGCATCCGATAGCACAGCAACTATCCACTGCTAGGCTGGATGGCAAAGGACGCAGTATTGTTTTTGGGCGTGTCCCAGTAGCCACAAAGATGACCACAAATTATCCCCAAAAAGTTGACACAGGGACATCAAAAGGTTAGAAGAGTAAGTGGTAGTAAAAAGAAACAACTGGAGCAACATTTTGGGAATAATTAGATCAGCAACAAGACTGTATAAAAAAGCATCAGAGGCAGTTTCTCAGAAATAAAAATACGTAGAGATTCATCAGTCTACAAAAAGACAATTTGTGGAACATATCCGGTATGTAATCCAGTATTCCACATAATCCAAATCCAGTATTCTTCCTCACTGTATAATTTTATTGCTCATTTAAAATGGATGGAGACAAAAAGAAAAACCTGTTCTGTTGTCAGATGAATTACATAGAAGACTAATGAGAAGAAGCAGCAATCAGTTCAAAGTCTGCATTTTTGGTGGTATTAGTGCCTATGGAATTTGGAGCTTGTACATCTGGAAAGGCAACATCAATGTTGAAATGGATATGCAGGTTTTAGAGCAACAGATGATCCCATCTACATGTCTTTTACAGGGAATTTATTACATATTTCAGCCAGACAATGGTAAACCACATACTGAAGCTATTAAATAGCATTGCTCCATAGTAAAATATTTAAGTGCTGAAGTGGCCTGCCTGCAGTCCAGACCGTTTGCCAACTGAAAACAAGATTAAATGAAAAATATGACAAAGAAGACTCAGGACTGTTGTGAAGCTATAGTCCTATATCGGACAGAAAGGGACAGCAGTCCTCTACCAAAGGTCCATCAAATGGTCTCCTGTTCCCAGATGTTTAAAGACTGCTAAACAAATTGGGGATGCTACACAGTATGCATACATGTTGCTGCCATCAAATTTAAAATTATCTCTTTTTTTCCCCTAGAAATGACACATTTTCTTTTTTTCAACCATCTGATATATTTTCTATCATCTATTGTGAATTCATTATGAGTTTATGAAATTTGCAAATCTCAGATTTTGCATTTTGCATGTCTGAACTTTTCTTTGGAACCGGGGTAGTACCTCAAGATTGCATAGCTTTATCCTAGTGTTCTATCTGCCCTGAGTCCAGCATGGGGTGAAGCAAGAGTGCTGAACAGAAAATATCTTTTTTTAAAGGTCTTATCCCTACCTCTTTGCAAGGCATGGTGAAGTAGTCAGAGTGCTGGATAATGACAGACAAAATTGCTGGATGGGATATGTTTTTAGCCCCAGCATTGGCCACAATCATCGTGCACTCTGTTACACTTCCTCAAACACTTCTTATGATATACCCTCCCCTGGACAACAGCAATGGCAAAAACTGGAGGCTTGATTCCTGCAGCAAGACATGAATTTTCAGCCGATCATTATGCAGGTTGGTGGTTGGATAATGTGTATGCTGTAGTTGTGCCTGGCAGTGTCTTCTACACTGATTTAAGTACCCTAGTCAGTATTAAAACACACATATAGCTACATCATGAAAGTGGCCTCACCATCCAGGGCTATTTAACAGAAATAACAGTGACCCCTTCTGCTATACTATTTTCTACAAATGACACCTCTAAAGATTAATGTTCTATACACGTGAATGTCTGCCACATATCTTTAAGTTTGGAACAAGCTATCATGCAGTGAGAACACGTCTGTAACGGTCATCTCCCTCCATTATTGTGCATAATGAAAGCAATGTACAAAATGCTGTGCATGTTCTCTTCATGAACACCCCCAGTGACAATTTTCTGGCACCCTTGGATGAAAAGTGATGACAGCCGTCCTCAGAGAGAGAGACAATCTGCCTTACTGAGTTATACAATGCGATCTAAGGCAGGATTCACTTGTGAACCAGCATGTAGCGTAGCGGTACCCTACATAACTGCACCCCTCACCTTTTCTGTCATTTTACAGGACGGGCTTACCTGGAAGGCCCTGTTTAACAGTTAAAGCCTCACACAATCCCATTTGAAGTCTACTCTGTGGATTCAGCCAGTTTTTAAATTCAAATCACTCACACCACAGTGTCAGGACACGGGGAGGGTGGGAGGGGAAGGTGGACTTAATATAAAACCCAAATCCCATTAGAGATGGACCGCAGGAAAATGAGGGGTTGGCACTATGTCGCCGTACCTCACGATGTGACGAGAGAACTCTTTGATGGAGGTCAGAGATGATGTCCCATACTGCACACTTCTTACTTTTTTTGTTTTCACATTTCTACCCATCAAACTGGAAATAGCCAGAAGTGAAATGTATCATTACAGGATCTGTGTCCGCAGAGGAGCAAGGCTAGAAGGAGTAGGTGACTTATCTGCCACAGACGCAGGTCTTTGGGGTAATAAGGCATGCATGAGAAGCTGTTTCCCTCCTCTGAATGGGGTATCCATGTCGCTTGGTCCCTGTGTAGCCTGCAGACTCTCTGAAGTGGTCGACTTAGCATGGCCTTCTTGTATAATTAGTCTCCTGAACCATGTAGGATGTGTTTCTCAATGGCTTACCCCCTCTACTTTCATTTTTACCTGTTCTTCTCTCACTCTTTCTCTCCCTGTGACTCTTCCTTTTTCTTATTCTGTCAAGGCCACACACACACACACACACACACACACACACACACACACACACACACACACACACACACACACACACACACACACACTAGTCATTTTCAAAGCATGACTACCTAGATCCTTAGTGCTAGTCTTGATTCCTTTGTTGTTATTGACCTTTGAACAGTAATGAAATTCAAGTAAAGCAGACACCTCAATGCTGAATAGCTCTAATCTCAACCATTTTAAAGCTGTGTTTTTTTTGTCCTTCCTCTGGATGTTGCTGTTCTTCCATGCAGACGATTCCTAGCGTTTCAAGGCAGAAGGATCCAATAATATTCATATCATTCAGATTTTATTGTTCTGTAATGATCTCTCCAATATTCCTAAGAAGAGAAACACTGCAGTCACATGGATTCTAATAGGTTTATAGCATAGTGCAATAAGCAGTTACTATATCTGCCAAAGTTGCCATTGGTTAGATGATAGACAGTGTATGAAGTCACCTTTAACACCAAATCATAGCCCCTGAATTCATCTCCTCATGTATTTCTGAACAAAATCAAGAAAACAGGCAAGCCTTGGCCTGGCTACACCAGGAGCCTTGTAAAAACTGGCTAAAACTGCAAAGTTTTACTCTTGAGGAAATCAGTTTACCAACTGACTAAGAGATTGAAACCCATAGATGTATGATGCTTGCATGGTCAAATGATGGGGGAAAAAAACCCTTTAAAAATGCAAATTAAAGTCACCAGTTTGGGCTCTCATCAGATTTCACACCAAAATACTGAAGTATGTGCTTGTGGACAAAAGTATATATCTATTATGTCAGTATGTTTTAATATTTATCTTAACTAGCAAATGCTATTTTAGTCAAGGTAATTATATTTTGACTATATAGTTTCTATGAGTTACTGCTCACCTTAGATTTGTCATTTTTAATTGAATATTGGGAATACTTTAAGTATAGATGCTCATATTTTATTAGTCTAATTCAACCTGGCAGACACTCATCCATGTCCATCTATAGTGCACGATATAACTGTTACCTAATATAAGAAGATTTACCAATCCAATGATGTGTTTTCTTAACAACTACTGCAGCTGTGGGAGGCCTATCCCAGCAGACGTTTGGCAAGAGGTGGGGTAGACCTTGGCAACCCAAAGCCTTATTGCTGTGAGGTGACTGTGCCACCCTAATTTACTGATCCGTAACCCCTAAATAAATCCTTCCAAGCTGCAGCTCTACAGAAGGGTAAGAAAGGTTAGTTAGAATTCCCTACAATTGGGCAATTAAAGGAATGCAATGTTTTACAACTTCTGGTTGACCTGCAATAACATCCAGTTTATTTCACTTCTAACAATCACCTGAGAGCTACAGCGAGAAATACAATTTACAGAAAAAAAGCAAGCATGTAACACTGAGGTCATTTGGTTCAAATACTCGGATTGGCAGGGGTAAACCACTGTGTAGGAAGACAATGAGCCACTTTGACCTCTAACAAAATACTGCCAATTATGGTGCCTTTGAGCAAGACCCCTGAACCACCATCTTTGCCAGTGCAGCAAGAGCAACAATAGAAGACATATTTTGACTTTGCTCTGCTCATACATGTGGGTGTACATTGTTTTTCTACGTATAAAAATAATCTATGCACTAAATCAAGCTTCCCTGGATTCATAAACCTTAACAATAATCAAGTCTCTTACAAAGTGTAGCTTAGTGTGCTATAACACTGATTAGCCTTCGCAGATTAGCTAAAGAGTAGCACTCCCTGGGTCACATTTCCTCCATGCTTCAGTACAAATAAGATTGTTCCTAAGTTGAGAGAAAATGAAGAAATAAATGACTGAGACATGGGAGGGAAAGAGGGCAGCCTGGCTTTGCTTGCCTGCCTCGTTAAAGGAAAGAATAATTACTGGAGCATTGCATAGTAATGCATCAAATGATCATGTCAGTTTTGACCATGCATGGGTAATGATTAACAAGCTAGTAGAGTCATCTTGCAGTCTGAAATAGGTGCATGGAAAAAAGGGATTTCATTGGTTTTTTTAATATTTTTTAAATTAAAGAAAGAAGAACACGGACAGATTCTGTCTTCTGTCGAGGAAATGAGGCTTTAAGGGTCACTGCTGAGCTTTAATATTCAGACATGCACACAGATACTGTAGTTCCTGGACAACTGACCCTGTGATATACAGTATCATACATTAGCTCATATGAATGCTGACAGCACTGATAGATAATCTAATGTAATGCAGATAATATAGATAGTGGACCTTCTTTTTGGAATGTAGAAGCATCCTACGATGGGGCGATCGTGACTCAAGGCAGTTCATCTTGTAATCGGAAGGTTGCTGGTTCGAGCCCCGGCTCAGACAGTCTACGTCGTGTCCTTGGGCAAGACACTTCACCCATTGCCTACTGGTGGTGGTGGTCAGAGGGCCAGGTGGTGCCAGTGTCTGGCAGCTGTGGCTACAATGTAGCTTGCCATCACCAGTGTGTGAATGTAGTGTAAAGGGCTTTGGGGTCATTAGGGACTAAATAAAGTGCTATACAAATACAGGCCATTTACCTTTTTTTTTTCCTTACGATAGATATGGAGAATGTAATGTTCACAGTAAACCCAAATATTTTGAATGCCCTTCATTTCATACGTCTTTGGTTTATCTCAAGGTTGGTCAGCTCAGACTACACTGAAGCCTGGAGTGACTTAACATATCTTTAAACTCACAGCTATGTAAATTACAATGTTTAGCAGGGACATAGCAAGAGAACATCGGGTGGTGCCAGTTTTTTTTTTTTTTTGGTCAAAGTAATTTGACTAAAATTATTACACATTTTAGTCAAACTACTAAAACTAAATTTATATCAGGTGCCAAAGTTATCACTTACAGTTCCCGTATTTCATCATACGGGTCCACATTACCAATGCATGCTATTTTTTCCAAGTACGGTCTCTTGGCGTCCGGGCGCAACCAGTCTCGATACAGGCCTTTGACTTTTTAGCTGATTTTAAGCATGGTTCTGGCAGTCGTCCCTCCAACACAGTGTGTTTGTTTTGATTTGTGGCCTTCTCAAATGGTGCCGCGCTCCCACAATGCATTGCGGTGTTACGTCAACTCCAAAGCCCTAGGGTGGGGTTTTTTTTGGTTTTGTTTTTGCTCACAGGCGGAGAGTGCTTTCGAGCTAAAACGCTGTTTTTACCGTTTCTTCCCGCAGTAAATATAAACAACAACACAATTTAAAAACTGGTATAAAGTCCACACTTTTTCCATCAATTGTTCCGTCTGTCCTGCTCACATCTCCAATGGTTGTACACGTTGTCATTAATGTGGCTTCACTCCACATCAGCCACGCTGCTTTGCTAGCTAAAACACCGGTGTCAGCACATAAGAACGCTGTCATAGCCTGTCAACGACGTTGATTAGCTGCATATATACGAATGTGAATCACATCATTGGCTGGACTATGGGCTAAGGTGGCATCGTTCTAATCCCATACGTGAGTCGCTAGTCACTTACTGACCAACACTGCAAAACACAATTGTTCAAGTTTTAATTTTAATTGCAATTCAGGTTAGATTTTTTTTTGTGCGCAATGCAGATTTTCTGTGCGCAGTGCGCAATTGTGCACGCGCGCAGCTTAGAGGGAACATTGCTCCAGAGTAAGACACATCATTTGTCTAGCAGATATCTAGTGCCTGCAACTTCCATCTACAGCTGTCAACACAGCAATCAAAGTAGCCACAGCCCTATCTTTCAGCTTTTAAAAAACCCAAATGTAATGTGTCTTTTTTAAAGTTGCCCACCAACATGCACTTTTCTACCAGAGTGAAAACTTTTCATTATACTGCAGAGGTTTTTTTTTTTAATGATGTGTTCATTATCCTGGAAATAGAAAACACATGAGGTGTCCTTTGCACTAAAGAGTGTACATTTTGTAATACACTATTTTATGTTTAGTCCTATATATTTATGGAACAAACTTTAGTTGCAGTTCACAGCTGAACAAAATTAAGAAGAGCATCCACTGAAACTCAAATCCATAATTAAAAAATCACCTGAAAATATAGCTTAGCTTACAAACAGTGGCCACCGTCTGACGTGCAGAAACATGCCACCGAAGATAAGAACAAGATGGCTGCTGTAAGCCAATAATAAAGATGAGTTATGAAGAATGTCTTTGTAAATACCTGATGGATATCAGAGTACGATACATATATAATGCTGAGACAAATATGTCCAGAACCAAACAACAGAACTGTATATCTGACATTTATGTTGTTCTTTTCAACTAATCAATCTTGACTCACTATAATCACAATCATAACTCCAGTGCAGCCCAGAAGACAATCCATTCAGTCATAGAACATATTGCATTTATAGCAAGAGTTCCCGCAAGTGGTAAATGTTCCCTCAGCTGGACTTATATAATGTATTTAAAGCACGGAATCCTATCTCACTTCTTTAATTAATTCCATAAATCATTATTAATAACCTTTAAAGCCCCCCATCTGCATGGTTATAATCACCATAGTCAATCTTTGGTGTCAGGTTTGATTGCCAATCCATGTCCTTCTCTAATTGACCTTGTCCAGTGAGGGAAGAGCAGACAATATTGCTTTTTCCCACTGGTGCTCCACTCATTTCTGCTCCAAATGAAGACTGCTCCCAGTTTGTTCAGCAGATTGATTTCCATCACTTTATCCTTCAAATAGCTGACACAACGGTTACTTCAATTTAAAGTTATTGAATGCGGAAATTCCACAGCCGCATCCAACATAAACTGATGTCAAATAATCTTATCTAATTTTACACGGAAAATGTGTTTTGAATGAATATTGTTTGATTGATATATCTCATTCAGCTGCATGTGTTAAAGGTTCATGGTATATATGAAATTATGGCCAAAAAGGGAATTGCACCGAGAAAGCAGGTATATGCAACATCCCTTCAGTATATTGTCAAAGGACTTGAAAATCTTAGAAAAATCCCATTTTCATCAAGCTTTTTAATTTTTTTTAATTATTGTGGTGACTTTCTTATCTGTGGCTAACAGGTCATATGCTCCTTGTCCACTGGTTTTCCTTTTTAAAAACAGTCATGTGATGATATCTTTTCTTGTTATCATATCATTGATGTCAAAAGTTTTTTTCTTTTTTATGTACTATACAGTATGCAGAAAGCCTGCAGAATGTATGTAGACTGCACAAGCCTACTGATTTCAATAGATTCTTTACTCTTATACTCATGGTGGTAAAAACAAAATAGGCTGCTGTGCACATTTTATAAATTCAAGTGTCATTTGAGGAATAGTTTTTATTCAGCTTAAAATCATTTTTAGTTAGACATTAGTGAATGAGATCCTAGTGTTCTAGGACACATCATGTGGTTACACGGTGGATTGTGGCATGCTGCTTTTTTGGCATTTCTGTGCCAAAGATCTCACATGAATGTCCACAGTGAGTCCTTAGTACCTATGGGGCTAGATGTACTGATGGCAATAGTCAGATGTTTCACTCCCACATGGTCACATTTGGACACATGTAAAGAATCCCTTGGCAATAAACACACTGGGTTAACAGTAGGCACTTGCAAGGGTTAGTGTTGTGAAAGTGCATCATTTTTTTTTAAACCTAAACCAACAAGTGAAAAGGACCGTCAGGACAAACAGGAAATGAATATGGTTTCCTTCTGACAGAAACAGTGTTTCACATTCTGGGAAGAGAATGCATTGGAAGTAAGGGGCCAGAAGGTATGTAACATAGCAGATGGAGTCATGATATAATTCAGTCTTCTAATATGTCAAGCACTTTGTCAGCGCTTTATGAAGCTGTTTTGTTAACACTGTCCCTTGGGCTTTTCCTAACAGGTGAAGGTTTGGCCCCAAGAGACGAGTCATCAACCTGGAACTGAAGGCTTAGAGAAAACTGTTGGAAACTGTGTTGCTACAGTAGAGGTGCCAATTTATGGATCTCTTTAGGTGAAAACTGAAGCAACATCTCAGTGCTTAATCTGACTGGGATATGTTTGCCCTCAATTTGTATTGTGCTTCAAGGTCAATCTACCTGGTTGCAGTAGTCTATTCAGTCACTTTTTAAACAGTTACAGCTCTCTTTTTTCTGAGTTAAGCTATCCAATTTTGAGACATGTTTACTTTCTGAACTGTTATGAGATTGATTTTGTGTCTGTCAAATAAAAAAAAGATTGCTTTAATTTCTGCAGGATCCTTGAAATAGAAAGGTTTTAATAGTTATTGAAACCGTTGCCTATTTAGCTCAGCCCCCCCTGAACTTTTCAGGATACCACCACTCACTGTGTGCAATGTTTCTTCAAGTGGTAGCAATGCACAAACCCAATTCAACTATCAAATAGTGCTGGAAGTACAATGAGGGAAAAGCTGACACTACCACATTTACTCTTGTTTTGATATACTGTGCAATGACACAGAAGTTAAAAAATGTGGCCTTTGTAATTTTTGTTCTTGTCAAAGATTATGCTGAAGAAAACAAGTTTTCAAAAGTGACCCAATAACACATATACACATGCAGACACATACTCTCATTGGTAGCATGATTTATTTTAAGACTCAGAGAGTCTAAGAATGCCATTTAGTAAAGATGGCAGTAGGTAATAAATCCTCATCAAGTCTGGTACATCCTGTTAGCTTCTTCCCTCCTAGTGACAGCTTTTTAATAAGCTGTGTGCGGTCCTGTATGTGTACTTGACATTTACTAGCTGACGTTACCCCTCCCTGTCCGTCAGTGCACATTATGCATATTCTACTAGAACCTGCGCAAAGCATTACAATGTACTATAACCATGTCATTCATACTGTTCAAGGTCTAAGGGAATGGGACTAGCCTGTTTGTTGCCATAATTGATTTCTTTTTATCCCTGCAAATGAGTTTCTTATTTCTTAGGAAGTTATTTATATGGAAATGGTGTGATGTTGTGACTACATTAGTGGAGTTATTCTCACCTCTCTCTAAAGTCACTACCTCCTGGGGAAACTCCCTTTGTTGCCATTTGCTGTTTTGCTGATTCTGTCAGCAAAAATTAATTGGTGTCCATTTTAACTTCCCTCGAGCCTTAATTTCTATGAGCAGAGAGATACCCGTGCCCAATTACATGGTGTAAATAACATTTGCTCTATAATTGCTTCAATAAAGATTTATCACCTTCTCTTCATTGTCCTTATGTTAAGGCATTGCACAGCTAGCCAGGGGAGACTGAGTCATGGCAAAGTTTTGAGAGCGTGGTAAAGACAGGCTGCATGAATGAATATAGCCTAAATGGTTCTCTATGTATCTAAACAGTATCTACGCATGTTTATCTAAGGTATTATGGGTTGCCAGGAATTGAACAGTGTGTGCCCTTCCTAGTGTCAGTTGAGGAAATCTTTTTAACAAGACCAGGAAGGACAATCACAAGGACAGACTTTTGTGAACTTCATTTATGGAGCATATACAGTGGAACCCCGACTTAATTAATTAATACTTAATTAATTTGTTCCCGAGGGTCTTTCGTAAGTCGAAAATCTTCGTAAGTCGAAGCACCCATCGCGCGTTTTGACTGAGGTGATGCTGAACGATAGGCTATAGGCTAATCGCTAACTAGAACAACAATACGTCGTTCAAGTGGAACAATGAAGCGCAAGTACGGAAGCCAAGGGGTTGTCACATGATTCGGAAGGCATTGTGAGCATTGTAGGCTCAGCCAATCAGAGCCAGCGGATTTCGTTACTCGGGCATTTTGCCATAACACGGGCAAAAATATTGCCGTTCAGTGCCTTCGTAACTTGAATTTTTCGTGAAACGGGGTATTCGTAAGTCGGGGTTCCACTGTATAATTAAGTAAAATTCCCTTTAATGCAGATATATTGTGAAACTAGAAGCAGACTACTGTATGACAATATTCCTGGTTGACTCTTTGCTGTTTTGTCAAACTCAGCTTCAGTTTTCCAGCTTACTTTGGGTTTCCAATAGCCTTACATGTTAGAGTAGCATATGTTTTGTTCAATAACAGTATGAAATACAACTAACATCCATTATTAATCTGAATAAAAGCTTCACTGAGTTTTTGTTTTAAGAGTAACCTGGCCAACAGGGCAGAGACTGACACAATGTATGAGTGAGTGAACGCAACATTAGAATGATATGCAATAACATATCAAGAACAAGTGCAACTTCAATAATGTGTCCTTCATTTCAGATGAAAGCAGTTTTAGCCTGGTGGGCTTAGAGAAATAATGCATGAGGAGTGCGAGCTGTAGGTAGGTAGTCCAGTGGTGAGAGAAGTGCCCTAGTATCCTAAAGCTCCTCTTCTCCGATAGGTTATTATTTTTGAGTGCAATTCATAATAAAACTCAATGCAATGCAGAAGAACTTAACTACTACCCACACTATTACCTCATAGCAAGAGGGTCTTGGGTTCAATCCTGGGAACTGCCCTTCATTGTGGGGTTTTCATGTTCTCCCTGAGCTTGCAAGAGTTTCCTCTTCTCACACACACACACACACACACACACACACACACACACACACACACACACACACACACATTTATACTATAGGAGTAGTGTCCACTACAGGGTATGGATGCGCTCTGTGCTAGGAATCAGAAAGGCTGCTGATATTTCTGTTTGAATTTTTCACCAGCTGAAGACAAAAATAAATACTGATTGTGATTTGGACGTTTTTGATCTGTCTGGCCAAAATATATGTTTGTTGGAGGTGATACATGTGACAGAGCTGCATCAGTGGATGTTGAGGAAAGCAAGTTTTTCATTTAAACTTCTGGATGATGTTTTGGTATCTCTGACTGATTCGGATAAAAAAATAAAGAGAACACTTTGTACCTATATTTAGCTGTAGGTATGAATGTGTGCATGAATGGTTGTTTGTGTTTCTGTGTGTCAGCCTTTCTTTTGGAGTGAATCCTGTTTCTTTCTTTTTGACAGCTGGTACAACTCCAGCCCACCCTACGAGTCTGAACTGGATAAGTGGAAGAAGGATGGATGGAATAATGTGCATATAGATCTTGTTAACATAGCCTTAGTTGCAAATAGCCACCACTAACTAAGCTTTCACATGGTGAATATTATTAAATCATGTAATAAAAAGAAAAGCATTTATATACATTTGTTTTTGGTGAAAGTTGGCCAGATAAACCTCCCCAAAGCAAATAAAGAGCTGAACCTATCCTACTAAGCTAAACTCTGATTGTGGTTAGCATCAAGTACTTGCTGTATCAACTTTAAATGGTGCTATTAGAAGGTTAAACAAAACAGGGTCTCAGTTTTTAATCTGGCATATGTGAAGACATCATTTGCCAGGTTTTCTAACATTAACAAATTACTTTGGGGTGTACTGTTCATACTGCACTTTCTTTTAGCATTTTTGGGTTTAATTTCACAGGCTCATGACAACCGTCACGTCTAATTACACATCCTAAGCTTGCTCAGTCCTTTGCTGTTAATGATCAGTTAAGAACATGAAATCTTTTAGTATTGCTCAAATTAATCCACAAGAAGTGCATGGTGTGTGAGTGCTTTGTGAGCGGGATTTACCTGGAGGAGCATTTATATTATGACCACAACACCAGTCGAGTCAAGAGTACATTCAGGTCAGAGGAATCCACCGCTCACTGACACCACATTGCATTGTTTCTGAATAATACAATATATAATAATACAGTTTTAAATTTTCATCAGCAGAGGTTACATGTTTATTGCACATAAATGTCAGGAGATGAAACTGGAGAATGAGGTCATCACCTTTAATACAAAATACATGGAAGTGATATAAATCTATGCCTGGATATTTGCAAGCAGGAACATGTTTTTTTTAAGAATGCAATCTTTTTTCTTTTCAATGTTTCATGCAGTAGCTGAAATCCAGCCAATGTATTGTTACGCTGTACTCTCACTTAAACAGCCAAGATTGTAAATCAAAGATTAGCAACAATTTTAGAAAACCTTTCCAGGGTGATATATCATTTAAGCAGTTCACAGTTGTATTAATGATGTTTAGAGATATGATGATTAGCGAGGGAGAACTCTGGCTCGCAAAAAGTTCCTCTGCTCATCGGGGACCTCAGATCTATTAGTTTACCAGCATTACTAAAAGCTGTCGCTTGCCTATTCATCCATTTCCATGTAGATCCAAATAAACATGGCATTGCTCGGTCTGCCAGGTGGATCTGGGGCTTGCCACATCCTGTCCTCTGTTCCCTTTCCTGTATTAATAGCTCCTCAGGAGAGTCAGAGAGGTCTGTATGTCAGGTTTTATCTCCAGAGAAAAACAGGGGGAAAACTAAATGAAGCCTGAACTTGAGAACAGCCCCATCTAAGCTTCTCAAGGGAATGCTCGGAGCACATTAAGGGAAACATCAGTAATGTGCAAAACAAATGGAGGGATGTAAAAACCCCCAAAGACTTCCCCCCCCAGCTATGTTGAGCTGCTCCCATAAATCTCAGGACCTCTGTGCACATTGTTGTATCCAGTCTAGGGGAGTGAAAGAAAGGCAGAGCCAGGTTTCTTCAATATGGAGACAGTGTAAATGTCAGAAGGAGGCTTTTCATTTCAGTGCTTAGCTCTGAATGTGGGGTGCTTGTTGTCTCCTTGCCAAAGGCTTTTTCAAACTTGATGCGCTAAACAGTTAGTGGAAAAGTTAAAGCAATTATCCATCAATGATGTCCGGAGAGTATTTCTCCTGCCTTCAATGACAGTCTGTTTGTAACTACATGATTTGGATAAAGACTAATGGCGTGTGAGTAAAGCAGAGGAGCAATGGGATTATACTAATAAAGATGTATTATGGCTGAGAACAAAAGGCCTTGGCAAGGTATCCGACCACTGGGGCTTGTGGGCTGTTTGTGGATAGGCTAGGTGGGCGGAACCACTAAGCTGTACGTTTTCCCTGATGAAATGCAGGCATCCTTTGTAGTGATTGCAGATTATCCTCTAAACACAGTGAATGATGAAAAGGCAACTGTGCGGAAGTTTTATTATCAGATCCTCTTTATTTCTACTACAACAACAGGGATCTTTTTGGCCATGGGGACTGAAAAAATTGGCTTGTTTTTCAGTCCACCAAAGCATTGGAACCACAGTTTAAATTACTTTTAGTGGTATTTTGTAGAGAATTTGAGGCATAACAAAGTTATAGCCAACTTATTTGTTGACTCCCCAACTTTCACATACTGTTTGTGGTCTTTTTATACACCTGGCTTATGGACCTGGACAAGAGGTAATCAAGCTTTTGAGGGTGTGGTGCCAGACCTGTGGAAGGCTCCTTCTGCACCTCTAAGTTTGCTGGTTGTTGACTAAAGTCCACTAAAGACATCTGTTTAGTTTAGCATTTGAGTAAGATGTTTCCCCCACTTCTGCTTTTATGCAATATACACTTTATTGTCTTAATTCATTTACTTCTTTAACACATTTACTGTCTCTGTTTTTGTTTCAAATGAAGAAAAAATATTTCTTTGTTTTGATGGTTTTTTTTGTGTGTTTCTTTTTAAATTTGATATTGTTTTATCACTTACCGTCTTCATTAAAAATGTTTGCATTATCGAAATAACTTTTTGAGTCAAAGGGTGTGCAAAGGGCTAAGAGATAATGTGTTAACTGTTGGATGAATGGCCACCATCATAGTGTTTAAAGTTACCATAGACTTATAATCCAGCGCTATGAAGAAACCTTTTTACTGATTTAAGACATTTTAGTTCGGTAACAATAAAAAAAGGACACAGTGAGTAACCATACATAGCAAGGCAGGAAAGATATCAGTTTTGTAGGACCTAGTTTAACGGTCTACACCAGACATTTCCTGTTGCTACTTATGCGACTTGAACAATGACCATCACTGAACAATTAATCAATATTTGTAATATTTGACTGAATAACTTTTTTTGTCATATAGCAACATCTCATTTAGGAGTTAGAGAAACTCACCTGGCTGTTCTACTATATATATATTTTTTCTCACCGTCCTTTGTGATGTCATTTTGTTAACAGACACAGAGCTTGTAACTGTTTTAATCTTTTCAAGGTCAAAACCTTTCTAAACAATAGTATTCATAGCCTCTTCCATGACACCTGAGTTGACCTCGGGTACATCGTATTCCCAGAAATTATTTGTCAGATGTTTCTAAAACTTGATTGGAGTCCACATGTAGTAAAGTCGGTTAATTAGACACAATTTGGAAAGGCACACACCTGTCCAGACAAGGTGCCATACTTGAGGGCTTGGTTTGTGCTCTGACATGCACTGTCAAGTCCAAGGAAATGTCTGTAGACATCTGAGACACAATTGTCTTGAGACACAAATCTGGGGAAGGTTACAAAAAACTTTCTGCAGCACTAAATCTCCCAATAAGCACAACGGCCTCCCTCACTTGTAAATGTAATAAGTTTGGAACCAGCAAGACATTTTATAAAGCTGGCTGTCCAATCTCAGTTACCAGGGTAGAAGGGTCTTAGTCAGGGAGGTGACAATGAACTCGGTGGTCCCTCTGACAAAACTCAAGCATTACTGAGAGAGGAAAACTCTCACAATGTTCTGCAGCACTCCACTCCTCTCCTCTCCTCAGTAATATAGGCATGACTGCCCACGCTGAGTTTGCCAAAAGTCACCTGAAATATTTTCAGACTATGAGAAATAAAAATTCTCTGGTCTGATGGAACAAAGTTTGAACTCTTTGGCCTGAATACCAAGCGTCCTATCTGGAGGAAACCAGGAACTCCTCATCACCTGGCCAAGACCATTCCTGCATGGCGGTGGCAACATTGCTGTAGGGATGTTTTTCAACAACAGGAACTGAGAGAGTAGTCAGAGTTGAGGGAAAGATGAACACAGCAATGTACAGAGACATCCAGTGAACTCTTGACCTCTGACTGGTGAGAAGGGTCATCTGCCACAAGAGGACAAAAACCTGAGCCCAGGGATAGCTCAGTAGGTAAAGTGGTCGCCCCATGATCGGAAGGTCGGCGGTTCGAATCCACTTAACGGCTACCCTGAGGTACCCCTGAGCAAGGTACCGTCCCTACACACTGCTCCCCGGGCGCCTGCTTAGTGGGCTGCCCACTGCTTCACTGAGTGAATGGGTCAAATGCAGAGAAAAACAAGTAATTTCCCCATGGGGATCAATAAAGTATCCATTATTATTATTATTATTATTAATATAACAAAGGAGTGTTTAGGGACCCCTAAACCCAGGCTTGAACCTTACTGAAAATCTTTGGAGAGATCTGAGATCTCCCCCTCCAACCTAATGGAGCTTGTGAGGTTCTGTAAAGAAGAACTGCCAAAATTAGGTGTGCCAAGCTTATAGCATCATATCAAAAAAGACTTGAGGCTGTAATTGGCTCCAAGTGAGCTTCAGAAAGTATTGAGCAAAAGCTGTGAATATTTATGTACATGTTATAGTTTTGTTTTTTTATTTTTAAAACATTTGTAAGAATTTCAGGCAAACTTTCTTTCTCGTTGTCATTATGAGCATTCTGTGTAGAATTAAAAGGTGAGAAATGAATTTAATCCATTTTGAAATGAGGCTGTAACATGATGAAATTTGAAAAAATATACTTTGCATACTTTGCACTGTACTCCATTTGCAGATTGTCTGTCTTACTGCACATTACTTCAACACCTTCAACACCATCCTTCCAGACCATCTCCGAGACAAGCTTTCCCAGATGAATGTGCCTGATCCCATCTGCCGGTGGATCACTGACTTCCTGACGGACAGGAAGCAGCATGTGAGGCTGGGAAAGAATGTCTCGGACTCCCGGACCATCAGCACCGGCTCCCCTCAGGGCTGTGTTCTTTCTCCTCTGCTCTTCTCCCTGTACACCAACTGCTGCACCTCCACCCACCAGTCTGTCAAGCTAATCAAGTTTGCAGATGACACCACCGTTATTGGACTCATCTCGGACGGGGACGAGTCTGCCTACAGGAGGGAGGTTGAACGTCTGGTGTCCTGGTGCAGCCACAACAACCTGGTGCTGAATGCCCAGAAGACAGTGGAGATTATTGTGGACTTCAGGAAGCACACAGCCCCACTCCCCCCCATCATCCTGACTGACACCCCCATCACCTCTGTGGACTCATTCCGCTTCCTGGGTACCACCATCACCCAGGACCTGAAGTGGGAGCCCACCATCACCTCCGTCATTAAGAAAGCCCAGCAGAGGATGTACTTCCTGAGGCAGCTGAAGAAATTCAACCTGCCAACACGGACGATGATGCAATTCTACACTGCAATCATCGAGTCCATCCTCACCTCCTCCATCACCGTGTGGTACGCTGGAGCCACTATCAGGGACAAACAGAGACTGCAGCATGTTGTGCGCTCTGCTGAGAAGGTGATTGGCTGCAGACTCCCATCTTTGCAGGACCTGTACACCTCCAGGACATTGCGGCGTGCAGCTCGGATCTCAGCTGACCCTTCTCACCCTGGACACAGTCTGTTTGACCTGCTGCCCTCAGGCAGGAGGCTCCGGTCCATTCGCACCAGAACCTCTCGCCATAAGAACAGTTTCTTCCCCTCTGCTGTTGGACACATGAACAATAACCATATGACTGTCCCCGCCACTAACACATGACCCTACGCTGTGTTCACTGTATCATTCCATGTTTGGCACTGATCACCACCTGCACTCATGTATATATCTTTCAACGTAGCACTCTTAATTCTTACTCTCATGTATATATCTCATGTATATCTCATGCACATATCTTTCCACGTAGCACTTTTAATTCTTATCCCCACTTTTATTTTTTCCATGTCTATTTAAGTGTTATTTATGACACCATGTTTGCACTGAAGCACCGCAGCAATTTCCTAATGTTGTAAACCTGCTCAACATTTGGCAATAAACCCCATTCTGATTCTGATTCTGATTCTGATTATCACCATGCATTTGGACTGACATCTCCTGTTTTGTGTATCTCTATAAAGCTTCTTCTAGGGCATTTTTCATACCAAGTAATTTTTCTTGAAAATAGCAGACTTTGCATGTGGAGGGATGCACCTGCCTTCTTAACTGGAACACCTGACCCCAAGTAAGTCTTTTTGGAGTTTCACTCACTTTTAATGATTGCTTTGTGCTTTTAGACAACAGTACAGCTCTTTTGTTTAGTTAAATCTTGTTCATGCACTTGGATAAAGATCTTGATAATTAATAGAGGCAGAAATCCTGTAAGTCGAAATGGCCTCAAAACCTTTTCTTGGAACTGTAATATACATTATGGAAAATTTGGTAAAATGTTTGCAGAGCCATTTGTAAGCATGGCAATATGTTGATTATATCATTCACCTCACGGCACCACTGAGTCTAATTAAAGTCTCAGAGGGATTTTACCCTATGCTGTCTTTCTCATCCTGCTCTTCAAAGACCATAAAATCTGACAGTTTGGTAATATAAGGTACCATATTTTATTTTTGCTCTTTAACTAAAACAGCTAGCCAGCTTCAGGCCTGAAATGTGTGTTACTTTATTTCATTTGAAGTTGGTATGGTAGTTTAGATCATTTAAATCCAAACTTAAAGTGACATTTTCAACAGATAGTAATCTAGCATTTTCTTTAACTGTGTATGTTTTGCTTTCCAAAGAGTTTTATTTAAGTTCATCTTCTGAGACTTGTTTGCTGTTTTAAGGTTGTAAACCCCTCACTACACATTTTCTCTCTCGTTTAAATACCCTCAAAGGTCAAACCTTCGTAGAAAAATAAGTCCAGTATTATAGAATGAAACCAAAGGCAACCACAGGTGCCTTGCAAAACGTTTGCAAGGTGATGGTGCAAAACTGTTTCATTGACATTAATGTGTTTGTTGGGGTGAAAACTTACAAACATACAGTACAGCACTTCAGAGTCACACTGCTAGCGATCGAAGAATTATGTAAATTTGATAAGCTGGACACATTCTGTGCTGTACAGGAGACATGGCACGGGATTGATTGACAATGTTCTATCAGGGCGCAGAACACAATGAGCTTAAAAAAAAAATCTGCAAAACAGCGAGGCCGCTAAAGGTGAACCGCGTTATAGCGAGGGACCACTGTACTGAGCATTCGTAAGTGTGGTACTTTTACATTTTTATAGTTATATAGCATATTTGAAATGAATAACAAAACTCAAACACAAAATAATATTTGACTTACTCTTACATTTGAACCCAGGGCCCTTGCCTGACACAATAAGTACAGGTGGGTGATATCTATCTATACACACACACACACACACACACACACACACACACACACACACACACACACACACACACACACGACAGGTTGATATTCTTAGCCAACTAGTTAGCAGATTTCAAAAAGACACTATCATCCAAGATTGCAAGCAAAGAGAAAGAAAATCTTGGGAATCATAATTAGGTACCTTTGAATATCCAAATCAGCAGCAGTTAAAATGTCAAATGCTATTTATCAACTCACTAAAGGTAGCAGAGCAGTTTGCAGATTGGGTATGAATTACCATTCTCCTCCTTCCCCTCTAGCTGTTGCTCATACCGAATGGTCAGAGTGGCTTGCCTGGCCTCATTTGCTGGTTAATTGCATTTTATAGTTGAGCTAAAGACCTGTCATCTGTTTCTCTGGTTTCATTTATCTTACAAATAACCCAGAGACGGTGGGTTAAAGTACCTGTGCAGGCCAAATAAGCTCTTTTCCTGAATTTTCCAAAAGCCCTTTATTGCAGAGATCACACTTTATTTCATGTCCGTAATGAGAAAGAAATGCATTTTGGGAATTAATGCACTTGAAAATATTAGGGGAAAAATATGAAGAAAGGTATCTTTTTGTGAATTCTGGCTGTCAATCAAGAACGGCTGCAATAAGAATCCTTACATGAATTTTGTTCCAGCTTTGGAACTGTAAAAACATTAATAAGTTCCCCACCTAAAAACATGAACAGTATAAAAATATCTATTCTGCTGTAGCACACAGCATTGTGTTGCATCTTTTTTTCTTCAAGGTAGTGTGTATTCCCACTGTGAACGGTGTCCCCATTCCTTGTAATTATGCAAATGACACATTAATGAGGTGTAATTGTGAATTCATGAAACAGCGGGGATAAACTGTATAAAGATGCCATGTCTTAATAGTGGTAGTGGGACGCTTCATCATCGAAGGGCTGAATACGCTAATTGTTTACCCACCACTGCTACTTTAAGTAGCACATATTCATTTTGGGGGCATGAAGTCTAGTTATGAGTGTTTATACTACTTAATGAATGGTGTTGAGTGTTTATAGTGGCAAGGAACATTTACTACACAAACTATACATTTTAAAAGACACAGAGCCAGTGTAAAACAGCCCGAAGCAAAGGCTCAGCTTAGCCTTCACATCATTTCTTCTATTCTGCATGTGAGAAAATTAGTGCACTGTATAACTGCTTATTGCTCTCAGTGGCCTTTTTCAGTTGAAGTGAGTCAGCAGTTTCCCCAACAGAACAATATTTAAATGCATTGTGAATCTGTAGAAAATCGCTCTGAGCATTTTGAATGTGAACAATTTAGAATTTAAAGACTTCGAGAGGAACTGATGAACTGACTGAACTGGAGTCAATTATGTTTTCTTTAGAGGGCATTTCATAGCCAGCTTCTTTACACATTAACTACTCGGTATGCAGTTTATTAACACACAAATGCCTTCACTGATGATGCAGTATGTAGATTTATTTATAAAAAATAATCTTAATGTCTGACTCTAGATTGAAACATTTATTGGATGCTTACAGGTGTTAAACACGGCAAATCTTACAGCCTCCTCGCTTTAGCGTTTCTTCATGAGGTTGTTAAAGTTTCACTTTGTAAATAATGTATAAACAGAATTTGACATATAATTATCTCCTAAAGCTGGTAATTTTCTCTGCCACTTTAAAGCTTCATTTATTTCAAATAAGTGAGTGGGACATGCGAACTATAGGCAGTATTAAAAAGATTTACATATCCACCACAATGGAACCTTGAAAACAAGTTATAAGTTAACAACAGATAGTTTGTTAGCAAGCTGCGTAGATAAGCTGTAAAGGTGCAATGCACTGAGACAGATACCTGCTAATTAGTGCTAAGTAATTGCGCAATAAAATACTAGAATTTTACTCAACAAACCTGAAACACAGTACTTCTAAATGCTTTGCAGCATTGTTAATTACATTTCCCCCCCCAGATAACTGTATTAAGATGCTCCAAAAGGTAGCAACAATGCAAACATAGTGAAGAATTCCAGTTTAGCAAGTAGAGTTATAGGAGATGAAGCTACAGCTTCTTTTGTCGGCACAGTCGTCAATCAAAGCAGCCATAATTTTAGCAGCTTTCAGCCCTAAAATTATCTGAATGCATAAGAAATCATAAAACAAAAAACAAAACAAAACCCCAAAACATAGTTTAAATAAATTTGCTGCATTTGCTGTCAAGGGGAAAAATATCAATAGTGGCATAATTTATTTATTTTTGGGCCGCAAACATGCTTTTTAAATTCTGTTAAAATCGGCATTTAAAGATAGTAGACACCAGATAGTCACCAGAGATCCCAAACTTGCATAAAGAAAAACTTTGAGCAGACAGAAGTTTATCAGAAGAAGAGTGTGCATTGCTCTGACCAGGAGCATGACTGGTATTTTTTTGCCTCATTCACCAGGTTACACACTTTGAATTTGTTCTCCAGGTAGTCAAATGTGGCGTTCTACTCTAACATCCTGAGGTATTAAAGAAGAGGATTCATCTGAAACTGTGGTGGATGCTGTTGGGTTATGCAGGGCTGGAACAAATTATTTTCGGCCACACAAACACAAACACTTCACTCTCTTTTTGCTCTTTAACTCCACGTGACTTCATCTTCTCCCACAAAATGAGATAAACAAATTTAAAACTAATAATTTTATGGACAGAGTGGCAGAGTTATATACACACACAAATTTTACTTTTTGTAGTATGACACATAAGAGCGAAAATATAGATGTTATAAATATAGTGACATGGGATTTCTATATACTTAGCAGCTGGCAGCATGATCCACCATCCCCAAAAACTGTACAAATATAGTTCAACAGTAAAAGGTGGATTAAAAAAGAAAGGGACTTATTATTTTATTATTAAAACTTTATTAGCAACAGTATTGTTCTCACCTTAACTCCTAAAATCTGGAAATATAGCAGTAGTGCTACAATGGATGCCAGGGAATATAATTACCAATTATCTTGTTTAGTTAGTCTTTCTTTAAGAATCGACACAAAAGAAAAGTTTCAGAGGTGCTTGTTAGTATTCAAACAGAGTTTAAAAGTGCCAATGAATCTGCTGAAAAACAGAAACTGCATCGCTTCTCTTTAGTTTAAGTGGAGCAAGTTATACTGCGGATGTCAATGGCAGTGAGTTAGAGAGTGGCAGAGAGGGCGTGCTTTTGCATTCGTGACACATACAGATGTCTGGAATCAACTGCACATGTCAGGGCTTTAATTAGTTTCAACACTAAATCGATGGGGACTGATTAATAAGACAGGGGCCAGTGCGAAGGTTGAGGCAGGTTATCGAAACAAGAGAGCTTGCTTAAGGAGAAAAACTAATTGTATGAATTATTGAGCAAGCTGTCCATTGTGAGCAATAGTGCAATTGGACTTTTGGAGAAATAATAATAAATAAATAATAAAACAAAATGTACCCACTGGACTTAAAATTTTCTTTAACTTAATTTACTGTGGTGGATGATTAAAGATTTCTTTATGACTTCTTAATTACATAATGAGAGGCCATCGAAGGACTGATTGATAGCTAGATCTAACCTATTTCATTCTATGAAATCATTATGTTCCTTTTTTTTTTTTTTTTTTTTTTTTTTAAATATTCTCATCTGGGCAGTCCAGACTCTAATTTAGGGGAGTAACTACCATCGCGGTTGCCAACTCATCATATTCTTCAACACCCTAATCGTAAATTAACTTTTATTCAACCCCGAAAAACCTTTTAAAAACCAGAAATTGTACTGAAAAGGCATTAATACAGACAATAAACATACATAAAGATGAGACAGATGTTCAGGGAGATACGGGAGCTACAAAATGAAAACCATGTGGACGTAGAAAGGAAAATAAGTGGTGATTAGTGCTTTAGCTGTATAATATAGATTTTCCCTCTTGCATTTATGAATCCAATTAATGGTTTCAGATTTATAATGAAAAGACATGTAATTAAAGCTGATTACTCATCACAGAAAATCTATAAAAATGTAACCCCTATCCATGACACGTGATTGTAAGCTGACATAAATTAGTTACTGGCAACTTTACATTACTTTCTGACTGATGGGTATGCATGATGACTTTTTCATATTAAATATTTAACTCCAGTCCAACTAGTGCCTATTTACTATATAGGTTGACTGTGAAAGCCAATCTCCAGTTTAACACAGAACTAGTCACTGTGCTGCTGCATTATGGGAAAAGAGAGAGGGACAGAGAGAGAGAAAGACATCTGTATGCATACTTGACAACAGTTTGAACCAAGCAGATGGAAGAAAGGGCTGCAGGGTCACAGAAACAATGCGCCTCCTTTACTTGTTCTCTTATCATCTGTAGTTCTTAATTATGCTGCAGGTCTTTGCTCATTAGGATTTCAGTGGGCAGAAAAAGAGTTAAAAGGTGATTGACCATACTACTGCAGTGATACATAACATTTCTAGACACTGGAAAAAAAAAGTAGTCAAAGTGGTTGACTGATTATCTGGACATTCAGTCAAAGTCTAGAATGGCTGGTGGACCAAACATGGTCAAGGGCCGTCACACACACCGAAGTTAGGCTGGCACCCCAGATTGACTGGCTGGCAGCTGCTGGCCTAAATACTAATCAGAGGCCATGTGTACAACGCTGTTTTCACTGCAGCTCTGAGCTTCCCTACGATTTATCCAGCAGAGCTATTAGAACACACAAATCTCTTGCACATATGCAACAGACATTTGTGTTCAGATTGCTCAGTTCAGTCCAGTGGTTATTGCTGGCTTCTTTTCTTCATTTGTTTTTTCTGTATTTCGGATGTTACTGTGATATGTATGCTGTAGCAGTCAGGGATAACTTTCAGTCTGCAACATGTAGAAAATATGTGAAAAGTGCTGACGGAAATTTGTCTGATTATGCTCCCCCCAAAGAAATGCCAAGACAAGTCAAGTTTATGTGTGTTTATGTGAACCAGGTTTAGGATTTTTATACTTTCTAAGCACTTCATGATTTGTCCACCCTTATATAGTTCAAAACAGCTTTACTAAAAATTGATCAACACAAATAAATCTGATTTAAAAAAATTACATATATGTGAGAGATGTTCTACTGCATTGCATTAGATTCAAAGACATTCCCAGAGTGATTGGTAAGTAAATATAGCGAGCATTACAATGAAGAAAACCTTATGATGAATAAATTATAATAGTTATTGTCAATAAATAAATAAACGAGTAGTTTCAAAGGACTTCATCTATTCCAATGGGTGTATTAAGTATGGTAATACATGCACAGCAGGCTAGTGAAGGAGTCGGTATTGTAGCTTGACTTGAAAGAACCAAGCATCCTTGAAATCACTGACTTTCTTACGTTTGTGATACAAGTAGAGTGGTTGGTAATAATACAGTTATCCTGTCACAGTGTTACAATGTATGGTTTGACATGCTTGATTTTTTAATTTTTTTAATACATTTTTTAATATTTGTTTTAATATCTAAATATCTGTTTATCAGACACAAAAGATATATAAATTGTACTTAAATGTACATGTACTGTAACTACATGATCAAAACACTTTCTAATCCATTAAAAGCATTAAATGCTGTAATCAGAAATAGAAATGTAGGTCATGGCCTGTGAAATTATCCAGACTTTTGATTCAGAGCATAAGGTGATCAGCGCTGTTTTTACTGAGGAGCCAGTGACTTGAATACAATGGACTGTCATGATCCACTTTTCACTGTGTGTTTAAGCCAGGAAAATCAAACCTACAGCTCGCAATACAATTTCATACAATACCAGTCAAAAGCTTGGACACACCTTTTTACTTTATTTTTACTACACTGTGGATACATACTGAACAGGTCAAATAAATGAAACAAGATATATGGACTTATGTAGCAAAGAAAAAAAAAGATAAATAACTCTAAATATCTCTTCCTGGACTGCAGAATGAAGGCAAAAGGGCCAACAGAGCTCAGCATCTCTGCGAAGAATAGAGAATACCAAGAGTGTGCAAAGCACTAATCTAAGCAAAGGGTGGCTACTTTGGAAAGTTTCAAATATAAAAATAGTTTGCGTTATTTCATACTTTTTTGTTTACTACATAATTCAATATGTGTTCATTCATAGTTTTGATGCCCTCAGTGAGACTCTACGATGTAAATAGTCATGAAAATAAAGAAAAAACATTAAATGAGAAGGTGTGTCCAAATCTTTGAGTGGGGGTGTATAACAGTTATTAATGGTCTGTCGGTATGTGGAAGCCAGAACTTCAGCCCTGCTGACATCCATACAGGCAGGGGTGGGACTTTATTTTGATGAGCACACCCTGCCTCACAGGCCTGAATGTGCACTTGAAGCCATTTGTAACTGTTAACATGTTTGATCTACTGCTCACCGCAAACAAGCACAAACATAAATGTTGGATTTTTAATTGCATTTTCATATGTTTTACAGCTTATGGATAGACAGAATTTATTTTGAACATGCAAATATAACTGAAATAACAAGAGAAAAAAAAACACTTAAAAATCATCAGGTTTTCATGTATATGTCTATGTCTACAGAATTTGTGTGCTCGAAAATGAGTAGGATGAAGTTTACACTTTTCCTGTTCCTACCCCCTTATTTCAAATTTCATTGCTTACAAATCCAGATTCAGAATTCAACATTATTTGATCCATATATGTTTAACTATGTACAAGTCTAACACATTGAACATACACAAATAAAACCATTTTCTGCACGTAAACCAAAACAACAACAAACTACATTTTTACATAAACGTAGCACGCAGTGTTTAACACTCGCTTAATCTCTGAGCTTATTTTATATCTCTGTGAAAAACACCTTAATGAACACTTAAGCCTGGGGTTCTCTGTCCTTGATCTATAAAAATGAGGACACAACGAGACAACTCAGTCACTGAGAGGAAGATTTCCTATATTCATGCAATTTATTATTTTTGAAAAATCATGTGAATTTTTTTATTGATGTACTTTTCTTGATTTTATGTGTAGAAGTGTCGCACACACGAGCTCCTCTGACTGTAATGCTGTGATATTTTACATTTGTCCTTACTACTGGCTTGCTGAACACAAGGATTCCTCTCAGGTCATGAGTATTTGGTCTTATTTGGAACAAGTTCTGAATGTTGTGGGGCAAAGATTTATTTGCTGCTTTGTACATTATTTGTGCAGTTCTGAGGTCAACCTAATCTTTAAATTTGAGAATATTTAATTTGATAAAACGTGGATTTGATGGTTCTCTTGAAGTAGCTTTATTTATTATCCTTATTGCTCTTTTTTGCAAATTGTATATTGGATGGGTGTGTGTTTTATACGTGTTTCCCCACACTTCCTCACAGCATGTCATGTACGGCAGTATAATAGAACAATAGGGAGTATGTAATGACGTTTGATTTATGAGATCCTTAACCTTGTAGAGAATTGCCAGAGACTTTGATATTTTGCCTTTGATATGAGTAATGTGAGGAATCCAGGATAGTTTGTGATGTATTATCACACCAGGAATTTTATTTCAGATACTCTGTCTAATTCAGTGTTATTTATTGTCAGTTTACTATTGGAAGAATTTGTGCAATTCCCAGCTTTTCCTAGTGATAAAAACCTCCCTTATAGCTATCCATACTACACACAGTAATTATGCAATAAACGATTAACCTGTTGAACCCCAGTGCTCCCGGTTACGGGGGCAAGAGAGAGAATATCTGGTTTAATGGGATGTTTCTTCACTCCAGCAGCAAAAGAAGACCAAAGCTATGCTTCACGTTTGAAACATTGTGATGTATTCCCTTTGACTTTTGTTGTTTTGCTTCCATGATAAAATTGTATTTCCTGTACAGCTCTCTCTTTGTGTGCTTCAAGACCAGTTTCCCATCAAAAATCTCTATTTTCTCCATTATTCGCTTGTTTATTACACACCAGTCTACTGTTGTGTACAGTGTTGTTAGCCGCTGGTTTTTGGGTTGTTTTTTTTTTTTTCCAAAAAATGACTTTTGTGAAAGTTTAAATATTTTTGGTCTGGAATAGCAAAAATTTGGCTTTCTTGTCAAATTATGCCGATGTCTGTCATAAAACCTCTGTGACTTTGTGAAAAACAGAAATGTTTGTGTTTTTCACTTTCTACTATAGAAATCTCTATTTTTTTTACAACTACAATAAAAAGCAAAAAATACCAAACACAAACAACAAATTAAAAAACACAGGACAGTCTGGGTAATGAGCTACCAGGACCTTTTCTGTAATTTCACAATTTCTATTATTTTCTTACAATTTAAGTCCAAGGAGTTGTCCTGACAGATTTCTTTTTTTTGTTACAGCAGCTTTTTATTTATCATGTAGAAAAACAGTTAAATATTTAACTTCTCTACAGTTACAAAAGAGGAGTTTCACTGGTCCGGCCAGCTTAAGCTCAAAGTGGGCTGGATGTGACCCGCAGTGTAAAATTACTTTTTTTTGGTTCTATCACTACTGTGTCAGTTCCCCTTTAAGCTTATTCTTGGATCTACTTTTTGCTGTTTAGTTACTAACTGTCACTTCTTGTTTTAATTTAATAGTTGTCTCATGTGCTTTATGTGTAGTTTGACTTCCCCTCCTGTTTCATTATCTTCATCTGTGTCTCATTACCCTGCTGTGTCCTATTTCCTGATTGCCCTTTTGTGTAGAAATAGTGCTGTCATCCACTCAGTCTTTGTCTCAGTGTCTGTTATCAACCCTGTGTGCCCCTGCATTTCCATGTTGGTTTCGCGGTGCATGCCTATATTCAGTGTTCGGTAATATTTGCCTATATTCAGCCTCATATTCAGTCTTTGGTAAAGACATATGAGGGTTTGTTGCACCTTATTGCACAAATGGGTTATTAATTATTTGCTCCTGGATTTTAAAGTAAAACCAACCTGCTGCCTCATTTACAAACTGATTCTCGCATTATGAATTGAGTTTAGTGAAATGTGTTTCTTAAAACACTTGCCAGAAAGCATGAAAAATAAGTGAATGGAAAACATGGGATTGATGGATTCTGTAGACACACATGCCACAAGTCTGTTTTTCTTTGTTGCCAGTACTTTAAATATCTTAATATTCTCAATATATGGCACACCTGTTCATCTCATGAGGGCACACAGGTAGCACCGTGAATTTGTTTTATTTATTCATCATTTAATGTTAGCTGGTGTGCTCAAATAATTAGTTAAATCTATGGTTAAAGTGTGTGCGTGTGTGTGTGTGTGTGTGTGTGTGTGTGTGTGTGTGTGTGTGTGTGTGTGTGTGTGTGTGTGTGTGTGTGTGTGTACAAATGAGATAAGACTAATTGAGTTTTGTTCAGATTTTAGGTAACAGAAATTGAATCAGATCTTTTTATGAGCATGACAGAAAGATGAGAAACAGGAGGAGAAAGCAAAGTTGCCAAGGATGTGACGGACAGACGAGAGAGCAAAAGAGCTACAGGAGAGGTGAAGCAAGGGAGCGCATCAGATGGACAGATAAGACCAGAGTTAACACAGTTTGTCACAGTTCAAAAGAAGACCTGGTCACACAATAGAAGAAAAGGCCATGAGATCAGAGTTGGCCAGTTTTCTAGACTGAACAAAGTACTAGCAGCACAGAATCTGCCACATAACTACATATTAATGTCAAGCATCTTATTTTTTTCTTAGGGTTTCATACAGAGGTTAGAACTGTTGCTTCAAAGCAAAACTAGACACATTAGGTTAATTGGTGGCGTGTGAATAGCTGTCTGTCTCTGTGTGTCAGCCCTGCCAGTCACCTGTCTCGGCAAAATCTGTGTTGTAGGCTATAGCCACAACAGGATCCTGACTAGATAAGCAGAGTGGATGAATAGATGGAAGTTTGGAAAGTTTGTGCATTAGTGAGCGCAAAGAACCAGTGGAATGCTATTGTTTTAGAATATTTAATTTGATCATGTAATCATTATCTCTCAGTTGTTTTGAGAATTCTTGGTGACATTTAATGTCATTTTTATGTTTTCAAGAAGTAAATGTCAGTAGGTAGAGATTAAGGCAATGTTCTAGTTCAGTTTTTTATTTTATTTTAAATATTAATAAAATTATGTTCCTGTAAATGTGTGGTGTATTGGAGAACAGAAAATTTAAAAGTGAGAACAAATATTTGTAGAATTACAAGTACAAGTACAAATAAAGCTACTTTAACATAATTTGATATTAAAGTAACTTTAATATAACAAGGGTGTAATACTAACTTATGAAATTTACAATTACAATGATTTGCCTATTTACATTGTATCATGTATATTCTACTAAATCAAACATAATTTTGTCTTTTGGTAAACATAAATGTTCCTTGTTTTTAGCTGTGGGACAGCAGTTCACATCATTTCACTAGAAAACTTTATTTCAGTGTATCTCCCTGTCTTAGCATGGGATTCTTAATTAGACAGGGTTAACAAAAGAAGAGCAGCCACCAGGATTCACCCCTCTCTGGCATGTGACACCTTTGAAAGGATGTTCTGACTTGCCAGCCTAGTGGCCATCTCCTGTGATTAATGTGTATGTGCCGAGAGCTTCTTTTGGCAGGGTCTTGTCTGACATGTCTTGAAAGTTCAATTGTATTCATGGTAATCAGTGCTTAATTCAAATGAGAGCATTAGAATTGCAAATGCTAGTAGATGGTTTATAAGTTCAAGTACAGTGGGGTTAAAAAATATCTAGTGGGATCACATGGGTGTAAATGGAATAGAAGAAAGGAGTAGCAGAAATGTATATTGCACAATGGGGACGCATCAGAAATAGAATAGCATGAACTGGGGGACTATATTGTATCTAGGCAGAACAGCTGGTCGATTTTTCTCCGATTATGCATAAATATTCTTTGATCAAAATGAACTCCCAGTCATGTCATCACAGTTCACTTGAAATGCTTGTGCAGATCAACCTGTTAGTACTTAACCACTTTGCAATGTCTCATTTCAAGCACTCTAAACTGTGATAGATAGAAATAGACAATTCCACTTCAGAATTGCCTGTTAATCACTTTGGCATTTTTCTCTCAATGTGCCAAATATTTCTTGGTGTTCAGAGTTTTCATTTGCATGCTAATGAAGGTGAAGGGCAGAAGCCACTAATTACAATCCAGTAAAGGCCTGCCTAATGGTCCACTAAAGACATAGCATGGCTGAGCCCATAATTCCATTATGCAAATGCATAGTCAGGAGTGGAAAACCCACAGTCATTGCAAACTGGATCGACTGTTGCTGGACTTCTTTGCACTTGGTCAGGATGTAAAACAATATACTTGTCTTTGCAGCTTGTGTGAATAATGGCTAAGGACATGTTGCTACAAAAACAAACAAACCCAACAGCAACTAAAAAAAGCAAACAAAAAATAAACACAAACACAAAATCCCACTCCCCTAAATATAGCAGCAGTCGTTTTCTGAAATGCTGTATTTGGATCAATGACTGTGAGTATACAATTGGCACAACTGATGTAATATTGTCCTATTCCACTAACACAAATGTCATGGTCAAAACAAAGAAGTCAAATGTAGAATGAACAAAATTAAGTCTATATTGTTTGATGAAAACTAAAACAAAAAAGTCTAACAAAGACACCTAAAATGAGCACGAGAAGCATGAGAAGCATGCATCCTACAATTACACAGGATTAAATAACAGAGGGGGGAGTAAACAATAAAAACACTGGGCAAGGAATCACAAAGGACACAAGCCAAAGACAACAAGAAAAAAACAATGTACATATTCTTGTATCTTTGATAATGTTTTGCAACTGTTGTTGTGATTTGGCGCTATATAAATAAAAATGAATTGAATTTGATATTATTATCTAAGACCAGGGGCGGAGCGGGGGGGTGGCTTACGGGGCTTAAGCCCGGGTTGTTTTGTCAGAAGCCCGGGGTATTTTGGAGTGTAATTTTTTCATAGTTAGATGCCTGGCTGACAACTGTATAAAACAAAAAGTACACACAATATTCGAAGCACATAGTGCACACTGTGGGAATTTACGACTGTGCGTGAATCCCCCCCTGATATTGGTATGATCCGAGCTCAGGCACTACGCGACTGAGCGAGGGGGCGGGGCAGCTGCTGCCCGTGAGTGCGCTGTTGGAGAAACAGAGCCAGCCATACTAAGGAGAGCTTAAGTTTGACCAGGTACCAAAGCAAATCATTCGTACCGTACAAATAATGTAAATATGACGGTGCATCACGAAAGATTGATATGAAACTGATCACTTGACCAATATTACGTTACTTGCTCTTCAAGTGAATCAACAAATGGCAAAATGAAAAGCCGAACAAATGCTATTTTTTTAGAGTCTTAGCTTACGTGTGTTTATTTCATATTTTCAGTTCTTACCCTCCCCGACTAAATCGGTTTCAGTTATGTACTGAAATATAAGAATGGACATTAGAGGCTTCTTTCAAAGAAAAAACTCAGGTAAATGTTATTTTATATATTATGCTTTGTATGTTGTTCAGTATATTTCTATGCAAAACAAGAGGGGTTTCAGTACACAGCAGGATATTCACATTTGTAACCAGATATTTAAATACACTTTAGGGAGAAAACATAAAACATTTTTACTGCACAACATCAATTTAGAGTAAATTTTTGTTTTAGATAAATATTGAAATATATTTTGAATTAGTTAAATTTCAGAATAAAGAGAGACAGAGCTATTTTTATCACTTTCATCAAATGTAGGAGTACATGTACACTAAATTTATTGTTAATTAATAAGAAAACTGCAGACGATTCCATTCTGAGCTGAAGAAGCTTCTGATAGGTTAGTAGAGTCCATGTGAGTAAATTGGTGGCACACCTGTGGATGCATATAAGGCAAAACACAGAGCCTGTTTCTGTGACATGGGAAAATCCAGAGATGTCAACCAAAACACCAGGAAAAGAACTGTGGAGCTCCATAAGTGTGGCTCAAGTTTGAATACAATTTGGTGCCATTTGCAATTAAGAAACACAGACAGTTTCTCTCTTTACTCTTAAAGTTAACAAATATGTTTTTATATTTATCAATCTAAAAAAATAAACATTTAGTCTGATTTGATGTTACAATTAAAAAAGTGTTTTTATCTGAAGAGTAAATATCTGGTTTCAACTGTATATTTGATGATTGTCAGCACAAAGAGGGAGAGAGAGGAGAACGAGGACAGAACAGATGAACAAGAGCAGGTGAGACACATGTTAGTCAAATGGTTGTTTACCAAAAGTATCACCGTATCATAGGTCCTCATGTATCTCGTACCTAGTGTTTCTTTTTAGGTTTGTTATTTTTCAAATTCTGTATTTATTAAGTTATGCAGGCTTGTTTGCACAACAAGGCTAAATAATTATATAAACTTTTCTCAGTCTAAATAGTGGACTTTGGTAGAATTAAAAAATAAGTGTAGTGCAGGTCTATGATGATTTTTAGTGCTACTATCATCTAGTTCTGATTCTGGTTCTGTCTTGGTTAAGTCCTCAGTAGTCCTGATTTTGAACTGTTGCAGTCCTGTTTTAATTCTGGATCAGTTCTGGGTCTGGTTGAATTGGGGTTTAGTCCTCGTGTCTTGATACAGCCCTGACCTTGTTCTGCCTTGCTGCTTAATTAAAAAACTAGTTTAAGGTGTCCTGCACATGTGATATATATTTTTCCCTATATGAAGTCATTCTTTTTTGAACAGAGCCTATTAATCTTTCAGTCATTTCTACACCCCCCCCCCCCAAAAAAAAAAAAAAAAAAAAAATCCCACATGCATACTACTCTTTGGGCTAAGCCCCGGGTGTTTCAAATGTCTGGCTCCGCCTCTGTCTAAGACCCCGACTCTGCCTCCAAACTAACCCTCACCTTTAAGGAAGCAATACTTTGTCTGCCCAAATACCTCTATGCTCCCTTCCACTGAACACAAAAAGACACAAGTCCATCCACAAAAATTAAAAATCATATCTGATGCCAATTTTGGCCATTTTACTGGATTTCCCTTTCTCACTGCAGTCTTGTTGCGGACCTCAAATGCACACAAAGAACAAACATCAGCTTCTGTCTGTGAAACTGACACGACTTTCTAAATCTGTGTTAAGTGCCACTGTGTTCGTGTTTTAGTGCCCACACCAATACAATCCTTCCTTAGTTGCTGAAAATGAAATTTTGACAAATTTCGATGTATTTTCTATGATCATGCTGCACAACGCATTTAAAATGCAAGGAAACTAAACATGCACATGTCAACTCAAACACAATCACAGAGAAAAGGTTTGGTTTTAATTGTTGGCAACTTCATGATATTGATGATGATATCATATTGCCACTCGAAATGAAATAAGGACTAAGATAATATTGGTTAGATAAAATTTCATATTCTCTAGATAAACCCCCAGTATCACCATTATTAAAAGCTACTGATGAAGAGATAATCTTAAAATGTTGGAAAATACTGAAAGTAAGCGATAACTGCATTTTCATGAATATCAGGGAATAATTCAGTAAGATCACGAACCTGCCAATTCAGTGTGGAACCTTTTTTGGTTTTCACAGCAATGGTGTGTAAAGTGAATGCCATGTTGTCTAATATTTACATAAAAACATTATTATACATCCATGTCTACATGCCTGACTTGTTGCCATGTGATTGGCTGATTAGGTATTTTTTGGAAAATGAGCAGTTGAACAGGTGTACCTAACAAAGTAGCCCATAAGTGTATGTAGATTACATGTAAATCTCCTCATTTTTTCTGCTTAATAGTAATTTTAAATCAAGGTTTGGCAAATTCGGATTGTGTCTAATCCACTTACCACCCACACTTCTTAGACTTCTGACAGTGACTTTTTCCCCTTTCAGAAATGTTCCAACCATTGCTGCCAAGATGCTGTATTGTCACCAGCAAGTCAGGTAAGCATCAGAGCAGTTTTCCCATCCTAGGAATTCAGATAAGATCAGAGAATGCTTCATTTGTAAAGAGGCTTTGGGGTGCAAAGGTGTCAGCCTTGGTGGATTAATTTTAAAGCTGAGGCAATTTGCACTTGTAATTGGTAATGAAGGAGCCATTTGCTTGCACTTTTCAGGGCTTGTTTGCACCACAACCTGATTTGCATAATTTTATTAGGGAAATAAGCAAAGAAGATGTGACTGAGTTGCCAACATGTGCATAACTTGTCCCTGTGAATCGCTGGTTAGACCAATGAAAAGAATCAATACTGATTTTTGTATAAGGCTTGACACTTTGTTGAACACTGTGCTATCAGCACAGTATACATGTGTTTATGCTGGACACCCAATAATCTTACTGTGATCCATGCAGAAAGACAGATACATAAAAAGACCAACGTCCCTTTAGCAGTTCTGTCATTGAGAAATAGTCAAGTGTCTCACTGATTTGCAGCAACCTGTCAATGATCACAGAATCCCTGGGGGAAATACAGCAGCACAGCAGGTGACAGTCATTTAAAATGCTGGCTTGGCTCTGAATCCCTACATCAAAGACGAAGAAATGGGACTAATCTCTATTCAGGTCTTGCTTGTGGCATTCTCTGAGCAGTTATAGAAGGATCACATGGACCCTTCATAATCTGTTTTACAAGCCAAAATTATAGTTAAAAACATTCAAAACAACAGTCTGCTGCATGGGCATTCTGCCCACAATGTAAAAATACCATGGAGTTCCAGCCTATATAAAAATATGTGGCAACAGTACTATAATAGAGTACTTATGTTTTCCTCAAGGAGGGATGCAGGGAGCCCTGGCAATTTGTGACCAGGTGCTGTGGTAAGCCACAGGAAACAAAACAGCAAATTACATCATAACTAAAAATAGACTGCATCAGGGAGGTTTGTGGCCATACTGGTTGGGGGAATTAGTGCAGTTACAGTATGTCCTGGGTTACAGAAATTGTAGAAGCAACAAGAACTCTGACAGCTATATGTATATATATATAATGGGTAATGACTTGCCTTTAGAGCCAATCTCAAGTGGCCTTTTGGCACTTCTCTACTGGCATCTCTTGGAGCTTACCACCTGACTGGATTGGGCTGCTGCAGTAATGACTTACTGGTTTGTTATACAGGGATTCCACTGTACCAGATCAAACAGACAGCAAGAGAGACTGCAAGCCTAAATAAATGAGTAAAAACACGTTTTTGATGTCAAGTATCTGGTAATTGTTTAGTTGGCTGTGGTTAGAACCCTGATGTCACGGTCCCCGTGTCTCTCTGGTTGGCCCACGCTGGCTACAGGTTTTGTTGTTGTTAGTTTTAGTTTTTTGTCTCTCCTCCTCCTCTCTGCCTGGGTGGAGCTCATTACGGGCTCTCACTCTTGGCCCACGCACCCCTGTGGATGGTGTCCACCTGCGGCTGATCTGGCTGATTTCCCCAGCTGCTATTTAAGGCAGTGGCACAGAGCAGCTCACCGCTGGAACGTCGAACCACCTGAGTTCGTGCTCGCGGCATATTCAAAGAAGAATCGCTTACACGTGTTTTATGTTGTGGAACTAACCTTTGACCTTCTGTCTGTAGATTCTGGACCGAATCACCGGACCTGTCCAAGTGGGGCAGTGTGTGGAGTGTTGGAGCGAGTGCGGCTGAAGAGGAGTGCGTGTGTGCGGAGGAGCGGTGGCGGTGACTGAGTGGAAGAGGAAGCGTGTGTGTGGATTCCCCCCCCCCTTCTCTCCCTGGAGCCCTGGACCCCCTCCCAACTCACTGTACATATATTTTGCACTAAGGTGATCCCTATTGTAAATAAATCCCCTTTTGTTTCCTTGAAAGAACTGTCTGCGCGTGGGTCCGTTCAGTAGCCATGACACCTGACAACTCTAGCCCAAGCTACTGCCACATATATAACATGGTATATATTTATATTGTGGGTAACTTTTGATTGACTTGAATACAAAGTGGTGAAAGGGCAGCAAGGATAGGTGGTGTCTGACATTTTAGTACATCACACTAACATCTGAGTACAGAATTCCTCTTCAGAGCAGCCTGTTGACAAGTAAATACACCTGGAAGCACCAATGGAAACTGTGACTGTACTTAACTTTCTAACCTTAGTATGGACTAAAATAGCATAATACGTGGAATAGTAATTATGGCTGGAATCACCAGGGGAGAGATGACTGAGTAGCTAAAGCCAAAAGTCTAAGACCCTGGACATCTGCTTTGAAAGACAAAAGAAAAAATTAAAACTTTTCTTTCCAGTCCATATGGCCAATTAGAAGAGAAATCCTTAGTGAATTTGGCCTTAATTATTTCTCTACCTCTTACAATGAATGGAATCATTTTACCGTAAAGGACTTCTAATCAAGGAAAAAATGTCATATTACAACTACTCGTGGAAATTGTGTAGGAAAGTTTTCAACCACAGATGTGCTTAAGAACACCTTGCTATAGGCAGGTTTAGGAAAAAAACACAAATCCACTTATTGTGAAAGCATCTGTTGGAATGTATTATGACTGAATAAACTCACTGTCAAATGCATCCCCTTTGGGTAGTTTACAAAGCAGCCTCTTGATGTGAATAAATGATTCTGGTTACCACGATTGAAATCTGTAGAAGAGAAAGGCCTGCAGCCAGCATGCATTTAGTTATTCCTCTATATAACAAGCCAGTGACTTGCTGTAGCTCCTCCGGGACTGTACCATATCAAACACTTCCAAACACTACACACAGGTATGCCTGCTCATAGGTTTATGAAGCCATAAGCCTGATATTCATAGATTACAAGCATTCTTTCTTATCCACACTAGCTCTTATGAATTTCATTTTGCTATGGTCTTTATTAGCTTATCAGCACTTATTTAGTGTGAAATGCAAAAGCGCCCAGAGAGCTGAGTTTTATGTTACCAACTGTGCAAACTGAAAGTCTCATACATTTGCCAATTGTTTTGAAGAATCTGAGTTAGAATTAAAATGACTTTTAAATGTATTGCTTTCCAAATCTTTTCTGTGAAGAACCCCAATAGGAACTACATTTCTTCAACCCATGAAGAAAACTGCTCCCCCTGTCCTGTTATTAGACTGTAATGAAGATTTTGTCTTTAATTAAATGCAATTTTACCAATACTGCCAGCTGTTTGCCGCTTTCTGTTAAGTCTTTCAATGCCTTCACGAGATTTCTATCCAAGTGTGCTCTTTTCTTTCACAAGTCCTGCTAGTGTCCTTGAATGAGAGCTGCTTGTATGAATGAGCCATGTCATTTAGGAGATAAAGACTGAGAGGAGAGACATTTAACCTCCCGCTCCTCTCGTCTTTTTGCAATCTAACCTCACGCGCTGTAGGTCTCAACTTGCTCAGTCTGAAATGTAATGCTCTGTGCATAGCAATGGCCCCGTCTTCAGATGCTTTTGGCCTATGCAATCCCTCTCAGTCATTCTTCATTACACAAGAGATGGAGAGGCTCATCCTATGCCATATTGCTCTGACTCCTTTACCAGCAACGGTATTTAGATGGTCTCATTTCTCTCGCTTTCACTCTGCCTTTCATCATGAAAAGGTGTTCTAGCTTGGAACACACATCTAAGCCCTTTTATTTTTGTTCTTGTAGTAATCAGCTGAAAAAAAAAAAAAGAAGAACCTGTGTGTGCAAGTGTGTGGTTGCATGGGGTCAAACCATGGCAAGATGTTTATTCAAGGGATATGATACCATTCAATGTTTCCCTTTTGCTCAACAAATCACAGGAAAAGATCAGCAAAAATGTGTTTATCTCCCAAAACTCTCTGTTTTTACAGCTATTTACTGCAAGACGGGGTATGTGTTTTTGACTCAAATTAAACTACTGTGTCTATGTTTATAGTAATGCACTGGCACATCACACACTGTAATTGCATGGCTTATTTATGTGTTTTTGAGTACAATGGCCAATATGAAAGACTGTATCAAAGACTATAGTTAAATGAATATTTAGGTCATTAGCTATGCTATCATATGCTATCACTCCACGCTTCACATTCATTGTTTCTCATGGCTGTTCACTCTGGTAGCACTATATTTCCAATGACAAAATGTTAAGTCATCCACTCCCCATTTGCATAAAGTGCAAAACTTGCAGATGTTGATCTAACCTAAAGCCAGATTCAGCAACAGCATGCCACATCTCATGCCTCAAATGTTCTCTAAAATACTGCAGTTACAAGAAAACATGGAATATGGTTTTGATTTGAAATCAAGGAGCAAACAGTCTGTATGAGGTTTGTCCACACAGGTGCAGCTCATAGGAGACGGAGAGAACCTGTCACTCATTTATCTTTACTTTCTAATGGCTTGTCTATCAAGAGTCCAATACTGGGAAGTGAGGTCATATCTTCGAGGAAGAAGGAAAAAAAAAGCAGACTTTATATAAAAATGGACAAAGCCATCATGATTTATTTTATGTTTTCTGGTTAGTGTTAGCATTTTGGTCATGTAAACATTTTGGAGTCCATGTTTAGGCCAAAGAGTGAAGTGCTAAGTTTTAAGTTTTGAGCTTCAGGTCAGTGACTTGTATCTGGTACAGTAACCATCAAAACAACTACACGCACAACTTTAAGGCCCAGATTATAATCTGTTGTTGGACATGAATTATGGATGAGTTGTCATTCATAAAAGACTGCTTAATTAGATTTACATCACTCTAATCCATCCAGTAAAAATCTACCAAATCAAACATGCAGAAGTGTGGAGAAAGAAAGAGAACATGCAAACTTGAACCAGGATCTTCTTTCCTGTGAGGCAAGAGTGCTAACCCTTGTGCCACCATGTTTACTAGGTGCTGTTTTTCCTCATACCCTAAGTGTACCTTAAAACGTGAGAAGAAGCAGCAGCTCCTTGAATAGCAAGTTAAGGGATCACCCAAGTAGCAATGATAATCCGAAAAAAAAAAATGCATTAAATTTCATGAGAATACAATAATGGGATATTTCAGTAGAACCAACCAACCTATACTGTCACCTGAAGAATAATGCTGCTATGGTGACAAAAAAGAAATTAAAAGGGCTGGCATTTACAATAAGAAAACAAGGACAATAACATTAGCTTTGTCATTTAACTATAGCTATTCATTGTAAACTGTACAAGCCTATTTTTAAAAGAGCAGGGATGCTGTGCAAAATATAAATAAAACGGAACGTGATAATTTGTAACTCATGTAACTGTCTTGGCTGTTTAATTTTACTCAGCAGATGGTGCTTTCTTTGAAAGACACTTGTTTGTACAGAAATTTAAACTGCTCATGCACTTTGATGTTTTTGTTGAGCAGGAGTCAGAAATGTTACAGAGAATCCATGACCACCCATGCTGATATAAAAACAGACATTTCTAATACCGTTTCAAACACCAAAGTGTTCTGTGCAACTTTAGTTTCTATGACTATGACAACTCCAAACAGAGACAACTTTAAATAGAAAAGCACCAATGAATGGAGCGATTCCATGTGAAAGGAAAAAGTGGGTGTTTTGCTGTGATTTGAGACAGCTGTCTTAGGACGTTTTCTGAGATTTCTGTTTTATTTCAGTTTCTCAGCCCCAAATTGTCACCTGAGGTGGAATTAGATGAATTCAAGTGTAATCGGCGATTCAATTTTCAACATAATCTTCTCACAAGCCCTTGAACAAAATGTGAAAATAAAATGCTGGTGACAACCCCTCATACATTTATGCAATAGATCAAGTATTAGGGTATTACAACAAGTTGACACATGTGCCGCAACCTCCCTGAAGTCACAACACAATATTCATCTCTTACAGCTATAAATGGATCTGCAAAGTGTCTGTTATTGTTTGATAAGTCCCACCATGAAGAGATTTAGGTGCGCTGTCTGACACTGAAGTTGGATTAGGGTTGAACTTGTGCTGGAGTGACTAAATTGCATATCACTTTTTAGCCTGAAACAGTTGAAAAGCTGCAAAAACAAACAAACGAACACCAACGTCATGCTCCAGAGCTTTTCACTCAAAATTAACCGCACCTTTTCACATGACCGTCCTCCATCCATATGCATTTTTAAAGTGTGACAGCTGGATTGCAGTTGTTTTAGCTTGCTCAGTTGGACGACTGCTATTTGGAACAGCTTTTTTTTTTCTTTTTTTCTCGTTATTCTGGTGCTGGCAGTCAGTGCTGCCTGGTTTGATAAATAACCCTAAAGCGCTTTCCACCCACTACCCCAATCCAAGAATATGTGCATTTCTGCAGTCCCTTGCTTGCATTTGATAAGACAGTAAGTGGTGAATATTCCTCCCAGTGATGAAGACCATCAGCCCGCTGTGGCTGGTTTTAGGATCAGATACAAAGAGGCCAGTGGGAGTTCAGTGGCAGATGGTTTTAAACAAGAACTGGGTGGTAAGCTTTGATTGACAGCTCCTCAGTGCCACCCTCCCCTACAGCTTCTAGTTCTCAGTGATGGCTTAATGGTGTCAACAGGAGAGATAGGGTCCTGACTCTTTTATCTGGACAAAATCTTAGACCCATCACCTTCTCTGTTTGCAGTAATTGCAGGAGCAGTGTGGAATCTGTGGGGGGAAAAAGGCAAAGTAAAAGCCAAATCAAAAGGCTCAGCTTCAATCCACTTGACCGAGTGGGTCAACGGAAATAAATGACTTTCCTTTGACCGCCTGTACATCCATCTCTTCAGTGTCACCACTGTCAAGGACACTGGGGCCTGTCTCTGCTGCACTCCTGCGCTGATAAAATGAAAACAGACTGGTTGTTAAGAAAAATGCAGTTGGTATTTTGTGTCTGTCACCTCTCTTATCAATGAGGAAGAATCTATCTATAACACGCCGCACTCTCATCACCTCCAGCTGTTGATTACACCAGAGAATAATGCATAAAAGAATGTGCCAGATGTGTGAACACACAAACACACACCCCAAAAGAAAAAAAAAGTGGGATTCCTCCACATGTAGGATCTGTGTTGGCACATCTGTTACTTTCAAGTTCAAGGATCCTTTAGTGTGAACGTGTGTGTCCACAGACAGTGTGGATCCACTTCACTCCCCACCTGAGAAATAGAAGGAAGCAAGAGGTATTGGCATGGGCAGACATGGCAAGTGGCAAAGCAGATGGCTCTCTGCTTACGATCGTTTCCTCTCCCATAATGCTTCAGGAGCGCAGCGCACGGAGCACATATTACGCTCTGTCTCCCCATGGGAAGAAAGTAGCTAGAGGGTGCTCATTTTTAAGGAACGAACAAGCCCAAGCGCTGTGCAGAAGCCCTAATTGTTTTCTAGATACCCAGTTCCACTTGTATTTTTTTGAAGCATTTAAAAAAGACACATCAGAAAAAGCAACATTTGCATGTAGTGTTGATGCAGCAGATGATACCTTTCCTTCCTGTTAAGCCACCTACCTCGTTAGCCACCTTGCAGCCGGTGCCAATGAACTGGACGACAAATCCAATTGGAGCTTTTCATGATGTTCCCCTTCTTCCTGGCTCCCCCAGTACTCTATTCTTTTCATTGGCTGCCCAGGCACCAGATGGAGCCCGTCGTCTCTGCTCCACCCCGGGGCTCTTTCTCTCCGTTTGCGTAGGTAGAGCGAGACCTGTTTACACTGCTGCAGCCAACACACACACAGGGGTACTTTACCTCTTTCTTTTCATCTCTTTTAAATGCTCTCTTGGTCATATAGTGATCTGTTCTAATTGTTCTGAAATCATGGGAAGGTTATTACAGCCGCTTACTTTAATAAAGGCGCATTTTTCTTTATTATTACTTGCTGTTTTATGACACTCTTCTTGAATGCAGCAAATACTCCCTTCTTGTTTGTGTTCATCATAATGCCTCAGAAATTTCCATCCAAGGTTACCTGGAGCTCGATGACAGAAAAGCTGCAAAACAGAACATTGTTCATTAAAACTGACAGAAAGCTGTGCATTTGCTTTGTGCTTCCTACAGCAACAACTCCACAAATAGCAGATGGTGGTCATCTGGTTTGAAAATGTGAAATCATTTGCTGCCCTACTTCTGCTGGATGCTACAGAATATCAGAGAAATTGCTTGTCTTGATTCATACCCACATTTAATATTAAATAACATAAAACAACATGCAATATATAGAGACTACTTGGATGTCAGATATGAACACGCAAAGGAGGCTAAAGTATTTAAAAAAAATAAACCCACACAGTGCAATCTGGATCTTTTCAGATGCTCATCTGGCAGTCTGGCACTCCCTTTCACTGTCTGTAGATGGCAGAGAAGAACACTAATCTGAGTTTTGGCCATTATCACACAGCTTATAACTGAACGCAGCTGATTCAATCGCATTCAAAATGCTGGAAATTATAATAAAATGACGAAATTTCTTCAATCTAAGCAGGTACGATCTGAAAAAGATAAACCCCATAAGGATTTCCACCCTCATTTAAAGCTTCCATCATTCAGTGTAATAGGTAAAAGCCAAAGTACTGCTGAGGACAGCAACCTGCCATCCATCACTATTTTACCAACACTTGTATGATTACACAAGCTGTCATTGACTAACATAAATCAAGAACTAAACCCTCGAGGTTATAGAATAAATCAGCAAACATTAGCAAGGCCTCTCCATTTTTCAGATAATGAAGACAGGTTTATAATCATCTCACATTCAACCCAATATAAAACCCCATGGTAAATAAACCATCGTTTTTCATGCACTCACTCACTAACTTACTTCATGATGTGCCTGAGCTCTAAATAATCGTTCTATGTGTACACATCGATATATTTCACCACAGACAGGTCAAAAGGCATTATCCATGCCTTCTGCTGCAGCTAAGAAGAGTAGCTGCTGCAGGTGTTTGTCTGTGTGAGTGGGTGTGCACGGCGCATCTGTGTAGGTGCAAGCCTACATGTGTCTGTGTGTGAAATGTAACAGCTTTGACTGGCACAGCACTGCAGCGTTGTAATTGGCTTTTGGAGAGAGGTAAACAGGACTGCAGCCACGTGGAGGGCAGCTGAAGATTGACCTTCAGAAAAGCGAACGAAAAGAACGGACCGGTGGCTGCCTTGGGCACTGTGTTGCTGTAGCTGTCATCTGACTGCAGCTTTGACACGGTTCCTGTTATTTTTATTTTTTTTTAGGCAGTGGGAACGCATAGAAGGGTTATGATAATCAGATCGAGCTTTCAATATCCCCATTACTCATACAGAACACCTTGTAAAGAGGACACCTTCCTCGAGGATGACTGAGTTCCTCGTGTGATCAGGGTCATCCATGTTTCTCCCTCTGATAAGGCTGGGCAGCGGTAGTGTCTCTTGGCTGCGGCGGTGCACTTTGGCGCTGGAAGTGTGATTACTACATATCTGCAGAGGTGAAAGCAAGACACCCACTGAGAGCTTCTAAAAGGTGTCGAAGGGAGGGTGATGGTGTTGTATGAGCTTTCAGCCAGGGAATTTTGCCTTCCTAACCAAGGGGAGAGACCTCACTCTCTGTGGCTGCTGGCACACGGATGATGACAGGCTATTTGTTGAACTAATTACTCAGTGCATATTATAATGTGGCTTTATGTGCATCTGTGTTATAAATCAAAATGTTTGGCTTTGCAAACTCTGGAATATTTAAACAGATATCGAGTTGGATTATGTAGTTTTACACCCTCTCTTGTTCTTTCTCATACAAATACACACGGTCCTCCCTCCTTCGCCATCTGCTTGTATATACAGTATTAATGGGAGCCAATAATGGCCCTATGCTTGGTTTACAGTGGCAGTTTGTGACGGATGGTAGAGAGTTTAATTGGGAATAACGAGGCTGTTATTGGGACATCATTCGCTTACCAGGTGGGTGAAATGGGCACACGCTCCAAGTGCACTCGCTATTGCAGTGGTTCTCATACAAAAGATAAAAGCACAGTATAAAGTGTTGTTACTGAAAAGGTGGCGTTATCACAGTTAAAAAATGTTGCCATCTACATCACCCCTTTTCATTCCTGTCCTGGACAGAAATTTGTGATAAATACAAAGAGCAGTGTAGTACGCTTGATTAGCTTCAGCTAAGATGGCCGGTCCTGTACACTGATGACTTTGTTCCACTCAATCTTAATTAGGAAGTGGAGATGCTTCCGCAGGTTTGATGAGGTCAAAGTCATTCATTTTCCAGCTCAGCGGGGACCTTTCTCACGTCTCCCTTTTGTATTGACACTAGGGGATAATCATATCGGTGACCTCTCTCTCGCTCAACTATACCTCTGCCTCTTGCCGAGCAACACAGCGGCTGGTCTCGCCTGAGCTGCGAGGGAATCAACGCCCTCCTCTACTTCTGCTGAAGAGAGACGGAGAGAATCAATCCACTTCAAGGCTTCTAATGAAAGAAAGGGGAGAGTCAGAGTAAGGGTGTGTTGCCTAATACCGCTGCTGGCAGATAAAGGTGTTGGTTACAGCAACAATTAACCTGCATCTGTTTTCGTTACCGACACATCAGCCATGACATGCTGATTTCCGGGGTAATAAATGGCGGCTGATCGAGCACAGGCAGACCCGTGAAGGAAGAGTTGCAGCCCAAAACACTGAGCCTACATATTATACAGTAGCTAACTTTTCCTTGTGGCTGAAATTGAAATACAGGCAAAGGGAAAAGAGAGTTCGTCTTAGCTAAAAGAAAAAGTGAATTAATAGCAGACCATATACACTTAGCATATAATTGTGTAGCATGTGATTTTCCACACTGTAGTGTCGTCTCATGAAATAATATTTGACTGTGCTAGCCATATGACACTGCCCATTATCAATATTGTAACTTGTATTAATGTTTTAATGGCATCTCACAGTATTACAGACACACTGACGTTATTCCTCTACATTCCCTAGATCGTACAATAATGCAAGCCCAATCATGTCTGAGAGCAAGAGCATCATGTCAGTCTCCTGCTACAATTTAGTACCTGATAAGGGAGCTACTTCAGTAACTTCCAACAAGGCAAAACAATTTCTGCTAATGGTGGAAACAGCAAATGTTTTTCACCCAAGGGATAAAAACAGAAAATAAAAGCAGCTGGTGATGAGAGACTCAAAACTAAACAAATGACTCAACTGAGCATTTTTGGAGTACTCACTACGTCATATGTCAGGAAGAGGAAACGGTGCAATGAAGTTACTGATGCTGTCACATGGCACTAAAAAGGACCTGTTGTTAGAAAGCTCAACCCAAGATACAACATTCCAGGTGGAAAACATTTTCAATTCCAGTTTGATTCTGTGATACTATTGTACAGCTTTTGTACGCAGCTGTTGTGCAGTTTACAAGGTGAAGTGACTAAAGCATTAAGCAGTTATGTTATACTTTTACTTAAAATGTTCAGAGAAAACACTACCAGGCTTACTGTTGTGATTACATTTGTCATATGCTTTGTCACCATATTGTACTGTGCATTGCTGGAGTTCCTGGCATCTTATTGCAGGTCAGATTTTGAATTAGGTAGTCTGTCATCAGTGACAGTAGCTAATATAAAAGAAGGATGGAAAATGTCCTTAGTTTACTTGCACTTATAAAAACATGCTGACTGAACTGACAGATATAATAGTTTTTGTTCTACATGGTCATAAATATCCATCCATTCTGTTCCGCTTATCTGGGTTGGAGGGGTGCTGGAGGCTGTCTCAGCTAACATACACCCTGGACGGGTCACTAGCCTGTGGCAGGGCTAACAGAGAGACAGACAGCCATTCGCTCTCACATTCATATCTATGGGCAATTTGGAATCACCAATTAATCTAACCCCAATAAGTGCATGTGTTTGGACTCTGGGAGGAAGAAACCTACACAAATACATTAAGAACGTGCAAATCCTACACAGAAAGACCCTGGCCAAACACCCCTGGAGTCAAACTCAGGATCTTTTTTCTGTGAGGCAACAGTGCTACCTCCCGTACTACCCATCAATATCACAAATTTCCTTAAAGTGATATATTTTAAGGCTATGTTGCCCACCCCTACTAGCTTTTGTGTTTTGTGAAGAAAATGATCTCTAACCAGACAATACACTGCATAAATTAACATAACAAGTAAACTCTAAACAATGTCACATCAGGTAATGTGTGATGCTGATGACGTGACCTTCTACTGTTGAAAATTGTTTGGCGGTCTTTCCCTTTTTGCAATGAAACCCAGATGGTGGCTATTGAAGGTGAGCCGCGTGCAGCATTCCACACTCAACTTTTTACTCTTGACAAGTACACTGACTTCTAATATAACACCAAATACCAACATGCAAATACCAAATGAGATTATGGTAGAAAGTGACGTGAGACACAGCATATGTGTTTGACATTTCTTTTAGTTAGTCATTTGTTCAGATGTTGCTGTTCTGTGTCAACTACTTACTGTCCTAAGATGAGTAGGAAATGATGGTTTTTGAGTCTCAATAACACAGCTGGATGTCTATGAAAGAGAAATATCTACAGAGAACTAAATGTACTGCATATTGAACCCCACAACACTGATTTGCCAGTTATTTAATCTTTGCATTGTATAGACCTAACCGTAAAAGACATTTTTAGACCATGGCATCGTTTTTTTTCTTGTTTTTCTTGTGAGTTTGCCTCTGCACACTGCTGCAGCTGATTTTAAATCAGCAATCAAGATGTGGATGAATTGCAGATTTTAGGCTTTAATTCATGGGTTTTAACAAAAATATTGCATTAAGTGTTTAGACAACAGAGGCTTAACGGTAACTGAACAACTGACAAGCATCTTGTTGGCTATGTGTGACCTGTCCTCTCATTATCAAGAAAACTCGACTTGTGACTGCAGGTAGTGAGCATGAACTTTGAGAATGATTTTTATTCAGTAGCATATGTATGATGTTTAGAACAAAACTGAGTATGTCAGTTTTTCTTCATAAACCAGAAGAATTTTTTGGGTGCATTCATGTTTTTGCACATAACAGTGAATGTGATGCAGTGACAACATTGTTTCATGTACACAGCTCTGTCTTTGAACAGAGAAGCCCACCTTCTGTCCAAGGGACAGCTAATCAGAAGAAGGTGTTTGTGAACTGAGGGGCTGCATTAAGTATGATATAAATAAGAGTTATTTTGATCAGATATTCATGCACATCTACTAAAAATATGGCATTAGAAGTGGGCATATTAGCCCCACTTTAAGGGTAAAATCACTGGTCCAGTGTGGAACTGGAAATGTAATCTATTAATTTAACCAGTAGCTTGTATGCAACCACATCCTTCCTCTTAACATGGATTTCTTGCTCTGTCAATTTGAAAACAGTACAGCTCCATCCATGAACATCAATGAATCAACATAATTTTGTGGCAAGATACAATTTTGTGGGTGTCTAATATTTTAGCAGCTGCATTTAGACTAGCAGGCAGACAATGAACACGGTCCAACAGCTTACATTCTATGTGTATTCTAAAATCTACAATGACACTTTATTTGGAGGCCAGTTTGGACATGCAGTGTCTGGTTAAATTTTGCGGTGTTTTACTTCCTTTAGCCTACAAATAAACTAACCTGTAAAATTTCTTTCAGCTTTTAACAATGTCTTATTGAACCTCTTTTTTCCTATTTCTTTAGCAATGTCTCAGCAAAATCTATACTGAAGTACACCATAGCTTTCTTTTATGATGACCTGTGTAGTTATGATCTTTCAAATCTTTACTGTGATGATACCATATAAGAGAAATTCATTTTGATAAGACTCCAATATGTAGTTTAGTCAGATGTGATAGGTAGGCTTTCAACAACTAATGCCACCATACCAGTTTCTATTTCTATCAAAGCTATAACCCCTTCTCTCAGTGGCAGGCACAGACCTGAAGACTATTTTGTCCCTTTAAGAACTGATGTGTACAGGCAACACTCAGGAGCTTACTCTTGATGCTTTTTGTCCAGTTTGGTGCAAGAACAGGCAAGTCTCCTGAAAAGCACTTCAAGCAACCTGTTGTCCAGGCTGTGTAGGTTGGAGAAACTTGCTGGAGCTTATCACAATAAAGGCATAACAAAGAGTGCATACTGAAAGTACACTGCAAACAACTGCAGGGTGTTTTGAGATAGCATTGTCTAAGGAACTAGATCTTGGCTGCAAGACGCTGCATTGCTTGATAGGCATATTCTCTCTTAGTTTTCCTCTTTTTTTTACTGTGTTGCTATTTTTGCCTTGTCTTTGTACAGGGATTTGTATTGGATCCAGCTAATAGGTGAACTGGAGATATTATAGGATTTGCTAATGTTTGTTGCAGGCTTATTGAGCCGTCTCGCACCTTTTTTTTATCTTGTATTCCTACCAGAAAACCTGGCGGTGTAATGGTGGCAGATCCACTTCTACTGAATGTAGTGGTGTGATGTGTTAATGGTGTGTACTTTTATGTCAGTTGCTAATGTTTGGTTTTGCTGTGGAAAGGTCACAGCACACGTGTAAGCAAATAGGTGAGTCCTTGTTTGTTACATATTGTGTATGTGTTTTTATTGTTTTTAAATTACCCTAAAACTGATTCAAATGATTTCAAAAACAAAAATACAGCAGCATATGGTTTTGAATGTGAGTACTTACAATAATGACCTATTTGATTTGTCTATTTCTTTTATTTGACAGTCAAAGTAACATGCTCTCTTGAAAAGAGAGCAATTTGTGGGAAGTGGTTTCTTTAACCACACAAATGCTTGCTGTACACACTATTAAGCCTCACAGTGGCTTTTCTCTCTCTCTTTTACACACACACACACACACACACACACACACACACACACACACACCACTGCAGTTCTATATCTCTATCTTGCATTACCAAAAGACACTCCTGGGCAGACGTCTCCCCCAGAGGCTAGTCTGTGCAGAGGGACGACTTGATGGAGTGCTGCAAGTTGGCGGAAGGACAGGCCGCACGGCCAGGGGGACTTGGACTGTGACATATTACCTTTGGAGAGTAGCAGCAGGGCCACTCACAAGAAACCTATTAGCAGAAGTATCTGTAGCTAGTACATACACAGCTCAGGTGTATGTAAAAACTAACACTGTAGAACTTCTGGCAGCATCCTTAAACATAAACACACACTGAATATTCACAACCATCAATTACTTTGTACACAAAGACTGATATGAAATTGCGCACAATAATACCACCAAGCACTGTGTTAAAAATGTAACATTTCTCAGTTTTCCGAGAAATGACTACAAGCAAAATTGGGAATTTACACATATTTATTGAATGGGCTAATTCACTGAAGCAGTAGGTTAGCCCAGAGGCCATGTTTTATCATTGGGGATCGACTGCAGCTGCTCGGCGTAGCAGATCACCCTGACACCTTTGAGAGAGACAGAAAAAAAAGGGACGGCAGAGTGGAGCACAAAAACAAGAACAAATGGGTGTACAACAAGCAGGCACTTATAGACATACAGTCAGGTGAGCGTTTGGAGTGTGTACTTATATTATCACAAATGTTTCAAACAATGTTCGATGGCAGAGAAATCCACTATTTTTTTTTTTTTATCTTCCACCTGTCAATGACATTATCGACTTAACTTGTAAGGTGATCTTACAAGTAAATTTATCCCATGTAAATACAGTAGCTTTACACTGCTGTGTACTACTGATCTGGATTCAGGTTGCAGAGGGAGCAGTCTGAGCAGAGAGAAGTACAGATTTCCCTCACCCTGGCAACATTTGGGGGGACAATAGCAGCTAGCAGAGCGATCTAATCTCTTAAGTCCTGCATCTGTCCCAGGGCCTCCTCTCTGTAGGACATGCCCAAACCACTTCGTCTAGGAGCCGTTCAGAAGGCATCCTACTCAGATGCTTAAACACCTCAACTGGCTCCTTTTGATGGGAAGGAGTAGCGGCTCTAATTTGAGTCTGTCTTGAATGACCAAGCTCCTCACCCGATCTCTAAGGAAGAACCCAGCCACCCTCTGAAGGTTACTCATTTCCACTGCTTGTATCTGCAGCCTCATTCTTTTCATCACTACTCAGATAAGGGCTGGACATAACTGGTTGACAGTTTTGGTGCAGTGTCTGCATCACTGCCAACACATCCGTCTGTGAAACTCATGCTGCACTTTCCCTCTTGGTGGGTTGTTGTCTTCACCTGGGGTAGTAACTTGGCAGTTTTCCAGCTGAAAACCATGGTCTTGGACTTGGAATTGTTGCAAGCTGGAGATCGCCATCTGATGAAGCCAAATGAACCACAAAGTAGAGCCCCTCTCTTCTGTCCACAAAAATTATGAAGAGAATCAGTGACAATGGGCTCCCCTGGCACAGTCCAACACACACTGCAGGTAATCTAAACTAAGCTAAGCTCTCAGTAGCTGTACATAAACCGAATGGCCCATAACAATGGGCCACACATACCATACACTCGAAGCACTCCCAACAGTGGTAGAATGCCTTGTCCAAGGCCACAAAACACATGTAGACTGGTTGGGCAAACTCCCACAAACAACAGTCGCTCCATTATTCTGAGACTAGATTCCTCCTGAACCTGAGGTTCGACTAACGGATGGACTCTCCTGTCCATTAGCATGGCATAGATTTTCCCAGCGAGGCTAAAGAATCCGATGCCCTTGTAGTTGTAGCACATCCTCTGGTCCGCCTTCTTAAACAGGGGAACCACCACCTCAGTCTGCCAGTCCAGAGACACCACCTCGGATCTCCCAGATTTCAATGTGTTTGTTCAAAGGGGGTCATTTCATGGTTGGGGCTTTCTCTGTATTACAGTAGAGTTACACCTTACAGTATAAAGCATTTTGAAGTGACTGCTGTTGTGATTTGGTCCTACGTCAATGGAACTGAATTGAACTGAAATTAACTGAACTGAATTGATAGTGAGTTGCACACCTCATACCCTCTGCTCCCATTACAGAAGTGGGATTGAGTGAGTTGGAAATGTTTTTTCCACTGCCTGATCCTCAGTTGTAGTAGGAGAAAAGGAAAAGGGCACCTTTTCCCCCTCCTGAATCATCTGACAGTTTGCCAGAATTGCTTTACAACCAGCTGAAAGACTTGTCCCATAGTCTCACGGAACTCCTCCCACACCCGAGTTTTTGCATCAGCCACTGCTAGAGCTGCGTTCCACTTGTGTGAGTATATGTCAGCTGCCTCTGGAATCTCACAAGCTAACCAAGCCAGATAAAACTCCTTCTTCACCTTGATTGATCATCTCTGGTATTCACCTTCTGGTTCTTGGATTACCGCCATGACAGTAGTTGATTTACTTGTAGTTTGAGTTGCCATTTTATGAGAGCTCAAAAGAACATAGGGACTACATTTGGGATTGGATCGTGCCATTTCTGTCCAACTCTGTTCTCCACTGCATTTAAGTATTCCAAAAAATTGTTTTTATAACTCTGCAGCTTTGAAGTTGTTTATGTGGATCTCACTGTCTGATGTGGCAGGTACATGAAAAACTCTGAGGAAAGACCGCTATCAGTAACAAAAAACAACACACAACACTTGTTTTTCTACCTACCTACTGATGTTCACTGTGAAGTTGTGTCTTTGTGGATGATCCAGTGATACAAATGTGAAATTACAGATAAAAACAGTCAAATTGCACCTTATATAAAAGGTACTTTTGTAATTTTGGAGAGGTTTGTGTGAACGCCATTTTAGGTTAGCTTAACTTAACCACCTTACAAGTGCTTCTTTAATCTTTGACAAAAGAATTATATACCGGTTTATTTCTTGGCTGGGACCAGTAACTTCCTGGAGACTGTGCTACTGCATGCATTGACACATTTGGCTGCACATGGTTATCTGAGCTTATAACCACAATCTGCCAAGTCAACAACAGTATGGCTCCACTAATAATAGACAACAATCCTCGTATGTTGATTCCCCCAGTCTGCTAGTTTCTGGCTGTGACTAAGACCAGAGTCTGCTGTGTGAACTATACATATGTACATACATCTCTAGAACATCAAAGCAGATTAGCATGTGTTCATCTTACACTGTAAGGAATTAGACCCAGGGATTTTTGAATTATGTGAACTTCAAAATCACTGCAGTGATACGGTAATCCAAAATCCAAATAGGACTGCTTAGGAATGTGAATACAAATAGTGTGCTTGAAGTAATTATTACAGAGTCCAATGCTGTTGTGCTTCTATACTTATATAGAATAGAGAGAAAAAAACATGTTTGGCTGCCCTCATGTGGATTTGACAACAGCAATGGATTACCATAAATTTGTTTTATAGGAACATATTTAGAGTCGAAGAATGTAAAAAAGAGATTATTACAATCTCTGGGTGTTGGGATTTCTCATGTCACTGTTTCTTTCTTTTTTTCTAGAGAGATATGAAGAAGGAATGGAGGGAGGGCAGAAAAAGGATTCTCTGCTGAAGCAGACATTCTCTTTCTTGAATAGCAGACAATTTCACACAGACCACAAATGTGCCAAACATGGACAAGGCCACTGTCATGACAGCTTGTCTTCTTTATGTACTCCTATCTTAATATCATTTCAGAGCAGGTTTGTTACATCACCTATAGATTTAATTTAAAAACAAACTGTGTTTTTGGTGCAATCAACATTTTTGATTTATTCAATTAATAGGACTTTACCTCTATAAAATATATGATTGATAATACAGTCAAAATGTCCATAAAAATGTAACACCATTAACTTCACCCTTGTGCACAATAATATATTTATGAAAAAATAGGAGTTGGTTTGGTAAGATAAACAGCTGGTGTCACTGACTCTGTACTTCAGAAGAGGATGGCATGGCAGGATGATGTAAAAAAGTAAAGTCAAGAAAAAAACAAGCTCAAACCATTTTTCATTTCACTGGCAGAGTGAAAGCTTCATTTACGGTGCATCATGCTGAAATTGAAAATGTGCATAAAGAGAGATGGATGAATACACATCATGTAAGACATTTCCAAGACCATTAACTTTGATGTTAAATTCATGGTAAACCTTTCAATTCAGCTGGAAGTTTAGATGAGAAATCAAGGGAGCACCAAAACAGAATTCAAAAATCTAAATGATTAAACTTCTGAACTTAGTAGCGGTTTTATTACAACATTAACTCAGTAGCTCTGAATAAAGTAACGTACATAAGTGTTTCAATCACAGACACATTGAGTTACTGGCAAACCACTATTAATAAGTTAGACAGATTTATTGTGTGCATTTCTAAACTTGAAGGAGCAAAATGTCCACCAAAAAAACCCCACCCAAAACTGTTGCACACACTGATATGTGACAGTTTCAGGAGCATCCCTGTTGTTGCAACTATTACTGCTGTTCTGACGCTGCTACAACATTTATTGCTGACCTTTGGCAGCGCTCGAAGATTGGTGACAATCAGTGTTACCTTAGCCATGTCGAGCAAGCAAACACTGAACTTAACCCTGGTTTTCTTCACTTGGATTTGTGGCTCACTTATAATCAGGTGCAGTTGCACAGTCACTAAGCCTACACTGCTTTACAGAGGATTATATTCAGGCTGTGGAATTTTATGTCTAAAACCCCATTATTTGTTCAAAAACATTGCAAATATATGTCTTATTAACAGAACATTACAGAAGCATGCTATTAAATTCTTATCAGACAGCAGAGGAATTCAGCAGGGCACTGATGTTATGACAGTTCACACTGGTGATCGGAAATAGAATAAATGTTTCAAGCTTCATGCCCAGTCTGTAACTAAAAGCAGGCTTTCTGTTTCTGTTCTATTCAGGTAGCTTACATCAGATCACTGTAGTTATCAATAATGAATGCAATGTGATGCATATTTAGTGTGCTGGAATTAATTCACAGGATTCCCAAGGGTGATTGATGCAATATACTGCATTTTGATCAGTGCAGCCCTCACAGCAAATGAGATGGACTCTGTGAATAAAAATGTTTCCACTTTCTCAATGAGATGACTTATTATAGGAGCAGAGAAATGTGTTCCTTGTGTGTTTAAATTCTTTATACAGTTTAGACTTGACCCAGGACAATTATTCTTACTCACCTGCTCCCAGCTGTTAATTTTTTTTTATTATTTTACTTACAGTACACTGTGACATTGAAACATCTTTAGTCTTTTACTTATAGCATTATTTATGGATGCAGTTTTTACCAAAAAAGCTTAGCATCCCCGTTGTATGCTACCTGCAAATTGCCACATGACACAAATACAAGGTTAGTGTCTAGCTTGAGAATGAACTGAGAGGCCATATTGGTTCACTATTTTGCATGCCCTTGATGGATATATCTTTTGATTGATAAGTGAGATTATTCTCATGGGACAGCTGTTTGGTTTCAGTCAATAACGAAAATTCAGAGAGGAATTGTACCGCTAAGAAATCTGACTTACCCAGTGAATGCCTTTGTATATGTTGGACTTGTAAGCATGTCATAATACTATAATAGGACTTACAGTGGGTATTAGCACGACTTTACAAACTAATCAAAGAATTACCCTTGAGTAACACAAAGTGAACAGTGTGCTTTGGTTTCTTCTGTTTATTAGAAAGGTGTGTAATGCAGCATCAATCCACGTCTGTGCGCAAACGATATGTCATTTTTGTCTCCTTCCACATGCATTCATCGTTGAGCTTTGCAACGTGTTTTTTTTTCTTTCTTTCTTTTCTTTTTTTTCCTTGAGGAAGCGGCTTGAAGCTGTCAGGGCCCGCTTTCCGATAACAACCTGGGGTGGAGAATGACACCTTGAGAGTGACAGATGAAAAGGAATCAAATTCTCCCTGGAGCCAACTGTATGGAACTGATACAGCCTTCCCCCCGTTTCTCTACCCGTAAACATTCCACAGCATTAACTTATTTAAATAGGGGGTCAAGCCTTATTTTAGACACAAGACCTGTCCCAAGGAGCAGAGCAGGAAGGGGAAATTGAATGGAAGTTGAGGAAAGAAAATTGAGTAATTGTCCTTCTGAATTAATGCCTTTTAATCTCTTCCTTAGCCGCTGAGCGATAATGAAAAAGTACAAAAAGGGCGCTGAGACTTGGCAAGGCGAGGTTTTGATTGTGCCTTTGCAATAACACCGACTTACTGACTTAATATGAGGGCAACCAAACTGAGACATATTCTGATGAGAGCCCTTAAGAAACCCCATTCAAGTGTCCCTTCCCACTTTATACATGTAGTCAGGAATCAGACGTGTAGTCAAAGAAGTGCCCAAAAACCACGCCGCATACACCCAGCATCATTCTGACACTTACCCTGAAGAACACTCAGGATGAACTTCATCTGTGATCCTTCAATTAAGTGCAAGAAGCACGTTGGTCTGGCTTTTATGAAGGTAGCTGACATTATAAGCAATGCGTGTTTTACTCCTTAAGGTTGAGTCCATGGAAAAGGTAAAGGTCACACACAGCTGCAGAGATTAGAGATTGCTCCCCCGGCACAAGCATTTTCTGGGCATTCTGGGCTTTTTCCTCTGTCTATCACTTACCCTCTTATTTCTTCTGAGAGCGAGATCCCATGCTGTGCTGCAGATTGAAGACACTGCGTCTGGAAATCAACTGCTTGGCTAGGTAATTTGGCTAATGGACTAATCTCAGCTAAACTTTTGTAAATGAGGGTTTTATGAGGTGACTCTGAGAAAGAAACATTTCACCAATGTCATGGATGATAAACATGCAATTGAGCAATCACATTGAGATGAAAGCTGTACTGGAGCTGTAGGAGAATGGAACTCGGTGTCCTTGTATCTCTCTATGGTAATAATGACTAGATCTGTTATACAGATATGCAATCTCAATTAGATTTTGAGACCCAGTAAATCATAGAAATGACTGAATGTTGTTTTAGTTCTAGTGAAGAAGGGCACTTAAAACTTCCAAACTTTGTTACGACATCTTCATTGAGAAGAACATTTCATTTCCAGTTATAATAAATTCCATTACCATTTTCTTACTAATCCCCCCTGAAGGAAATAAATAATTTCACTTCATTTTAATGAATTTGCTTTAAAGTTTTTATTCTGTAGTTGCAAGTGGACTAAAAACATTTGTTATTTAGCAGTTTTTTTTGTGTTACTCATGCAACTTTAGTGCCTTGTACACTGGTACTGTGGGGATTTTTGGGAATAACATTCTGCACACTTTGTCACTCTCTGCACTGCAAAAAGCATCTGCATAATATAAAAAATACATAAAAATCAGTGAGTACCTTTGGTCATTAGTCCTTTCTCTGCCTATGGAAAGCTGCTTCATCATGCAGGAGCTTTATGAATGGCCCACATTTGCAGAAATGAAATGATTAGGTTTTTGAGAATTTAAATCAAAGATAAAAATGCAAATATCACAAAGCACAGAGCTCGGCTCTCATCTAATGATTTAAAAGCTCCAGCTTCGATAAAGCCTTTATTACATCTACAGAAAGGTTACTTTTCTTATTTACTGTGTTCTTAGTAATAGTCACTCATCTCTCTGAAAATGTATGGAAGGCATATTGCATTTGGATTTTTTTAATGAATCCCATCAACTAATCATGGCCAGACAAGTGAGACTGGAGAGATGCCTCCAATTTTAATTTAGCATGGGAACATTATTGAATTTAATGCAAATATCATTAAATTCAGAGCCTTTATGCAAGCTGTATTCTTCATATCTGTATTTTTAGCATTACGGCTTTTATGCCGCTTTACAAAACCTTAAAACACAACAGGCACAGGAAATTTATAGCTCTTCTGTCACATGCTGTAACTCTTTATTTTTGTCCTTCATCCCCTAGCTCAGAAAGCAATTTCTGGCAATAGTGCAAACTTTGAAGCCAACATGGCCACTGAATGAACTGACAGACAGACAATATGTCGGTTCTGATTAGGACTAAGAGGTGGTGTGATAGAGGAGGACGGGGCCAGTGAGGTCTGCCACGCCGTCTCCACTCATACTGCTTGAAGGAACTCCAAATTGTCTCACCCTGGAGGTCAAAAGCACTCTGGATGCAAAGCTCTCTCTCTGCACACACATGCGTGCACAAACACACACACATAGATGCACACACTTCTTGTTTGCCTGCTGACTGTGGATATTGCAGATCCGTGTCCGGTCCTTCAGCGATGGGTCGGTGATTGGCAGGTAAATGGCTGCTCTGTTTACAACATGGCCGTCAGATCCAAGCCCACACTGTCCTTGACCTAAAGCTCTACCTGAGCTGCATAAATTTGGATTAAACCTTCTTCCCATCAAAGGTACCCGGAGGACCTGACCCTTTTGATTTCCATTGCAACAATAACCCTGCACATGCACACTGGGACAAACAGCACAGTCCTAAATGAGAGTAAAACGTAATATATTTCCATCGTGGTGCTTGCTACAGTTTGTCCTCTTAAGGAATTTATTCAGTCGTTCCCTTTAATAACAATCAGTTATGGCCTTTACTTATAGCTATTTAAAGTTGTGATATTCTACCTATTCACAGTCTAATGTATATGTTTTATTTAAACTTAATTTTCTTTGTTGCTTATACAGGGAGTGCAGAATTATTAGGCAAATGAGTATTTTGTCCACATCATCCTCTTCATGCATGTTGTCTTGCTCCAAGCTTTATAGGCTCGAAAGCCTACTACCAATTAAGCATATTAGGTGATGTGCATCTCTGTAATGAGAAGGGGTGTGGTCTAATGACATCAACACCCTATATCAGGTGTGCATAATTATTAGGCAACGTCCTTTCCTTTGGCAAAATGGGTCAAAAGAAGGACTTGACAGGCTCAGAAAAGTCAAAAATAGTGAGATATCTTGCAGAGGGATGCAGCAGTCTCAAAATTGCAAAGCTTCTGAAGCGTGATCATCGAACAATCAAGCGTTTCATTCAAAATAGTCAACAGGGTCGCAAGAAGCGTGTGGAAAAACCAAGGCGCCAAATAACTGCCCATGAACTGAGAAAAGTCAAGCGTGCAGCTGCCAAGATGCCACTTGCCACCAGTTTGGCCATATTTCAGAGCTGCAACATCACTGGAGTGCCCAAAAGCACAAGGTGTGCAATACTCAGAGACATGGCCAAGGTAAGAAAGGCTGAAAGACGACCACCACTGAACAAGACACACAAGCTGAAACGTCAAGACTGGGCCAAGAAATATCTCAAGACTGGTTTTTCTAAGGTTTTATGGACTGATGAAATGAGAGTGAGTCTTGATGGGCCAGATGGATGGGCCCGTGGCTGGATTGGTAAAGGGCAGAGAGCTCCAGTCCCACTCAGACGCCAGCAAGGTGGAGGTGGAGTACTGGTTTGGGCTGGTATCATCAAAGATGAGCTTGTGGGGCCTTTTCGGGTTGAGGATGGAGTCAAGCTCAACTCCCAGTCCTACTGCCAGTTTCTGGAAGACACCTTCTTCAAGCAGTGGTACAGGAAGAAGACTGCATCCTTCAAGAAAAACATGATTTTCATGCAGGACAATGCTCCATCACACACGTCCAAGTACTCCACAGCGTGGCTGGCAAGAAAGGGTATAAAAGAAGAGAAACTAATGACATGGCCTCCTTGTTCACCTGATCTGAACCCCATTGAGAACCTGTGGTCCATCATCAAATGTGAGATTTACAAGGAGGGAAAACAGTACACCTCTCTGAACAGTGTCTGGGAGGCTGTGGTTGCTGCTGCACGCAATGTTGATGGTGAACAGATCAAAACACTGACAGAATCCATGGATGGCAGGCTTTTGAGTGTCCTTGCAAAGAAAGGTGGCTATATTGGTCGCTGATTGGTTTTTGTTTTGTTTTTGAATGTCAGAAATGTATATTTGTGAATGTGGAGATGTTATATTGGTTTCACTGGTAAAAATAAATAATTGAAATGGGTATATATTTGTTTTTTGTTAAGTTGCCTAATAATTATGCACAGTAATAGTCACCTGCACACTCAGATATCCCCCTAAAATAGCTAAAACTAAAAACAAACTAAAAACTACTTCCAAAAACATTCAGCTTTGATATTAATGAGTTTTTGGGTTCATTGAGAACATGGTTGTTGTTCAATAATAAAATTATTCCTCAAAAATACAACTTGCCTAATAATTCTGCACTCCCTGTATATTTTGTCTGTGAGCACTACCTTAATACATATAATTCATTTGACAGCATGGCACAACAAGCTTGTGTTTGTATTAGATACTCCCTAGAGTTTGATTTGAGCTTTTAAGATTAGCCACAGGCTGTTTATGTTGGGAAATTTGCTTTTTTCAGACTTGATGCTGTGTATGTCCCATCTAGGTGCCTCCTGCAAGTTAAAATTCCTATGCCGTCCAATGGGCTGAAAAAGGGAGGGGGCCAATAGACTGACAGCCTGAAAAAAGGTGCCCAGAGGAGGCCTCAGCATGTATGTGTGTGTGTGTGTAAATCATTGTGCCAGTGGACACTGTGTATATGTGTGTTTGAGAAGTTTTTTTTTTTAAGTTTTTTTCTCCTGCAGGTGGTGCTCTGATGGCAACTGGAATGAGGTCTACCCCTACTCACCTCCCTTCCCAGCACTATGTGGTTGCCTCCAGCGAAGGTCTATATGTTTTGTGCTGCCATTTTTACCCCTTGTGAAAACACATTTACACACATACGCATACAACATTTATAAGCACATGTCTCCACTGGCACATGGCTGGCTCCTACCTGGCTCAGCTCCTCCATTACCCCTACATCCTGCGCCCCGCCCTCCCCTCAGCAGGATAACACCTGCGGTTAAGGTCATTGCCCTGCCTGCCAGCCTCCTCTGCTGCATTAAAGCTTCACTCTGTTTTTTCTACTCAGCGTACTGCTTTTTGATCATTTGTTTGCATCACACAATGCATTTTTACAGCACAGGCAGATTATCTTATCTATATCAGTCCTGCCCTCAGGGAACCTCACCATGCTCTGATCTGTCAATGATGGAACCATCTGTAAAAAGTACATATTGTATGTCTCTCAACTCTGAAAAAGTAACTATAACATTACCATTGGTGCAGCCAGAATTGCTATATACAATAGAGTATACTCTAGGATGAGGGAAGTCTATCAAGAGAACTAACTAAGAGAAATAACTTTGCTTTTTTCCCCAATCGTGCTTACCTCCAAGCCACACTAACAGTGAACCAGTCGGATCCCTCAGATTTGATGTTTCAGAAAATCTTCATTGATGCATTTCCCTTTTTATTAGTCTGGCAGTCAGTGTGTGGTAGACGGTAGACACCAATAAGAAATAAGACTGAAATTGAGCCCTCCAGAATTCCCATATCTGAGCCTGTTGAATTCTCCCTATTTTAATTGTGACTATGCAAAGATACAGTGGAGCAGTCAAGTATTATATTAGACCCCCTTTTAGTATTTACATGTCATTCATGATTCCAGGCTCAGCTGAGCTATTATTAAAAAAAAGTGGAGCAGATTTTAATTGACATGTTTCATTAATATGCTCCTTTGTAACTTGAGTAGAGGTAGCCAGCAAATGCAGAAGGAAAAGGGGTATGACATGAAGCAAGAGCCTGGGAGGTCAACTGTGAATGTTGCAATTACATATTATGCACCTTAGTCTTTAAGCTGCTGGACACAAAAAAGATTCAGTGAGAGATTAAGTGAGTTATGATCCCAATTTTCTTTACATTACTAAAATTATGTAAGCAGATACTCCTCGCTATGCACCACTAAATGCCCTGACAGCTATTTTTAATTGCTTTGATATTAACGGAAACTAAAATCAGGAGTTATATTCTTTGGTCTATGATTACCAACTACAGTTATTTGTTTTGGGCATCACTGATAATAAGATACCAGAAAAGTGCAAATTCCTATCTTGGTAAAAAACAAACAAACCCAAAAACCTGAGGTTCTCATACTCAGCTGTGCTAATATTACTACCCCAGTCTACCCCCTTACAGCTTGAAATGCTATTTCTTCTGAATGTAGTTCATTAAACTGCAGCAAAGTTAGATTTTGTTGTGTAGTAAAGGGAGAAAAATGACTATAGGGACTCAATAGTTTGCTTTACATACTGGATGCATCCTGTGTGGACTCTGTATGTTTTCTGTGTCTTTGTTCAGAGTTGTCTTTTTATGCCCTCGTCTCCTCTCGGCTTGACCACTGAAATACTTGTTTAACTGGGCTTCCTGAAAAATCAATAAACAGGCTTTAACTGGAACAAAATACAGCTGTCAGAGTTCTAACCAACACCAGCATACAGAGCACTTTACATTAGTATCTCCACACTGGTTCCCTGTATCTTTCAGAATAGAATTGAAAATATTATTACCAGGTTATACAGCACTCTCTGGAAAAATAGATCTTGACCACAATGAAATGACTTAAAAACAAAAGAAAGGTTTAACAAGAAGAAGAAGAATGACAACACAAAATAATAGATGAAAACATATCATGGCTCAAGACAGAGAAAGCATTGGGAGACAGTAGAGCTAAAGGGGCTGGTTCTCTTGCACTGTTCTACTCTACCTGAGCACTCAAAGCACTTTTTAAATTCAATTTATTTAAAAAGTACAATGCAATTTACCTTAGTTCCAGTATGGAGCCTGAAACTGATGTGCTGCACCTAATTTCCAACCCATTGTTCCTTGTTTTGTTCTTGCATTTCATTCATAATAATAATATAAATGATTATTGTTGTAATTTCTTTATTAATATCCATGACAACATATAGGTGTACAATATTTTCCAGTTTTACAATGATATGGCATCGTCACCTTGAATCTATAGATGTATTTTCTTTTCAAAATGCTATCTCCTGCATCTCAGTCGGTGAACATTATCCCTTATCAAAATTTAAACTGCATTTCAGTTCTATGATCCCACTTTACTGCTCTCTTCATAACCTTCTCTTCTTTTCATCCATTGTTCTTTTGAATAGTTTGAATAGTTTGGTCTAAAAAAAAAGATATTGCCAGAATGACAACATAATACTTCCAACAAGGTGACTAGAATAATAGAGACCTAAAGTTTTTTTGATCAAATTTGAACTTAGAGGAACTGCTCAAGCAAAATTCCCACAGCCATTATTAAATGGGCATCACTGGAAAAACAACTAATGATGTATAATACCATTTAAATGTGTCTAACATGCATTAAAAATTTAAACACAACTTGCAGTTCAAAGTGTCTCAAAAGAACTATATATAAATATTCCTTCTTCTTACAAGGTATATTGCAATGTTACCTCTAAAATAAAATGCTTCAGGATGAACAGATGTCCAGCTCAACAGAATACCACAATACGTTCTGAGAAACAGAGCACATATTTTAATATATTGCACTCTATTTATTTTTTTAGTATGCTAAATATAAGGAATTAAAAGGGAATAAAACAAGAATAGTCTTTTAATAGTTTCACCAACTGCAAACTGGAAGATGAACTTCTCCAAACACACACCAATTGATCAAATATGTAATTAAAGAAATACAAAAAGGGGCTGTCATGCAATTAAAAATAATTATAAGGCATGGTTTTGTGTTCTTTGCAATTAATCACAAATTTCTTTATTTTTTATTGTTTGAAATTTTATGTGTTGTGAGTATATATTAAGAAAAGTGTCCATTTTTCTGCACCTATAAAACATTCACCTTCAGGACTGGATCTCTTCTTCATTTGAACCATCAGCATTTAATTCTTCAGCAGCTAAGATTTCCATGTGATGTCAAGAGGTCCAGTTCTTTAGCTAGTTTTGCCAACATGTATCTTAGAGATTTTGGGTCTTGTGGGTAACTTAAAAGATTTTGAGCTGCTGGATGTGATCCAGATTATGTTGTGAAGCACTTTATAATCCACTGACCTGCATTCATAACATTTATTTTCTTGCATTGTTTTGAATACTAGTTAGCCTTCCTCATCACATATTACCAGTGATGTAGGTTTTCTTTTAAATGTTTACTATAGCTAATATATATATATATATATATATATATATATATATATATATATATATATATATATATATAATGCTGTCTTACCAGCTTGGGCTCGAATTCAGTATACATCAGTAACATTGAAATTTCATTATTTTGTTTATTTCAGCAAAATTATAAACTAAAGTCTTGCAAACCTCCAATTCTACTCTAATAAAAATGGACAGAAAGAGTTATTTTTTGAGATGCAGTGAAGATTCCAGTTTTAACTAAAACACCGGTGTGTTACAGGTGTTTATTCCTGCTGTGATCTGAAAATACCAGCAGTGAGCTTTTTTTATCAGAGGACATTTTGAGAGTATGGGCTTGTTCTTAATGCATCTCTGTAGAGATGCATTTGTCAGAGTGTGTGGGTAGAAAACTTTGTGTCTGTTTAAGTGCTGATGAATACCTTATTGTTTTCCCTTGCAGTAAAAAAAAAATCTCTCCACATGTCTGCATCTGAATCCTTACCTTTCTGTCTACCCATCGTGTGCTTCGTCTCTACACCGCATGCCTTCATATATGAAATTAATGTGCGATAGGAATTGCTGGACCTCCTGCTTGGTAAAAGCATTTTTCATTCTCGAGTCCAGACTAAAGGAGCACATTGTATTTTAGGCATGTTACCTGACCAGCACAGTCCTAAAACCCTCTAATTTACATTTAGAGTGAATGCCATACTGTCAGTGAGGCTCCATTCCACTTGGGCAAAGCCCCTCACAGGCTCTCGTCTGCTACTTTGTACAACACAGAGAGTAAAATAATAGTTGTAGCAATGGGGAGGAATGAGACACACTAATTTAGTGTTAAGGTAAAAGTCTTTACTAGAATAAGAAGCATAATTTGGAAAGCGGGATGGAAAAGAATAAATCTCACCGTGTCGAAAGTGGCAAAGTGGAATTTTTTCCTTATGAATTTTAAACAAGGAACTAGAAGAATTCATATACTTAACGTATTCGAGAACTTCTTTTCACTCAAGAACCCCTCGAATGGAGCCTCATAGAAAGTATTTGAGGACGTTTACTGCAGTTTCGCCATTTATCTGAAACTTGCTCACCTGTTCGACTGCATGTGCGTGAGTAAACCAAAGGAAAGGCAGACCCATCAAAGCATGCTGTGTGAGGCTACAACTATACTTCAAGGCCAAGTATACTCAATCAGAAATAGTACCACCTGTTTAATTTTGGAATTTGTTGGTAAATGGCCTGCATTTGTATAGCGCTTTTCTAGTCCATAGGACCCCAAAGCGCTTTACACTACATTCAGTCATTCACCCGTTCACACACTGGCGATAGCAAGCTACATTGTAGCCACAGCTGCCCTGGGGCGCACTGACAGAGGCGAGGCTGCCGGACACAGGCGCCACCGGGCCCTCTGACCACCACCAGTAGGCAAACACGGGGTTAGTATCTTGCCCAAGGATATTTGGAGGCAGCCTGGGATCGAACCACCGACCTTCTGATTAGTGGCTGACCTGCTCTGCCACCTGAGCTACAGCCACCCTACTGGGCTATGTCTGACAAATCTTACAACTCTGTGATAACTCAACATTTACGCCTAACGGTTTATTGGATTCTTTGTTATGACAGCGTTGTCAAGTTAGGGTGAATGCTTACATTTCCTTTCAGTATTAGTATTAACCACTGAGAATAGCTGTCAAAGAAATGGAAATCAAGTTGCGGTAAAAACAAAGCAGTGGGCAATTCAAAATTGTGACCCAATAATAATCGAAGTGGAAGTTTAGGTTTTCATAGTTTATTGTAATGAGCCAAGACACACTACCCCAGATAATTCAATCAAAACCATAAGAGTTAACCTTACAGTGGTTTATAGCAGAAAACTGTAGAGGCCGCTACATGAAACACCTGACAAAATGAACAAAAGTATTACATTTTAAGATAATCAATCTTGTGCTTTTGTGAATCTAATAAAAATGTGATTTTTAAAATGTATTTATTTATTAAATTTTTGCACCACTAAACATCCTAAAGTGGTCGTTCCTAAAGTGAGATTAGAGAGTTAACAAAACTATAAGAGTTAATGAGACTGTTACAGATTATTTGACTTCATAACTTTGGTGCCAACAGATAAAAAACAAATAAACAGTGTCTCAATTAAGATAGCCAGGATATGGCACAAGTCCATTAATGAGAATGCAGAGGCGCAGCATCTGAAACTTATTTTTCAGTATGTGCCCTCAGGTGAGTTTAATAACTCATCTTTAAATCACACCTCATAATTGGTTGAATATTACTGTTGATATTTTCCTACCTTCTGGGAAAGCTGCTGCTGCTGTTTGTGTGCCTGTTTCCCAAACCACCTGTGACCAATGACCTGGCGTCACCAGAAGCTGAAACGATATTATATTCTTTTTGTTTGTGGATCACTGAGTAATGTAACTTTTATTAGTTGTGTTTCTTGGGGTTGCAGTGATGCGACAGAGGACCAAGGGTGCTCTGTCTTTGCAGGAAGCACTAATTATCCCTCTAAGAGATAATAACTGTATTTATCGTCTGAGGTGTTCATTTTCTGAAGGGTTATTTATCAAATACCATGCGGGATTAGAAAATCAATTCCGAGTGTCACAAATTAATTTGCAGCCATCATCTCACTCGTTCCCATGAGACAGCAGGCAGCAGAAACACCTTACTAATGTCGAGAATGCTGTGGCATTGATTTATTTTTCCATATCTTCCATATCTAATGAAGAATGCTTGTGCGAGCAGTGACAGAAGAATCACCCTGTACCTGTGTGCAATCGGTGCTGCCGTAATAGTTTATCACTCAGTCAGCTTTAGGGGACACGCAGATGATTATTAACATGTTGTCTCCCATCAAGCACATTCCAAAGTTGAAGCAGGTTGAGCAATGAATTACAGCCAGAATGTTTATATGTTTGCAGCCAAGTACAGTGTGAATGTTTTCCCTCGTAATGCTCCTCATTAGATTAATCTGATGCGATATTCTGGCATTTTCCACTGAATCACAGCCAAATGAATTCTGACTCGCACCACAGCTTTTCTGTCATATGACTGAATCCTCCAAGGTTCAGTTAATGTCTTTGCAGTCATAAAATTCAGCAAGCTAGCAGTTGGTTCCTTTCTGTTGTGGCTTGTATAGTTTCCATAGATAATTTAATTAGAGGAATAAAAAACAATATATTAAATATACACATCCATCTAAACCAAAGCTTTAAAATTTGATGGCATATTAAATTATGTGTATACTAAAATTACTTGGCGAAAAACTTGATGTTTTACTATAATTAATAATAGTATAAACTCAGCTTTTTCCTGATGCATAATCATCATGAATACATTTTTCATCAGATGTGTCCCTTACTTATATGTGTGATTTTAAACGTGTATTGATCCCTATATAAAATAGCTTTGTCTTACTTACTTACCACTTTAACACAGTTAAACATGCTTCCATTTCCCTCGGATTGATATTATCTAGCCCTCAAACATTATTGAATTTGTTTGTGGTCGCATCTGTTTGTTGCCTGCAGAGCAAACATCAAAATGTGTTCTATGTGTTTGTCGTTTCTGATTCGTAGATAAAAGAGACCCCCCCAGTCCAGAGCTGAATGGATAATCTGTTTATATTACTGCTCGAGGCAGTTTCTTTGAATTAGTGCTTTACTTAATAAACACAGCCAAGTTGGGGGGGGGGTTTGAAGTGCTGCTTTCTTCCTTTACTATGTTAGTGAGTTGAAAAGACAACATCACTCAAATGATCGCTCGAAGAATGGATTCACAGAGGGAATGAGCCCCTTTAAATCAAAAGAAAATTTGAATTTAGCAGAGAATGTATGCTGGAAAACTAACGGCAATCACAGAACTGTACACAGCTGACAACTGAGCAACAAACAAAAACACTGCATTTATAAAACTAGTAGCATTTTGCTCGTTTTTCCACAAAGAATGGCTCTTTTGAGTGAGCGTTTGACAGATGCCCTCTTTTCTAAGCCACTGGCATAGCTACAGCTTGCAGGCTTCATCTATCCGATAGCACAGCCATGCCAAGACTCTGGCATATAGCCTCACACTGCATCTGAGATAGCCTTTGTGATTTTTCAGTTTATGTGACATGAATATGAAATATCATGTACACCCAACAGAGGGCAGCTGAATAGGATGTAAGGTTGTCTTGCTTGTACAGGGATAACAACAGACCAGTGGGAAACTATGCGTATTTTTAAATTTGAGGTCCCACTGCTGGCTTTTCCTGTCAAAGCCAGAAGAGAAAAGTGCTATCCAACTACTCACCCCCCTCTAAAGCACACATACACACACGTGTGTGTCGGAGAAAGAGCTGTGCAGCTTTCAGAGCTCAGCATGAGAGCATTTGATATTCATAGAAGGGAAGAGGAGGAGAAAGTGAAACAACAGTGGGGGCACTGCCTTACGCGTGATATTACATTGTAATTATGATTTGGATGCAGACACTGTGAAAGCACTGAGGGCGAACTGCAAATGGACAAAAATGTATGCACACATACACACACAGACACAAACTTTGGAACACATACAGCGCAAAAGGTGCAGTAATGGCACATACTCTTTGGGTGGAACCACTCGAAACTTCAAACTGCCCATGTCCACATCATTGGAGGAGTAATGTGGAGCGGGTGCAGTACGTTGCATTTGGCACTTGTTTTTGAAAGCAAGGAGATGAGGTCCGTGAGCGAGCTCCATATAACCATCGACAGAGCTGTTCTGATTGGTTTGTTTACCATCAATATTTGCAGATGTCAATCTGGACGCCTTTGAGAAAATGGATTTTTTCAGCATGAAGTAGAATGTTCAGAGAAATCGTTGGTGTTAGGACGGCATGAATCTAAGATTAAGAAAAAAATTGTTTCATATATATTTATTGTGTGTGTGTGTGCATATAATATACACATGTATGTGTGTATGTGTGATGTAGATACGTGCTGGCAGACAGACAGGCAGGCAGGAAAGACAAACAGAGAGAGAGAGATTATAAGCTACCCAATAATATCCTGAATGAGTTCTCTCAAAAATGATTGATTTGGAGTATTTTGTGTTGCACGCTGGAAGCAGGCCAGCAAATTTTCAAATTTGATTTACAAAACCCATTTTCAAATAAAAACAAAGAGGGAGACAGGTAGCAGAAGAAGAAGCCACAGCTGAAAAGAGAGATTTTGCATCATAGTATACAAAAGAAACAAACATATATGTAAAAATTGCAAATGCACTAAGATATATTTTTATCTTAGTGTATTTGCAATTGTATTAGTAAAGGTTTAGAGGAGAAAGAGAGAAAGAAGGTGCTGTCAGGCTCCTATGCTGGCACATCTACGCTGCCTCTTTTATCAAAGATAAGTAGTATTGATTTACTTTGAGGCTGTAAAAAGTATTCGTCTTAAGAGCTGACATTTAATAATCTCCACCTAATCCATGTTTTGCTGGGAGCCTCTTGAGATGCTGGTGAGTCCTCTATTGTTCTGTTTTCTTCTGCACCTACTATATACATAATGATGGAGGCTGATGTTTCAACTCTCCACTGGCTCCTTGCTATACATGCCAAAGATGTGAGATTCAGTGTTTAGCAAATGAAAGGTAAAGGAATCCAGCAACCATTGGGTAAACTGACTCGGTGTGGATTGATAGGATGCTTTTATTTATGTGTGTGTGTTTATCTGTTAAAGTAAAGGTGCCATTGCATTGCAAATCAAATCAATCGATCGATCGATCGACCGGCCGGCCGACCGACCGACCAACCAATCAATCAATCAAAAAAACCAATCAATCAATCAAACAAACTGTAGCAGCTTAAACACCAAGTTAAACAGAAATTAAACAACACTAAAGCATATACTCGCACAGCATGTACAAAAATGTATAAAAGCAAAAATAAATAAATGAAAAAATAAATATGCAGGTTTAAAGAAACAAAAAACTTAACCACATTTTTTCTCCATTCTCATAACTGTCACAAACCAACACCTTTATGGGGTGCTGAGATATTTTTCATTCACATATTCACACAGCTGAAAGGGGTCACCTACTAAACAACTGTTTGAATTCCCCCGAAAAAGAATAGACTGGTATTGTTTTTTTTTCCGGGGAGATCAGGTTGGTTTCAAACCCCCCACACCATTTCAGTGGGAATCAAATCTGTCTTTGACTAGGCCAGAAGTCAGCAACCTTTAACACCCAAAGAGCCATTTGGACCCGGTTTCTACGCAAAGGAAAACACTGGAAGCCAGAAATACTTTTTGACATCTAAAATGAAGATAACACTGTATATATTGTTTTTTTGCCTTTATGCTTTGTGTGAACAACTAAAGTGTGTTGCTTATGAAATCCATGAAGTGCTACAGAGAAAACTACATTTTATTTATGTAATGAACACATTTTGAACTCTTAAAGAAATATTCTGCATGAAGCTTCTTCAGTTCTAGGGTCAAATGGTGGAGAGTCCTTCACGGATGAGAGGTGAAACGTCTTCAAGCAACGTAAAGAAGTCCAGATGCTTTTCTTTCCAAACTCCTTAGACTACGATGACCTGGATGACTGAGAACCTTCATAGACATGGAGGTAGTGGAGTGTTCTTGAATTACATGGCAAATGACCACGGTCTTTTTTAACAGTTGTTGATTCTACCTCTGCTGCTCTTGTGCCGCTATCAGTGGCACACAACACAAACACTATCTCTTCCAAAAACACACAGATGAAAGCTACAATATAATGTAATTTTGGGCAGTTTGATTGTTTTACTTTTTTTATTTGAATTTGATCGAGTGCCAATCGGTGTAATCAAAATACGCTATACTTTATACTGAATGCAGCTTCTTGTATTCACTCAACTATGTGTAACAATCTTTCCAGCAGCTTATGCTATTTCAGATTCCACTCTCACTTCAACGTGTACAGGTCCTCTGCACTCTGTCTTGGTAAAAACTATGATTTTGTGATTTTCAGCACTGGCATTAGCTGCTTATATATGCTTCACCAGAGAAGGATCTTGTAAACTCTTGATATTTCATTTCTATCATTGAAAATACTCTAAAGAATAATTATTTGCTAGAAGTTATCAGCACATCTCAAAGTGTTTTTAAACAATATTATTTCAAAGAAACTTCAGCATGTCTGCAAGAGAACAACTGGACATATATGGAGTAAAATAAATCATCATATTTTGTAAAAAAACAAATGAAAAAAGAAAAGAAAAAGAAATCCCGACTGCCTAATAGCCTCAATCCTTAGACTTATTTAAAGTCTTTGAATCTACCCTGCTGATGCTCTCCCAGGCATTCACTGCAGACACCTTCAGCTCCTGTTTGTTGTGGCTTCATTCTTTCTTTAGACTGGTCTTTAGAAAGTGGAAGTGGAGCTTAGCTGGCTCATGATAGTCCACCTTCACCGTGAAAAGCTCTTCAGTTGCTTTGGCTGTAAATTCAGGACCATAGTCCTCTAACACACCTAAATGCCTAGATCCACATTCATAAAGCATTCTTGACTCACTGTGTAATCAGAGAGATGCTTCTCTTTGTGAAGCAAATACCTGTGCATCTCAGTCTAAAGCATGTTAGTAGTGAAAATTTGTCATTTTCACTGCTTATGTTAGAAAAGAAAAACACTCTTGATTTTGGTTAACCAACTTCTAACAGCTGTGGTATCCTCTTTACTCCAACTATGATTCACTTTAAAAGGTAAACCCAAAGTTTTCAGTCAGATCGGAGTTTAAAGAAATCATTTTAAAGAATAGCATGACATACTGTAATCTACAAGGTAGAAATGATAGATGGCAGGTAGTCCAATTACTTTTAAAACTTTGCAAACTGGACAGCTCTTACAAGACATAAACCTTTAATTCAATGTGATACTTTGACTTTTTATTTCATACGTAGTCTTTCATTTTTATAAATTCAAAATTCAAATTCAAATTTTATTTGTCACGTACACAGTCATACACAGTACGATATGTAGTGAAATGCTTGGACAACTGCTCGTGACCTAAAGAAAACAAAAAAGGAAAAGGCTATGAATAAGATAGGAAATAAATATGAAAAATTAAAAAGGGTAAATTTAACTAGGAAGGAATAGAATATAAATTAAGGTTAAAAATGAAATAACTGTACAACACAAATTAGAATGAAGGGTAAATTTAACTGGGAAGAATAAGATAAAGATAAATATATAAATTAAAGTTGAAAATAAAATAACTGTACAACAAAATACACAATACACAATATAGAACTATATAAGAATGTATGAAGAAATCTAAATATAAATAAATATATACACAATAACAGCAGCTGTGCAAGTATTAACCGGAAATGAAGAATATAGTCCAGAAAGTCCAGTGTGTGTGTAAGAACCATATGTGTGGGTCAGTACTGTGTGGTGGTGTGATTGAGAGACCGTATCGCCTGCGGGAAGAAGCTCCTCCTCAGTCTCTCTGTGTTGGTCTTCAGGGAGCGGAATCGCTTTCCTGACCTCAGCAGAGAGAACAGTCTGTTGTTGGGATGGCTGAGGTCCTTCACGATCTTCCTGGCCTTGGTCCAGCACCGCCTGCTGTAGATTGAGTGCAGGTCAGGGAGCTCGGAGCGGATGGTGCGCTCAGCTGACCGCACAACCCTCTGTAGAGCTCGTCTGTCCTGCATGGTGCTGTTCCCGAACCAGGTTAAGATGTTTCCCGCCAGGATGCTCTCTATGGTGCACGAGTAAAAGTTCCTGAGCACCTTGGAGGGCAGTTGGAAGTTTCTCAAGCGTCTGAGGTGGTAGAGACGCTGTCGGGCCTTTTTCACCACGGTGTTGATGTGACAGGACCATGACAGGTCCTGCGTGATGTGAACTCCGAGGTATTTGAAGCTGTCCACTCTCTCCACTGGGCACTCGTTGATGACGGGGGTCTGGTAGTTCCTCTCCTGCTTAGTGCTGAAGTCCACTATCAGCTCCTTTGTCTTACTGACGTTTAGAAGGAGGTTGTTCCTCTGGCACCAGTTCTCCAGATTCCTAATCTCCTTCAGGTAGGCCGTCTCGTTGTTATCAGAGATCAGGCCCACCACGACGGTGTCGTCAGCAAACTTGATGATGGTGGTGGAGCTGGTAGTGGCCACACAGTCATATGTGTACAAAGAGTACAGCAGGGGGCTCAGAACACACCCCTGGGGGGCTCCAGTGCTGAGAGTGGTGGAGGCTGAGACATGTCCGCCCATCCTTACTGCCTGTGGTCTGCCAGTTAGGAAGTTGGAGATCCACTGACACATAGATGAGCTGAGTCCCAGATGCTCCAGCTTGGTGGTGAGTGTGGAGGGAATTATGGTGTTAAATGCAGAATTATGGTGTTAAATGCATATATGTAATGTGCTTGACATGTAAAGTTAAACATAGAAACAGACACGGAATCCAATTATCTTGTGTCACTGGGAATGCTGTCAGGGTTAGACAGATTTTCTTCAGCTGTTTTTTCTTGCATATAAATCAGTTTTCTGCTACTGTTAACATTTAAACATTTCAAACAATACTGAATGTTTATCTTATTTATTGATGATATTTTGACTTTGAATTTTAGATTAAACTAAAGTCTAAAGTAAAGCCAGAATTCAAGACAAAACTATAAATGTAAAGCAAGCATCACGTTGATCAGCAAAGAATGAAAGACGGAAAAAGCTCTGCAGTCCTGCAATCCTGCTGTCATCTGACCCCAGATGATAAAGGCTGAACGAGGTGTGTTTCCTTTTAGATTTGCAGACATGTCACGAGAAATGGAACATCAAAATCAAACAGGTTCAGAGAGCTTGCACGCTGATACATTTGCCCCCATATCGTGTGTACTAATGAGGTCATTAACATTTCGATCACATTTCATTTCATGTCATGATTAAAATACAAATGGATCAAACTTGATTGATTTCTTGTTAATAAATTCACCACAGAGGCCAATCTAACAGCTTGATTTTGCAGCTTGAAAACCCTGCAGTTTTCCATGCTCTGGTGTCTGAATTTGGTGAAAAAAATACATTGTTGTGTTTGATAAGCAAACTAACACTATCATACAGATTGTCACTGCAAGCGGACATAAAAAAGATTGCTGCTTTCATTGAGATAGTGCCTCCTCTCCACCAACATGAAACTGTAAAAGAGTCCAAAGTGTTCTTCATTGTGTGTTTGTGCACAATAGGGCACAACTGAAAGGCTCAACGAATGGTTTCTCGGTGGGGACTGTAAATTTCGAGCCCAACTTCTGTCCATTAGCGAAGCTATGCTTTTTCCCAGCTGCCCCGGCTGCCCGGAGTCTCAGTGGAGGTGCTCTGAAACACAACACACCAAATGAGATGTGACTTGTGCTGCCATACTGTTCTATTTATACTGAATGGGACGACATTGAGGAAGAGATGCAAAAAAGCGCTCACCTGCTGCTTGATGAGGTCTGGTGGCTCTCCAAGCCCAAGGAGGAGGCTGTGTAATTTTCACCGTCACATCTAAGGGTGTAAGGGAGACCTCACCCCCCTCAGTCCCTCCCTTCTCTGCTCAGCCAGCATCACCCACCTTCCTCCCAAAGGCAAAGAAAAACAGCAGATAATTACCTGGTGTGAAATTTCCTCACAGTTAGGGTACCCACCATGATGTGGGGGTGTTACAGAACTCATATTTGACTGTGGTTTTGAGGACATGCAACAAGGCTACTGTGTTGATGTGGGTGTTGAAGGTGCCCTCCTTGGGGTAATCGAGTAATTCAAAATTTTCCTTTTTTCTTTCCATTTTCAAAACAATAGCCCAGATTATGTTTTGACTCTGAACCGAAGTTAAAACAATACAACGTTTAATTTCAAGATCACAAGAATGAACTAATTTGTTATTTTTATTTTAATTGTATTTTCTTTTTCAAACTGCTGATTCATTTAAGACTGAAGGAAGGCTGGTTTTTTTTCATTGTTTTTATCAGTGTAAAAACAACCTAACCAGCACTAGCAATTTTTTTTTTTTTTGCCATCACTTTCCATGAAATATCATTGTCTGTGGTTGTCAGTGTGTGAATAAACTATTCCTATTATATAATTTCTCAGATTTTCTTTTCTGTCCAGGTTTCCTCTTGCTTTCGTTTCAGTCAAATGTCCATTATATAAATAATAAAAATAGTGATTATTGTTATTTGTTAATTTTTTTTTACTAAAACATATACCATCTGGGTTTTTTCTTTTTCTTTCTGTCTTTTTTGTTATAGAGCTTAGACACCTTTTACCAATAAATAGTTTTGTAAAACTTGATAAAGTTAATGTTCCTGTTAAATGTCATGACCATGTATTCTCTGAAACATCTGTGTACAAATAAGACTAGAAATTCAAATTCAAATTTGACATAATATACCTGAAATAATTTCAGTGGCAAACTATGTGGTAGGATTTAAAATAGACACCTGAGTAATGCTGGAACACCTGCAATAATAAAATGTTTCAAACACTGAGAGCTTCATTATGAATTCATTATGTGGCCTTAATTTTAAAACAATGGGCGATTACAATGATTTGACAAAAAAAAATAGATAAACTAAAGTATCCACTGACATTGACATTAACTTCAGAAAGCAGCAGTCAAAAAGAACCACAGCCATTTGGGATGTGATCACACCAGCTGCAGAGCCTTTTAACATGTTGTCGTTGCAACCCTTGAGACTGATTTGTGAGTTGAACTACATACCTGTGAAGATTTGTCTCTACATCTTGCACTGTTGTGATACTTTTGTGATAAAATCTGTCCATAGACAGAAAGAGAGACAGAAAGACAGGTAATTTACCAAAGCTATATCAAAGTTCTCTTTAACTGCCTTTGTGGTAGTTCTTGCTAGAGTATGAGTCTTCAGAAGAACAGTTTAACACAGTGGCACACACAGACACACAGACACAGATCAGCAGTGCTTGGCAGTAGAAATGTTAGCTATTGAAAAAGTCAATAATGGGGTTTTGAGTCCATTTCCATGTATATGTGGTTGCTTTCTCATACATAGTGTCAAATACTTGCGTCCACTCATCATTGGACACAAGGTGTCCAATGATGAGTGGATGCGTTGTGTCTTTTTTTACTTTTGCTTTCACTGGATGGTTAGTTTTAGGCCCCAAATACTAATGAAATAAGTCACCCTGAATCTTTCCTTAGTTATGCTGCAATGGGCTGCTGGGAGATTCCCATGATGCATTGAGTGTTTCTTCTTCAGTCTCATTTCTCGCTCACTATGTGTTAATAGGCCTCTCTGCATTAAATCATACTTGTTATTTATCTCTGGCTCTCATCCACAGCATGTGCTTTATCCTGTCTTCCTTCTCACTCCCCAGATGGCCCCGCCCCTCCCTGAGCCTGGTTCTATCAGAGGTTTCTTCCTGTGAAAAGGGAGTTTTTCCTTCCCGCTGTTGCCAGAGCGCTTGCTCATAGGGGATCATATGATTGTTGGGTTTTTCTCTGTATGTATTATTGTAGGGTCTACCTTACAATATAAAGTGCCTTGAGGCAACTTTATATATAAAATTGAATTGAATTAAAATGAATTCCAAGAAAACAACAAATACATAGGATAAAAAAAAATCAATTTGCGCTTCCTCCCCAATAGATAACATGAATACTTTGAGTAGCCTATGGATTATTAAAATAGAAATCTTCTTATTGTTACTCCTTTGTTTCCTCAGTTTATTTCCTTTGCTTGCTACAGATTGGTTAAGTAGCTTGATTAGCGTGTCTTATTGTTAAGAATCAGAGTAAAGAATTCCATTAAACTGGCTTTTTAACGGATTCTTCGGTGTCTACTTCACAGAAGTAAAATACACGCAGTTCTTGATATGCTTCACTTCACCTTTTTGTGAAAAGAATATTTTACATTTCTGTGTTAAAATTAGTTTACAAAGCTGCTCTAGCAGGGATTCTCTACTGCCATGAATTATTGATTTCAGTGGGAATTTTCTCTCCATGCCATGAAGCATTATGAATATGTGAAGCACTTGTCAGACGATGGTAAACTCCTCCTCCCGCATGTGAAAAATCAGCAAAGGTTCCATCACTCAGACCTCATTTAGCCCATGCCCCTGTTAGCTTCAATAAATGCCAGAAATGGGAAGGAAGGGGAAAGAAGTGAAAGGGGGGAGTGTTGTTTAAGAGTGGGTCTGCAGTAGGATTAATGATCAGAGCTGCAAACTTGGCTTTTGCTTGCATCAGGTAATCAATGGCGTTGAGCGAGGCAGACGTGCCGGCCGGCGGAGAGGCTCGTCGAGCGCTGCAAGAGCCGAGACTAACCTCCTCTCGTTTCTCAACAAGACAGAGAGCACCTCGCTGCCAAGCAGACAAGGTGAAACACTGTGGGGACCCGAGTTGAATGGCAAGGGCTTTTATGCAGTTTAATGATTTTATTAATCTGATGAGTCAAATGCTTGTGTCTCAAGCCCCTGTAATATGTCATTTGTCTTAAGTGGCTGTTTTCACCAACTGGTTTTGCCCTTGACTGGGATTAGGTAGATATTAGAAATAGTGAACAAACAGGAAAATAATAAATGATACTTCAAGGTTGGTGCAGAAATAAAAAAAAACTGCTTTGTTACAAAGAAAACAGAACTGTGAAACAGCAGCACTTTTTTCTAAAAAAAGGATAGGGGTTATCCAGTAAAACTGAAGTACATTTATAAATACGCCAGCTCTGTTCTGCCTTCAGTGAGTTATTACAAAGCATTTTCTCTTCTGGGTTTCAAAGACGTAAGGCTTTGATTGACATGTTGGTTTGTTCCTGGTGTTTAATTGTATTTTCAAACATCTCTCCGGGATCATAAGGTTGACTAGTTGTTGTGTTTATCATGTTTTGCTGCTTTCTTGCTTCCTTTTGATCTGACTTTTTATGCTCTTGAATAAATGCCTGCTTTTATTTTGCAAATGCACATTGCTTTATAATTGAGGATGAAATGGGCCTGTGCCACTGTAAGGCTTTTTCCTTCATCATTAGTACCCACTGCCATTATGAGACACATCAAATCTGAAGGAAAGGGTCACCATGCTGACATTTTTAAGCTGCACGGTAATTCTTTTGAGAAATATTTTAATGGAGTAAAATGTGCGATTATGTGATGACTTTTGTGTATGCAGTGTTTGTCTTTTATCTGGACATTTAGTGTTTAATAAAGCTTGACTGATTCATGGATTGAATCACTGTTGGATGTTACTGTAATATAAATCATGTTTTAGACTTCAGGAAAGACACAGTTGACTCCTGCTGTTATTTGAAACAAAGAACATGCATTAACCCTTGCCAAACATGAATGACTTGTGTATATAGGTCCTTCTGCAGGTTTGAGGGGTGCATGGACTGCCTCCAGCACGGATATATAGCCAGGAACTTTCAAGTCTAACACACCAAAGCTCTCAGACTTTATTTTTTTGGATTTATGTGAATGACAGAATGACCTCTCCTTTCTACTCTACCAGCTTTTGTATTTTACCACATTAACTGTTAGCCATATAAACCACGGACACCCTTTGTATTAACTCAATCTATACTAAATTATGCTCGCTTATTACAATGCAGGTGTTTACTTTATAAAATGCAGATGTTATTTAATTATGGTCCATACTGTGACATTATGGTGCTTTAGTGATTTTTTCATAAAAATAAAGCACAGGCAGAAGCTGCTGGAGTCTTAATGTTGGTTTATAATGGAGCACTGTAACAAAAAATAATTTCCCCCAGGGATCAATAAAGTATTCTGATTCTGATAAGTTAATAGCTTTATGTAGCATATTGCTTATTCTAAGGATATTTGTGCCCTTTGCACTTATTTAGTCAGAAAAGTGTGCACAAATCTAACAGACATGTTTATGTTTGCAAATTACTTCAATATTTCAAGACACTGAACTTTAATATTTCACAATAGTAAACACATGTGAGTTTTGATCCACAGTCTCTTGAGATTGTGCCTTACATTGCAAGACAGCACAAAAGGTTCATTGCTGAGGCATAGTGGATCGATACAGAGTCATCAAACAAGACTGATTCACTACAGCTTTCGCGCTCACTATAATCTTTCGAATTGTTCATTTTCCCTCATTGCTTTCAAAGGTGCAATATAACATACTGGAAGGCTCCAATCTTAAAAATTGTCATTTTTACTCTTCATGTTGTTCAAGCTTTGTTAAATCTATAACTGTCAAGATTTGGCAGATGTATGCAGCCGGAGCAGATAAAGTCAGTCTAACAAAATCCTTTTAACCTTAACATGTTCTTATCATACAGCCAACTGTCTAAAAGGTGGGTCAGATTGGTGATGTAGCAGCCATTAGCTTGAGTGGGATGACCTTACAAAGGAAATCTGTCACAAACAAAGTTCTCTCAAGTATCCAGCCTCCAAAAACGCATGATCAATCGAGCTGACTCAAGTGTTTTTACGAGTGAGATTCTCAGTCAAGAATGTCAGTCTGTGATTATACCTCCATCTATCATTGTGATGGGACTAAGTATTGGCTCTTTGTGACAGACTCTGAGGAATAGGACTCGACTTCAAGACAGACTTCACAGACTCACTAGATCAGCAGTCTGGAGCATTCACGAGAGACGACAGGCGCTCAGCTTTTTCCTTATCCTCTCAACAACCACTTAATTTATAGTCCAGGGCTTCCTTTTCTTAGAGTTTTTTTGCTGCTGTTTCTGTCCATCTTTGCCTTGAACTTCCAGTTCTGAGAGGTGATAAAATTAAGAACTGGATTACCTGAAACTGTACAGATCGATACAGAAGCATTAAATGATCTCTGTGAGAGAGAACTTACACTATGTGTCAATGTACTTAAAAATTGATGGCATGAGATTTAAACTGTCTATATATATATATGTGTGTGCACATACAAAAAAGGCACACAAAACTTACCTCAAAGTCTTCATGAATTTTCAATCCTTTTTGTTATTTTATGAAGCTACCTTTTTTCTTAACTTTGTCTTTCTCTGTGGAAGACCACAAAACAGCTTTCTGAAGAGGTGGGCAAGCCAATCCCCGTTGAAGAATTGATGCTCATCAAATAGACTGCTCTCAGTAGTCTATTTTTACAATTAGAAGTTAGTGAAGCTATTTATATCGGCAGCTGATGTCTATTTTCCTTTAATTTGTTGTAATTTGGAGGGAATCGACTTAATGCCTCGTCCAACAAGAACACATTTTACTGATATGGATTGTTTTAAGGCAAGCTTAATTGATGCTGAGTGTTGTAGCAGAATTCTCAATGAAAAAGCGATGAAACAACTGAAAGCTTGACAACCTACTTGGGTACCACTTTTCCTCTTCATGTTATTGGAGACTCTGACTTCAGAGACACAGCCTGTGCTTGGCTTTGGTTATTTTCTTGTCTTTTAAACTTGTTTCGATAAAACTAACAGTGGTCAGAGGTCAGAGGCCAGTACAGTGGCACAGCAACAAGGTTCCTGGTACAAATCCTGGCAGGGGTTTTGCATATTCTCCTTGGAACTGTGCAGGTTTCCTCTGTGTAGCCCCACAGTCTAGGTATATTGGTCATTGTTCAATCAGTAATTATTTATTACAGTAATTTATTAAAGTCAGTTTATATATCTGAATAGATCTGCAGGTCAAATTTGGTATAGATTCTTGCTATGAGGGCCTCGGTTGCCCTGGATTGAAACTGGCCCAAACCATACTATGAAAGCATGAAATGTGAACAGTAGTTAAGTGTCCAATCAGCCTTCACTGTCTGTCATTCCAGACAGGTGTGTGCTTGTCAAATCACTATTTGCATGGTGACTTCATTTGAATAATAGTCAAGGAAAAAAGGCTGAATACTTCACTTTTGTCTGATTAAATTACATGTTTCACTGAATCTTAATTGCTTTTTTGTGAACCTGCTTATGTGATCTGATTTGCAATTTTCAGTGGGAATGGTATTGTATTACTTTAATATAAAGGAAAGTCAGACAGGGCAACAAGCTTTCCACAGTTTTGCTCTTGGACTTTTAATGGCATTAAATACAGTTCAAAGGATTCAAGGATTATTATTATCAAAAAAGACAAGTTAAATTATTCTCTCTTTTTTAAAGACATTAATGTGTTAGGTTTTTAAAAGTCAGGTTACCAAAACTGTGGGAAAAAATCGTATTATCCACTTCACTACAGACTACAAAAAGCTCTTTGCTTTTTTCACATACAGGAGACTAAATCCCAGGTGAAGGTCTATGAATGGGCACCTCTCCAGTGATCATCTGCTGTAAGATTGGCGCTTAAAATGCATAATCAGCTGTAATTAATCGAACAAAGTGATTAATCACATTTAGTTCCTTTCCCTTTTGCATGCAACCTGTCATAATCAATTATTTGTGGGATAAATTGTGACTCTGGAGATAGGGGTGGCAGAAGTGGAGCGGGGAGCCTGATGAAGACTGATGACAGCCCTAAACATGGGACATGACAGTAGGAACATGGTGGAGATTGAATCCGTAACCCTCCGAGCACATCATAAATTATCTCACTCAGAATAAAATGATTGATTTGCATCGCTTCTTGTTGCACCTGGAATTGCTGTCCTTCACAGGAACAAACCAGGTGGGTGAGGACTACATTCGCTATCATAAGCTATGAAAGAAAACACTAGATGTGTTATTTAAAGCCTGTCTGCAGAAATCCCTTTCTCTCTCTTTTTTTCATCCTTGAGGACATTAGGTAAACACGTCTAGACACAGGGAGCAGCCTGTCACAGAATATATGGACGTGCATGTAAGTCATAGAAACTTACAGATGCATATAGCTTCAGATTAACAACAGATTTACAGTGAGTTTCAGTCACAAACACTGAAAAAAAGTTTTGCACTCAGTAAAAGGCAAGTTCACAGAGTGATACTCTCCTGAAGTGACAGGTAGCTGATATGACACTAAAACTATAAGACTAATTAATAGCTAAATGAAATAAATGATGTGAACGTGTATTCTTTTCTTTGTAAAGAACATTCAAGCCAGTGTAATTATTGTAATGTATTATTTCTATGTTGCTTAACAAAAATGAACAAGTATGTGCAGCTATGTGAGGCACTTATACAGTATATGGATGCTAAAACTGTAACACTCCACCCTCTCGTCCAAGTATGGTCTAATATTAAAAATAAAAAAAGTGGTCAAGATGTAGAATGTAAAAATTAAATATTCAGCATTGCATTATATGGCAATGTGTAAGCCTCACTTGCTTGTATTTAAACATTGCTAGTTATTTTACTGATCTGTTACTGTAAAGTGGTCGTAATAGATGTGTTGTGTTTTTCACTAATGTTAATGATGGCCATAACTGTTCATTATGGGATCTAGAATACAGTGCACAATTTAGCCTGTGACATTGATCGCTTTTAATCAAGTCTTCATTTAGATGTTGTGATAAAAAATGACTTCTACCACAGGTGACATAAAAGATTTGAATTTTAACCACAAAGTAAAAGCAACAGTTTTTTTTGATTAGAGGTAAGAAGTTGTATCAATTATGTTTCATTGGAATTATGTTTAGTTAGTGATGCTCAACAGGCCCAATGGTGTACCGCGTCTCTCTTCCTGTGACAGCTGAGAGAGTCTCCAACAATGAACTGGACAAAGAGAAGAAAATAGATGGATATTCATGCTCACTTCGTAAATGCACATGTGTGTGTTTGCTTAACGCTGTCTTGATTTTGGTAGTGCACAGTCCTTCATTCGATACTTTCATCTTCAGAAAAGGAAAACACAAACACTCCTTGTCTCCAAGCAAGAGGAAATGAAGGTCTAGATAAGCCCAGACAGAAGCCTTGACTTGGCACAGCCATCATAGCAGGTCAACACTCAAGGCGCTACACAGTCAAGACTGTCATCTGGTATCAGTACCTGCGTCTCTCTCAAACACATCAAACAAGCTCTCACACTAACCGAGACCATCCAGACCATATCACACACACACACACACACACACACACACACACACTGATCTATTGATACACATATACATAGACTATATGCACACACACACACACAAAACTCACCAGGGCTACACAGAATTGTTGGGGCTAAAAAATCCAGGGGGTTGATGGGTAGTTATGGCAGGTGACAGAGTGTGCTTCACGCTCAGACAAATGGAGTCTGGCAGCTTCCCCTCAGAAAGACTTCAGGCTGTTTTTTCCCCCTTTTTCTTTTTTTTATTACTGCCTGACTGACTGCTTCTGCCTTTTACCAAACATCTATTGTTTACCTCTGTTCTGTTCAGTCTCACCTCAGATGACAAGCCATCCATAGAGGGCCACTTCCCTTTCATTCGCTCCCTCTTTTCTTCCTTTCTTTCATCTTCTCTGTTTCCTTCCTTTCCTTTTGCACTGTGGCTTTTCAAGCCTTTTTGCCACCGTAATAAATGAGTTTTAAACTGACATGTTGTCGGCCTTTCTCCCATGGAAGTTCACAGTTTTATAATTAGGTCTGGCAAACCTCACTGCAAACTTGGAGTAATAATCATATGACGGGGAATAATACCTGTCCGCTCAGCTAACTACAGCATGTGTTTAGATTGAGATTTAAAAAAAAAAAAACTACCCGGAATATCGAACAGGAATGAGATACATTACAATAGTGACAGATGGCATTTGGATACAGAATAACTAAAGCATGCACTGATATTGTGAGCCTCTGAATATATATAAAAATCAATGTCACCTTACACATCCGACATTTGCTGTACATGAGCCAGCCTCTGCCTACATAAGATTTAGTCTGATTTCTCTCAAACCTGACATTAAAATACATCTCTGCTGTCCAGGCTGAAATTGCATTGATTTTTCTCTTGGTAAAATTAGATTGCCAGGCACATCACTTCCTCTCACAATATTTACATCCGAAATAAGTCTAGTGTTTGTAAGATCGCGCTATATGTTGTTATCCCTCACATTTCAAAGCAAGGAACATTTTGTCTTTCACTTTCTAATTGCATTAATGTAATCTATACGAGCTAAAAGCACAACTCGCTTTAATGACAAACTCTCTGATGAATTAATTAAGAAGTCTAGAAATGTGAGTCACATTTTCTAAAACCATTGCAAATTAAGACACTCATAAATTAGTGAAGAGAAGCCTTCTTTTCTGGTAACATCACATTAAATTCATGATAATGGGCACATGTGTGTGCTTTTTATGAGGATTTTGCCACACAGCTATAACTGAATACTAATCTGAATAGGAAAATAGATTCATGCTATTAAAATGTCATTTGGTTTTGGATTGTGCCGAAGTCTCAATCATAGATGAAGAACAGGCTTCATTAGCATTTGCCCCCCTTTTTTATTTAGGGAAAATGCCGCAAATGTGGTGTAGCTCTTTCTTTCTTTCTTTCTTTCTTTCTTTCTTTCTTTCTTTCTTTCTTTCTTTCTTTCTTTCTTTCTTTCTTTCTAATAGTACAGACAGAACAATGATTGGGACATTACAATGTCACATTTTAATAAAATGTAAGTTAACTCATAGAGTAAACTACAACTTTTGTGATAATCTTGACGCCTTTTTGAGATGTTTGTTGTTTTTCGGAATGCATTGGCTAGTTTGTTCATTCTGAGGTTAATGGGAAATTTTGGGGGTGCTTCCAATGTATGTATCTCTGGATGGTACAGAAGGAATATATAATTTGGGCTCATTGTTTATGCATATGGACATACTTTAAAAGAAAAAAACAAAAACAAAACACTAACAACCAAATAACTTCCAGTATCAAAGATTTAGTCCCTTTGTCTTCTCTCTCTCTTCTCACTTTATTGAGATTATGTTTGAATGGGGCATAACTTAACCATTTGGCTGCACTGGATAGGCGTAGCAACAAACCATGAACCAGTAACATGGAATTTACTGGTATGATTATCATTTGCATTGGCTCACCTTAAAACTCACCAGATGTACTGTAAAGGATGTGCTGTTAATCTTTCAGATACAGAGGATATTCAGCGTTCTCATAGAGACTGAGTGTCAGTGGGGTGGAGCTGTTTTGGCAGTGCTTGGAGAACAAACAGCACATTAAGCCATGGAAGGTCATAACATTTGGGCTAATCATTGTAAAGGACCTTTGCCTGTAGCCTGATGTAATTTCTGATGACTTTTTTATGTTCTTCTTTCAGTTTCCAGATTCTTATTTGTCTCCATATTTATTTATTGAATTGAATTTACTGCATTGGCTCAGCAATCAGTCCAAAATATACTCTGTCTTTTGCCTTGTGGAAGCTGGGAAAGCCTCCAACTTTGAAAGTGGGATAAGTTGTCAAGATGGATGGATGGATTTTTCTTGGATCAATTATCAAGAGTTGATGAAGAACATGCCCATGCATTATAAAATAATAATAATGATAATAATAATAACCTTTTTTTATTTTAACTGTCATGAGCAGAGAACAGGCTTAAATCATACAGTGTGTCCCTTTTAAGTTGTGTACATGCATGTTTAATAAATAGCTCATGAAATTTAAATGTGACAAATTACTGTGCATTTAGACCTGATGTCCACTTATGAGAGTGTACCTACTCTTAGAAAGCATAAGCGATAAAGTAAAAGATTGATTGTTGCTTTGAAACAAATGCCCTTATCAGTATTTCATTCTAAAATATTAGACTTAAAATAGCTGCACTGAGTTATTAGACCTGGGGTTTCATACAGCACAGGGGATATTAGGTGCACATAGATTCTGTAACCATTCCCAAGTTTGGGATTTTGAGCCTCCATCAGAGATTATCTGGATCCCATAGCAGGCTTATGACAGATTAGTCAGTATATTGATTGATTTAATTTACTGGCTGTAGATGAATCTGTCTTACACATACAGGTGCTTCAGTGTGACCAAATCTCTGTCTCTGGTTCTAACAGAGGCAAAAATACATTTAGAAGGCAGTGCAGCAATACATTATTAAGTCCTGTGATGGTCATTGAACATAATGTCACTGAACTTTGACAAGTTTATTGATTCATAGTAAGCCTTTGTACAAACAAGCCATTGTTTGGGTTGTCAGCATATCAATACATGTAAGCAAGTGATTTTATTGGCATCCCCTGACATTCTTGATCTTGTAGTTTCACTTTCACCCACAAATCCTTCTAACAGCAAAGTCATCCTTATGAGAAATACTGTGAACATTTGTGTCTGTTTAGCTTCTGTTATAACCGAAGTGTATTTCTTCTATTATTGACCAATGCTGATTGGAACTGGCAGTGCTTGTGGCAAATGGCTTGTCATGCTTGACTGTTTGTTAGAGTGGAGGGAATCAGTCACATTAATGATTCTGGTAAGCTATAAGCCATTGTCTGTCAATCAACCAATCACAGCCTGCAATCTGACAGCACATTTTTCTGCTCCGGGGTGGTAAAATAATGAATATTTAAACTTACATTAATGGATTTCTTAACCACTTGGGGAACCGCAACAAGCTGAAAACATAGTACTGACATGTTATCACCTCTTTAGGGTTGTAAAGCAGATTCGAAACAACATTAATATTTACTTGGCATGCATTGCACCTGCACGTCATTGTGTCTGATTTAAAGGAACAGTTAAACTGTAATGTGCACATTGTATTTGATCTCTTATTTCAGTAAGAGCTCACAAGGAAAAAAATATTACTATTATTAGACTTTAAATTGGTCAGAGGTTACAAATAATAACAAAGAGGTAAAGGTGAGATGAAAAATAGACAACTGTGGGGTAAGGCATCTGTGTCATGCTCAGTATAATGAATAGAATTATTGATGGGCAATGATCCATCACTAATTCCATTATTGATTGACCTGCACAAACTGCAGGTTTTGCTTTCTTTGGATTGTCATGTTGATCAGAAAAAATACCCACCAAATGATTTTTAGAAATATGTGCATACATTTTGGAGGAGGTCACTTGAAATAACTGAAATAACACATTTCATGTTTTCAGTATAAAAGGTAAGACAAAGTACTAACCAGGGAAATGCAGCAGGGTTCTTTGTAACTAAGAATGTCAAAATAATTTCAGGAGTTAATTGGAACTGAAACGAGGATACACTATTGATCACCTTATTCCCAAAATGCATTAAACAGACTGTGAGTGTGTATGATAGTTAGAAAGCATCCATCTTAAAGGTGTTGAATAAAGTGGTAGAAAAGAGTGCCTGTACCTTGTAGTAAAAGGACTCTTAAGTGCTCATTTAGAGTAGAAAAGCGCTATAGCAGTAAAAGTACATTTGACCTTATTTGTAATAGTAGTAAATGTGTTTGTCTGGCTGCAGTGTGATCCTGGGCAGGTGCCTGCTATTGGAGAGGGGTTGGAAGGAGAAATGTGATACCGTGACTGAAACAATGCACTGAAGAAGACTAAACTGCTCCACAAAGTTCAGAGCTTATCAGTGACAGTTTTTTGTGGCACTTCTCATGTGAATACATCATTGTTTTTTTTATTCATGGTTCATGTAAAATTGATTAGTGCAACTATCTTGGACAACTTTTCTTGAGTTGCTGTAGTCCCAGATGGACCTCAGCTTTTGATCATCAGCTTACTGTAGTCTTACTTTGTTTTTTCATACTTTGTTGAAAAATATTTCTTCATTGCTTTGTTTGGACTAGTGCCAGGTCTGCCTGCTGACTATAGACGAGTATTTTAAGACTTTACCCAGGCTGTCTTAGCAGAAGCACACCATTTTTGTAAGTCTTCTGAGAAAACATCATAGACCACTGGCTATCACTTTTCTTAGCACCTGAAAGGCCCTGGGGACCTTTTGTGGCTTTTGCATTTTTCGATTCCAAGCCATTTGCACTGTGTTTAATTGAATATAGCCAAATTCTCCAAAAAAAAGTTTGGTATAATTTTATTTCAAAATTCAAGTCTGACTTCCTTAAATTAGCTTCAGTGGCTAAGCTAACAATACACATCCTCTTAGAGCCCTAGTGGACGTTTTCGTCCCATTGACTTCCATTATAAACGCTATTTTTCACTGCAGAATTATTACCGTTAATGTCCTGGTGATTACTTATGTCTCCGTCTCGTTTTGGTCTATTGGCCTTAGAGTTGTAATTTTTTTATTTGTCCACCGGGTGGCGCCCTTGCTCCACATTTGACCCCGGGCTGGAAAACAGCGGGCTGCCGTAACAGACCTGCGGGAAACGAAGCCTCATTTCCGGCGTGCAGCAGCAGCTTCGCCCGCTGATCTGGCGGGACCATTTTCGGTCCCTAGGACCATGAGAGGGTGCTTTTTTTTTTTTAGTCAACAGGAAATGACGTATTTTTTGTCACGTGGTATTGAACGTGTGTGCTGGAAAAAGGAGTCCCCGGTCATCGTGCCCCGGTCATCGTCGCGACTTACCCCGGGAACATGCACTTTTTTCGGCCTAGAGGAGGAGCATTTGCCGTCTGGAGACCATTTTCTGGTCCTGAAAAAAAAAAAAAAAAGGCGATCGAAATGACTGTTGGTGCCAATCTTTAGTCCATCTAAAGGCCTAATTATAATAACAATTGAATATTACCTCAAATGTTTTTTTTGGAAAATATTCAAGTTTTATGTTTTTTGGGGCAAAAAAAGCAGTGCGCTCATGTGACAAAACCGGGATATAAAGGGTTAAAATCCGCGAAATGTAATTAAAACTTGACATGAATATTTCAAGGAGAAGTAGGTCTAAAAGATTGGCTAATTTAAAGTGGAATAAAATATTAATATATAATCTTTTTATTGCACTTTTTGGGGGGTGGACGTTTTGGTCCATTAGGGCCTTTAGAGGGTGCATTTTTTAAGGGCCTACCAATTAATAAGGTGAAAATGAACCTTACCCATATATGAACATTGTATATAAGGATTTTGGACTAAAACCCCTTGAGTATACTGATCACAGACCATGGGACTTAGAAAATGATATAGACCCTGAAAACAATTTCTATACCCATAAGCATGATCAAAAATGTGAGTATTATACAAATGAGCAGTTTAATCAAAATATAATAACGGATAATGTAATATCAATCATACATTTTAATAGTAGAAGCCTCAACTCAAATCATTCAAAAAATCCTGGACTGTCTAGCACAGTTTTCTAAGAAATTCACTGTCATTGCAGTTTCAGAGATTTGGTTAGATGGGAATCAAAACTTAGTGAAGATTGGTGGTATTGCATCAAAAAAAAATAAAAAAGGGACGGGGTGTTGCCTTGTATACTGATAATAATTACAAATGTAGAATCATGAGTGAATTGTCACTAGCACTGGATAACATAATGGAGTGCATAACTATTGAAATAGAAGCTGAAAAGTCAAAGAATCTGCAAATCAACTGTATCTACAGGACCCCTGGATCTTGTATAAAAATGTTCACAGAGGAAATGCTGAAGATGTACAATCCCGTTAACAACAAGAACATGAAATTTATTTGTGGTGATTTCAATATAGATTTGTTGAATCCAACTGTGAACAGTGCCATCACTGATTTCATCCATACAATGTACAGCATTAGTCTTTATCCCTTAATCTGCCGTCCAACAAGAATAACCTCACATAGTGCTACACTTATCAATAATATTTTCACTAATGTTGCTGACATGAATGTTGTAAGTGGATTAACAATAAATGACTTAAGTGACCATCTACCAGTTTTTGAAACAGTACAGAGCTACACCAGGATTAACAGATGTGAACCTAATAAGAAATTAATTAACATAAAACACAAGAAGCGATTTTGCCGCCTCAAGAAAGCTCAACACCCAAGACTGGAGTAACATCTATGTTCAAGATGTTGACGTGGCATATGAAAACTTCTTATCAATAATATTAACTCTTTACAATAAACACTGTCCCCTGGTGAATAAAACAAAGAAAACTGAAAACTGAGAAGAAAACCATGGCTAACAAAGAAGTTGTAAAAATTGTAAAAACTGTGCACCCTCCTAAAACTAAAACTATTAATGTAGCAAACTCAATGTTTATGAGAGGAGTAGATTGATTGATTGATTGAATCTTTATTTTGAACATGTTGAAAAAGTACAACAAAATAGAATTAAAAGAGACAAATGAACAAAGCAAAACAAAAGGGAAACGAGCAACCACAACTACAAATAACCTTCATGTTCAAAAAGGAGCAGGAAGAAGCATACAGTGGGGCAAAAAAGTATTTAGTCAGCCACCGATTGTGCAAGTTCCCCCACTTAAAATGATGACAGAGGTCAGTAATTTGCACCAGAGGTACACTTCAACTGTGAGAGACAGAATGTGAAAAAAAAAATCCATGAATCCACATGGTAGGATTTGTAAAGAATATATATATATATATATATACCCATACCAACATACCCGTGCACCTGCACACACATGAAAATATTAGACAAGAACACCCTATCAAATCTCTACCTTTTCCCTGTACCCTGTAAAAACCATATCCTTAAACCGCTTTTTAAACTGCGCCATGCTCGGACATTGCTTCATATCTTTACTTAGTCTGTTCCACAGCTTCACTCCACACACAGAGATGCAAAAACTTTTTAATGTTGTACTGATACGAGGATGTATTAAATTTAATTCCCCCTCAAATTGTATCGCCGTTCCCTTTTAGAAAACATTTTTAGAATATTGTCAGGAAGCAGGTTATTTATTGCTTTATATATAATTTGTGCTGTTAGAAAATGAACCAGATCTGTGAATTTTAGAATTTTTGATTTTAAGAATAGTGGATTTGTATGATCTCTGTAACCAGTTTTATGGATTATCCTTATGGCCCTTTTTTGTAATATAAAGATTGATGATAGCGAACATTTGTAAGTATTGCCCCAAACCTCTGCACAGTAATTCAAATACGGTGCAATCAGGGAACAATAGAGAATGTGGAGTGATTTGTGGTCCAGAATGTGTTTTACTTTACTCAAGATTGAGACACTTCTTGAAATTTTGTTATGTATATGAATTCTATGAGACTTCCAGTTTAATTTATCATCTATAATCACACCAAGAAACTTATGTTCAAGTACTCTTTCAATTTCCACACCATCTAAATGAATCTGCACTTGTGCATTTCTAAGGGAATTTCCAAATAAGATTATTTTAGTTTTACTTAGATTTAGCGATAGTTTGTTCCTGTTTAACCATTTTTTAATTTTGCACATTTCTGAAGTAATTGTATCCAGCAGCTCCTTTAGATTCCCCCCAGAACAAAAAATATTTGTGTCATCTGCAAATAAAACTAATTTTAATATATCAGATGCCTTACAAATATCATTTATATAAATAATAAATAATTTTGGACCCAGTACAGAGCCTTGTGGAACACCACAAGCAATGTCCAAGCATGATGAGGAATGGACACCCAGCTTCACAAATTGTTTCCTGTCACTTAAATAATTTTTCACCCATTGCAGTACAACCCCCCTGATCCAGTACCGTTCCAGTTTATTAATTACTATGTCATGATTGATTGTGTCGAATGCTTTCTTGAGATCCAGAAATACTCCAGCTGCATACTGTTTCTGATCTATAGCATTTGTAATCTCCTCAAATTGATTCGATTAATGCCAGAGATGTTGATCTTTTTGATCTGAATCCATATTGACTGTCAGAGAGTAATTTATATTTATCTAAGAATTTGTCTAATCGTTTATTAAACAGGTTTTCTAGGATTTTGGAGAATTGTGGTAGTAAAGAAACAGGCCTGTAATTTGTGAAGTGGCGTCTATCCCCAGTTTTATACAGCGGCACAACTTTAGCTATTTTCATTTTGTTTGGCACTTTCCCCGTCTGAAATGATAAGTTGCAAATATATGTTAGAGGTCCTACAATTCCTTCAATGACCTTCTTGATGATTTTCATGTCAATATCATTACAATCAGTAGATGTTTTATATTTACACATGTGTACAATGTCAATTATTTCTTTTTCCTCCACTGATGTGAGCAACATTGAGTTAGGGTTCCTATCAATCAGGTTTTCACTACAGTCTACTGATGGCAGTGACTCAGGAATTTGTTCTGCCAGTTTTGGTCCAATATTTACAAAATAATGATTAAAGCTGTTGACCTTATCAGCAGTGTTTTCCATAATATTGCCATTGTCGATAAAGTATTGAGGATAACTTTGTTGTCCAGAATTATTTTTAATGATACCCATCCCATATTCCCTTCATATTATGTTTATTGTTGTTCAATATTTTACTATAATACTCCTTTCTACATACACGTATAATATTGGTCAACTTATTTTTGTATTTTTTATATTTATTTTCAGCATCTTTTGTTCTTTGTTTTAGGAATTCCCTATAGAGTGTATAGATGAAGAGGAAATTATGGATGTAGTTACATCCTTTAACTCAAATGACTCAAAATCAAATGACTGTGATGGCATTGCTATGGACTTAATTAAAGATATTATTGGATGTATTATGAAACCATTTACCTACATTTGTAATCTGTCATTACAAAGTGGTTTATTTCCTGATAAGATGAAAATTACATTGGTAGTTCCAATATATAAAGCTGGAGATAAACATCGGCCCATCTCTCTACTACCGCAGTTCTCTAAGATACTGGAAAAAATATTTTACAATATATTATATAACTATATCACAAAAAACAATGTACTATATGAACAGTAGTATGGATTTAAACCCAAAAGGACCACAACACATGCCTTAATGGAGTTTATAGATACAGTAACAACTGCTATTGAAAACAAAGAATATGGTGTCTGAGTTTTTTAGATTTAAAGAAAACATTTGATACAATTGATCACAACCTTTTACTTAAACTATGTACATATGGGGTCAGAGGGGTGGCATTATCATGGGTTAACAGTTACCTTAAAAACCTTAAAAAACCCCCAAATAAATGCCATAAAGTCAGAATTGAAACCCATTGTGTGTGGGGTTCCCCAAGGATCAGTTTTAGGGCCGCTGCTTTTCATATTGTACATTAATGAGATATGTGCAATTTCAATGTCTTTGAAAATACTATTATTTGCGGATGATACAAACTTACTGTGCTGTGGAAGTAACTTGGAAAAACTTCTGAATGAACAAGAAAATGAATTAAATAATCTGAAGACCTGGTTTGACCATAATAAATTAACGTTGAACCTGAGTAAAACAAAATTCATAATATTTGACAATATTCTACCAATAGTAAACTGACAATAAATAACACTGCATTATAATGGATTGGATTTATATAGTGCTTTTCAAGGCACCTTACAATGCCACTATTCATTCACTCTTGCATTCACACACTGGTGGAGGCAAGCCACAGCTGCCCTGGGGCAGACTGACAGAAGCGAGGCTGCCATATCGTGCCATCGGCCCCTCTGGCCAACACCAGTAGGCGGTAGGGTAAAGTGTCTTGCCCAAGGACACAACGACCAGGACAGAGAGCCCGGGGATCGAACCGGTGACCTTCCGGTTACAGATGTGCTCCCCAACCCCCTGAGCCACGGTCGCCCCAAGTATTAGACAGAATATCTGAAATAAAATTCCTTGGTGTGATAATACAACACAAACTATCCTGGATTCCCCACATTACTCATATCAAAGGCAAAATATCAAAGTCTCTGGCAATTCTCTACAAGGTTAAGGATCTCATAAATCAGAATCAGAATCGTGTTTATTGGCCAAGTATATGTGCAGACACATACAGGGAATTAGGTTCCGGTAGATGGTGGCTCTCAAGCACAGTAATGTAAATCACACACACACACACACACACACACACACACACACACACACACACACACACACACACACACACACACACACATGTCTATATATACATTACACATACATACACAAAGCTGTGTAAACCAACTATAAATAACGAATCTAAACTTATATACATAAAATACAGAAATGAATGAGGTGGAATGAATACTACAAAATGTACATAAGGTGCAGCTGCAGTCTGGCAGTGACAGGTCAACTGTTTAGGAGGGAGATGGCGAGGGGAAAGAAACTGTTCCTGTGTCGGGTGGTCCTGGTCTGCAGGCTTCTGTACCGTCTGCCAGAGGGCAGCAGATCAAAAAGTCTGTGTCCAGGGTGTGAGGGGTCTGTGATGATTTTCCCTGCCCGTTTCCTGGTTCTTGAGAGGTACAGATCCTGGATGGAGGGCAGGGGGGTGCCGATGATCCTTTCTGCTGCCCGTACAGTCCGCTGCAGTCTGCTCCTGTCCTGTTTAGTGGCTGCTCCATACCAGATTGTGATGGAGGAGCACAGGACAGACTCAATGACCGCAGTGTAGAAATGGATCAGCAGCTCCTGTGGGAGACTGTACTTCCCCAGTTGTCTCAGGAAGTACATCCTCTGCTGGGTCTTTTTGAGGATGGAGTTGATGTTGGTCTCCCACTTCAGGTCCTGGGAGATGGTTGTACCCAGGAACTTGAAGGTCTTCACAGTTGACACAGGGCTGTCTGATATGGTGAGGGGGAGCAGAGTTGAGGGATGTCTCCTGAAGTCCACTGTCATCTCTACAGTCTTAAGAGTGTTCAGCTCCAGATTGTGCTGACTGCACCAGAGTACCAGCCACTCAACTTCCTGCCGGTATGCAGACTCATCACCATCCTGAATGAGGCCAATGACAGTGGTGTCATCTGCAAACTTTAGGAGTTTGACAGCCGAGTTCTTGGAGGTGCAGTCGTTAGTGTAGAGGGAGAACAGTAGTGGTGAGAGGACACATCCTTGAGGGGCACCAATACTGAGGGACCGAGTTTCAGAGGTGATCTCCCCCAGCCTCACTTGTTGCTTTCTGTCTGTCAGGAAGCTGGTGATCCACTGACAGGTAGCTGGTGACACGCTGAGCTGGGAGAGTTTGGAGGAAAGAAGTTCAGGCACAATGGTGTTAAAAGCCGAACTAAAGTCCACAAACAGGACCCTGTCATAAGTTCCCGGGCTGTCAAGGTGTTGCAGGATGTAATGCAGCCTGATGTTTACTGCATCATCCACCGACCTGTTTGCCCGGTAGGCAAACTGCAGAGGGTCCAGCTGGTGGTCTGTAATGTCTTTCAGATGGGCTAACACCAGTCGTTCGAAGGATTTCATGACCACAGACGTCAAGGCGACAGGTCTGTAGCCATTCAGTCCTGTGATGGTGGGTTTCTTGGGAACAGGGATGATGGTGGAGCGTTTGAAGCAGGAGGGAACTTCACACAGCTCCAGGGATCTGTTGAAGATGCGAGTAAAGATGGGAGCCAGCTGTTCAGCACAGGTTTTGAGGCAGGAGGGTGAGACGCCGTCTGGTCCGGGGGCTTTCCTGGGCTTCTGTTTCTGAAATAGTCGGCTCACATCCTGAGTGTGTATTCTGAGTTTCAGGGAGGAGGAAAGGGGGTTGAGAGGTGTGGTGGAGGTCATTGAGTCTGGATTGGAGAGGGTGGTGGTGGTCATTGAGTCTGGATTGGGGAGGGTGGGGGTGGTCGTTGAGTCTTGATTGGGGAGGGCGGTGGTGGTCGTTAGGTCTGGATTGGGGAGGGTGGTCGTTGAGGCTGGATTGGGGAGGGGGAGGGTGAAGGGGGGAGAGGTGGAAGGTGTGTTGGGGGTCAATGTCTGAAGCAATGTCCCTGGGGAGGGGAGGGTGAAGAAAATATAATCTGATCAAACATTATTCAGCTTTAAATATTGTTCAGCTTTAAAGTTACTGTGCAACTGTGTGCTCACGACTTTGGCCTTGAGAGCGATAAGAAGCGATCGCCTCATCCTGCAGGTGGAAGATATCTGCAAGCGAAGAGGCTAGAACACCCAAGGCCGCTTTCCTTTTATGGAGTTGTTTTTCTGCTAAGGCAGCACTTTCCTCACAACCCCCTCCTGTAAGTTTTAGAGAATATATACCCATCCTTACAGCAAATATTAGGAATCTCCTGATGTGAGCTGTGTTGAGAGGTTGTCTCTGTCTCAATAAAAGTTCACTGATTCCCCATCTGCTGCAGGTGTCCGGTTGTCTTCATTCTCCGCCAGCCTGGTTAAGTCAATTCCTCCTTAACATCTAAAAGAACCTATTTAATGAAGGAAGACGGGTTCACTTTGTGTTTAATATTATTCTATTGCTGTTGTTGTTTTTTTTATATCCTTCAATTGGCGTCACGGAACAGGATCCGCTCCAGGCCAAACTGGAACGGGTGGGAGGACATCGGCAGTGGTCTGAGTGAACGGAGTTTGGACAAAAGCTGTGTGCACACAAAAACAAGGTAAGCAGACCTTTTATTTCTGCTATATTGAACATTATAAAAATACTTAGTGTCCAAACTCCTAGTAATTCATAACCAAAATTGTCTGGCTTACTTAAGGCTTGTTGAGAATCAGACAAGTGAATAAGAGATAAGTGAATAAGAAATAAGTGAATAAGTGAATAAAGATAAGAGTGAACTGAGGTCTGACCACGGTTGCAGCCGACGGGTTGCTCTCCGGTGTCGGATAAATACCTCAGTGCAGGTCTGGGACCTTGAAAGGGTTTATTAGTAACGCCTTTCTAAACAAATTAAAAGGTTAAAGGCCTTGAGAATATTTTTTAGTAATATTCTCTAAACTACAGAAGGGTTAGGAAGGCCCAGAGGACTTTATTAGAAAAGATCCTCTAAAACTTAAAAAGGAGAAGTACTGGTTGGAGTCCAAAGGAGGGGTCCCTTTGATCAATAGGAGAAAACGGATCTCTTCTTAAAACCCCGATGATTTTAGTGTTTTAAATGTTTTGATGTTCTGTTTGATATTGGACACACATAAATACACGCTGAATGCTTGCTGTGGAACACTGGGCAGGACAGTTTGGTTCTCCGTGTTCACAGATTACACAATTAAAGGAACTAGGTTCCTCTTTTGGTTAAAATAATACACCACACATAGAATTTTTTTTACACATTTATTACATACATAAGGAGGGTAATGAGTGACTGCAGGTAATGTATGAAGTGTGAATGAGACGTGTGAACAAGGTGACAACCAACTAGCACCCCTATCAGGAAGCTCTAGGCAAGGTTACCCGCCAGACTCCGGTTTGGTAGAAGCTTGGTAACACCTGAAGGGATATTTCAGTGCTGACTCACCTTTAAAGCAGCGCCCCAGCTGTTAGTGCCTAATAGAGACAGAAACCCAGCTGGCCCAAATTCTCCTTTAAAATCAATAAAAGAACACTCCTCCATTGACAGTAAAATGGATGGAGAATTAGATCGAGAAACTAATGATGATGGTTGGGGTCCCGGTGTTATTCTTAGCACATTGGGAGAACAATTAACATGTGTTGAGACAGTCATCAACTCCACACACCAGCCTAAAGAAGCAAAAAAGCAGAAAGAGTCATTGAGGAAAACAGCTGAAAGGTTAATGAAAGAAAAGGGAAAGAACGAGGGGAGTAGTGGTAATTGGGGAATAATTTGGCAGAATAAGGCTATGCAGGCAAAAGAGAAAGAGGAAGAAGCCAACTCAGCAGCAGCAGGTGCAGGTGTGATGAGCGGGGTGAGACACAGAAAGGAAGCAGATAAGCACGCAGGCCGCAAAGTTAAATTTAATCACTGGGTGTGTTTATGGGAAACTGCAAAACCACACATGAAGAAAAATAGGTCTCAGCCACCTCCCTATTCTGCCTCAACTCCTCCCTCAGCAGGCATATATCCGGTACTTAATATCTCTGGTGGAATAATGACTATTGGAGAAGAACCGCCCGTAGCTCCAACTCCCATAGATACCAAGCATTTTTGCCCAGGAAGTTCCTCTCTGTCGGCGACACCCTCAGCTAGTAGTAGAGCCCCCTCTTCCATGTCCCATTGTTCTGGAACCGGATCTGAGGGCCTAACTGACCCATTTGCGAGCGCACCATTTGCGGTTCGAATGAACAGACAGGAACCCACTGAACAACAATTAACTGATCTAGAAGCAGCATTACGCAGCTGCTTAAATGAACATAGGTCAGTGGTCCAGGTGAATAATCGTGTTGCGTCAGCCCCTCTTTCCCGGTCCAACCCCTTTGCCAGCACTCCTGTCGCTGTTAAGGGAGATCTGACCGCTACTGCACAAACTGAGCCTGGCACTTCACCAAATGTCACAGTTAACATGTCTTTGGTGGGCCGTCAGGATCCGGAAACACAGATGAGTTTAGCCCACGTTTTTGCTGACACTGCTACCCCACCAGGCGGGGGAAAAACTGAGGATACTGATGATGAACTCAGTGACCTTAACAATACACCCCCCTCTACCTCTCCCAGTTTAGGATATCAGACTAGATCTAAGGGCCCTGTGCCTCAGCCTCCAGGCATGTTTCCCCTGGTCCAGACTAAAGCACAACGTAGACCAGTGTATCAACCTTATTCATTCGGAGATGTCCAGGCCCTAGTGGACAAACTCCCTGACATAATGGAGGGAGGGAATGCCTGGTTGGCTGGTTTGGATAAATACACAGCTGGACAGGACCTCGCACTGGGAGATTTTAGAGCTATTATAACTAGGTGCACATCCCGATCTCAGGCAGCGGACCTGGAACAAAATGCGGGTACTACCATGCATGAGAACGAGGTGCCACTAATGCAGGCATTGAGGTTTATTGGACCGGCCCTGCGCAAACAATTCCCACCCAAAAATCAAGGCACCTTACAGAAATTTAAATGGGAGGGAAAGCAAAATCCCACCCATTATCTAAATCAGGCTGTTGAAGACTGGGTGAACCATACAGGTCATCACCCCAGTAGGACTTGTTCACAGAGCATGTGGTTTAGAAGGGCGGTGCTGAGGGGCATTCCGGAGTCAGTAAGCCAGAAAATGGAGGATAATCCTGATTTGCAGGACTGTGACTTTGCAATCTGGAAGAAACATTTGATTTTTAATCTTAACAAAGTACAGATTAAGTCTGATGATAAAGCGGAGAGCGTCGAAGATTTACAGTTGCAACTGTTGAAGGTTCAGCTGCAGAAAGCTAAAAACGACCTGGGTGGAAAAGGTGACAAGCCTAAAAAGCAGCTTGTGGCCGCTGCGGCTCCCCCTCCTGGTCCAGTTGCCCCTGATTTGTATCCGAACCCATGGCCAACTGATCCACAGCCCCCCCAGTATGGTGCTTATCACTCCCCGGCCCCTTATGGGCAGAGAGGTTCCCCATTTGGAGGAAACAGAGGTGGTTTCAGGGGAAGGGGTCAGATGGGAGGTGGTAGGGGAGGCCAGATGTATGTTTGTTTCCGGTGTGGACAACCTGGACACTGGGCTAAAGCGTGCCCTTTGAACCCGGCTGCTGGAAGAGGCAGGGGAGCCCGTGGTGGGCCCTATCAGCATCCTGGCCACAGAGGTGGACCTCGTGGTGCTTTAGTTGAAGTGCCCCCGGCCCCACAGATGCCTGTGATGGGGTGGGAGTACTACGAGGGTGGTCCCCAGCTATAGGACACCCCACAGACTGCCCAGGACAGTGAAGGGACAACGGCGGACCCTATGCTGTCCATAACTGTAGATAAAAGAAGAAGCAGCTTTTTAGTGGACACTGGAGCTACGTACTCCACCATTAAGGATGTTGCTCGTGAAAGACTTACTGACAGAGTGATTACAGTGGTGGGCATATCTGGGGAACCTAAAACTCTGCCTTACACCGTGCCCCTACCCACAAAGGTTGGAGATCAGACCTTGTTACACAGCTATGTTTGTTCAAAACAGGCGCCTGTGAATTTACTGGGAAGAGACTTGTTGATTAAATTAGGAGCCACAATACTCTGCTCTTCACAAGGCCTAACTGTGACTCTCCCTACTGGCGTTGTGCTTCCCTGTTCTGATGGGCCAGAGGGAGGTGGTCAGTTTCTGCTGCAACCCTCCTCCTGTTTAGCGGACTCTGCTGACATCTACTGGGCATTATTGGAAGTTGAAACACCTGCTGAACCAGGAGTTTGGACTGCTTTTCAGCAATGGCGGCCGTGGCTCTCACTCCTACATCCTTATGTCCCTCCCCCTGACCCACCTCATGTTACACTGTTTTATGACAGGCATGACACCACCTGGTACCAGCACATGTTCCAAGAGCAGTGTGAGGGGCGGGCTTGGTCTTTGAACATGTCGTGCATTTTTGCGGCACCGGAGGGAGTGGCAGCAGCGGTTACTTTTACAACAGATCAATTACAGTGGTACATGATGTCTGATGAGGCAGCTCCCCATGTGTCACTGGCCTTACATCCTGGACACCAGGCTAAGGAGCTGGGTGGAATGGTTAAACGTTCCCTTGCGGCCACTGACTGGACACCTACAAAACTCCCACAGGTTTTGTTTTCTCCATCTACCAACACATACCAAATTTTAAATGATTGCTTTAATTCCTCAACACTGCAACATAGAGTGGTCAGCGGGTCACATGGCAGAGAACACACAGACCACTGTGATGCTGCGCCTTTACTCGACTCTCTTCCAGATTGTTTGTGGTCCCATGGACCCACAGATGTAGGTTTAGTTGATGTGGAGCCAGTCTCTTTTCAACTGTCATCTGCTACCCCTTTGTGGCAGCCTCAGTACCCACACAGACCGGAGGCTGAGGCTGGGATTGCAGAAACAATTTCTGGTTTGGTCACTGCCGGTGTCCTGGAGCCCTCCTGCTCTAAGTGGAACACGCCCATCCTACCCGTTGAGAAAAAAGGCACGGGGAAGTTCAGAATGGCACATGATTTGAGAAGGATTAATGCCTTACTTGGCACTCCTACTTTGCCTGTGCCTAATCCTTATGTTGCCTTGACCAACCTCCCACCATCTCATGCCTGGTTCACCTGCATTGACTTGGCTAATGCCTTTTTCTGCCTCCCACTTCGTGAGTCACTGCGTGACATTTTCTCATTTACATTTAGAGGCCGACAATGGCGTTACACTCGCTTACCACAGGGATTTGCCCTCTCCCCAGGACTGTTTAATCAGTGTTTGAAAGAACTTTTACAAACCTGCCCACTACCATCTGACTGTATGTTAATACAATATGTGGATGACCTTTTGCTGTCTGCTCCCACGGCTGACATCTGTTTGGAGGCCACCAGAGTGGTACTTCACCACCTGGCCAACACAGGTTTTAAAGTGAGCAAAAACAAACTACAGATTGCAAGAAAACAGGTTTCTTTTCTAGGCCGCATGGTCTCACAGTCCGGTATTTCCTTGTCCCCAGAACACAGGAACTCCATTTTGCACCATCCAAAACCTCTAACTGTAAAAGACATGTTGTCATTTTTGGGCCTGACTGGTTACAGCAGGACCTATGTCCCAGACTATGTTGGCCTTACTTCCCCTTTGCGCGCTTTGGTAAATGAACAAGGCATGAGAAACCTCTCTGCTCCCCTCTCATGGACTACAGAAACAGAACAGGCGTTTATAAAGTTAAAACAACAGCTTTCTGTCGCCTCTGACCTTGCTGTGCCAGATTATGCTTTGCCTTTTCATCTTGATGTTTCTGGAACTGGAACCCATATCAATGGTATCCTGTTCCAGAAAAAAGGGGGAGAGAGAAAAGTGTTGACATATGTAAGCGTAATGCTTGACAACACTGAAAAACGCCACCCACCGTGCACACAACACGTTTCTGGACTTGCAAAAATCATTCAGAAAACAGCACACATAGTGATGAACCACCCACTAAAAATTTTGACATCACACAGTGTGGTGGCCTACGTCTCTTCACAGGCCTTCACACTCACTTCACTCAGGCAGAGACGCCTCAGTACCATTTTGGAAGCACCACACATCACCTACTCACATGAAGGCATAAACATGGCTGATCACATGGGATCAGGGAAACCACATATGTGTGAAGAGGTTGTGCAGGTACAGGAGAAAATCAGGCCAGATTTGCAGGCAGAACCTCTAATGGATGCAGAAAAAGATTGGTTCACAGATGGATGTTGTTTCAGAACTGAAAGTGGAATGTTGAAGGCTGCATGGGCAATAGTGGAACAGACAGACATGAGATGGAAAACAGTGAAGGCAGAGCAGTTGACAGGACAACAGTCTGCACAGAGAGCTGAACTGAGAGCGGTGATTGAAGCCTTAAGGATGGGAAAGGGACAGAAAGTGAATATATACAGTGATTCAGCTTATGCTGTGGGAGCAGTGCATGTGGAGCTCAAGCAGTGGCTAAGAGCTGGTTTTTTGACAGCCAGCGGAAAGCCTATTAAACATGAGATGGAAATGAGGGAATTAGCGGAAGCACTGTTGTTACCTGTTAAGGTGGCAGTGGTAAAATGCAAAGGACACAGTGCCGGATTGGATTTAGTGGCATTAGGTAACAAACAGGCCGACTTAGTAGCTAAGCAGACAGCTGGTTACTTACCCTCCCTGATTATGGTAATGGACCCAGAAGCCACACCCCCTCCAGAAAGACCACCCATACAACTAGGCCTAGCCACAATCAGAGAGTTACAGGACAAAGCCAGCCCCCAGGAAAAATCCTTATGGGTAACAAGAGGGGCCACAAACACAGATGTGTGGCGTGGCCCAGATGGAAGGCCCATTCTACCGCCAGGGGTCAGACAGACAGCAATGGAAGAGGCACATGGAGTGGGGCATGTGGGACCTGCACAAATGATGAGAAACTTAGCTGGCTGGTGGCACCCTTATCTAAAAGACATGACAAAATACATGGTTAAAACCTGTAAGGAGTGCAACCAATTTGGAGTCAAGCCCGCCTTCAAGCCAATAGCAGGGTACTTCCCCATCCCACTTTGCCCAGGGAAAGAAATAATCATTGATTACACAGACATGGTGGACAGAGTAGGTAGTTACAGGTACCTGCTGGTGGCTGTGGATGCATTTTCAGGTTGGCCAGAAGCCTGGCCGACAGCAAGTGAAAACAGTAGAACTGTGGTGAAGTGTCTGATTAATCATTATATACCACAGCATGGGTTTCCCGAGGTCATAAGGTCGGACAATGGTTCACATTTCAGGAACCACGATCTGCAGAGGGTTGAAGCCGCATTAGGTTTGAAACATAAGTTTGGCTCAGTTTACCACCCCCAGTCCCAGGGGAAAGTGGAAAGGATGAATCAAACTCTAAAAACTAAATTGGCTAAAATCTGTGCACAGACCAAATTAGATTGGGTTAAGGCATTGCCTCTTGCATTAATGTCCATAAGATGCTCAGTAAATCAAACCTCTGGTTACACTCCATTTGAGTTGGAGCATGGCAGGCCTTTTCCTGGCCCCTCCTCTCGCCTGTTAATGTCGGATGAAGCTGATTCAGACCTCGATCCGAGGACATATTATAACATGCTCCGCAGTTTTGTTGCCCAGTATTCCTCACAGGTCGCTGAAAGAAACCAGCAAGAGCTGAAAGAGGCGGCTACACCTGGAATGGACTACGTCCTCCTGAAAGTCACAAAGAGAAAGTGGGCTGAGCCTCGCTGGACAGGCCCTTACCGCATAACAGAGCGGACCTCCCACGCTGTCAGGCTCGAAGGTAAAGGTGACACCTGGTTTCATTACACACAGTGCGCTGCTGCCACCGAACCAGGAAGAACCTTGAGAGAGGTGCAGAAGGACCTGTCAGAAGGAGCTGCAACAGCATCACCAACCACTTGAGGGAGCCAAAACTCAACCTACAAGCCGGCTGGTTACAAAAGGGGGTGTTCTTCATACTGAACTAAACATTTTCTTTATTTTTAACATCTTTTATGACTTTGCTTTTATATTGGCTTGAGTTTTTAAGATTTACATTTTACATTGCAATAGTTTTAACCGCTGAAAGCTCATTTAAAGTTGTGTCACTGATACTTTTTGTTACTCTTTAACTCCTAGAACACGCCCTTGGCGAGGTGGGGGGAACTGGACCACCTTTCTCTGCCCCATCATCCTCTATTAGACGACATCCAAGTTAAGTAAACATGTCTTGGCCCTTTCCCCCTGAAATGACAGGCAGGCAAAGATGTTGCGTCTTTGTTTGCTTCCTGGCCCTGGGTCTCATTCCCATTGGCATAATCCTGATCTGTGAAGGGCCCCCGACACTTCTGACACCTTCAAGTTCAAAAGCTTCGCCCCCTTCTGACAGTCCCAATCTGACAAATGTAGCCCCTAGGGTCTTGCCCACCACTTCCTCTCCAGTTTTGCCCACGCCCGATCCAGTTAGAAAGAAACGAGACACGGTTACCTCCTGTACCCCAAGTACGACTAGAATGATTACTCTCTGTGTCCCCAACAATAAAAGTTGGGTAGTTGAAATAGATTTCGCTAGCTTCCCAGTCACTCCCGTCACCAAAGACCAAGGGGGGGATCTTTTTAACCTTGCAGTACATCTCTCCTCCTCAGTGTGGTATATAACCCTGGGAGGTTGGCATCAGTGGAAGTGGTCCAGTTTAGTGTCAGAAACGGACCTCGATTGGTCCAAGCACTCTAGGGGTCAGGCTTTGCACTGGAGAAACCAAAATATGCTCAGAATAGCAAAAAAACCGGATCTTTCAGGCTTAATTTTTACCCTAAAGGATCTGGCCTTGACCTCCTGTCAACAATTTATACTTGCCCCTTGGACTGATCGCACCGCCCTGTATTGGCAAATGGAAATATGCCCTAGCGTTGGTGCAGTTCCAAGCTCTGTAGTTAAAGATGATAACCCCACCTTTAATGGCCCTCCGGTGACATATACAAACGGGGGGAGAAACGGCCGAATACGCATTGTAGACACAAATAAAATGTCTAAAGATGACCTCTTCCAAATTCTAACCGGTATTTCTGGAGCAACAAACAACTGGTTACTACTAGCTGAACAAGCTGCTGACAAGACGGCTTCCGACTGCATAGTTTGTATGGGAGCCCGCCCCACTTTAAGAGTTGTACCGGCGCCAGTCAATAGTGCATGCCTCCTGCATCTTATGAACAATACAAAACGAGGTCATTGCTCATATCTGGAAAACCACTTTCCTAAAACTCAACGCTCGGTCTCTAATAAACCACCTTTCTTTTCTTCAGATGTAGCTGTGAACAATTTCACTTGTATTAACCTGACTGGCAATGCAGTAAAACTAGGTAGCTTGAACTCTTCTTGGTGCACTGAGATGACGGTTATGAAACCAAACTTCCGACCTACGGCTAGGGCTGATTTGTGGTGGTGATGTGGCAAAAACAAGTTATATGATGGTTTCCCTCGGGATGCGTCAGGTCTTTGCGCTCTCATAACTCTTATTTTACCTGTTTTAGTCACTCCAGTAGATCTCTCTATAGAAGTACACGAAGTTGGCCTCCCATCCTCCTCTGAACGCCGCTCTAAACGTTCTCTAATCCCAGGTTCAGCTCATAATCCAACCTATATTGATGCTGTAGGTATACCCCGTGGGGTCCCCGATGAATATAAACTGCGAGACCAGGTTAAAGCAGGATGGGCCTCGATACTTTGGATGGTTGAAATAAATGCGAATGTAGACAGAATTAACTACATTCACTTTAATGTGCAACTGTTGGCTAATTACACTCGAGATGGTTTTGAAGCTGTGCATGCACAGTTATCTGCCACTTCCTTAATGGCTTTCCAAAACAGGGTCGCAACGGATTTTCTCCTCGCAGAAAGAGGCGGAGTCTGCAGCCTTTTTGGTCAGGAGTGCTGTACCTATATCCCCAATAACACAGCTCCTGATGGTTCCCTCACTAAAGCTATTACTGGTCTCACAGCTCTTACTGTTAAAATGAAGGAACACTCGGGCGTTGATACTGCCATGTGGGACTCTTGGCTTAACATGTTTGGCAAATATAAGGCCCTTGTAGCTTCCATCCTAGTTTCCATCTCAGTTTTTGTTGCTATCCTAGTCACCTGCGGTTGCTGTTGTATTCCATGCATTCGATCCCTCTTCCAGAGACTGATTGTTACAGCTCTCACTCCTGAGGATAAGGATCTCGCCCGGCAGATGCCTTTATTGGCTAGTCAACTTCCCACCTCCTCGCCAACGGATGATGAAAACTCTGATCGTGAGGGTGACGACCATTATCGTCTTTCTCTTGTTTAAATGCTTCTAGAATGGTTGTTTCTCTGTGGTGTTTTGTATTAGACTTGTTATTAATTGTCTCCCTCACCCACTTCCTCTTGAAGGATATATCTGGTTGAACTGTGTCTGGTCGGGTTGTGAGGGTTAAGCGCTGTTCTCAGGGTCTCCGGACTTAAGCCTGAGCGAATGTGTACTCCCACCACTGGATATAAATTGTTTTTTTCCACACCCCTTCCTCACGTTTTACCATATTCACTTTTGAATGTCCTTAGCAGTTACCGTTCTGGGTTTATTTTACGATTGATTTATTCTTTCACATTTTCACGTTTATATCTCTCATTATTATAGTATACTCTGCACTCTCCACATTTTTATCATTACTTATGCTTTTTGGTTGCTGAGTTACAGGAACTGTTAATTTTGTGTCACTACCCTGGTTGCACTGACTCGTTGTATCCTTTTGTGCAGGACAGCTGTTACTGCTTTCGTCGGGAACCGAGACTGCTTGCAGCCGACCCCTGGGCAGGGTGGTGCCTGGACTCTTTTCTCCTCATCTGCAATGACAGATAAAGACAAATGATAAGACCCGAGGAGTTTTTCGAGCCAGGCTTCGACACGTCTCTGTGTTCCTTTGAATGTTACTTATTTTTGTGTGTTGACCCATTTAAGATGGGTCAAAAGGGGGATTTGAAGAAAATATAATCTGATCAAACATTATTCAGCTTTAAATATTGTTCAGCTTTAAAGTTACTGTGCAACTGTGTGCTCACGACTTTGGCCTTGAGAGCGATAAGAAGCGATCGCCTCATCCTGCAGGTGGAAGATATCTGCAAGCGAAGAGGCTAGAACACCCAAGGCCGCTTTCCTTTTATGGAGTTGTTTTTCTGCTAAGGCAGCACTTTCCTCACAACCCCCTCCTGTAAGTTTTAGAGAATATATACCCATCCTTACAGCAAATATTAGGAATCTCCTGATGTGAGCTGTGTTGAGAGGTTGTCTCTGTCTCAATAAAAGTTCACTGATTCCCCATCTGCTGCAGGTGTCCGGTTGTCTTCATTCTCCGCCAGCCTGGTTAAGTCAATTCCTCCTTAACATCTAAAAGAACCTATTTAATGAAGGAAGACGGGTTCACTTTGTGTTTAATATTATTCTATTGCTGTTGTTGTTTTTTTTATATCCTTCAAGGGTGAGGCGTGGGAGTCTGTCCGTCTCAAACCTGCAATAGAAAGTGTTTAACTCGTTGGCCAGGTATTTGTTTGCTTCAATAGTGGGTGGGGGGCGTCTGTAGCTGGTGATTTCCTGCAGGCCCCTCCACACTGACGCTGGGTCGTTGGCTGAGAGCCGTTCTTCCAGCTTCTGGGAGTAGATGCTTTTAGCTGCTTTGATCTCCTTGGTCAGTGTGTTCCTGGCTTGCTTGTACAGGGCCCTGTCACCACTTCTGTAGGCGTCCTCCTTGGCCTTACAAAGATGTTGGAGTTTAGGAGTGAACCATGGTTTATTATTGTTGTATGTGCAAAAGGTCTTTGTTGGCACACACACGTCTTCACAGAATCAAACGTCATTGTCTATTGTTCTATTATACTGCCGTACATGACATGCTGTGAGAAAGTGTGGGGAAACACATATAAAACACACACCCATTCAATATACACTCTGCAAAAAAGAGCAATAAGGATAATAAATAAAGCTACTTCAAGAAAACCATCAAATCCACTTTTTATCAAATTAAATATTCTCAAATTTAAAGATTTGGTTGACCTCAGAACTGCACAAATAATGTACAAAGCAGCAAATAAATCTTTGCCCCACAACATTCAGAACTTGTTCCAAATAAGACCAAATACTCATGACCTGAGAGGAATCCTTGTGTTCAGCAAGCCAGTAGTAAGGACAAATGTAAAATATCACAGCATTACAGTCAGAGGAGCTCGTGTGTGCGACACTTCTACACATGAAATCAAGAAAAGTACATCAATAAAAAAATTCACATGATTTTTCAAAAATAATAAATTGCATGAATATAGGAAATCTTCCTCTCAGTGACTGAGTTGTCTCGTTGTGTCCTCATTTTTATAGATCAAGGACAGAGAACCCCAGGCTTAAGTGTTCATTAAGGTGTTTTTCACAGAGATATAAAATAAGCTCAGAGATTAAGCGAGTGTTAAACACTGCGTGCTTCGTTTATGTAAAAATGTAGTTTGTTGTTGTTTTGGTTTACGTGCAGAAAATGGTTTTATTTGTGTATGTTCAATGTGTTAGACTTGTACATAGTTAAACATATATGGATCAAATAATGTTGAATTCTGAATCTGGATTTGTAAGCAATGAAATTTGAAATAAGGGGGTAGGAACAGGAAAAGTGTAAACTTCATCCTACTCATTTTCGAGCACACAAATTCTGTAGACATAGACATATACATGAAAACCTGATGATTTTTAAGTGTTGTTTTTGTTCTCTTGTTATTTCAATTATATTTGCGTATTTGAAATAAAAATCTATCTATCTATCTATCTATCTATCTATCTATCTATCTATCTATCTATCTATCTATCTATCTATCTATCTATCTATCTATCTATCTATCTATCTATCTATCTATCTATCTATCTATCTATCTATCTAAATAGAGGCATTTTCCAATAAAATTGAAGGCAAGATCATTTTTAAGGTATAGATTCATATGTTTGAACACAACATGCCATTACTCAAATGCAAACTAGTGTGTCTGGCCATGAGACAATAAAACCTGCTGCTGGAAACATAAAAACAAACAAACATAAAAGTATAGAGTTTTAACAGATATCATGCTGGATTACATAACTTCATCATTCATGACTTATAACATTCATTTACAATGACCAGCGAGCAGTGTGAGAGTCAGGGATCAAACATGAGTTTAATACATTACGCTTCTTGGAAGCTTTCTTTTTTAGGTTTATTGCTTTGTTTAGTCCTTGGCCACATAACAGTACATAAATGCTTTCCAGACAGTTAAATGATAAAAATATAGATTCACTCAAGCAAGTGGATAGTCATCACATTCTCATCCCAGAGTGTCACACTGCTTTTCTGCCACATCGAGACATCGATAAGATACACACAAAGTTATCTTCTTATCGTCTTCTACTTTGTGCTCAAAAGTCTTTTTGGCATGTCAGGCAGTAACAAAGGTTCTTCCGTTCTTCAGTCTGAGGCCAGTTTTAGGAATGCTGGTTCAGCTGTGAATTGAGGTTCTATGCTACCAAAGTCAATGGTATCTTAGGTGATCCTCCTTTGCATTCTCCCTCAGGTGTACAGTGTAGACTCAGACTCACAGTGTAGACCCAGTACAAAACTGGACCCAAGTGTGGGACGAAGTGCGGAGGCAGGATAGTTGAACTAAAGTAGTGGTTTTATTTATCACAAGGAAAACAAGGAGAGACAAACCTAGGAATTTGGCATGGCGTGATATACAATGGGCTTGGTGGGGGGAATGCTAGTGTGGGGCAGGAACAAAACCTAGAACCTTGGCTTAACACACAATATAGTACAGGGCAGGTGATCCTAGTACAGCAACCAGAGGCATTTTACTTAAACAGAGGCTGATGCGGTGCTCGCTGATCTTACTAGAGGGAGAGAGAGAGGAAAGGAGTTAGTGGGTGCATGGGTTGGTGCTGGAGCAATAGTGATTGCTGGAATGGAATGGCTTACTTGGGCAGGAGGCTGAGGCTCAGACGTGGAAGGCAGAGGTCCGAGGGGATGGCAGAAGGGCAGGCAGGTGGTGTGGTTGATGATGCTCTTAGCCTAGCTGAGAATCCTGCATGGGTTTGTGTCCAGAATCTAGCAGGTGAACCTACTAAAGCTACAGGATTAGGTTAATGCAACCTTTGGTTTTCTTTGCTCTTTGTGTTGTTATGTGATTTAAAATATTCTGCGAAGGTCAGGTTGAAAGAGGTGTCTTACAGGTAAACAGAGGCAGGTTCATTAATATCACTTAATATGCACATAAAAACAGGTCAAATCAGCCAAATCTCTATGGGAACCTTTGTTATCCACATCTGTCACTTAACTTTAGCTGTTATATATGTGCACACTGAAAAACACACATACAGACACAGATTTAAAAATTTCATTTGCTTTCTAATGAAAATTATGTAAAATACACTGGAAGAAAACAGTTTAAAAAGTAGTGTTATTCAAAATGTTACTGTATTATTTAGCCACAAAAAGCAGTTTTTACATCTTGTTGTTTTCAGGTGATATTGAGCAATAGTTATCTGGAGATCTTAAAAAGTTGGAGAGGTAAAGAAAAACAAATGAACAGTCAAAGTCAGAAAAAAAAATCTTAAGCCATTCTTAAAGAAGAAAAACCAAGCGAAAAAGATGAGGTATGCCAAATTACAAAGTACTGTATTGAAAATTAGTGGGAAAACAAGAAAAGACTGTATAATTTCATGCTGTTATTATTCATTGTTCTGGAGTGATGAATCCAAATTTGAAATATGTGGTTTACATCATTGCCAGTATGTTCCTAAGAGGTCAGGAGGTAACAGCTTAACTTCCCAGCATTACAATCCTTCCAAACATACAGCCAATGCAGTAAAAACAAAAGCTGATAAGAAAAACACACAATGAAACATTTTCATGGATTGACCCCTCCAGAGAAAAACACTCTAAACATTATTAAAACAAGGAATGAAAGATAGGCAGCCAACATGAAAAGAAGCGCTTTGGTGTCATTTAAGCCCAGAGAACTGTTCCTGAAGACTATTGAAAGAAATTACAAAAACGCCTGAGTTCATGTTGTGGTGAAGGATAAATGTGGCCATACAAGATATGGAATTTCACTTGAAATTCCATGTATTTACATGTAAGACTGCACAAGTTTCAACCAATTGCTGTGCCTATGTTCCATTTTCCTTACAAATTATATAGAAATTTGTGGTGACTAAAGGCTTTTGTACAGTAGTGTAGAAACTGAATGGCAAAATCTTCTTTTTAAGAAAACAAATGAATCACACAGTTTGTCTGTGAAGGTTCTCAGTCATCCAGGTTATCGTAGTCAAAGGAGCTTGCAAAGAAGCTTCTTCAGTTCTTAGAACTGAAGAAGCTTCTCGGATGAGAGGTGAAACGTCTTCAAGCAACTTAAAGAAGTCCAGACGCTTTTCTTTGCAAGCTCCTTTGACAATCACGCAGTTTCTTTTTTTCAAATTACCAGCAAAAGTTGTAATTTTGAGTGTTTGTCACTGTTGTTTACTATTATTGTTGCTATTATTATATTTTTAAAAAGTATCTCAAATGCAGACTCACATCTGTATTTAACTAGTTTAATGCTCAGATGTAGAATGTCTTTTCTATGTTGCATTCTGAGCATTCAAAGAAAGGGGCATCGTGTTCTACTTCAACTTTAGCTTGTCACTGAGCAACACTGTTGGCAGTTGATGTAGGGACAGGGGCATGAAACATTATCATTACATATTTTTCCTGTCAGCAAAAAATAAGTAATGATAATGTTTGGTTTTTCTTTTTTTCGTTCTTTGGAGGTGCTATTTCTCATTGAATCGTATTTTTTTTTTTCTTTTAACTGTAAAACTGGTACAAGATTGGACATATTCTGGAAAGAAAGGGAGCCTAGCTACTCTGTTTTTTGCTACAGAGAAACCTTGGAATCACAAATCACAAGGAAAGTGCTGCTACATCAAATGTGAGGTGTCAAATGATTGGCTCATTTACCTTTTCCTATTTATAACACCCTAGTGATTTCCCAACAAGTCCACAGTGACAGTGCGCCAAAGCTGTATCTTGTCTACCTGGCTGGCCAATTGCACATCCAAGCAAGCCACCTGCTGACAGTAGAAATGTTTCTAAACTGAGGCCTTTTCATCCCAGGGACAGCTAGAGACTGTCCTCTGTATACATATATAAATAAATAAATATATATATACACATTTTTCCCTCATTTGGATTACTGTGACTCTGTTCCTCTCTGCAGTTTCTGAAAAATGTTTCTTCCCCCTTACAACTCCTCCAAAATGCTGCAGCAATGCTTGAAGGAGAAATGATCTCCACTGCAGCTACCTGTGAGTTTCAGAATTGATTTTTTAAGATTCTACTTTCATGGCTCAGCTGGCTATGTCCTGTGGCTATCACAATCCTTGAAGTCCTGTGCAAGCTAGAGCACAGTTTGAGATCCTCGGGCTTGGTCCTTCTGATTGTTCCAAGGTCTTGATTGAAAAGAATAACTTTTGATTTTCTTTAAACTAAATATGTCAGTAGTATAGAAAAAGGTCTGATGTTCATATCCTGTCGGAAACACGTATACAAGTGCAGCTGAAAATATTTGGCTTCAAAATAGGAGTGGCCCTGGACACTGTTAATCCTTACTTCCGTGTATATCTTCAAGAGTGTAGGGAAATTTGGTTATAGAGGCTCATTAAAATTCTTGCCAGCTATTTTGGACAAAACAAGCTTTCTTCAGCTCTTTTGTTCCGTTAGTCATTCAGAAATAGTGCATTAATTTCACTTTCAGTGTTGAACACTGCACTGAACCAGAGGTCCACATAAGGTCAGAGCAAAGCAAGACTTGTCCAGAGATAACATTTTGTCCTCTGCCCAGGTGGATAGAGAATTTTTCCTTAAAATCAAGTTTTTTACTTCTTCATTACATTTATGTGATTTTTTAAATGTACATGGAAGTTTTTTGTTTCTGCATCAAGCATGGAAAAGGTCACCTTAAGCCAAAAGGAAGAAACATTTTCTTGATATTCCTGATCTGCTTTTAATTCGTCATTGACGTCCAGTGTTCCTGTAACACTGTCAACAAATGCACTCTCATACAACACTAAACAGGTGACACAAAGGGGATACTCCAGACAGACTGTAGAAGGACACTCTGTTGGGGGCTCATAACTCTTGCTTTCATATGACCTGCTGGGTGTTGCTTTTCAGGTCATTTGTCCACACTAAGTAACCAAGTTACTTATGTTCCAAACATGTGACCCTATTGTGCACACGTAAAACAGGATTACAAACTTTATTTATGTAATCAAGGAATCATCAAGTTACAAGACTTACAAAACAAAACCACATTACAAACAAGTAAGTACAAAAATAGAGGTTAATGTCAATTGCAGTTGCAGTGAACAAATGCAGCACATGGTTAGTTTATCTTTGCTAAGGTGATATTAACTGTACTACATCTTTCCGGCACTAGACTTGGCTTAAAATGTGATTATTTAATTAATGTTGTGGAGTCATCTCTGCACAATCAAAATGAGTTCATAGACTCAGAACCAGTTTTAACAGCATCTAGCCTCCTCTCTGCATCCAGTTCCATCAGCTGTGCTCTGAATTAATAGCAGTGTTGCAGCAGTAGCACAATCAAAGTGCTGATGATAAAAGCAGATATATCTTAGCTGATCACATTTCAGCCTCCATCAGTACTTTAAAACAGATTTTGACAGGACAAAGAAGCCAGCCTGTTAAAGTACTGGCATAAAACCAAGCAGTCCCACTTATGATTATTACAAAAAAAGTAACTCAACATGTAATTTTAGTTAAGAAAGTTCAAAGTTTTAAATTACTACCTAGAAACCTAAATCTACCCCACATCAATCTATTGCCAGTGTGATCTGAGCATTTAATAGAGTTTAAGTATATAGCAAAGGCTATTGGCTTTAGAGCTTGATTTATTTGCTAATGTTTAACCATTCCTGTATGTTATAGTATGAATGTGCAATGAGGTACATTTCTATTAATTAAGCTATTAAATATTCATTTTAATTTGCCACATTTTGCTACAATACATCACTCATGTTAAGTGCAAGCTCTGAGAAGCAATCAGCATGAAGGAAACATCATAATAATATTGTTGGTTGACTGTAGGGAGTGTGGTTTAGGAACGCATCATCCAAGATGACTTAAGGACTGTTTTATCCCGACATAATACTCTTAGATACGATTTATCTACTTATCGGTTAATCCCATCACATTTATTGACTGAGGGTTACAGTGGGCTAACGAGATTCCAACACAAACACAGACATGCAAAGAACCATAAATGCACACTCGCACACAGACAAACAAAAGTCTCTTATTCTGTCATCTTATTGCATAGGTTCCTTGGAGCGAACTGAATTCCCACGTGGCTCGATTGTATCCCTGCAGCGAAAGGGGAGCAGGGAGCTTTTATCGGCCACTGTTGCTGGTGACAATTAATGTCACTGATGTGATGTGTTCCAGCTCTCGGGCGGGGACACGGAGGAAGGATGGGGTAGAGGTGAGTATAGCCCGGATCTATAGACTGAGAGGAGGTGGCGGTGGTGGCAAAGGGATGCATGCCTGTTGGCTGAGAAACTGTGGAACAATGCCAAGTTCTCCATTAGGGAGCCCTGCAAGGTCACTCCAGTATTCAGTCGTTGTGCCAAGCGACCCAAGCTCTTTGCTCTGTCCTATCGGGAGGGTGAAGTGGAGAGGGGGTGGGAGACGGGGAGAGCAACAGATAGTGAGAGACACAGGGCGAGCAAGGGAGCAGGAAGAAGTGTGGGCCAGAGTCCAACCCATCTGGGATGCGCTCCACAGACAGTCGGTGCCAGAGGTCACTGACAAAGCCGACCCCATCTTTGTAGAATGTCTGAAGGTTCCCTGCGAGAAAATGAGTTTTAGGAGGGAATAAAAAATGCCAGCAGACTGTTCAAGATCCTTAATCAGAGCAAAGGTCCACAAGAAAACAAGGGTGTTGACTCGCAGAAATACTAATGTTCCCCCTCCTTGCAAGAGTTTTTATGGCACCTTGCCAAAAGAGGGGTGAGACGGGGTGCGGCTGGTGGCATTATAAAAAGACGGGACAGTAACTCTTTTGCCCTTGAGAGAGAAAAACGAGTAAAATGCTTAGTTTTATTTCTTTTCTCTTCTTCAGCTTCTGTGCCGACAGAATGTTAACTTTTGTTCCTGCGGGAAGACTGATTTCTGCTTGCTAATATGCCGAGTGCTTTTCAAATTAAGAAGCGAGGGAGGACCACTTCACAATAAACACTGTTTTTGTTTACCACTTTAAAGTACCACTTGGTTGTCGCTTATGGTGTAGATTGTCTTGTGAAGAAGCCTGCGCAGTGCAATAGAAGTCTGAAGTCTGTTTAGAGAAAACTGATTGGAGCTCATTAAGGGTATACATATATATATATATATAATGTGTGTGTGTGTGTGTGTGTGTGTGTGTGTGTGTGTGTGTGTGTGTGTGTACATGTGTGGATGTGTGAGACTATGTGAGGTATTATGTACCTGTATGCATGAGGGTTTTTCAGTCTAGCATTCATCCTGGCTGCTCTCCCCCTCAGCAATACTGGCTTTAGAGCTTTTAAATTGTAATGTGATAGGGTTCACCTGCAAAGCTACCACAATGAATTATTAAGCTCTCCACTATGGATGAGTGAGTCTCATTATAGCTCCCCTCAGTACTGCAGGAAGATAAGCATGGCTGATTATTCCTGGGTTCCCTTTTGCCTTTGCTTTCTAGAGTGCCTGGAAAAGGAAGAATTCGGCAGTACAGCTGGAGTGAGATAAGATTTCGAATGTGTATTCAGATGTTCTTTCACGCTCTGGGAACTGGATGCAGTAGAAAAGGTATGGCGGCATGGTTCGACATCTCTCTCTCTCTATTTCTCTCTCTCGCTCTCACACACACACGCTCTCGCTCCCTCTCCGTCTCTCTCTCTCTCTCTCTCGCTTTATCCCCAAGCCAACAGTACAGGCTGTATGGTGATAACTTTTCAAAGTGAACAAAGGCATCAAAAGGATGGAGGAGACCCGGGGATTATTTAAATACTAGGTGCATTAGAAGCCCCGGTGTGCTTTCCATCCCTTAAGTCATCAACAAAACCTGCTCCACTTTTCTCACTCTGGCTGAGGAACATGTATACTACTGACAAAAGAAAAGAAAGACGAGGATAAAGAAGACGCTCTGGCAACCTGGCTTAAAAGTATTATGTTGTGTTATGCTTGCGAATAACAGTGAAAAGACACTCTGTCCATGTCACGATAAGATAAGTGATGATAACTGGGTACATTTGCAGAATACTGATGTCTACGGAAGCAAAAAGTTTTTATTTCCAGATTTTACTTTTAATGAAGTTGGTCTAAGCTAAACAACTAACTAAAAATGTGAACGTGTAAACAAATCTGTCGTCTCGCTTGATTTTCTGTTCTATGCAGCCATGAGACAGCTGCAGCATAGACTGCAAGTGGTGTCCCTCCACAAAGCTCAAAGTGCAAAACATTTTTTTTTAAATTGTGCAAATGCCAGTAAAGGCTGAACAGAGCTTTCAAGTTTCCTATCAGCCTTTGATCAACTGATATCATAACCTGTCACCATATAGCAGGCAGGCTTTCGTTGGTTTGGCATGTTTTCTGCCCCTGGTGCTTCGATGAGTGGCGTATCATTAGTGCTGGCTGTCATCACTGTACCCCAAGTCAGCACTACAGACTCAGATTCATTTGGTAACAACGCATGCATTTTGAAGCGGCAGACAGAAAAGTAGTACTGTCAAAGCAAAACCTTTACAAATTGAGTAAAATGTGCAACCTCTGTCCTGATTAACTGCATAAAATGGATCACTACAGACACAACTTTTGTTTTACTTTGTGAAAAGCTGCTATGATGTAGATAACAGGCTGCTAAGTGTAGTGATGCCTGCACAACACAACCAAAATGAATTTTAGCCAGATGAGCAAATTCAGTGTAGCAGAACATTTACACAAAGAAATCGACATCTGAGTTTAGCATAATTATCTTAAAACTAAAAAAACAAGATTATCAAAGAGTTTAGTAAATTTCACCTCAGGTGACTGTTATCTGTTTCTAATTATGTTTAAAGGTGTAATAAAACTGTTGAAATGAAAGATAAATGACTTGTTTTCAGAAGCAAGCAACTCAATACAGCACCTCAAAAGGCATTAACGGCAGTAATACTCTTCACTCCTCAATCGATGCTGAGCAAAATTAATATTGGAGAGTAAATCTTTCATTTTCTTGATTGATTACCACCATTAAGAGCATTGATCAGCAGCAAGAAGAAAAAACAGTAAGTGGGTGGGGGAGCAGCTTGTAGCTTTTTATCTGCCTCAGACAACATTAAAGAGGAAAACAGAGGCTCATCCTCTCCTCACAGCTCTGTCTGGAACATAGATGTCAGAGAGAAATTTGCAACCATCAAGGGAATGTTTTTGTTCTGACCTCCTCTAGCTAAATGAACGCTTGTCCTTGATCATGGGAAATGGATGCATAAAATGTATAAAAAAAGGAGAGATGCGTGCAAAGTCTTCAAGGTTAATTTACTCTTAACTCTTATTAAGTGTTCGTCTGTTGGGGCTTCATTAGGGTGACATGCTAGTTGTGGCTGAGGACGAGATTAACCTTGCACGGGAGGGGCAGGCGGGCTTTCTTTTTCCATCTTCCATCTATCCTCATACTGGCTCTATCGCCGTGGGGAGGCTGACGCACGTGCTCAGTAAACATCTGTAGTGCATGAGGCATCTGGCATAACAAGGACAAGAAGGTAGCAACAGCAGCACCGAGGCAATGCGGACTCAGTGTTGCTAGCACAGATTAATGTAATAAGCTGGTGAATAAAAACACCAACCTCACGTTAAACGTCACTCTCACCTTTCAAAAAAGTAAAAACAAACAAACAAACAAAATCACGGAGTTCACGGGCTCGTCACTGCAACCCCCCCTGGCTTCTGCTCCGCGGCTGCTAAATGACCCCTCATCTGGGGCCCTCCTCAGCTCTTTCTGGGATAGTGACACGGCTGCCCCTCCGTTGGTCTTCCTTGGTCTCTTGTGTTCTGGGGGCCTCTGTATGTCTGGAGCCTGGATCTCCTCCATACCTGCTTCATGCCCTGGAGGACGGGGCTGTGGCTCCCTTCACCCTCTAGCAGATCATTACATGAAGGAACCTTTTAAAAACAAGCGCGCTCATGCTCACAGGTGTACACCCATGTGTACACCTGTGAACACCTGTGCTCACACAAACAAACTACACCCATTTTGGCTCCTACCTCAAAGCACACTGTGCGCTGTCGATCTTACGTGCTGCACAATACTATTCCATATTTAGTATTTACTGTTATATTCACATAGATCATCGCAATGATGTTGTTTATTATATTGCTCTCTTTTGTTTTGCTTGTTTTCTCTTTTTTCTTTCTCAACAGGTGATCCAGGTGATTGATAGATGTATTTTTTTGTCTGTTTGTTTTGTTGGTTTTTGTTTTTTGCCCTTTATCACCGCTCCTCTTCACCGCTGTTTTTCTTTCCCTTTCTTTCTCCCCAGTCAAGTCTGTCCCGTCTTTAGTAAGTTAAAATAAAATAAACAAACAAAAATCACACATACAAATATGCTCACCTGAAACTTTATTCGGTAAACCTGTTCAGCTGATTATTAATACAAATATCTAATCAGCCAATGACATGTCAGCAACTCCACATTTAGACATTAGACATTTCGAGCATTTAGACATGGCTAAAAGTTCAAACAAAGTATCAGAATCAGGACGAAAACTTTGATTCAAAAAACTCCTGACATTTTTCTGCACAACAGTAAGTCAAATAACCACTTGTTACAACCCAGATACGCAGAAGAGAATCTGAATACACAACATGGCCAACTTGAAGCAGACGCGATGCACTGACAGAACACCACACTGAGTGCCACTCCTGCCAGCTAAGATTGAAAATGGACAGTTTTCATCAAAAATAGCAGCTTGGAAATATGTTTCCTGTTTCCAGTGAGTCTCGATTTTTGCTGTGACGTTCGGACAGTGAGAGAATTTTGCACAAACAACATGAAAGCATGGATCCATCCTGCCACTGCCTCAGCTCAGGCTGGTGGCAGTGGTGCAGTAGTGGAAGATATTTTCATGGCACACTTTCAACCCCTTAGTAGCAAATGAGGATCATTTAAATGCCAGGTCCCCATTTCCATCCCTTTTGTGACCACAGCATACCCATCGTGTGATGGCTGCTTCCAGCAGGACAGCACACCATGTCACAAAGCTCAGATCATCTCAAACTGGTGTTTTGAACTTGACAGTGAGTTCACTGTGCTCAAATGGCCACCAGAGTCACCAGATCTCAATCCAGCACATTTGGGATCTGGTAGAATGGGATATTTCCATCATGGCTCCAACAATGTAACCAAAAAATTTGCAGCAACTGTGTGATGTCATCAAGTCATGAATCAAAATCTCTGAGGAATATTTGCAGCACTTTGCTGAATCTATACCATGAAGAATTAAGGCAGTTCAATTATATACTAGGACAGTTCACTTAATAAAGCACAGCTAACTGTTCATTGATCTGTCCCAAATTATTTATCCTAAAGGGAGATAGAGTCATTTTTAAAGGCAATACACTTAAATTATTATTTTTATAATCCGATAAAACTTATTCCTTAGAATTAGTCACCTCTTATAACCTCACTGACACTGTCACTGAGTGTGACAGGAATGCAGTATAAAATATATTTCATTTAAATAATTGAGTCCAAACATTGCAAACTAAATACAAAACATTCCCCAAAACAAACAAACAAACAAAAAACAACTGGAATAATTAACTGTAGAAATGGATTAAGAACAAACGGCTGACCTCGACTGAGGCACTTGCTGAGACCGAGACCGAGTGGAGGTTGGCACTCAAAGAATGGTAATTAGAAATTAATGAGAGAATTTCAAGATCCAAATAGACAATCGTCTGCTTCATAGTATCATAACTAGACAATATATGAGCCACTCATGCTGTTTGTTTTTTTCACTGACCCACAAAGTAGAATTTAACACCGTTCTGTAACATACTTACAGGCGATCGTGGCTCAAGAGTTGGGAGTTTGCCTTGTAATCAGAAGGTTGCCGGTTCGAGCCCCGGCTTGGACAGACTTGGTCGTTGTGTCCTTGGGCAAGACACTTCACCCGTTGCCTACTGGTGGTGGTCAGAGGGCCCGGTGGCGCCAGTGTCCGGCAGCCTCGCCTCTGTCAGTGCGCCCCAGGGTGGCTGTGGCTACAATGTAGCTGCCATCAACAGTGTGTGAATGGGTGGATGACTGGATGTGTAAAGCGCTTTGGGGTCCTTAGGGACTAGTAAAGCGCTATATAAATACAGGCCATTTACTTTATATTCTTCTTCTTGACTTAGACTTTGAGGTCTAAGCCAGTGACAAAATTGGAAAGTCTTTTTTATTTTTTCTCAGAAATATAGAGAGTTAATTATTAACTTCAGTTAGTTCACTGTTGTTGTTTTGTATCAAATCTGAGTTATGATTTTATACGTGCAGTTTTGTCCCAATCCCAGTGAAACTTATGACCCTGTCCTTTCATTTCCGTATGGGCTTGGTCGTGTTAACATGAAATAGTTTCCAGAGTATAGGGGGGGGGGGGGGATTCCATCTTAGGACTTTTGTTAAAGCCTTGTTTTCCTAGACACAGCAGTTTAAAAGCATGTCCCTGCAAAAGTGTAAATGTACGTAACAAGAAAGGAAATAAAATGCATAGAAAAACCAGCAAAATGTAATAACAATAATATTTTACCTTTCAGTTTGATCCTATCACAGTATGAAAGGTTTAATTCAGTTCATATTTAGTGATTAATATTATTATTTTTTTAGTTAAATGATAACAGTGGAATTTCTTTAAAGTTACAAAAGACAACTATATTTTTTTTCAGCTCAAATAATTCAACCATTTTCCAGTTTTTGTGACTAATCATGGTAATATTCACAAAATATTTGTGAAAATGATTTTTTTGCCAAAATCGAGCAGCCTTATCTGAAAGCTTTTAAGCTGTTTAAAAGAATCCCTGGTAAACCTGTGCAGAGTAATGAAAGTTATTCAGTGGGTAATCTAGCTAATTACATTTGCTGATGAGCAATTAGTGTAATAATGTAATTACCTTTTCATTATGGTATAAACCATAATGAGTGAAAAATTAGATATTTTGAGCAACTTGTCCAACAAATGTTGTTGCGGAGGACCAGCAAGAGCCTCGCAGTGTTTTAAATGAGCTGAAAACTCTCAACTGGTTCCAGGTGTGACTGTTTTTCTGGCTATATGTGCCTCCTGCCCTGTGTATGTTGGGGAAGTAGATGAAAATAATGAACGGATAATGTGCTCACTAACGGTCACGAGCGCTGTCTCATCATCTGCTGGTCTGATAAAACCCAAAGCAAAAAAAAAGATAGACCCACACAGAGCAGCACCTGAAAGTTTAGACTGTTTCATAAAAACTACCTGACATGAGCAGTAATCTCCATTACCAATATTTGTATTCATCTGAATGTTTAGGGCATTGTTGCCTCATTTTGTAAACAGAAATGTGTTTATGGGTTGTTATTCCTTCAAGACTAATTAAATCTACCAGCAGACAAGCTTGACATTAAACACTTTCCACAATAGAAAAAAACAAACATTATCAGCACATAGTCATGACCTTTCCAGTGTTTGTTTTTCTCAGAGCTGTAACATAATTGTTGAATCTCTCAAGTTTTCTAGGACTTTGAGAAAGCTGGACATGCTGCAGTAAACCGACCGGTTAAAGAGTAGATGATATTTTTTAGAAAATCTTAAATTTACTAGATTTGTGTCTAGATTTCATTTAAGTTTACAAAAGCCTATTAAAAGGTTATTAAAATGGTTATTAAAATTTCCAAAATTTTACATAGTCTTTCACCGTTGTTTGAAATGAATAAAATGAACCATCCGCAGTTTTTGAGACCTGGCATCAATCCAGATGCGGGGTGCCAAAAACAACACCCAACCCAGGCAAAGGTGCTGATGCTTCAAAGTGTCAAGCTAAATTCTCACTAATGTAGTTTGAGGTTATGGCTTGGTTTCAGAGTAGGTCACAATTAGATTAGCGAAATCCTGCCTTTGTTTATCACCATGAACTCCTAGTTTGCACCGTGCCTACTGTACGAGTGGCACATACTGTATCTGAGAAAAACGAGATTCTGCAACCTTCCCCATCATCAGTCTTTCTGCGCCTACATTCTGCAGGAATATGATCTGCATTTTACTGTAATAAAGATATAATTGACCTGTGCACAGCAGGAGACGCAAAGAAATGGGATTGATGTCCCACAAAGAAAATTTTCCTCCTTTTGGGTGAGGGTGGTGGTGCTTCTGACTCAGGCTAAATACTTATTCATCCCTTCTATCCCACACCCCACCACAACCCTGCCGCTCTCTATTCCCACCTCCTGATTTTCATGTCACCATCAATTATTTTCCTCTGCGCTCTTCTGGAAATAAGAAAAATCTCAGCTGCAAGAGACCGAACACACAGTCAGACGTGCAGAAGGCATCCCAGTCTAAAAAAATGATTGCTTTCTGCAAGGCAACGACTTGCTGTGCACACTTTTCAGTTAATGTGTTTTTCAGTTCATGTTGACTGTTACTGCCCATTTTTTAGAAATATTTTACTTTTAATTGCATAAAATAATCTGTCTTTATTTTTTACAATTTTATTGTTCATCTTAATGAAGTTGTTTATTGTTGCTTTTTGTCTGTATTACTGCCCTAAGTCTCATCCTGTACTTTTCACTGAGGAGGTGAGATGTCGTCTTACTCAAATAAAATGGGAACCTGAAATGATAGCGTTACCATAATAGTTGAAAATTGTTTGCTTCAAAGAGCTCTGGCCATGCATCCACTAATGGCATCTGTGGAAATCCATAAATAAAGAATACACAGAATGTACAAGATGTGTTTAATATGGTTATTGTTTTTACACCACTAGAGGAAAAATGTAAATGCAATTACTTTGTCATTAAATGCTTATGTGGCATATCATTTATGTTTTCACCCTTGCACACCCACAGCTGTGCCCTTAAACAATAATTTGTATTTGCAGAACAGTGTAGGATGACAATAATCTAATTGCTTAATCTAATGCTGAGTGCCTGTGCATGTTTAAACTGTGATTATATGAGAAAGCTTTAATTGAGGGAAACCTGGATGCTGAGAACACAGTGGTGCTGTGCTGGACACAGACATCTGTTGGACTGTATAAGTACAAATATGAGAACTCTGAATACCAAAATGTTCAAGTTTCTTACTTACTTACTAGAAACTTTGTTAGGAAACTAAGTCATACATTCTGTTCTTGAACTACTTGTATTTATAGAACAGAGTACTAACTGCTTTTAACACAATGTAGGAGTTAAAATATGGTATTGAACTATAGTTTTATTATTTTCTGTAGCAAGAAATAATAAACATTTAAAGTCAGATGCTCGTTATGTAAAGATCTATCACGAAAAAAAAGAATACTGAAAAATAATGATGAAAAAAGTTATGGAACACCTGTTTAAAGTGGATAAATGCTGGGATTAAAAACTGACAAAGCACTTTTATGGTTTAAACAGCATATGCTTGTTTAATTCAGAGTGCGCCAGCCACATTTGTATGCATCTATAGCCTACTGCACACAATCTTGCATGTATTGATGCTGCGATCGGGCTAGACTGTGGGTGCCTCTTAATGGAATTAATGGTCTCTTCTACTGTTTACCTTTCAACAAATCTAATTTAATCTATGCGTGCTTACAGGTGTGAAAAACCTAACTACAATGTCATCCAGTGTTAAAGACATACTTTTCTTTCTTATTGTCATTTAAAATGTCTAGCGTTTAATAAATAATTATCTGAATCTTACACCCAAAGTTTTAATCTGATGTAAAATGTATAGAAGTCCATTACTGTATATATTAACTATTAAGTCTAATATACCCTAGTAAGCTATAGTACTTTTTCCTTTGGGAAGGTACCATCTGTGCAGTCTGCAGTTCTGTTGAAGAAAGATGTTGAATCTATTTAATTATTCTTGAAAAATAATTGATTTCTGTGCATTTTTTTTCACACTGCATTAAATTAAAGTTGATTACGTCAATTAAGCATCATGAGGTGGGGGGTGGTTCCCTTTTTTTAATTTATTTTTTTCTGGGAATTTGCAACCCGATTAGTTAGGTTGCTTACTCTTTAAAATACCAGAATAGGGAGGATGGAGTAGGTTTAAGTTTATTAGATTGATCAGTTTTGCTGAACTATGAAATATTTTGGGTGCAGTATATTTTTTACATACAGGCATAACAGAATAGCTTTAGTGTTTTTTTTTTTAACTTGAGTATGAACTTATACAAAATGCAGCAAGATATAAAAAAAAACAGTTTTATTGATTAAAAAACACACTATATCGGATTCATATCGGTATCGGCAGATATCCAAATTTATGATATCGGTATCGGACATAAAAAAGTGGAATCGTGCCATCTCTAATTTTTATGTAAAATAATTTAAAAGTGAAGAGCTATAACCCAACCTGTTTCAAAGATTCATTTGTGAAGACTTTGTGAAGAGAGAATTAATTAATTAATTAACCTTACACAAGGTCTGTCACGAAATCATTCCTGTTTTGCTGGAATAATATCTTTAGCTAGATAGCTAAAAGTGATCAATGATGTCTCCACTTCAGTGGCATCCATTAACAGGTAACAGAGCACTTCTGTCATTAATAAAAAATCAAACGTTATTACCTTAGGTAAGACGATAGAGCTGCTTCTCTCCGAGAATTTATGGTCAGTTAGGAAACTAATAAATACAAACCCACATCATCATTCCCTCACTATTTTCTCCTGTTTTTCATTTATGAAAGCAAACTGAGAAATCTCACCTTCCTTATAAAGGCCTTCCTCTATTCAAATACATTTAAAGAGGAAATAGATTTCCTTCCTTCAATCTGAAGGCAATTTATATTTGAATTTTAAGGTATTGTCCTTATTTATGATATTCCATAATGGTGTCATGCTTCTGATCATTTCCATTTGAAACAGGATGCTGTGGCAAGATTTTAATTCAAGAAAGGCTGTTCAAAATTGAACAGGTGGCACCAGAACCAATACAGACAGTGACTCAGTACTTTGCTTATAATCCTAAGCTTACAAAAGAAGAAAAAGAAGACAATAAAAAGAGAGAGTGAAAAAAAACAAACCAGAAAACTCAGACACGTGCTCCATACCATCATACACGTTGTTGTTCTTAGTTTCTTGGTGTCTGTGTTGGGATAAACCATGAAAGTAATCAACATTGTTTTTTAGGTTTCTAAAATAAACAGAAGTGTAAAGAATGGAAATATAAATCACATAAGTTCGATGCACAGTGAGACATAGGATTGCAGCAAACACGATTTGAATCTTATTAGTCATCTCAAAATAATTTAAAAAACCCAAAACAGTGAAGGTGAGAATTCTCCAATGAGGGAATATGTGTCACACAGCTGTGGGTAGTGCGACTGCACAAAGCACACACTTACAACAAGTGACTCACTCCCATAACACAGGTGCCACTTTAATCATTAATATGCATATGGCAAGTGATTAAATGTACAGCAGATAAAATGTGACACATCATAATGAATGGAAATTTTAAAGCATGTATTCAAGTTCAATTAATCATTTAAGATGATCACACTGTCAGGTTTATCAGACTGTTGCATGGAAACCAGAATAAAGAAAAGCGAAGATGGTGAAATAGCACATTTTTAACACACCTGGCCAGGTATTGTAGATCTGTGTTGGTGATTACATCATAATTTAAACATATAAAAAAGTGCAACAAAAGGTTTGCCAAGAATAAAATTAATGAATAAATGGCAGGGCAACACGGGGGAGCATTGTTGTCTCACAGCAAAAAGGTCCTGGGTTGAAATCCACCATCTGGCCTGGGTCTGACTGTGTGCTGTCTATGTTCTCCCTCTGTCTGTATGGGTTCTGTCCGGGTACTCTGGGAATGGATGTCTGTTTCTCTCTGGCCCTGCGACAGGCTGGTGACCTCTCCCCCTGTGGCAACTAGCATAGGCTCCAGTCCCCCTGTGACCGTGAATTGCATAAGCAGAAGAAAATAAATAAACAGATGGAATAAATGCCCCACAAAACAAAACAATTGACTTTTATATCCATAGTGTAGCCCTAAATGTATCAATTTGCTGACCTGGGGACATGACACAGAGGACTGGTACCTCCCAAAATTGTACTGCAGTTTTGGCATTGATTTCACCAAGGTTGGAGAGGAAACAACCTGGATTTGTAGTGTGTGGTAATTAGGTTGTCTCAAATTTTGTCTTTGAGACGTTGTCTTTACAATTTTCACTTGACTTCTACTATACGTAACATTTCCCATCTGTTGGACACCAGTGTTTTGATTCATTCATGTAAATCTTTTTGCACCTTCCTTAAACCTGTTCTAACTACCACATGAGTGTTCTTTAATTAAGGTGGGGAATTTAGATAATATCAAAGGAGCAGTCCATCGCATAACATTACTCTTTATAGACTCTCCTGTGATTACCAAACCTTTCTAGTCCTCTGTGTTTTCCCTCTGTGACAAACCACACCCATCTGGAATCTAATTAAGAAAAAAGGCAATGGGGAATTGTATTTCAGCCACGTACGCCTACCTGTTACATTTACTTGAAAGAGTGCATTAGATGTATTTTGTAATGCCACCTTTGTGACAAGGTGGGCTTGCTTAAGATGCAAAAGGCCTGAATGTCACATTTGTTCATTGATTTTTGAATCTCACAGAAGAAAAACGTTGTGTCTGGTGGTGGAGAATAGGGGCAGGATGGGTATGACTGTCATTTGACCTAGGAAGTCTATTTTAGATATGTGTGATATCAGCTTTCAACAGATGAGTATCTGTTGAATAAAAAAGGTCACGGGCAAACTCGCATTTAAGATTGAATGTGCACTCGGAGCGCAAACAAACCCAAAACAAACTCAGCATTGCAACTCAGCGTGTACATTTTTGAGAAAAGAAGAGATCAATCAATCTCAAACATCAATATCCGTTTGCATCCCTTTAGCCGCACACGTTTTCCAACTAATGAAATCTGTGCATGGCTCCCCTGTTATCGATTTCAGAGAGGCCCTAATTTGCCGCTTGAGATCAGGCAGCTCTCTTACTCTCCTCTCTCTCTCTCTCTTCTATCTCTTAGACTTTCCTCGCGCTCTCTTCCTCACCACTTTTCTCCTTTCCTCACTCTTATGCAAGCATGCACACTCACACACATTTTGGTATGTGTAACAGTCATGCCTTGGGCAGCATATTGAGCAGTGGCTGCAGTAGAAGGGAAATCCTGTAGGGCAAACTGTTTAGAGCAATATCTGAAGTCGTTAGATATGATTAATAATGTGCTGAGAGGAGCCATAAGCTATCAAACAGCTCATCAGAAGCACATATCACCTGGTAACTACAGACTCACATTTTCAAATACATTTATATCTGCCATTTTGGACTGAAGATGCTTATCAAAAGTGCTTTACAACACTGTGAGTGCATGAACTTTTAGCGTGGGAGGCTTAAAAATGAATTTTTAAAAACAGGTCTCTCTCGTGTATGGCTTAAAATATAAAAATGTTAAATGCTTTCATGTTATTTTAATCCGCAGATCTGTCCTGGTGCCATACACTTAAAATCGATTAGCAATGGTAATTGATAGACACCGATAGATAAAAGCATTAAAAAGAGCCTGATTGTAGGAAAACACATACTTTTGCTATGCTGCCATGTTGTGGGAGTCTTTTATGGAGAATGAGGGAGACAAATTAAACTGAGAAGACTAATTGATTGCTTATTTATGAATGATGCTATGTTTTCTCACACAGTCTACAAAGACTTTATCTATCTATCTATATAAGATAGATAGATAGATAGATAGATAGATAGATAGATAGATAGATAGATAGATAGATAGATAGATAGATAGATAGATAGATAGATAGATAGATCCGGAAATAGCATGAGACAACTGTAGTGTGCTAGAGGATCACTGTAGTACGGTGTACATTTTAGGACATCGTCAGGTATCAGACAAAAAATTGTCAGGTGTCAGTTGTCAAAAAAAAAATTGTCAGGTATCAGAAAAAAAATTGTCAGGTGTCAGAAAAAAAATTGTCAGGTGTCAGTTGTCAAAAAAAAAAAAGTCAGGTATCAGACAAAAAATTGTCAGGTGTCAGAAAAAAAATTGTCAGGTGTCAGTTGTCAAAAAAAAAAAGTCAGGTATCAGAAAAAAAGTTGTCAGGTGTCAGAAAAAAAATTGTCAGGTGTCAGTTGTCAAAAAAAAAAAAGTCAGGTATCAGAAAAAAAATTGTCAGGTGTCAGTTGTCAAAAAAAAAAAGTCATGTATCAGACAAAAAATTGTCAGGTGTCAGAAGAAAAATTGTCAGGTGTCAGTTGTCAAAAAAAAAAAAGTCAGGTATCAGAAAAAAAATTGTCAGGTGTCAGAAAAAAAGTTGTCAGGTGTCAGAAAAAAAGTTGTCAGGTGTCAGAAAAAAAATTGTCAGGTGTCAGAAAAAAAGTTGTCAGGTGTCAGAACACAAGGTACCAGAGAGAAAATCTTCCTGCAGGTGGCGCTGTTGTCATGTCCCACCCGAATTGATTTCCAAATATGTCATCAACGTGTGACCGTGGGAGAGCGTAAGGTCATTGACCTCACCGGAGTTTTACCGTGGTTCAGGCTCCTAACGACACAAGGTAAGTTTAACTTTTTCTCCCTTTTGTTCATATTTTTGCCACAGTTGTGTTATATTAAGTTGCAGTTATGTTGTGAAAGTTACATATCAGAGACGGAAAGCCAGTTTTGTACGAAACCAAATCAGTACTATTTTTGTCTGGCTAATTCATTCTAGCTAGCGACAGTGGTGAAACGTGATTCAAATTTAAACTGTTCAGTAATTGTTTTGTATACATTTCAGCAAATGGACAAGCTGAAAGCTTACGAGCAGTTGCATTTGAATACTAATCCTATTTGAAGTAATACATTTCCAGTGGTAGACATGTTAGATTGTCACACCTGGCTATGCATTGTTTTATTAATATTATATATTGTCTTGATAGCTTGAAGGGGATGATGCCGGTTTCATATCACTGGACTTATCCATGGCAGTAGAGTACATCCATGCACAGAGAATCATTCACCAGGATATAAAGCCAGCAAATGTCATGGTAAGCCATATTGTATTTTTCTTTTTCTCCACTTTGTTTTTGAAGATCAAAATAAAAATAGTATATTATTTATTTAACTTTATTCTCTTCAGTCTATTAAACACTACATTTGAACAATGAGAAACTTTTCTGGCATATTCATATAAAGGATTTTTTTTTTAAAGTAAGAAGCCTTACATTGTTTCTTTAATAGTCCAATTTTTCTTTAATATGTTGGTTCTTGCACACCTACAAAATTCCCAAACATGTTGTAAGTTTAGGCTTTACAAACTGAAAGTTTCTATTATTTTATTAGTCTGTACCACTTGCTTAAGTGGAATGGGGATTAAAAAATGCACAGGACTATAAAACCGGGTTGGATCATTAACCAATCTGTTAATTTTAATGTTGGGTATAATAAACAATCTCAGAATAAATCTGCAGTGATTGGGTGATCTGGGTGCTAAAAGCTTTGAGGGTTTTTTTTTTCCCCAATTATGAGCTGTGGTCTTTGGAATGACATTTTTGATAACATTTGTGAAATTTTAGACAACCTGGTAAGTTCTCATATGTATACCTTATAGGTTCACCACCCTTCTAAGAAGGCAGTCCTGACAGACTGGGGCATGGCAAACATAAGAGACACTGTGATGCTTCGTCAAGGGAGTAAGTTCACTGCCCAGGCTACTGGTCCAGCTGGTGGCACATATCTTTACATGGCCCCTGAATGCATACTGATGTTTGAAGAGGCCTCGTTCCAGACAGACATGTGGTCCCTCGGAGCCACATATCTGGAGATCCTGACGGGTTCCGCTCCGTGGATGGTTAAAAAACAAAGAGAACTGGCTGCACTAATGGCCACCAAAACCCCACCACATGCCCTATCACATCTCAGTGACAAAAACAGTTTTCTTGGTGGTTTGGTGAGCTATGACCCAGACTCAAGGCCTTCCGCATCTGATGTTGTTAAGTTTCTCAAGTCAGGCCTTGATCTTACGAGCCGATATGGCTACAAGTGGTAATGTTGCTACAGTCTGCAGTTCAAAAGTCTTTCAATGTGAATTATGTTCTACATTATTGTTAACAAAAGTTGTGGTAAATGAAACACTGAATCATTATGAAAGATGGCACCTTGTCAATTGTATTTCAACATTTTATTGTACATTTTGTTGGTCAGACAGTTTTCAAATTACCTGTTGATTTTAAACAAGGATAAATAAATGTTAACAAACACTGTTGTATGATTTTATTGGTCATTGGAAATGTTTACTGGTGCACCTTCCATCCTCTCTCTCTTCAGAAAGATGTATATGTCATTTGCCTCGGCAAACGTAGAAAGTGTAGGAACTGCATTTCTGTTCATGGCAGTTGTGAGCTCTTGGACTAGCATGAGGTATGCAGCAAGGCAACCATCAGGTGTGCAGGGAAACTGGCTGTTTTCTAAAATGTTCTGGCACATGTCTCTGAATTCCTGGTTTGCTACCAGTGAAGGCTCTTCCCTCTCACAGATTAATTGCTTGGCATAGTCTAAAAAGTCTGGGTCAACAATGTGCAGCACATTGCCATATCCTGCGAATGAAAGACAATATTGAAAAGATGTTCACTTTGAATGTTAAAAATAAATGAATAATGACAAAGCTGTTCTAGAACCTGTATAAGAAGCAGTCAGTGTTTACAGATGTTATTACAGAAACTTAAAGATGGAAATATCACTCAAACATTTAGATAAATTTTTAGTTAAAGGTGTCAATATGAAGCCATTTTAGTATTGACAGTAGAAATTCAGAAATCTCTTATTGTACTACAAGTAGGCTTCTTCGGAAGACACAAAAGAGAAAGCACATTATAACAGTTTTACGCTCATTACACTGGCTTCCAGTATATTTTAGAAAATTCATTTTAAAATTTTAGTAATGACTTTCAATGCTCCGAATCGTGAAGCTCCTGCCTTAATTTCTGATCTTATAGAACCCCACGCTCCCTCTCCCAGCCTGTGATCATCTAATCAATGGCTGTTAGTAGTCCCACCAGAAGACCAGAGGCAAGAGATCTTCCAAAGCGGTGGCTCCCAGGTCATGGAATGCTCTGCCTCCATCATTACGTTTCCTTGATTGCATTTATTCTGTATGTTCGATTGTGCTGTTTTATGTTTATCTGTTTTATATTATTGTGAAGCCACTTTGTGGTTTTTATCCTGTGAAGAGTGCTATATCAAAGTAAAAGTAAACTAATGAAAGTTAAAAAACAAACAAAAAAATAAAACCCCACAGGCTTTCAAATGACATACCAGGAGGTGGTGAGGTAAACAGAAGGTCGGGTTTCCCAAATGGACCAGGTGCATTGCGTTGCTTGCGGATGTCATGGGTGTTCCAAACTGTTTGCTCCGTTTTTAAGTCTCTTTGAAGCAGTGGCAAGTGTGAGTACTGCAAGCAGTTGCTATGAAAAAGGAGAATTAAAAAATTAATATGTTCATCTGCTTCTTTGAGGTAGAATAAGTAAAAGCTAAATTTTAATCAGTACTCAAAAAACAAAGGCATTCCTAGACCACATACTTTCATACTGCTGCTTGATTATTTTTCATGTCTAAAAATATTGACTTACATGTGCACAGGATTGTCCAGTTCAAGGATCCCAGACTCCATCATGGCCTACGCATGTTGTTTTGAAAAAGACATAAGTTGTGAAGGTGAGAATTTCATTAGTGAAAAGGTACAGATGTACATAAACACAGATTCTGGCCTTGTGTTTTCAGATAAACTAATCCATCGTATGTTTAACGAAATTTGGATGGCTACTCTTTGTTAATAGGTTTTACAGGTGAAAGATTTGCTTTACCTCAAATGTTGTCAGCCATTTCTTAATCCATGTCCGCTTTAAAATACTGTTGAAACATTCAGCTCTCTAAACAACAGAAACATGACATTATCAGTTTTGTTGTCAGGTTGTTACTTTAGAAATAGTCATTTACCAGCTTAAAGACATACCTGGTTGTGCACTGATGTCCCCATTCTGAAGCACCTCCATGCCTGATTCCCAAGATCTCGCATGTGAAATGCCATCTGCATTTGACCCACAACAAGGTTCTCCTTTCCTCTGTCCCCCCGAATCATTTGAGGACAGCCTAAAGACACAAACTGAAGATAATTAGTGAATGATGAAAAAATAAATTTATTAACAAAATGTAATCTTTTTTAACCCCCCATTTTTTAGTATATTGCATACCACCCTGTTCTTGAACAGCCTCAAAGAAGTATCTGGCCACAAAGTTTTGCTTGCGGTTGGATGTGCCCACCTTTAGCCATAGAACCTTCCTGGAAAATCTGAAAAGAAAGAAACAGAAAAGTGGCCACTTGTACATATGATTTAATCATGTTTTGGCACTATGTTTGGTTTTTGTTACATTCCCCAAGAGTATGCTGGTTTTCCATTGTATTATGTCTAGGCGTTGTTTCTGGTTCCTCCGACCATTTTGACTGCCATAGTTGTGTAGGCTTACATGCCTTTGGAATTGAATGTGACTCTTGACTGTGTTCAGACTGACGCGAGGGGAGAGCTGCCTTTTGTTTTGTAATCCCTTGTATTCTCCTGTTTATGTGTTGGTTAGGTAGGTTATCGTAAATTGTACATTTTATTTTCTTTGGAGTTAAATTCTGTTTACTTTATATCAGGGATGTTTTGTTTGTTGTGTTGGTCTTGGCCCTCCCTGAAATTAACTGCCAGTCTGAAATGGAACTTTAAGACTAGCAGGAAATAAGCCTTTTAAAAACCGCCATCTTGAATCCTCCTTCACTATTCATACTTTATCTTGGTCCCTTAGACCAGGCTTGGCCAAATCCAGACCTCGAGGGCCAGTGTCCTGCATGTTTTAGATATCACCCTGGGTAAACACACTTGAATAAAATGATTAGTTCATTACCAGGCCTCTGGAGAACTACAAAACATGTTGTGAGGGTAATTTAGCCATTTGAATCAGCTGTGGATCAAGGACACATCTAAAACCTGCAGGACACCGGCCCTCGAGGCCTGGACTTGCCCATCCCTGCCCTAGACTACTCAGGAGAGATAACACCTCAGTTTACCGCACATCCTTATCTTGAAGCAACTTTGTACTATCACTGAATATAATAAATTAAGTAGCGAATGCCATATTCAAACCTACCCATCAATCCCCAAATGTATCCACATTCCAAAGAACTTCAGTTTATCATTGCCTATATGAAACAACAAATAATAATTACAATTTGTTTCAACAGAAGTACCATCAAAACATGTTTGGAAGGTTAATTGAAAAGATAAAATAAATACCATCAATGTGCCGTGTGTCATTTGGACCACGGCTGATGTAATTCCGACGGGGAATTTTCTTCTTTCCAGGAGATCTCCTCTGAAGACCACTTGCATCCATATACCTCATTATATTAGCAACATCGTCTCTACAGTAACAATAGATTTTACTCTGAGCTCAACAGTAAAACAAGAGAACACTTGATCATATACACACTATTTAACCAACCTGTAACAAGGCCGCACTCCTCTGACATCCCTTACCCGCTTTACCATTGCCCTGATTCCTTGTTCAGGAGACCACTGTTTCATCTCACTCTAAAAAACAAACAAACAGACAATTGAATGTTTGTTTTATTTAAATCACTACAGAAAATAACATTTATTGTTTCTACAATAGCTCATGACACAGACTTCAGGAAAATATATATTTTTTGCACTGATGTTTTAACGCTTACCTCCACAGCTTTGTGGATTTCAGTAAAAGGTCGTTGGGGGCATCTTCGCTTCAACCCTAGAAGTTTTAAAACTCGTCTCAGATGCCTCTCACTGTTAAAAGACAACACAGACTTACATTATATTAAATGCAAACTGCATGTTTTGTCATTTTAGAGAGTTGTCACGGAAACTGTTGAAATGCAGACTTACCTTATTTTATGCCCATATGAATTCAGTGCACAGCTGATTTCCTTTTGTTTTAAGCCTTTGTTGAACAATGTTATTATCATCATATCTTGAAAGGTTAAGTGTAACAACAACAGTCTAATTGATCACCCACCTCTTACACTGAACATAAGTAATTAACCAGTAAAGTACTAAATCTTTTTATGTGGCAATTACACTAAAAGCATCGTCTATTCAGTGCCCACAAATAAAACATGTGTAGCAAAAAATACACTTCTTTGATATGAAAGAGGTGAACAGTAGTTAATAAATAAGTTGTACTTTAGTCATTTATTTTTAATGCTCTTTTTTTAATAAAAAAAAAAAAATTATTTTTGGTACAGTCATGGGAACCAGCCAGAGTTGGATACTCCTTTCATCATCGTCAGATGACATATTGCAGCAAAGTCTAAAAACAACAACAGAAAAAAACATATCGGGATCAAAAAATATCCCGACAGTAGCAATATAGAAAAGAGAAATAAAGAAAAAGAGCGACAGAAAGGATGCAGGCTGCTCGTGAGCTTTCAGCTTGTCCATTTGCTGAAATGTATACAAAACAATTACTGAACAGTTTAATTGGACTATTAAAGAAACAATGTAAGGCTTCTTACTTTAAAAAAAAAATCCTTTATATGAATATGCCAGAAAAGTTTCTCATTGTTCAAATGTAGTGTTTAATAGACTGAAGAGAATAAAGTTAAATAAATAATATACTATTTTTATTTTGATCTTCAAAAACAAAGTGGAGAAAAAGAAAAATACAATATGGCTTACCATGACATTTGCTGGCTTTATATCCTGGTGAATGATTCTCTGTGCATGGATGTACTCTACTGCCATGGATAAGTCCAGTGATATGAAACCGGCATCATCCCCTTCAAGCTATCAAGACAATATATAATATTAATAAAACAATGCATAGCCAGGTGTGACAATCTAACATGTCTACCACTGGAAATGTATTACTTCAAATAGGATTAGTATTCAAATGCAACTGCTCGTAAGCTTTCAGCTTGTCCATTTGCTGAAATGTATACAAAACAATTACTGAACAGTTTAAATTTGAATCACGTTTCACCACTGTCGCTAGCTAGAATGAATTAGCCAGACAAAAATAGTACTGATTTGGTTTCGTACAAAACTGGCTTTCCGTCTCTGATATGTAACTTTCACAACATAACTGCAACTTAATATAACACAACTGTGGCAAAAATATGAACAAAAGGGAGAAAAAGTTAAACTTACCTTGTGTCGTTAGGAGCCTGAACCACGGTAAAACTCCGGTGAGGTCAATGACCTTACGCTCTCCCACGGTCACACGTTGATGACATATTTGGAAATCAATTCGGGTGGGACATGACAACAGCGCCACCTGCAGGAAGATTTTCTCTCTGGTACCTTGTGTTCTGATACCTGACAATTTTTTTTTTGACAACTGACACCTGACAATTTTTTTTCTGACACCTGACAACTTTTTTGTCTGACACCTGACAATTTTTTTCTGACACCTGACAACTTTTTTGTCTGACACCTGACAATTTTTTTTCTGATACCTGACATTTTTTTTTCTGACACCTGACAATTTTTTTTCTGACACCTGACAATTTTTTTTCTGATACCTGACTTTTTTTTTTTTGACAACTGACACCTGACAATTTTTTTTCTGACACCTGACAATTTTTTTTCTGATACCTGACATTTTTTTTTCTGACACCTGACAATTTTTTTTCTGACACCTGACAATTTTTTTTCTGATACCTGACTTTTTTTTTTTTGACAACTGACACCTGACAATTTTTTTTCTGATACCTGACTTTTTTTTTTTTGACAACTGACACCTGACAATTTTTTTTCTGACACCTGACAATTTTTTTTCTGACACCTGACAATTTTTTTTCTGATACCTGACTTTTTTTTTTTTGACAACTGACACCTGACAATTTTTTTTCTGACACCTGACAATTTTTTTTCTGATACCTGACAATTTTTTTTTGACAACTGACACCTGACAATTTTTTGTCTGATACCTGACAATTTTTTTTTTGACAACTGACACCTGACAATTTTTTTTCTGACACCTGACAATTTTTTTTCTGATACCTGACAATTTTTTTTTGACAACTGACACCTGACAATTTTTTGTCTGATACCTGACAATTTTTTTTTGACAACTGACACCTGACAATTTTTTGTCTGATACCTGACTTTTTTTTTTTTTTGGACAACTGACACCTGACAATTTTTTGTCTGATACCTGACGATGTCCTAAAATGTACACCGTACTGTAGAGAGCACTGTTGACTTTAATTAAGGTGGTATTAAAAGCATTACGGGTGTAAGTTTAAGTCCTTAAAAGACAGCTAAATAGTACAGTGACATCAGGGAGTGCCAGATGCTCACTAAATATTCCTTGGAAGCAGACCCCCTGCCTGCACTGCAGTGGGTGGTCTCCAAATAAGACACTGAATGCAAATTGAACCAAGACAAGTGCAATATCTGTGCAATGTGTCATCTTTTGGCTAGGGCTGGTTTGCAAACACACTGTGGATCGTGGCCAGCCCTTTGACGCTCACGCATGTCAGTGACTCTGTCATGACAGTTGAAGCTTTAAGTTAGACAATAAAAAGACTGTTTTCCCTAACATTTTCACTTTAATCTTTACTATTATTTCGATTGAATTTTAACTAGCAACATGACATTTTTCAGTAACAAGCAACAATTAACATGTCATCTCCCAAAAATGCTATGGTATGTTTGGAGCCAACTCTACAAAACCACTGTGAGTAACAAACTGCCAGCAGACTTTATAATCAGCACGGTACTGTGGGCAGTTTTTTTTTTTTTTTTACCACTGAAGCTACAAAACATTATTTAATGTTTAAACAGAGTTTTATTTTGTGTGTGTGTGTGTACCCTGAGCCTACATAAAATAAACAACTTTTGGAGATTTACACTGACTGCTCTTGGTTTATAGGGAATATATACAGACAGTTAATTATAAATCTAACATCCAATTCTTGAGTAAAATAACTGGATTTTTAATGAGTAAATGCTCTATTATTTATTAACACTGAATTGAGTATAGACTGAACACAACAGAATTAATATTTTAAATATGTCTATGTATACCAAGCTCTTTTTATAGTGCAGTATACACCTTGCAAAAGGTTTATGGTATGGAACGACACATTATCTGAAAATCCATAATGACTTGTCTGTTATCATAGCTTCTATTTGCTTAATCGTTTTTCAAGTTCATGGTGGGACTAGAGCTGATCCCAGCTGTCACAGAGCAAGAGGGAAGGTATACCCTGGACAGGTTACCAGTCTATCACAGGGCTAACACATACGTTTACAGTCACAACTGCTGCCAATCTAGACTCACCAATTAACCCAACGTGCATATCTTTGGAGTGTACCTCGAAAGAACCTATGCAGACGCAATGAGAACATGCAAACTCCATACAGGTCGAAGTCAGCAAGTGGATTTGAACACAAAACCTTCTGCTTCAAGGCACCAGTACTAATCACTGAACTTCATTTCTAAATCAGGCTATAGGTAATCAGGTAATTGCAATTCCATATGTTTTTTATGCTTCATGTAAAGCCTCTAAACAATCCAAAAGTGCCAAAAAGATGTTAGCCAGAAAAACAAAACCACTATAGACTTTGTCAGAGGAACTGAAGAATCAGAGTTTGCACCTCAGTGTATCTGTAATGGATCCCTTGGTGCCTCCAGTGGCTTGTTTCTGACTGTCATCCCCATTCCCAGTCCTTTGCATGAGTGTGTGTGTGTGCATGTGTGACACACCTGTGTTCCATCAGCTCATCTTCCACTCGGGTTTTTAGGTACTGCTTCAGCCACCCAATCTTCACCAGATTCCCATCTCTCTCTTTCTTTGCCACTAATACAGGCATCCATATGTCATTCGATTCAACTCACTTACCAGAACTCATCTACATCCTCTCCAGTGTGACAGCCTGTCCTCTCATGGGGTCTATTCCAAGTATTCAGTTTGGATAGGGAAATTAACCCGTGAGACACTACATGAAGTTACTTGACCTGAGGATTGCCTCGCCTGCCTAATATATTCTTGTTTTTGTAATAAAACCCCTGAAACATGCTCTGTCTTGAAACCTATTAGCTTTTAGTGAAAATTATAGCAGTGTCACTCAAATAAACACCATAGAATGTTACGCACTGTTACCTAGCAAAGGTACCCACTGTTAAAATGGAAACATTGGTTAAAGCTGCTTTCTTGTTACATTCAGCTGTCAAAATCAGCAGGATTAGTTCCAGTATATGTGCATGTGGATTAAAAGGTGAGCAGGCAGATCTAAAACAAAACAAACGTACAGCAGCTGTATTATTATTGTAATTTCTCAATGAACTTTGTTAGATTAAAAACTCACACTGTTAAATAAGCAAACCATATGAAGGAAAAAATAATAATTTTAGCACACTTATTAGATAATAACTCCCCGATCTCCATTAGCGAGTTCTTACTTTATATGCTATTTTGACTAGCACTATGGTAAAGACAGGTTGTTCCGCAGCTTATTACTTTCCAGGAACTGTTAGACTTTTTTTCTGCCTTGCACAAAAGTTCATCTGGTTTCCTGTGTTATAGCTCACATGTAAATACAGTAATTTATATATAACTGAGCCATAGAGTAGACCCATGGCTTTGTATTCTTGTTTAGAGCATAAAACCAATTCTCATAGAATTCAATTTCATTTAAATCCACACAAAGAAATCTGGACAATAGAAGCTAATTTGGTCTTAATGGAAAACCGTTCACTTCCTTTCCCTCTCACCGTCTTTGTCACTCTGTGTGTTATTTTCTCCTCGCACCTCTCACTTTCTTTGTGTCTTTCTCTTGGGTGTTTTGTCAACATTGTTGTTACTGTAACTGCCATTTTGCTCTATTAGTTGTTTTCCTACAGTGTTCATACTCCCCTATTTTGCAGAGCTCAAGTGCTATTAAAGGAAATGAACACTCACAGCGCAGTGTGTTCCTTTATAAAACACTCTGAATTGTTTTGAAAGTGGAAGACGAGTATGACTCAGTCTGGAGTGTGATGCATTTCTCTTCTGACACACACAACATGGGGGAGGAGAAAAAGTGGCAGACCTCCTAAAAGTCAGAGAACAGAGAAAATCGTGTTGGGGAAAAATAACTATTGGCCTCCAGTGCACTGTACATTTTGGTGGGTCAGGTGTTAATGATGTGTTAATTTATTGCCCAACATTTGCTTGCTGTTCTCTAAAAATTACCATCATTGTGAACAAGCACGGTTGCACGTCTGTTGTGTGAAGATAGGAGTATTGGAACATGTAGGTGTGGTGTGTGTGGGAGAGTGCAACAGCAGGCAGCGACAGACGGTTGAACCTTTGGTGTAAGACTACATCAGCCCTGATGGCTGGTCCTCTGGCTCAGGGCAATCTGACATTTCATGAGATACGCTTGAAACAGCTGGATTTTATTTTTTGTTTGTTTAAGTAAAGCAGGTGAACAACTAAATTGTCATCTTTTACAGCAAAATGTCCCTGTTTCTGGTAATAGTGAATGCACCAAACCTTGGCCTTCACTTACACTGTCAGACTTGCTCCGATCATGATTTGGTGCATTTGTTGAAACATCTTCATCACTCGAGACTTTATGATGGCTTCACTGCCAGCGATTTTCTTCTTTTTAAGTGAGATTTATCACTACAGTGCACATTGCTGACATGCCCGCTGCCACTGTAGTGTGGTGCCACATAAGACCACAAACATAATCACACTGCTTCTTTCCAACAAGATGAAACACTGTCAGCTCCGCAGAGTGCTGTAACAGACTGACTAACAGGACAACATCTGGCAAAGTTGAGTCAGATGATCTTTTTTCTCACCTCATGGAGCTCTGGCTTCTTAAAAAAGTGAGTTCTGCCTCTGATTATTCAAACATGTCTAAGCCTCTTGTCTCAGTGTGCATCTTTTAGTATTTCTCAAAAGTGGCCTTTATCACAGATAGGGAGTCAAACTGGCCACTGAATGTAGGCAAGAATGGAACTTATTTTCACTGGCTTAAAAAACTGTTTGGTAAAGGAGGCAATTGGCTCTTTGTGTTTCATCACTTCAGCCCAGCCTGCACCCTGACACTTCACAGTATAGCTCTCCCATAGTTTTTGACAACCAATTTTCGCCTATCACATTTCATGTTACTCTGTATTAAAGAATCCTAGCGGCCACCGGGATGGTGATGTGGTATGCACTTCAGTAAATTGCCTTTGTTGACAACACCTTGCATATACATTCTAAAGGCCCTAAAACCTATTTTCACAATCAGCGTGTTACAATTTGTCAGAATTAGAAATGTTCAGGTTATCAAATGATAATGATCTGGTTCTTTGTGTTTGTGTAGTTACTTTTCTCAGAAGTAGCAGGGATTAGCTGGACAAAGGAGATGTCATTTTTCTTCTGGTACCAATTGAAATTAAAATGTGAACATTTTATTAAAAAGGTAATGAGATCTGGTAGATTGCAGACCACTTCAGTGAGTTCTGATCATATCACACTATACAGTACTTTTTCCTGAAGTTGTACTTTTGCCGCAGTTCACTTAGTTGTGAGTATATATATGATATGAAGCCACTGTTTTCATTGCCTAATAAATTCAACACAATTCCATTTTCAACATGGTAGTAACCGTTTCAGGGACACCTTTTTCTGTTTTAACATCATCACAGATCCATGCTCACTGGGAGATAAAGAAAATATTCCCAAGTTTGATGTGGCTGAAAAGCAGACAGGCCTCCAAAAAGTCTTGACCTCAACTGCATCAAAGACCTTCAGAATAAACTGGAACTTAGTGAGTCAGAACTTATCACTCAAGATCAGTGGGTGACCTTACTAAAGTTGCTGAATGTAGAAGAACTGTACCGGTATATTCAGATATGGAGGCATAAGGTTCAAATTCACCTCTGGGCAGGGGCATTTACTGTAATCTGCTGAAAAATAGGTGCAGATACATATCAGTGCCCATTTTGCAGAGAAAACTTGCAACCAATCATGCTACATTCTTTCATATATTCCATGGTGTTTAATATATGCATGAACATTTTTGTACTTTAACTTTATACTTCATAAAATGAACCAAGCCTGGGGACCCTGAAGAAAAATGTCACTTCTCTTCCAGCTTTTTCACAACCATAACTCCGGAGCTTCCTTCATGGATAGGTTTAAAATGGAGAGTACAGTTAAAACCCTAGCAGCTAGCTAAACAGGCACAGATAACTACAAATATGAAAGGAACAGACCAAAGAACATCATTAAACTTCGACAATAGCAAATAAAACTGTCTGACTATGACAATTCAGAAAGTTACGATCTGGAAAATATCCAGAAAAAAAATATTACACAATTAAATATTGTAAATGTTGTATTTAAAGATGTATTATATATTATATCTTGTTGTCCATATACCTGTGGAACAATGTTTATATACCAGTGTTTTGCATTCGAGTGCAGCAGCTCTATATCCTACAGGTTGCATCTTGTATTTGTGATGATGCGGACACAAGTCCAGGCCTTTGTGCTCCTACATCTGCTACTGTAGTTACACCTCTGCTTTCTGCCTTTGTGGTGTCACATGACATAGGTGAGTTCCAGATGAGAAGACTTGGAAACAGGATAGTGCACCTGGCCAACAGAGAATGTGAAGAGAATATGTAAATGAGCGGCAGAGGTTATTTGGTATTTGTGAGATGAATGAAATTCTCCCCTCTCTTTTCCTCATTTCCCCTCTCACATTTGTATGACTAGACTAGTTAAGTCCCTGTCACTCAAGCTGCCAAGGTCCATGGGGCACCAGAGCGAGAAGCAGAGTAATATGAGAAAAAGTGAGAGAGAAAGAGAGGGAGAGAAGGTGAGAGAAATTGGGCCAGGGATGATTGCAAATTGTCTGTCTAATGGCTGCCACCCAGGAAGCCATTTCAGGTGACTTGTTATCCGTCATGAGAGAGGCAGACCTGCCAGGATCCCTCTTCTCACTCTCTTTCTCAGTGGGCCACCATTGCCTAAGAGCTTTAGGCTATCACCAGTGACCTCACATCTTAAAACTCCTCTGTCTCCAATTTTAGATGCCTTTTCTCTTCTCTTCTCGTCTCCCTCTCTATGGCTTTCTCTGTGTCTCTCCCTCTCCCACTTTGCCTTGTCCTCCCTGCAGTGCGTCTCTCTGGCTTCTGCTCAGCAGCTGTTGTTTAGTGATAGATCAGTGAAGCAAAAAATGATGCCGAGTATAAAAAATAGATCTTAAAGCAAAGCACAGCCTCCCTTTTCTGACTACCTATTGTTCTGCATTAGCAGCAAGACTTTAGGGATTCATTCAGAGGTAATCATTTGTTACTCAGGGGCACGGTGTCTTTCAAGCACCAATGATGAAGTCACCTCTGAAAGGGCCACAGATGAGAGAGAAATCATTTGCTGTCTAACCACAGTGGCTAACCATTGATTGGTGATCCTGCAATGAGAAAACTTAACATCTAAAAGTAATTTTTTAAGGCTTTTAATCTCTTCCTGAAAGTCAGTTTTGGTGTTTCTTTTTTATTACAACAATTTATATGGTTTTAAAGATTCAATATAGCTATATGCTGTTACCATGGCAAAAAAACACTCACCCCTCCACTGCTTCAGATTGACATGAGAGAGGAAATTGACATGCAAACCAAGTGTGCTGAAAGTTAATCTGTATGTGCACCATATCACGTGGATCAGAGCTTGGAGGCAGCTAGCATTAAAAGGAACCTGTCAAGCTAAGTGTGCTTCTCAACCTTTCTGCCATTACTCTGACATGTTTTGTGACCCGTGAATTGAAGTCTTGTCAAGACCTAGTCATTTTACCAGCTCTCAACACGGACGGGAGGACTCCCAGTAAATGTGCTTCTCCTAAAACAATATTTTCGGCCTTCTCTGCACGGCAGGTGGCACTGATTGGCTCCTGCACATATCCCTCACTTGTCATTAGTCCCAGTGATGGCTCAAGAACTGTCCAGGGACATCTGGCTTTAGCCACTGGTCCTGCCAATAACCAAGTGTTGAAGCATGAAGCAAGTAGTCAGTCAACTTGCATGTCAACATAATCAGCTGATCTATCTCTCTCTGTAGTGCTCTTATTAATTGTGCTTTAGTGATCAGAATGTAGTCATACATTGTGTGTCTGGATTTTTAGACTGGATTTAAACTTCAGCCCATTTTACACCAGCAACTGTTTCTGTCTCTAACAAACTGATCACGTGCTAAGTGACAATAGAAGTTGGAAATTTGTACTGTATATTCAGGTGACCACTGAATAGCTGTGTCAGGCAAGAGAATGGAAATGTTCTGATGGTTATTGTATTATTTTTTTCTTGTAGTTTCTGCAATATGCATCTGTGAAGTTATTAACTTACTTCAGAAGTAAGTTAATATTACTAAGTAAGTAAGTTAAAACTGATATGTAGTTTGAATATTATGAAATTAACACAATTCTAATAGTAGCTTATAATATTTTTGTCGGTCCACAATTTTCAGTGTACACCTGAAAATGCAGAGCTAATATAGCCATACCTATGGCCAAGTTAGAATCACTAAGTAACCTAAAAACATTTCTTTGGATTGTGTGGAGAAAGCAGAGTACAGAAGAACTCACTCAGGCATGAGGAAAACATGCAGAGAACATGCATTTTGTGAAAAGTGCTTTTACACTTTTCACAACCAATTTTACCTCAAAAGAAAATCAAACTTTTTGTGTAATGAAGACCATACTACATGTTATACAAATAATAATGTTACAATTATCAAGCATCATGGAAACTTTGAAAGTCTCTCATATCAGGATTATTCTCTTATTTTGTAATCTTATTGTGATTACATTTACCATATATGTGCAGATATTTGGATGCAAACATTTGCACAGTCTCGCATAAAACTCCTATAAACATCTGTTCGTCCTAGCTATGACTAAAAGCAATTAAAAGCAAACTCTCAAAACAAAATTCAGGTAGAATAAAAAAAAAAGACTTCAAACCCTACATTCCACAAAGCTATTGATGCATCAGATGGAGACAACACCACATAATCAGTCGTCACCTAAAGATCTTTTTCAAGCCAGCCATTCTGTGTCAGCTCTCTAAAGATAGTTGTATAGCATGTTTTGATGCTTCTGGCTCTCTGGGCGACTGTCCTGTGGAGCCTGATTGCCTTACAGCCCCCGCTCTGTGGAGAAAATGAGGTTGTGGTAGGCTACTCGGGCCTCTCTAAGGCACAGAGCCATTGCAGTCGAAGTGGAGCCCTGACCCCCAGCAGATTTCTAATGGATTTTAGGCGTCACAGGCAAACACACAGCTGGACTCCAAACAAACTCATCAGAGCACCCCAGATTTGTGGCTCCCCCATCGACCCACGCACCCACCCACACATACATCTCCCACACACTTTTTGTACTTGTGACAAGCAGTCACTGTCTGAGAAACTGGGATCCACTGCAACTACTTCTACTTCTGAACAATATTAAAACTGTACTAAATTTACTTAATTTCAATAAAAAAAATCAACTATTGTGCTTTTCTGAGTATTTCTTCCTTTTTTCTTCTTAATGAATTCCCTGGGAGTAACCACAAATTGATTTCCGTGTTTTATGACTTACTTTTCCAGGGTTTCCCTCTTTTTCTGTCTCTTCTGTCCCTGTGTGGATGCTCATTTGTGTGCAGCCTTATTTTTGTGAAATCCTGTTATATTAAGTCACATCACACAATAGTTTATTTCAACTTACAAAGTCAGAAAACAGGAAGGTGACCAACTAAAAATCACGTAATAATGAAAGGAACAATCAGTCTCAATTTTTCATATTGTGATTTAAAATGATGAGCAAATACACTAATAACATTCAATATTCAAATATATAACACATGCACATCTCTCCGAGTATCCTGAATGGAATGACACAAAAAACCCTGCATTGTCACTGTTCGATGAAGTAGGTGATCCAGTGTTTTTGGGACTTTGCCATACATGGGAAAGTCATGAGTGCATGTCCCTGGCAAAGTGGTTCTTGCCTTGGCAAGGTCTTAGCTTTTGTCTCATGGAAGTCATGGGTATTGATTCACGCTTGAGGTGTCCCTCTGTGGAGATTGGCTTGCTGCGCTAGCATTATCTTGGGTGGCAGTGTATTCATAGTGTAGTGAACAATGGAGCTGAGGGACGAGGCAGCTAAATTGTTCTGAATGACTTTCATAAGCAGAGGCCTGTGGGTTGTAGGAGAGAGCAGACAATAAACTTTAGAGGATATTGAGGGCAAGGGGACCTCTTCATACTCAAACTTCTTCCAAGTTACTTTCTAGTACAGCAGCTTACTATGGTGTTTTATTTTAGCAGATTAAAATGCCTTTCTGGGAATTGTTACATGCTGATTCAGGATAGCTCGATGTTGAAAAGAGACAAATGATCTTGTTAGTGCGCAAAAAATACTGTCCATCAATCAAAGAAATGTTGGTCCAGGGGAAAAAAATAAAATAAAATAAAATATTATGTGGGGTCTCAGATGGAAAGTGGACAGTTAAAAGACACATTTAACTTGTTCTATAATGATTTCACATCATTATTTGAATGTTGTCCTGCAGGGAAAAGTTTTTACTGGCTTGTTTAACTGAAATGCTGGATAGTTTTTAAATCAGATACAAAATTACCACATACTTTTGTATAGCAAAACAACAAGTAGCGTAAGGCACTGCATGTAATTACACTTCTCAAAACTATGTCATACCAGGATATCAGTGGTGTGCCATTGAAACTAACATTAGTAACAACTTATATAAGGTTTGTTGCCAAGCTAAAAAATATATTAAAAATAATGTATTAATGATGCTCTGTTGCTCTTGTGCTATAGTTTTTTTTTCTCCTCCAGGGTTCAAAACAAGTCACATGACTGAAACTGTTAAATATCTTAATCCATATCTGAGAACTTTCTATGCTTTTGTCATCTATATTTTTTTAACAACTGTCTATCTGATCTTTTCAAACATGCTGTTCAGAAAGTTTGGGGGAATTTCTGATCATTTGGCTTCAACCACACGTGCCTTTACTAGGGGTGCAACAATACACAAAATTCACGGTTCGGTTCGGTTCGATACTTTGGTGTCACGGTTCGATATTTTTTCGATACAAAAAAAATGTTCATGCCTTTTTAATTTGTCATTTATTAAAATTATAAATATATATTTTAACTCAAAAGTACAGTTTTTAAATTTAACCCTAACCCTTGTGCGCGTTTTTTATTTTGACAGCGAATGCGCACCTGCGGACCACTTATGTGCAGCCCTGGTTATTTAGCTCGTCATATTGCAGCCACAGAAATTATTTTGTCCATGAAACCATAAAGCTGCACTTTCTTTTTGCCTTATAGTCTGATTTGTCATAACTTCTCTGTTTTGTGGTAAGCTTTTCTTTGGCTGTCACTTCTTCACCCTGACCTGTCTTATTTGGCTCAGCAGAACTGAAATATAAATCCTGCTGCTTTTACACACGCACTCACATAAGCTCAGCGATTCTCTGCGCGATCAACCTCTCACATGTTTAAGCTTGCTGCGGGAGATTTCACTTGTCATGTTTGCATAGTAAGCTAACGATTAATAAGACGATGTCAGAGGAATTGGTGCACAAATTATCATCACTCACAGATCAGTGCTGTCATTGCAAAGTGAAAGCAAAAAAAACAAGCGCAAATTCAAACGCGATTTCAATATGTCACATATTGACAGTGGCTCACCGATGCCAATGACATAATTACCCAGCTACATTTCTGAAAGAATGCAAAAGCATTGACATATATTTTTCCTTCCTACAATAGCCCGACGGGCAGGGTAGCCCGTCTGAAAAAAATCGCTAGCCCCAGGACGTCGGGCTAGCGATTTTGCGAGCCCTGTATCTGATTGAGGAATCACTCATCTTTGGAAAAGAGAGTTTATTACAGAGAAATAGCTCTTTCCAAAATAAAAGCTATACTATCCGCTTCTTCTGGGCTATATTCTCAGCAGCATAAGGAGAATCATGTGCTAACAGCTGTCTAAATGACTCGGCTAAAGTTAGTAGCATGCTTGTTGTTTTTGTCTTTGCACTAGGATGATGTCGGCGTAAATGTGCAGTCATATTCGTTGTGTTCCCACTAGTGCTTTCAGGTTAATCTCGTTGAAATGATCTTAACGCCACAACACGGCAAATCTCCGTTAACGAGCTACCGCCGATCGCCCCGTGCATGGGGCTTGACGGCCAACACGTTAACGAGCTAACTGCGCTAACACACTAGTTCCCACCCATGTAATTGAGCATTGCATGGCACATCCAACATACTATTTTACTTTAGTCCATGACTCGCTTACCTTCAGGGTCATACGTCACATGAAAACCAAAATAATTCCAAACGCCAGATCTGAATGAGGGTGGGGGAGGTCCATGTTGCAAGGAGAGCTTAACTTCTGTCTTGCTAGCTTGCCCTGCGCTCTTCCTTCTGACGATGCTGTCTGTGTGGAGCGCTCAGTGGATCTGCGCTCGACAGTGCAGCCTAGGCGGAGTAGTCGAACGCAGATTCACTGAGCGCTCAACACAGACAGCATCGTCAGAAGGAAAGTTGATAAAATAAATTACAAATGTTGTATTGTTCGATACATATGCGTACCGAACCGAAAGCACTGTATCGAACGGTTCAATATCGATACGAATATCGTTGCACCCCTAGCCTTTACAGTGGCTGCTACAACTAAATGCCAAACACACAACCTCAAACTCCCACAAATATTGGCGGACAAGTGAAATGTATTTTTTTTTTGTTTTTATCTTTAATTTCTGTCACGTGCACGCACCCCCCCCCCCCCACACACACACACACACCCACATTTAGTGATTGAATCCTCATATATGTACTCTTTTTTTAAAACGACAATTTTATAACCACCATTTAATGAATTTGTGACTTCGAAACATCTCCATAATAGTAAATAAACAAATGGCAACAGTTTAAGGGCTGACTTTAAAACTTTTTTTAAATGGATTTTTGAGGGGGAAAAATACAGCACGCTTAATTAAGACATCAAAACTTTACAAAAACGTAACCTTCTGTGTAATATGCTTTGCTGAGTTGCTTCTGGTGATGATAACACCATCTTGATTAAACCAAGAACTGCCTTTATCTAAATCACTGCTGAAGTTTCAAACCTTCATCAGTGTATCAGTAAGACAGTTTCCTCCTTTTCCCTCCACATTTTATTATTTTAACTTGTACAATAAGTAAAATCAATGGAGCTTGACTTAGCTTCAAGTGTCTTGGCTTCTATTATTTCCCCAGTCGTAAGCCTCATACACTCATTATTTGAAGTCATTGCACGAGATTAATTTTGTCTTCTTTCCTCCTCCATAACCTAAACTGACCTTCTGGCAAGCCCAACACGACATCCAGAGAATGATGATGACACTAAAGACACTATTCCTCACAGATGATATTCCAGTGATTTCCATCTTATTAACATGTCTTCATCTCTGGAACATAGCTTGTAGGCTGCCCACGGCAAGAAGATATCTGAATAAATCCAGCCCACATGCAAAAGAAAAAAAAGTTTTAAAAAGTCAAAAGTGCTGTTTTAGATAACAGCATGGTTACATAATTACAAATTAAATATTAAGCCATCCATCTTCCATCTGTCAGCTGGTACGTGTTAAAAGTAGTATATGTTATGAAGGAAACAATGCTAAATTCACATGTTGTTAGTTATAACTGGACTTCATTTTAACACAATACAAATAATGTATTAATTACTTAAAAAAAACATATACATCTGCATGATACTAACACAAGTATTTTAAATCTTACAGTTAAAAAGAAGTGAGAAAATGCAAAAGCAGAATCACCATAGAAACAGATGAACAGCTCAAGGTGAGCTTTTCTCAAAACACAGCAAGAGAAACAATACTTTGTGGAGGTGGCGAGCCAAGGCACATTCTGAAACATATGCATGCTTACCATATATCTCAGCTGACTGAACCCACTAGTTCAAGGTTTATGCTTCTGGACTAAGTCTCCCTTGCTGTAGGTTAAAACACTAATCCATAATGAAGTCTTTGTGCACTGTAATAAAGTACCTGAGTTGAGCTCTGGAAATGTGGAAATCATTTGTGTTAGCTTAGAACCTTTTGTGATTTGAGATGTTGTATCCACCAAATTTGTTTGCACTTTCTGTTCATAGCCCAAAGCAACAGATTTCAAAGTGCCTGCAGAGCACAGATAAAACCATGTAAAAACAGTGCTTTCATAGCATATAAAAATAATGGTTCTAATTGAAATGCTTGTTATGCTCTTGTCAAATCAGATAAGTATTTTAGTTCTCTTTTACAATGGTACAAATTACAAAGATAAAATCAAACTGCAGCTAACAGTTTCTACATAATTATTTATTGACTATTAGAAACATGTAGAACATATAAATAATAAACCTTAAATACTTCTAGTTTTATCCTTTTTTCTTTTCTTTTACGGCAATTTAATTTGTGTTTGTGCCACACTTTTTTTATTAAGCACACAATGACCTTAACAGCAGCTACTTAGCTGGCTGGTCGTTTGTGAAGTATAATCACACTCCTGCTTTTAATAAATAATATTAGTATAACTTATTAGATCAAAGGAGCAACCTTATGTGATATCACTTCTTACAATGAACTGGTTCAGTTTAGGATTTTACTCTGGAAAGTCTTCAACAAGATTGTCAGCTCACATTCAACATATTCATAACCGTAAAGGAGAATGCCTTCAATTTTGCAGAAACTATTCTTAAATGCATTAAAAGACAGTTCCAGTGAAAATACTCGGAAGTGACTATTTTCAAATTCATTTGGGGTAAACTGATCAATAAAAGTACAGTTCTGTGCAAAGTTTCTCGAGTCACCATGTACGGTATATAAGGCAAAAGAAAGAGTTTGTATAATTCTAACGAGCTTGTTAGAAGAAGTCACTATTTGGTATGATCACCTTTATCCTTCAACTCTCTTAGGCAAGCGTTCTTATAATTTCTCTCAGTAATCTTCAGGAACAGTTCTGCAAGCTTCTTGAAGGATACCTCAAAGCTCTTCTTTTGATGTTGGCTGATCATCCATCATTATTACGATAATGTTGGCGTCTTTTCTTTAGGGAGGTTAATCCATGGCTGATAGTGTTCCATTGTGTGATTTTCTATACATGTATAATTTTACTGCACTGATAGTGTGTTTGTCACTCTCACTCTCTTGCCATTGATTTTCAGTCCAGGTCTTGTGTAATTTGCCAAACCTTATGCTATTCTGCCCAGTTTCCTTCCTTAAGAATGAATTCTTGACAGCAACTCTTTTCTGAGACCATTTCTGATAAGGAACAGTGAACAGTAGATGGATGAACTGAAGAGCAAGTTGCATGTCTCGGGTTTATTTTGTTCAGATTTCTCAAGGACTCTATATTCAACTAAAGAAAAGGGAACAAATTATGTGTTTTTGCAACAGGCTATCGTTAATAAGATAACATTGGGTATTTGCTCTGTTAACTGTAGAAAGGACACTGGTTCAGTTCCTTGTGTTAGATGCCTCTCTGATGCCTGACTGATTCTTTGTTGAAGTGCAACTGAGTGAAAAAGCAGCCATTGTCCAAAGAAAAACCTGGTGTACTATTGCTTAAGACGCTCTTTAAAACAATACAGGAAAGAAGGGCTCCTTGAAGGGGTTTTAGGACTGCACTGCACTGTACTGTATTCAAACTGCTCTGACCTTTCCATCGTTTCAAATTCATTTGATTGCATTTCATTAGGTGCATTGCCTTTCCACATACTAAATAAATAAACACACAAAAACAAATAACTATAATATCCAACTAGTTAAATGCAGGAATTAAAGATTTGGTTTGGTTTTTGTTACAAAGCTCCAGTAAAAGGTTTTGTTGGCGGAGGTATTTCTGTATGTATTTGATCACCCATTGATCACCCATTGATCCCAGGGAAAATTCCAGATTCTCTTCAACTCACATTAACACATATAAACATATTCTAACAGAAATAATTTGCTACACCAAGCTACAAAATACAAAAAATAAATGAAAACATTGAAACATATGTGGCATGAGTTTTGCAAATGATAGTCTAGGCTTCTAACCACAATACAATAAAGCAGAGCAGTGGTGAACTTCCTCAGCGTGTGATTGCGGATGTATATTTATGAAGATATTATTGCTCTAACTGCTAAGTTAATTAAAAGTAGTGCTAGTAGGCTGAAGGTGATTGAAGCTATGCCAACTACCATAGGGTACACCCTGGACAGGTTGCTGGACCACCTTAGCACCTTTACCTTATTTTATTTTAGTGAAGTTGGTGCGTCTCCATGCATGACATCCAGGAGGTCAAATATTGCACTTCTTTAGGGCGTCTACACATTTAAATAGGACGCTTCTGTTCGAAAAACCATCAAACATTTCATAGATTTAATATGAACATAGAACATCCAAGTGCCCTAAAAGTCCCACACTTAGCCACTAGCTACCGGACTTGGTCACCATCTATCAACTACTGTATCTATCCTATATGTACAATCTATAAGATGCATATCTATGTTTAAGTACTGCATGAATTTTTTTGAAATCCCAATGACAGCTGTGAGTGTCTCTGACTATTACAGGAGAACTAATCTGGCCTCAAAGCTGGCCTTTTGTAGTGAAACCTTCGACATCACGTCTCCTTTTAGAGGAATCTTGATGTTTTAGTTTAGTTTTAAAATGGAGTGAAGAATATTCAGCTATGCAGACACTGAGATGAGAGACACTGAATGTGGCCAGCATTAATGTATAAATGTCTGTTTTTAAAGATACTGGGGTTTTAAAAAATAGTTTCAGGAGTTTTGTGTCTTTTTTTTTCTTTGTATGATATTTGTATGCTTTCATCAATATTATATTATTATTTAACAGTAATTTACCCCACTATCACACCCCTTTCTCCCTAATAACGGCTGACTGGATTCAGTAACTTCTGAAATGTCACTGCTGTTAATTCTTTTTGACATATTGCTTGAAAGAGTCTGTCTCATTAATGTCATTTAAGTACACATGAAAAATAGTCTGTTATTAAATTAGGCTTCTTAGGTAAGTTCTTAATGTATATAGCTTTGCTCTGTTTTGTTTTGGGCTTTTTTGTTGTTCTGTTTGTTTGTTTTTGTTTTTTCTGAGCTGTTTTCCGTTTGTTTGCTTTTTTTCTCGTTGCACAGAAACAAGTTCTACATCGAGAGACCTGAAAAATCCCGAACCCATCAAGTGAACTTTGATTCACATGACTTTATCTTAAGATTTAATGTCACTCCACTGGTCTGTCATGTGACACTATCATTTGAGGAAAGAACTTCCAGTAATGTTCCTGTGGTCCACTCTTTTTTTATTGCTCTAAAATCTGCAGCTGAATTTAATATTTTATGATCCTCTTTTTAAATCAATAAAGGCCTTGGCCCTAGTTTATCTGTTGAGAAGCAATTCAGTCCCTGTACACAGATGCATTCATAGATGTATAAAAGTAAAAGTAGTAACCACAAAGGGACCAGTGTACTGTATGAAATATGACAAACTGTCAATTGAAGGTATAATTAAAACTGATTGTTACGATGTTTTTTTTGTGATTATAAAAAAATGTCTTATCATAGTGCCATATAATCACGTTTAATATATTCTTTTTTTTTTTAATAACCAAGATGTGCTGTCCTTCTGGTTTAACTATTTTTTTTTTATTAACTACTGTGGAATTTCTGCTTTTTTTTAAACATGATCCCATATTTTCCGAGGCTCAAAAGCAATTGAACAAACTTGCATAATTTTAAATATAATTATAAGATTGTAAATCCATCTAATCCCACATACATTCATCCATCCAATTTAAGGTTGCTGGGGCCTATCCCACACAGAGCGAGTGGTGGGGTACCTGCTGGACAGGTCGCCGGCCTGTTGCAGGGTCAATTTATTTATTTATTTAATTAGTTAGTTATTGCCAGTGATCAAGGACAGCCTGAAATGTAGAACCCATGGACATCACCAAATGTGTTTCCCCCTGCCAGGCCTTTAGATCAACTACCTTTAGTTGCTGCTTGTTTCTGCATGTCCTAGGCTTCAGTTTGTCTTCAGTAATGGAAAATTATGCTTTGTTGGTTTGAGATGAAAGGAATTATTTGCCAATGATGAATCTTCTTCTTCTTCTTTTTTTTTTACCTTGAGAAACTCTTGGGTTGGTTTTACAGTATGCTCTGGGTAATAATGTATTTGAGCTATGGTGATGGTGGCTTCCTTCACTTGCACAGACATCTATTTCCAAGTTCAAGCCTTGGAACCAATTTGATATATATTATAGGTTTAGTGTGTCAGAAATCAAGGTAACTGGTTCATTATCCAATTCATTTTATTTTGGACCCTTTAAAATGTATAAAAATGCCCGTCAATCATCAACATGCAATGCCCTGTTAAACCCCTTGAAATAAAATGCCTGTACTGCATGCAACAGTTACATCTTGATTATTTGCAAGTTTGCATCTATTATATGGAGCCAAAAACTTAGGGGCCTAGCTTAATGTGCATTTGAGTTAGTAACATCGATCTTTTCAAGTCAGTTAAAATAATGTAGATGTGTTATCAATTCAATGTTTATTTTTAAGTGATTCTTATGGATCAGTAAAACTTATGGCAGTGACATTTTTAAAATCAGTATATCACTGTCAAATCACACTGCTCATTGTATCTTAGCATAATTACTCTGAACAAATGAGCCTATGGTTGACTAGCGTCTTTCTCTCAAGACGTCTTTTTGTCTTATGAGTCGATCTTTGTGGTTTGTGTTATATTTAATTCAAAATCATGTTTTTTTTAATTAAATCTATGCTTTAGGAATATTCTTGTGTTTATCTAATGTCGCATACTCTGGAAAAAAACAATATGGAGAGAAATGAAAAAAAGTATCTCCCACAATTAATTAAACTAAATGGTAAAACCCAATCAATAAAATGCTCAGTATTAATTTACTTAATTCATTGTTCTACAATATCCAGTCTGGGAACACAGCATCCAACTTTAGCAACTATTATCATTTCATCACACCTTGAATTTAATACTAGGAAAAAGTAATGGCATTTTTTCCTAACTCCGACCTTCTGAGCCTTTAAAAAAAAAAAAAAAAAAAAATATATATATATATATATATTTTTTTTTTTTTTTAAAACATTTTGCCTTAACTAAATATCACAAGATTGTGTCCCTAACAGCTTAAAAACTGTAATGAAAATAAAGCACTGATTAAAATTTTTTTTGTGTGAATGTTAAAAATATAGTTAGCCTTCTCATGAATGGAAACTGAATGTCAAAAAATCTTATTCTCTGGGTTTCTGTTTGCAGTATTCATGTAGTCTGAGTTCTTCTGGCCAGGCAAACTGCTGCTAATTCAAACTACATGCATGGATGCATGGTACTTCTAGCTGTCCTGTCAAACAGTGTCAGGCAAAACACCCTGTCCAATTTCATATTTAAACATCTAAAACTATTTGAGTTTAGTTCACTTGCCAAGCACTACTATCTAAAACCTATTATCTGCTAAGTAAAAGCAGCATTGATGCCATTATTTGGAAAAATTCAGACCAATGCGACTGTGCAGTTTGTTCAGTTGTCTGCCCATTATTTTCTTTTTTACCAAAGAGGAAATGTTTTTTCCTTGATCCTCTTTTAATATACTTAAAACAGATATGAAAGCCTTGATTGTTTTTGCTATTATGACATCTAATTTGTTCTTTTGTAAGATTATTATTCACTCAAAAGCTTTGAAATTGATCAACTCTGATTTTTGTATGTTAAAAAATATTATTTGTACCAACTTTTATTTGAAGCTTTCATTTTTGTGTGTTTGTTTTTACGCTCTACAGCTGTGGGGGAATTCAATCTGTCTAATAGCTCTTTTATAAACAAGAATTCATTAAAAATTTTAATATGGAAACTTTCCTCAGGGTCTTGACTTTCTAGGTGAACAACATTTGACTATATTTGACATATTTTTTCAGTGAGCCTGGGGTTAGACTGCTTTTTTTCTCCTTGGCAGGTGTTTACACATGCAGATGTGCAGCCTTTACTAAACACATTCAAATATCAAAGGCTCTGTAACTCCTCAATGCATAATTAATGATAAGAATACAGTAGCTGTAATGGGTGTGTGGAGGTGTAGATCAGGCAGCCTTCACCAAAGCTACATGAAAGTTACATTAACATCATAGCAAGTAAAGATATGCTCCATGCTTAAGTGTAATTCCATATGTTTGTTTGTTTTTTCTTTTTCTTTTTTTTAAAGTTTAGCAGGTTAGGTTTATGTTCCGGCAACCTTGTGTCACGATACAGTCTCTGTATCACATGAAAACAATTCCAAACCCATCTTATGTGTTAATAATAGTTGGATCTGTTCCCACCGGTAATTCATTAGGCATATTTTAAGGTTCTCTTCTCATGTTCTCTATTACTATAGATAAATACAAATGAAAGTGACTTAATAATGTCTATTAGAACACATTAAAATATATCATCATATATATATATATATATATAGACAAGAATTTAGTACAAATGGGTAGCTTGGCATGATGTCATTGCTGCTGTAAAAATGCAATGCAATTTACCCTACAACTAAAGCTGTATAAATACAATTAAAGATGATTGGAAGTACCCGTTACAGTCATTCAGCTAATGAGTGATATGACCTGATACTATTTACTGTACTTGTCAGCGACACTGTTAATGGTGTATTGCAGCTAAATACTGCTTCATAGCATCCAAGTGCATTAGACATAGAGAATAGACAATTTCAAGTTCACTTTTACTTTCATAGCAAGAAAAAGTTTCTCTAATGGCTGACTACTGCTATTGAAACAAATGGCCCAGATAAGATTGAACAGCTAAAAAAGTACAAGTACAGTATATATATATATATATATATATATATATATATATATATATATATATATATATATATATATATAATATATAATATATTCAGAGGACATCATTAATGTAAAATAACTTTTCTAAGAAATGATTGACAGTGAAATATATGGAGAACTGTTTGATAAAAGATGAATCATTACTGCAGAGCTGATAGGGTGGCTGGCTTTGCAGAGCAGTACGGGAACCTTGGATGAAATGAGCAAAGAGTCCAGAGTGTGGAGAACTAATCCAAGCAAATGAAACCCAGAGCAGAGCAGATGAATCGGACAGGTTTAAGGCCTGAGGAACAGAACTAAGAAGGGCTGTGGATTCATGCTTAATTCATTCATGCAAACATACTTCTGTGAAGTCCTCCAAAATCCTAACTGCAGAGTGCTAGACATGGATGACGATGTGCATCAGTCAGATGCTTTTTTGTTTAACAGGTGAGCTGGAAAAGGGAAGAGAGCGACTGTGGAGTTCATTAGCAATGGGATAAATGTAAAAAGAAAAAAAATAGCATCTACAGTGGAGTCTTTTCATTGTTGTTCACACTTGGTTTCACTTCAGCTCTTTGTATATGTTGTGTTCTCATGCGGTGTGTTGGAACACTGACTAAACACTTAGTTAAACACCAAACATCACGCCCTGGCTGATGTTTGATTATTAGTATTGAAATATGTTTTAATCAGGTTGGTACAGTTGTTGCTGGGTTAGGATATCTTAGTTGCACTGCCATGCAGCATGTGACAATTAAAAGCCACACTTTAGCTTTTAGCAGTAGCTCATGGTCCTAGTTAAATTTACTCTTCATTTTAATTTGTTGTTGTACAGTTATTTTATTTTTAACTTTAATTTTTATATTTTATTCCTTCCTGGCTAAATTTACCCCTCATTTTAATTTTCATATTTATTTCCTATACCATTCATAGTCTTTTTTTCTTTAGGTCACGAGCAGTTGTCTAAGCATTTCACTGCATATCGTACTGTGTATGACTGTGTATGTATTGTATTGTATTGTATCTTTATTTATTTCAGACATAATAAAACAAACAACCAAAAAACAAAAAAAAACAATATATACTCGTCTACATGTACTTTCGTTTACGGATACGAATATATGTGTAGATATACACACACACACGTATTTGTACAGACAAGCAAAAAAGAAATATAATAAAATAAAACACATTCGTCTAACATGAAATATGTGAAAATGTATGTGAAAAATAAAATTAGAATTTGATTTGAATTTGAATTTGGTCAAAGTAGTCATCCATTTTACCTGAATTCTTGAATCTCTCCCATCCTAATTATCTCCCTCCACCTATTTTTTTTTATCAAGTTAATTTTGCCTCTGTGTCGTCCTCACTCTGTTGTTGAGACTGCTGTATCTCTCCACAGCTGGTGCTAGCTACAGCAGCCTCCTGTGATTGTGAGGGCTTTATATTTATTGTTGCTGGTACTACTATTGACGGTGCAGCTGCTGCAGCAGCACCAACAGCCAACATGGTGGTTAATTTGACACATTTGCTGCATCTATTTCTGCTTTGTTCTTCTTTTTCTCTCTCAGCGTTTCAGCTCCACCTTTTTGCCATGTCTTTTACACTAAACTCTGTTCAACAAGGTGCAAGAGTAAGTTTCCAGAGACAACAAGGAAGGGCCCCATTGTGTTAAGAGATTTGATTGGGTGTTACAGTGACAATAAGGAAAATGAACAAACTGCTGTGAGTGCTTGTGTGCTGGTGCGCAGAGGCCCTTCAACTGACCTATTGGCCCAAAAGTATGTCGTCCCACTGGGCAAATACCTGATATGCAGATTACCAGTCCACCCTTGATCCAGGACAGGCAGTCCATTGGTGCCTTGAAGACAGGGGGAGAAAATGCTTTATAATATATCAGTCCAGTACATTTCATAAGTTTTTAACTGGGCTGAGATATGTTGGCCAGAGCATATAATTCACACAATATTTATAATCAAACCATTCAGTGACTCCTCAAAGTTTGTAGATAGGGGCATTTCAGTAAGGAATGGATGTTTTATAGGAATATGATTCTTTTGTGTTCATTTACAGAGACCCTTCACACTAAAGGGATGAGTGGAAAATAAAATAAAATAAAACACCATGATAATAATGCACATATCCATCAGATCCACTCACTGAACTAACTCCTACTTGAGAATTAACATAACTGTTCATAATAAGAGCAAATCAAATCAGAATATGTTATTAATCCTCAAGGACATTATGTGGTTACAGTTACTCCAAGACAATAAGAACATTAACAGACTGAACTAAATTAAATAATGCAATATATTAAAAGTTACAAGATATAAGAAATAGTAATGTATAATATATACAAATAGCTCAATTATAAATATCCAGAATATTACAGAGGTTAAATATATACGACTGACATGTTGGCCTAAACTGCAAACTGTAATGCACTGTGTACTGTGCATTAGATGATGGAGTTGTACAGTATATGTACAATGAGTAGTAAATGAGTATATTAAAAGAATGAAACAAGTATTTCCCCCTCCTTAACCCTGAAATCTGCACAGACACACAGGCACAATATGAAGTGACACAAAAACATTATCAAAGAGATTATTACAGTCATCATGTGCATGTTAATCCACTTGTATATGCTGTGTTAAGCCATGGTGGCTACACACTCTGGGTAGGACAGGAGCCATTCATAATTGATACCCAATGTTTACTGCAAGCCCAGGTGTGTTGCAGGAAATAACCACTGACCCAATTACAGCTTGCATCCAGCATGCTTTGGTTAATTTGTGTAAAAGCCATAATTGCTCTTGGTTTTATAATTCATGAACAAGGGCGTGCGGCACTGGCAGAGCACCAGCGCCTATTACTCAACCACCCATGAGTGTGTCCTTAGACTTCCTCTACACAGACAAATAGTAAACATTTGCTATTGTGTGTGTGTGTGTGTACACACACACACACACACACATTGGGACACACACAAAACAACAAACACAAAGCCTGCAAATGCACTTGGGCTAAATGGTTGCAGATGTTAATATTATGCGTGTGAAAGATTATGAACTTGAACTTGGTGAGTTGCCACTGGGAGATACTAAATTGCTTTGACTGTTGTTTTTTTCCCACAGGTGCTGCTGCCATTAGACAAGATTGGCAGCTGGTTGGGAGTCAACATGCTCACTGTTAACAGCACTGCCCATAAAAAGGAACGGCAGCACATGCTTGAGTCTGTCTATAGTTCCAGGATGGCACAGATCAAATTCACACTCACTATTTATTAGTGTTTCTTTTTTCCCTGGTTTCCCCCATTCTTCTTGATTCACTAATGTCCTACCATATCTACATATTAAAAAAAAAAAAAAACAACATCATGAATTTCAACAGTAAAAGAAAGGTTGAAGTGATCATTATTCATGTCCACAATAAGGCAATAAGCTATTATGGCCATACCGGGTTGATATTATAAAGAGCCGCATGATGTAAACAAACTCACAACTCAATTTGTCCATTAAAAACATAAGAAAAAAAACTGTTAACTAATTTCTGTTTCCTTAATGAGCTATGGTTAGTGTTATTTTTAGTGGCTACATTGCATAGTTACAATCATAAGTTCAAAGGTATTCATCATCATCAGATGGCACACATCAGTATGAGTGTATGTTGTTGTACTAATTTTTAGGTGGTGCAGGTTAGAATGCTACAGTTGCCAGCACCGTTCTTCGATACTGCCTTGCTTGGATGCCTTGCACTAGAATAAAACTGTCCATCCAGTTAATTTGTATTTCATAGTAAACAATGTTTTGCAAACTGCTGTAATATATTTAGCATTTCAAAGTACACCTGGAAATCTAGTTAAAATGCCAGTATGACACTGTGTGGAGTTTGATTTTTTTTTAACTTTCGTGGTTATTTGGTAATGATGTCGCTACTTGGAATTGCATCATATACTTCTATAGACATCAGCATGATGCTCATCTAATTTGCCTTGGTGCAAAAGCAGAAATAAACAGATAACTTAAAATGGCGGTACAGTATAGCATACCCTAATGCCTTTTTGTGATGGTATTAACTAAGCAGAAAATCTGTCAAATAGCCAAGAATTACAGCATTCATGGATAATTTAAAAAGGGTAAGAAAGAGTGACGAATCACAGATGAATCTTGTTTCCAGGATGGTCATCTTGTCATTCCTTCTAGAAGTATTCCCCACAAAACATCTGCAGCAAAAGTTTTAATGCATTTTTCAGATTGACTTTTGAGCTTCCTTTGGCAGTGTCCACTTCTAGAAACATAAGTAGAACAGAGAACATCAGTATTGTGGTTTTCTTATGTGATATACCTTCATGCATGTGTGCGTTTTTCCCCAAAAATCAGTGTGAATATATTTTAAAAGTATCTTTCTGGGTATTCTTTTACCACGTTCTGCTGTCTGCCTTTAATGTTTTCTGTGATCTAAAGGATTTTAGATCACTGCCACAATGAGACTTTTCTGGGACATTTGGACAGAATAGGCAATCACTGCTCACGTGGTTTTAGCTAGGTCGGGGGCTGATTATACATGGTATATCACAGTAAAAAAGCATGCACATGAAAATGATGAGGACAATAGTGGATGGAGGGTTGCGGAAGGAGAGGGAGGCTGAGGGAGAAATGTAGAGGAAATGTAAAAAGGATTTTAAAGACTCATTTGTCTGGCTCCTTAATGAGAGGAAGCGGAACAAAGACCCCGGCTAATATTCCGAGGGGTCTAATTAAAATTAGGTGTGATCCGATAGAGAAAGGAGCCACAGAGGTGATTTTAGTCACAGCCCAAAAGAGACCAGCTAATTAGGGAGAGTGATGGCCTTTACTTGGAAACCACTTGAGAGTCACAGGGCACACACATTGTCCACGTCCCACTCGCATGGCATGGAGCTTGCTGCCATACTCTTTGCTACAGCTGGGAGATAAAAAGGAGGACATCATGTGGGATGAGACAAGAACACTGGGCAAGAACAGGGTCGTACAGTCAGAGGAGGGATGTGGACTGTGACTGGACAACCCAGTAAAAATGAATTCCATTCCTGCATTTCTCACTCCCTCTCTCTCACACATGTACTTACTTGATTCCTGTTCTCCTTGGCCTTATTTGTGCAAGAGGGTGGGGGATTTTGACTCAAACTAGAATGTGTCCCCTGGCTGCTTGAAGAGGGTCTCACCCTTTTACCAGCTACATTACACAGAAACAACACTGATTCCTAAAATAAATTAATCAGAGTCATTTCGCCAAATTCCAGGGTAATTTCATTGCAGTCCTTGATCGGGATCCTCTCCAAACTGTGGAGCCATGTCACTCTCATTGATGAAGAAACATCAATAGCTATTTGTCAATGTGAGCATTATGTATATGAGCCATCAGGTTCTCTTTGATTTTCCCCAACGGCTTGTACATGTTCATTTTACCTTTGACATTGAAGGAATACTGTCTTGTTGTTCTTTATGACACTGTGATAGCGCTTGCCCTAATCTTAATTGATGGCACTGTGGCTCATCTGCTAAAAGCAGCCTATATTTATCTGCTCGGACTATATATGCGCACTAATAGCAATTGCTTTCTGCCGCCTGTCCTTGGGAAGCTGCCAGGAAGACTGTGAGAGGGCAAGGAGTATCATCCTAATGTCTCAGCGCTGTAGTGCACTCAATCATCCTGTTACTAATAAAGACACAAAAAGGCCACACGGGTACAAGCGCACATTCACAAGAGGTTAAAAAATGTATCGTTCAGTTAAGAACCACAGACAGAGATGATGGGAATGAGTGAAAGACCTCAGCTCCACCTGAGACTCAAAGCATCTCTCTGCTTGCAGAAGCATTTTCACCAAATATGACCAATTGCTTTTCATACTACAGGCATGGAATTGTTAGAAGAAGTAATGCAAACATTCTTGTGTCTGTAAATAGAGCCATCAGCTTTGTTTAAAATAATAACTGACGTGGTGTGTTGGTAAATTACAGACCCACAGACCAGACTGCTACCTTGTTTGGCTCATCATAGGATATAAAAACAGTTAAGAGTTTAAAATGCTGTAATTACCAAGCACATCTGAGGCAACCAAATAAAGACACATCAATCTTTCCTGTCATGCATTTTATAAGACTAAACTCTGGCCTGTCTAGCAAGCAGCAAACTGTTGAATAGCCTACCTCAGAATTTTATTTTATTTTTTTGCGTAAAAAAATTTAAAATATTTAAGTGTGATAAAAAACAACAACTGATAAATCAATTATGCTACTTAAATAAAAGACGTAACAATAGAAACAGCAATAAAATTAGCAACAAAATGCTAACTCGTTAGCGGAAAAAAACAAAAAAATATATCTCTGTTCAGGTCAAAGAATATTTTTACTTTGTCCAAACAATGATCCATAGTCAAGTCTTTTCATCTTTTCAGCCCTTGTGGAGCATCAGTGGAGTGGTCAAGGTAAGGTGAATTTAATGCATAATAAGCTTTGATCTGCACCAAAGTGGGAACTATGAGTACAGAGTATTTGCTGATAGGACTTGTAGCTTTGATGCACAAACATTCAAGTTAAACTAGAAGTTAATCTTTTTTTTATTATTTGGGGGCTCGAATGTATTCAGCAGAGACAGGTTTAGCAAACAAAAGAAAACTTTGATAAAATATGTAGAGTAGATGGCATAACTGAAAGGGTTGGATAGTTTAGCCTGAGCATTTAACAGATGTCCAGTTTTTTTTGTAACCAAAAGGAAAAAAAAAGAGCAACACACAAGGAAGAAAACAGGTGGAGGGTAAACAGACAGACTGGGAGAGACAGGAGAGCGTAAAAACGAATGTGCTAATGTGCTAATGTGCTACCAGAACACTGATGAAACTAACTGTAGCAGGGAAAGCAATTATGAAGGCTAAAAAATAAAGACAAAAAACAACCAAAAAAAGAAAAGGTTATAAAATAGAACAGGAAGGAACACAAAAAGCACAACCAGGTGACATACACAAGGAAACACAATAAACAAACAACTATGAAAAAATCCGATGCAGGAAGCAGGAAAGTGGCATGAATACAATATCATCTTTCAATTTGGCAAAATTGTTAAAAAAAATGTTAGAAAAATTTACAAAATAAAACAGTGAACTAAAACTTGATATTAAACTCTTAATAAAGCCGAGGAAACTTTCACATTGTTTCTGAATTTCCATTTGTCTGTTTTTGTTTAACGATTAAAAGGTAAGAAAGTTAAAAAAAAAACACACCTGGCAATACCGCAGACCTTCCCAACACATTTTCCCTTCACTATTAAGTTATTTATTATCTTCAATAAATTGTCACTTCAAATCTGCAACAATTTGGTATTTATTTAAAGGCTCACATTACTGTGTTACACTAAAACTGCTCAAATGGGACCTGATGTGCCCAATGGCAGAGATCTGACAGGCTGCGGGTGCCACAGCAGGTTTACAAAGACCTCCAATGAGAAATTGATCTGACAACCATTCAAGGGTAAATCATTTCCACAAGTTAATTACTTTGGAAGAGAAAAAAAAAATACCACGGCTGAAAGTCTGAGGCATCTGTGCAGAGTGCAAGAGCCAGGTCTGTACCGAGGGAACACCACTACTTACCAACTGATGGATCACACAAACTGCTCAGTGTCTGCTGCTGTTTATTGATTAATCTAACTTTGCATAAGAACCCCAAAATCTGGAGGATACAACATTCATGGCCATTTCGTATTCATATAAAGAAATGATGAAAGTCAAAACTCATTTTTCTTTTTTGAATTTTTCCCATCTGTGTATTAAGCTGCATGATGTTTATTAATAAACTACTTGTTATTGATAGAAGACTAAACAAAATCATTATTATTTTTTTCCGCCCTATTCGATGTCTTTGCTTTTTAGTCGGCCAATTTACACATCGTCTCTGATTAGATTTGTGCATTTTATTAAAACCATGGGTGAACTCCAATCTCCTCTAAGTGACTTTAATCTGCTCATATTAGTCGATTTGTGCCATGTGTGAGTATAATGCTGCGAGAAGGGATGCATTTTTATGGATAAGTAGTCAATAACATCACCATATTACTGCCATAGTGCTCCTTGGCTGGGGTCCAACCTGTTAATACTATTACAACAATACTGGTAAAAGGCCTGTTGGCTTCACAAATTGAGCCACTGTAGGCTCGCTGGGATCTGATTGGATTTCCTCCAGTCCTGCGGCTGGGAACATGTGTTTCTGCGATCCCCAGAGCAGCTGTCAGTTTTCTGACGGCGATGTTTCTTTCCACCGGGGGAAAGAAAGAACAGAGAGAGAGAGAGACAGAGACAGAGAGAAGCACCCGTGGCTATTTACAAAACATTCATTGTTTTATCTGCACGAGGCAGTCAGAGGCCTTCCCAGTCCTCAGCACCTCTCATTAATCAGTGACAAAGCCTTATTTAAGTGCTTGTTGTTTTGACCTATTCATGACTGACGTTGACATTTAAGAAATACCAGCAAAGAGCGCCGCGGTATCGGCAGGGTGGATGTGGAGGGAGGGTCTGCACGTAGCATTTTAGTGGGAAGCATAGCCATTAATATGTTTCTGCTCAGAAGAAGTTGTCAGCATGGCGACAGCCCCCTTCTCAGACTCATCAGTCAGCGGGTGAAGGGAGTTCACTCCGGGTTGATGAGCTCAATGGGTGATCACCTTTTGTAATGAGAACGACAGAGAGATAGCAAGGAGAGCAAAGCAGAGACAGCCAGACAGGGTGAATCACCTGTTTGGAGAGATAAAAGAAAAAATAGACAAGCTTAAAAAGAGACTAAATGAGAGGTGTGAAGAGGAGAGTGAGTAATCTGTTCAAAAACACACAGGAAGAAAAGTAATAGAAGAGTGAGAAAACCGAACTGTTGCAGACAGGATGACATGGGGGCGGTGATGATGGCTATAATTATTTTGGTGATGATGTCGATGAGGTCGATATTCCAAAGGCAGCGGAGAAGTGGAAGTCCACGATGGATTCGGTTGACAAAAGGTCAGCCTCTCACAACTTCCCTTACTGACTTCTGTATGGCAGCACATCAGTCAGCATAGCTTCATCATTAACACGTTCCCTGTCAAGGCTTTATCACAGGTCAAGTTCAATGGCGCTCCTGGCAAATAAAAGTGCTTCATAACTCAGCTGCTTTATAAGCATGACTGGATGATTGACAGTGGCGTAAGTGATGAGGTGACAGCAGAGATAGATGGAAAGAAAAGCAGAAAGAATTGGGAGAGAGAGGCAGACAGGCTAATAGCACAGTAACCTATACACCTAAAGAAAGCTCATCCAAAAGCAACCTAAAAACACACTAATGCAAAGATGTGAGTACATGTGGAACAGGTGCATGTTACCATGCTGGTCATGCTGTTCACAAAACCTGGAGGTATGTGAGAAGAAAATGATGAATGTGGCTTTTGCACATCTTGTATGTAATGGTTTACTTATTAGAATTAAATAGTGTAAAATTATAATTTATGTATACAACATCTTAATAACAAAATGTAATAATGTTACCCATCCTAACTCAGTCTCTCCAACTAGGTGAGGAGTAAAACGTAGGAGATGTAACTATTTTATGTATAGATATTTAGATATTTGCATGTTTGTCGACTGGCTGTTAGGTTTTAATTCTTGCCATCCTGGTTTTAATAAGTCCTTTCTAACAGTGGAGTGTGAATTTAAACCGTACTGCCATGCTGGAGTCTTATGTCATTATCATTCTCTGCATTTTCCTTAGTGAGTTCCACTTCCTCTTGTTTTATGTTTGTTTTCCTTATCTGTCTTAGGACTTCTCTGGTCATGTGGTAAACGTGTCATCTTCATCTCCTCTCCAATTATTGTGCACACCTGTGGTTCATCAGTACATTACCATGGTGTATATCTACTCCAGGTCTTTTGGAGTAGATATACACTAGTAGATATAACAAAGTAGTTAAAGATTTGTGCTTTGTTTTGTAGGACTGTACTCTCTCTGTGTTATGCTCTCCTATAACGCAACTCTTTTGTGATTTCTCCAGCCATCTAATTGTCTTTTCACCCAGTCAGGTTTGCATTCTCCAGCTCTAACCCTTCCCCCAGCCATCTTTGCCTGCATGCTTCAAAGACCCATCTTATTCAGCCCAATGACTTGGTTACACACAATAAGGCTACTTTTAAATCGCTGCCAACCAGAATCTGTGTCCCAGTTTTGGTCAAAAATTCTTGTTGAATGTAACACTCTGGACATACACTTGGATAAACTCTTGAATCCTATTTTTTTCTATTATTTTCAATTGTTGATTGTGGAAGAACTTTAATTTGCAAACAGCTTCAGGAAAGAAGTAAGCCACAAAAAGAACAACAGACTTATATTTCACAAGGGATAAAATAATACACATTTATAACTATGCGGTTGTGCTTTATACCATGATAGACTTTTGATTTAGAACAATACAAGTGAGGTGTTAAGTTCCTTAAATGTTGATTATATTTGTACACCAGTACAAATATAATGCAGTAGGTCACCAGGGAACACAAAAGTGATACATTACAGTAAAGTGTTCAATTTCTGGTGTTGGAAACATACTTAAAATAACTAATTACCTGGTTTACTATTGCAGATATAAGCTGATATTTACAGCACATTCCTGTATTTCATTGTGGGTTTGTTTCCATTAGGTTAGTCTGTATGTGCAGAAAAAAAGAGACAGAATCTAAACTGAAAAGTACAGATACAATTAGTCACAGCACACTGGCACATAACAGTATGTGAGAGCTTTTTTGTCTTCTCTCAAGTTTTTTTTCCCCCCTCATCTGCAGAGACCCTTCTGTGCTGCTGTTAAAACTCTTTCCACCTACATGTGCATAGTACACAGAGTCCTTTTACTTAGAGCTGGTTAAAACGCTTCTCTATGGAAAAGTAGAGTTTCACAAACCTATGCAGAAAATAAAGACGGGAAAAGAAAGTGTTTCAAAACGGGTCAGGGCCACAATAACTCTGTTATTAGTCTTGACTCAATCACAGACATAACTTCAAGTATGCATGATAATTTTTTGATGTATGGTCTGCTCAAACAACAAGGCCTTTTCCTTGTTACACAAACTCATATAGCAATACCAATGCAAATGTCATGCCAAATGTCCAGACAGTACATTTCTCAGCATACCGTCTGGATATTCAGGAAAATAAAGCTGATAAATGGACTCCATGATGACAGACAGATTGCTTCCGATAGGAAGCAAAGAGCTGGTATGTTTTGTTTCTATTCTAATTTTTACCATTTCTGGTCAAATATCATGCTTCACAACTTTCGTAGAATGATGAAAGTAGTAGTAAAAAATAAAATAAATAAATAAATACCCACGCTAATCACTTCATCCTCAGCTGAAATATTACCGACGTAATGCACCTTAGCTGCCCCTTTCTGACCAACCCCAACCCCGATTCTATCCCATCCAAAAAACCCACTATTTTTCTGCTAAACCAATAATCCAGCGCCCTCCCCGGCGGGTCCACTCCTTTTAGTTTTTCCCACGGATCACTACATCCCACATGTTGGTATTTGAAAACCCTGCTTGTCATCCCAGACCTATCAGAACAAGTCAAGTCTTTCTGCTAGAAGTGAATATTAAAGATGTGGGATACATTGGGTGGGGTTGGGGGCTTCAGGAGCAGTGGGGGGTGGGCAGAAATAGTGCTACAAAAAGCAGAGACAGACAGGGAGAAGGAGAGAGAGCGAGAGAGAAGGCCCTGGCAGCATCAAGCAGGGCCGAGTCTCAAGATTCAAAGGGGGATTTTCACATTATGATTCTGCAACAGTGTATTGCATACTTCAAAGACCTTATTACAACGGCCTATTAGCATTCATGCTGCCATTCACATCACAAGTCCAACACCTGCATGGGAAACAGGGGCAAGATTTGCGGTGAGAAGAACTAGCTGAGGATCACAATGCTAGGGCAGAGGACTTGGGGAAATGGATACTTTCAGAGTGAGCAGTCACATGAAATGAATTCTAATTAATATCATTGTCTGAATGCTGAAGTGATGATGGCAGGGAAGGGCAAAAACCTCAAAAGAACCTTGCTTTAACCTTTCAACATGTTGTTAGTTTGTTTTTCAGAGTATTTAAATTGAGCTCATCTTCATGTTTCACATTGTTCGTTATTGCTTACAATCAAATAAATAACTAAACACATAAATATAAATGCATTTGTCATGCATTATTATTACCAGTAGAATCACTCTGCGTATCGCGCATTCATATCAGTTATTGCAACATTATAGCTACTTGGAGTCTTTTTAATAGGGTTATGCCATTCCAGTGCATCAGACTGGATAATGACATGCCCACTCCATGCGAAATACTGTTTCATGTGCTTTGGCTTGTTCAGTTTTGCCAATTTAAAATGACCCTAGCCTGCACAGAATGGATCACTAGCAATCAAAAGTAACAAAATAATAGCTGAAAAACAGACTTCATTGTAACAAGACTGTTAAATACCAAACTGGAACGCAATATTAACTCAATTACAGCTTCAGTCTTTTCAAAAACTATTAAACTACATCAGGGAGACATACAGTTGAGCTGCCTGGCATTTTCCTTCATTATCATGAAGACACACACATACTAGTTTATTTGAACTTACTACAAATGTGCCACTTTACTTCATTTGTCATATTTTGTTTGTTACAGTGACTGGAGCCTTTTTTTAAAAACAACAGATCTCTTGTCAGTTGAAAACTATTGAACATTCAACATTGAAGTCTATCGGTATCGTACGGTCTCGTACAAAAGGTCTGGATCCGCAACGATTTATGGTTGTTGTTTTTTTTTCGTTTTTTGACATAAAATTAAATACAGGTTGCTAAGAACTTTCGTGACTTTTTGCACAGTCCTTTACTCACAAATTCATTTTCCGTTGCAAGGTTTTTATTTTTTTTATTTTTCATTACTTAATCAGTGACTTTTCAGTGAGTTTTTTGTGGTTCCTAGAAGATCAAAATTCGTCTGACAAAGCAATAAAAAGCACAAAATAAAATAAAATACAAAATGACATCATCTAGTTCTTTTTCTGGAAAAAAAAGTTTACTTCCCTTTTCACAATTTTAAAGAAAATATTTTGGATCAACACCAAAGAGAATGAATGAATGATTGCCCACAATCCACCTCTCAACAAAAAAGGGGGACATCTGCTATCCAAATATGGTTGGGTAATTTTTGCATATTCTTAATGACAACTAAGTGATAATCATTAATGATCACATTCTTCCATCTTGGTTCTTAATCTATTTGAATATTTATTCAGTTAAATCTCAACCACTTTCTTATTTTATTACATTGTTTAAAATACGACTTTGGATGCTGTTTAGTAGCTCACAATATGAACTTAATTATAGCTGAGTGACTTCATCATAATACACTTTGAATTGCATTCAGCATAAATACGGAGTCCTGTTGTGGAATAGGATCTGATCATCTTGATCAGAATAGGTTTATTTTTAAACTGCTGCCTTGGGTTTGCTTGTGCCTCTATAAGGTATTTAGGTTTGTCAAGCACAACCCTAAAGAACAGTCACTTTGTGTATCTAATCAGTTCTCACTCCAACTTGTCACATACTAATGCGTGCACAGGACCCAGAGGCAACACATTTGAACACACTGGGTATGCCTTTAGCTTCATTTTTCAGTTCGCAGGGTAGGCAAATAGACTTGAATATCTCCCACAATGTCTAAAATAGATGCCACGAGACAGGAGGCAAATGTGCTCGGCTGGTGTTGTCACTTTGGCTCGATGTATATCTGTGTTACCAAGGAAGTAGTGAAAAAGCTTGCCTTGTAATATGTGTTTTGTATAGTGAGAGGGTGTATTTTCACCCAAACTGTGATCTTTTCATAGGCTTAGCCATGTAGATAGGGTACCTGATAACAACGCTCAAATAAAAGATTTATATAGAAGCTGCGTAACTACTTGAAGAATATTTTGGTGATTAATAAAGAAATGTAAACATGACACGATCATGTGCTCTGTAACATTAAATTATTAAGTTAAATTACTGTTGATTAAGGTTCACATTCATGTTTTACAGAGCCCCGCAGGGGACATGGGAGAGAAAAAAATTAAGATGGACTTTTGCGAGAAGTTAAATTCCAACAATGGTGGCAGCTACTTAGTTGTAATATTACTCTTTCTGGGTCACAAAATACACTTTTAAGATATTTTGAGGCGTGAATGTAGTTGTGTAAACGTCAGATATCTGCTCGGTTTACAAGACATCACATATTTGCAAAAGTGGTCCGACGTTTTTGGAGATCTGACACCCACCATCTTGAAGGGAGGTCGAGACCTACTACAGCCGGGAGGAACAACGCTCACTCAGCACATTGTGCCTCGACCTCCCGGTCGGCTTCGAGCTGCCGGCCTCCGAAGAATGCGGCTAAAACTTTTGCGAGATCTCGCACAAGTTTTGCGAGATCCCGAGTTTGTTTTACGAGATCTCGCAAAAGTCAGTCTTAATTTTTTTTCTCCCATGTCCCTTGCGGGGCTCCGTAATGTTTAAATATTTTTCAGTGCCCATTATTATTTTAACAGCTCAGATCGCTGTCTTTAACATAAACACTAACCATTTTCTGGAAGATCTATGCTGATCGTAGTTACCAGAAGTTACATGTGTGTTTGGCCCCATCTCATCTTAAAAAATGTTAAAAATTTAGGGTAGAGGAAAAAATAGCAGACAGATATAGGACTGGGTACTGCTAGAGTTGGTATTATAACAGGTTACTTGCTCTCTGCACACTTTTTTGAGGTGGGGCAAATATAATCGCAACATTGTAGGCGTGAGACTCCTGAAGGTGAAATAAATTAATATTTCATCCAAAGCATTCCATCAAAAAACACAAACAGGTTGCATTGAAATTGATTAGGTTTGAAACATTTTTACTGATGCAATATTTTATCTACACCTTTGCTAAAGGGATTTGAATTTTCCGAAACTGGAGTTATACTACTTTTGAAAACCTGTTAGATCCAGGCATTGCCATCATTCTCAAACAGCTTGTGTTCATTTTTATTGGAAGTGATAAGAAAGCCCAGAAACACGATACTAGTCTTTTGAAAAGTAAAGTCACCGTATAGAAGTCAGTGTGATTCATTTTCACAGCAATTTGAGTGGAATCTTTGTTATGTTGGGTGTCTGTTCTTTAGTGCAACGCTGTCTGCTATTTATTTTGCTTTCACTTGTGTACATGTCAATGGATTATGTCTGTTTTCCACAAGCCTTGGGATACAGTTTATTCACTTAGGCTTGCTCTAACTGCCGATGAAGGGCTTTTGATTCAACTGCACTCTCTTGCTACACCCCACAAGCTGTTTGCTATGGTTCATTAGCTTTCTGTTGAGTTGACTGCTAACAGTTGATATTGTTGCAGGCTCTTCATTCCACAAATTTCCTGCCCACTAGCAGAGAATGATTGGAAAAAGAGAGTGCCTGCCATTAAAATGGGACAAATGTTGTATATAAAGTGCCAACAGAGCCAACAGTTCATCATTATGAGTGTTTTTAGTTTGGCTGATTGAGTATTCTGGTTTAAGATGGTCCAAGAATCACAGATGAAACAGTACTAACCAGATGTTAGCAAAAGAATAGCTCTTGAAACATTATTTTAAAATAAACAAGTGTACCCTTACTGTATAATTATAGAAGAATACCCTTGTTAGATGTGATAAGCCACAGATCTTGATAAGTCTATTAGGACTCTCTCTTTGTTTTTTGTTTTTTAAAGCTCCACTGGCAGTAAGATGCATTGATTAACCTAAGTACAATATAGCTATGGATACTATTTTAGGAAGAAGACACTGCTAGCAGTGCTATAAGATGTTATTGTAGGATAATTTGGATGTAACAAAGAAAACTGCCTTGACCTCTGTTATATTAGGCTTAATATTTTATGAAAGTTAAAATATCAAACCAGCGTGCCTTTCTTAGTTGCCACAAAGGGTGAATAAGAATGTATTGCAGTGTATGTAAGCTCAAACTGCTGATTTAACAACAGGAAATACCCAGAATACAACACGTCACCTTGTGAACTGTGGTTAGGCAGCGGTATATGGACATCAGCGGCACCAGGAACAGATATCTGACCTGGCACCAGACGTAAACACACACAGGGAGGACAGTTGGATGGATCAATACGGTTGCTCGGAATAAGAAGTCCTGGGCTTTTAAAACAGATTGCACTCCTAAATGGATGTGAATGCCTGCTCAAATGCCTCCCAGTGTTAGTCAGCTTAGTTGGAATCAGAGCTCGGAGGGTGTTTTTTTGTGATTTTTTTTCTATGCCATTATCTCTGACTTGTATTAAATCCTAACTACTATACTGCCCCTCAGGTGCATTAATATTTGGGATAAACAGATAAAATTGTCTCATTTTACTAATATGAGTTTAAAAACAAAACAAAATTGGAGTTTTAATTTTTGTTTTTAAGCCAAATCTCTTTGTTTTTTTCAGCCAAGTCTTTTGTTTGAAACACATTATACCCCTATATGTATCTGGATTTAACTGACTGCAGTTCAGCTGTGTGTGAGTCAGTGATGGGAGAGGTTGGAGTATCAGTATCCCTTTTTTTTCTGCAATTCCTGTGATCAGTTTCTCTGCAGACTTAGGAGCATTCACCTTAAAAAGAGAAAAGACAAACACCAGTCACAGTAGAATGAAAAGAGAGAAAAAAAACTGTAAAGTTAAAACAGGATGTATTGCAAATGTTTTAATGAGTCTGCTCTTAATTAGTGCCACACGAAATCAATGGTTAGCCCAAATGCTTGTCATTAACAAACCAGCAGACAGCTAACCCGTGGGACCTGTGCTGAATAACTTTTTCTGTCACGTGCTGCAGCTGAGGATGAGAAGGAAAGTGGAATTGTTGGTAAGTGTGTGCATGCTTGTGCTTATGTGCCGAATGCCTGCTGAGTGAAGCAGAGCATTGATGTTTCTAATAGCTTGAGGTGACAGAAGAATAGTTGATGTATTTTAGCCAAAGACCTATAGTGAATTTCTGGTTCAAGCTGAAATTTGTGTATCTCTGATTTCTTTTTTACTATCCGGTTACAATTTATCCCTAAACAAAAGAACAATGGATCCTTTGTTTTTAACCTCAGGCTATATCAAATCAAACACACCTAAAAATGAGGTGAACTAACTTTAGTTGTTTCAAAAATACTTTAGCTCCAAAAATGTGTCACTTACACTTCAACACATCATTCAGAGCAGAGGTTCATTCATTCATCATTCATTCAGAGGTTCATGAATTACAGTTTTACTTGTTAATTGCTGAGTTACATTTTTGTCCATTTGTATTTTTCACAACTTCTGTCCAGCTTTGTCCTGGCTGTTAATTCTCATTTGACAGGAAATTTCACATTTTTTAATACTTAATGTCTGAAATAATTACATGATGTTAAATGCTCATTCACAGTGCTCCTGGGTCTTTTCCATGCTGTGTTGCAAATCCATAGAACGCAGTGATTTTAAGCAGCCTTTGAATATGTAATGCGTTCACACTGGGCAAGTCACAAAATGAAATATACACTATGCATACTGAATACAATACATTTCTGAGTATGCAGTTCGTGTACCTACTGTCTGAAAGGTTTTAGACAAAGAAAATCGGTTTTCCACAGCTGGAAAACAAATAAAATAAAATGTATGAAATGAGTGATGAATCAGTTAGTAAAAAGTCAATTACTGATTAATTGTAGTTGTTCCCGAAACACGTTCAATCAAAATAGATAACGATAGGTTAATGGAAAGCATACTGGGGGATACTGCTTTAATAAATAATGAAGTATCTGAGATGACATACAGACTACTCTTTTTTTCCTGATGAAATCTGATTAAAGCAGCATACTGTTGCTGAGCAGTAATTTACTTTAGTATACAAAAAGTAACTAATCTAAAATAATTTGTTACTGTAAAAAAGAATGACATCACAGCATGCTTACAGAAACTGTGATATAATATTCAAACTGAACGACAGAAGATATTTGTTGTGCCTTAAATCAAAGCTCTTGAGACATGGAAAGCATCTTAACTTTTTTATTTAGGGATATTAAACCAGCAACGAAAACTGCATTACGCTATAGGAGCGCTTTGAAGATTAAACTTAACTGTCGTCTCATTCGACATTACAGTAGGTACTTCCATGCTCCGAGACAGCATAATATATTTTCATCAGGATATGTCAGCGTCAGTTGCAGGAGGAGTATGGCCTCTGTTTGTGATGGCTTTGACACGCTGAGTGTTTGATTGGAACACACAAGTTTTAAAAGGGGGACAGGACCTCTGACTTTGATGGATTTCCGGGCAATATTAGTCAGCGAGCATGTATCCCCCTAAGCTGTGGTGGAACTGATCGAGGTTGACCAAATAATCTGCCAATTCCCTCCCAAGAAATGCAGAGACGACAAAAAAAACCGTCTAAGTCTCTCAAGCTCTCATCCCCGAGAGCTGGATCAGCAGTTGTGTCAAAAACTCCCGTTAAGAGCACTACATTTCAACTTTAGAGAAGGTGGTGGGAGGACTTGCAATTTCATGGCTTCACTTTTAATCCGTGTTTAATCACACAATCATTTACGGTATCACAGAGTGAGTACTGATGGGGTGTGACAGTATCTTTAAAAGAATCGTGATCAAATGTCACAGCATCGGTATTGTTATGCAGCCTGAAATTAACTGTCACAACATTCCCTTAAACTTCTTATTTATTTCTCAGGTAATGAGTCAAAACGTGATAAGATTTCAGTGTTTGTCTGTTCGTGAGTCGTGTCAGGGGATGGCCTTGAAACTCCCAGCACTCTCTCATTCATCTCACTTCATAAAGCTTCAGGCTTCCGAGCCCCATAAGTGCTGGAATAGATTGTGTCAGTCTGTGTGTGTGTGTGTGTTTTCTTTTCTTTTTTTTCCAGGCAATATAGTCAGTATGGTTTATGAAGCTGAGGTCTCCCCAGGTCACATGAGAGCAGGACATGAAAGCCAAGCGCTCTGCCTCCACTTCACAAACAAGCTGTCCCTACTTCAAACGGGTGGCAAAGCTGCCCCACATTTCTTCTCTTTTCACTTCCAATAGCCAGCGCTGCTAATGGCCGGCGGCTCTCTCCATCTCCCCTTTCCACCTGGCAACAGGAATGTGCTCGCAGCCACGGCCAAAGGTAGCCTGAACCATGACAGCACATGGCAGAGCAAAGAGCATTTAATCCCAGCGCTGTGGACACCCACTTAAAAATTAGGGTTATTATTATTATTTCCTTATTTTTTGAGTGTTAAAAAATATTACAGGATGTTTTTTTTCATGTTTTCTCACTCAATCATCTCTTTTTTCTCCCTGCTGATAAAGCACCGTATGCAACAAACCAGGTCAGAAGGCATTACACTAACAGAAAGTGAAGAGAGAGATTCAACTATAATTAAACCACTATTGATTTTTTTTTTCTTTTTCACTCAGGCCCAAAATTGGTCATTCAGGTTTAAAAATAATGGAAAATAAAATCTGATAAGCCCTTGTTTTTCTATCTACTAATTCAGTACTTTTTACTGCATTTCCTATTCATCCTACCATTTTCCCATTACCTAGTGTCTCTCTCTCTCACCTTTTTTTTTGCATCTCAGGAATGTGTTTCATTTGGTCTTCAAACACGTTTTCTTCATTTTCAAGGGAAATACACAAAAATGTCTCTGCGGAGAAAGGTGCCAAAAACATGTAGCATGGACCTGCACACGTATATACAGCACCCGACTGTTTCATGTAATACCTGGTTGTAAATTGTCCTTATATGAATTGACATTTAAGGCATATATTTCAGACTAGTGAAATCATTGCTTATATGAAACTGAATTCCTAATTTTTCTCTTCTTCACACTGGGTTGAGTTATTTCACTGTCCTAATATTATCTTTGTTTACTTTATGTTGAGACTGCTAAATGTCATGCTGCCTCATTGTGCCATGTAGAGTTTAGTGTGGATAGAACATGAGAATAACACTTATTTTAACGGCTGTACATATGACATTATCTAATTCTATGCGGACCAGACATTTGTATTTTTGTTTTTTACTCCAGACTAACTAACACTACCAAAATCTTCTTCTTTTTTTCCTGATTACAATTCCCCAGAAGAAACAATCAAGCACAGGAGAACAGGCTGTTTTTGCTCCTCTAGTCAACTGACAGTGTAGCTGGTCAGTGAGGACAGAAAGCACATTTGCCAGGTTAATCATTTTAAGAGTTAGTAAGTCACAATAGCAGGAAAATAGTAGAATTTTTAGAAGATAATGTGGCTGTTTGTACTTTCCCAGATTTCTTTTATTTTATTTTTATTTATTTTTATTTTTATTTTTGAGTAAAAGACATTCAACTGTCATTAAACCATATTTTCTTGGATTTGTGACATTTGGGCCCGTAATCCTTAAACAGATTTCAAACTGATAACCCTGGATTATATACTCCTCCATAGCTAATAATCTAAATTATTAGCTAATGCACCTTCTTTCAGTGGTCTGTGTGTGTGAGAAAGAACAGGTAACATGTACCTAAAATATACTGTACTTGTTTGCCTTCACAACAGATTGACAGTTTGCTGCCTCACTAATGTGACACTGTCCACATCTATGTGTATGCAAAAGCTATTTATGAATTGCTTTCTGCTCATTTTCCAGAGGAGCACACAGGCACCGTGTCTCCCCTGCTTGTCTGCAAGCCTAGTCATCTCCACTGACCCCCCCCTCACACCCAACTTCCCCACTTCAGCCCAGTGATTTGGACCCCTCCCTCCACCCCCACCTTGCTGCCAATTTGACTGGAACAGCGAGTGCGGGCTGGGCAGCCTTCCAGGAGCCTTTCTAAAGCAGCTGAATATTCATCTTCATTAGGGGGTATCACCACCCCCACTCCGTCCAGGGTTGGATCCTTTTAACAAGGAGCAAGTGCTCTAAATGCACTTGGGGAAGGGTTGGGGGGTTAGGCAGCAAGGGGTTGGTGAGATGTGAAGACAAGTTTTTTCCTTCTTTATTTTTTGTCTGGAGGCTGTGTGGGCAGTCTGCCCTTGTCAACATATTTTTAGTATTTTCCCAGTCTTGTTGTTTTGACACAGCAGGTAGAAGACTGGGAACAAGATGGCTGCAAATAGTTTTGGAGCTGGTGCCACTGATTTGTCACTGCCTGTTGAACATCAACAAGAGAACAGGACACAGAAACATCAAAGATCTGACAAATCCTCCATAGATGTTCCATTTAAATGACAAATTCCATGGTTTAGGTGCAGAATTCAAAATCCATGTTTGTCTCCAAAAAAAGCAGATTGCTTAGCATTCTGGTTAGGCACAATACTTTCTTTATTTTTCAGTTTGTTATTGGTTGATTTGTTTGTTTGTTTTTTCTCGGTAGGGGTTCTGATTTCAAATGGACATGGGAATCTGTTAGGAGGTGGTGGGTAGGTGTACTGTTGTTGTTTGGGTTTTGTTTTCCTTTTGGTTATAGGTAGGCGAGGCGGGGCTTGATGGCATTCCAACACACCTGCGACGCATCGGACGTCATCAGTGAGCGCTTTTAGGGAGCAGAGTCACGGACGTCTGGTGTCGGAGTATTATCGCTGTCACAAGTGGTAACGAGTTAGCACAGGCTGCATCTGTTGATTTTACGCTGTGGAGCTGTATGTTTTAAAGGATCCACGTTTCGCCTACTTTTCTTTGTCTTAGCCTGTTCCATCGCCTGCCCGCCTACCTAGGATTTTGTGTTGGCTATTCTGGATCCGCGACGGAGTGCTACGTACCATCAGGCGGCGATCACCGCAGCGGCTGTGGTTTGGGTGGTCAAGTAAGCTCTCCAACTCTCTCCGTCCACTTGTGTTTAACGTTCGGCTATCAACGGTATGCCATAAACCCTGTTTTGTTCTCTGTTGTCAGGTAGCTCCGGTGCGTCTGCTACCTACCTGTATGCTTCGGCTCCATCTCATCGCCTCGGTGTTTTCCTGCTGGCACATTTTTATTTATCACTGTATATAGCCCCTTTCCCTTGTAAATATTCCCCCTTACTTGTGTATATATAAAACTTGCATCACCAACTATTCTGCGTCCGTGTGTGTTTCTGCCACGTAATCCATCTGTGTAATCCAGCTAACCCAACAGAATACTCCGACCATTTTTGATGGATTCGGCAGAACACACAGGTCCCGCGTCCGGCGATTTACTCCAGAAACACGAGGAGTCTTTGTCTAGTTTGTCTCGTCCGAGCAATGGGCAGGCCGAGTTAATGAGACCCTGTCGGCCATTCAAGAGACTTTGGCTCGGCTAGTTCCTCCTACTGCTCCCGTTGTTCCTGCTCCCCCGCCCGTACCGTCTGCCTCACTGAGTGTGGGCTCTGTTCGTGACCCCGCTCCCCCGGCTCTGGTGCCTTTTACGGGAGAGTTGGGCCGTTGCGGGGGTTTTTTGATTCAGGTTTCTTTGCTTTTTCAGCGTTATCCCCAAGCGTTTTCCAATGATGCTGTTAAGATTTCTCATGTTATCGGTGCCCTTCGTGATTGTGCTTTGGAGTGGGCCGAGGCTTATCTCGCTGTGCATCCCGTGGAGACTGTCACGTATGAGCAGTTTGTTCAGGATTTTAAGGCGGTTTTTCACCACCCCCTGCGCTCGGATGAGGCCGCGCGGCAACTGCACGGGCTCCGCCAAGGGGGCCGGTCGGTGGCGGAGTTTTCTATTGATTTCCGGGTTAAAGCCGCGGAGACGGGGTGGGGTGAGGACGCGTTGCGCGGGGCTTTCGTCATTGGATTGGACGATCGCATGAAGGATGAGCTCGCCACTCGTGACGAACCGGAGAGTTTCGAGGCTCTAGTTAATCTGGCTATTCGTATCGATAATCGCCTTCGCGAGCGTGAGAGGGAGAGGGGTGGCCGGGTCTGTGCTGGAAGTGCTGAGCGCGCCGCGGTGCGCACAATATTCCGTCCTCCTCCTCCCGGCCCGGCCCGCGCACGGTCTCCTCCGGCGTCCGCCGCTGAGGAGCCTATGCAGTTGGGTCGTACACGGCTGACGCTGGAGGAGCGTCGGAGGCGGTTTGAGGGACGGTTGTGTTTGTATTGTGGCCAGTCGGGCCATTTTGTGTCCACCTGCCCGTTGCGGTCAAAAGGCGGTGCCCACCAGTAACTGTGGGGGTACTGGTGGGTGGCACTTCCTCTCTTTCCCAAATTCCCCGCATGCAACTTCCTGCTGTCGTGAATGCCGCGTCTGGCGCTTTCTCTACTAACGCGCTTTTGGATTCTGGCGCTGAGCAGAATTTTATTGACGGCGGTCTCACGAGGCGCCTCGGGATTAAGACTATACCCTTGCGGGTTCCCGTCTCTGTTGTGGCTCTCACCGGTCAGTTACTGCCCTCTGTCACTCATGAGACTGAACCGGTTTCGTTGATTCTTTCTGGTAATCATCGTGAGGTTCTTCGTTTTTTTGTTTTTTCCTCCCCGGAGTCTCCCATCGTTTTAGGTTATCCGTGGTTCGAGCGTCATAATCCTCATATCAATTGGTCCTCCCGTCGCATTGAGAGTTGGAGTAGCCACTGCTTGTCTCACTGTTTACAGTCTGCTCGTCCGCCTTCGCCTGTCTGCTCGTCTAAGCTGGCGCCCGAGGAGGTGGATCTTTCGTCTGTACCCGAACAATATCATGATCTGTCGGCGGTTTTCAGTAAACGCTGTGCGCTCTCGCTTCCCCCCCATCGCCCTTATGATTGTGGCATTGAACTGTTACCTGGAGCTCCTTTGCCCACCAGCCGGCTGTATAACCTCTCTGGTCCAGAGAAGGCAGCCATGGAGAGGTATATTACGGAGTCACTGGAGGCGGGCCTGATTCGTCCATCATCTTCGCCGTTGGCGGCGGGTTTTTTCTTTGTGGATAAGAAAGATGGATCTCTCCGACCCTGCATTGATTTTCGGGGTCTTAATGACATTACTGTGAAGAACAAATATCCTCTTCCCCTGATCTCGTCTGCTTTTGAACCTTTACAGGACGCGGCCATTTTTACGAAGCTGGACCTTCGCAATGCGTACCATCTGGTGCGCATGCGCCAGGGAGATGAGTGGAAGACGGCCTTTAACACTCACCGTGGACATTACGAATACTTGGTAATGCCTTTTGGTCTGACGAATGCGCCGGCAGTGTTTCAGGCGTTGATTAATGATGTGCTTCGGGACTTTTTGAATCGGTGTGTGTTCGTTTATTTGGATGACATCCTTGTTTTTTCGCGGTCGTTTGAGGACCATGTTCAGCAGGTGCGCAGCGTTTTGCAGCGCCTCCTGGAAAACAAACTTTTTGTGAAAGCGGAGAAGTGCGAGTTTCATGCTCATTCTGTGTCGTTCCTGGGCTATGTCTTTGCTAAGGGGCGGGTGGGGCCGGATCCTGGCAAAATCAGGGCGATTGCTGATTGGCCGACTCCTTCCTCGCGCAAACACCTGCAGAGGTTTTTGGGGTTTGCTAATTTTTATCGCCGATTTATTAAGAACTTCAGTCAGATCACCCTTCCGCTCACCCGGCTTACGTCCTCGGCTCGAGTTTTCTGTTGGTCTCCTGAGGCCGAGCAGGCGTTTGCTCGGTTGAAGGAGTTGTTTTGTTCCGCGCCCGTTCTCGCCCACCCGGATGGTGCCAGACAGTTTGTGGTGGAGGTGGATGCTTCTGATGTGGGTGCGGGGGCGGTGTTGTCGCAGCGCTCGCCCGATGATGGCCGTCTCCATCCGTGCGCATTTTTTTTCGCGGCGGTTTTCTCCGGCTGAGCGGAACTATGACGTGGGTAATCGTGAGCTGCTGGCGGTTAAGCTGGCTTTGGAGGAGTGGCGTCACTGGTTGGAGGGGGCGGAACAGCCGTTTGTGGTTTGGACGGACCATAGGAACCTCTCTTATATTCGGAGTGCGAAGCGGCTTAACTCCAGGCAGGCCAGGTGGCAGCTGTTTTTTAACCGGTTCAATTTCACGATCTCGTTTCGCCCGGGTTCTCGCAATGTTAAGCCGGACGCTTTGTCCCGTCAGTTTTCCCCCGCGTCTGAGTCTACGGGGGTGGTTCCGATCATCCCCTCGTCTTGCGTGGTGGGGGCCGTGACATGGGAGATCGAGAGCTTGGTGCGCCAGGCACAGCGGCAGGATCCGGACCCGGGTTTGGGCCCGCAGGGTAAACTGTTTGTTCCGGCGGCTGTGCGCGTGCGTGTCTTGCACTGGGCGCACGCGTCTCGTTTTGCTTGTCATCCTGGCGTGCGTCGTACGGTTTCCCTGCTACGGCGCTCCTTTTGGTGGCCCACTTTGGCGAGGGATGCCCGCGAGTATGTGCTGGCCTGTGACACTTGTGCGCGCAATAAGAGCCGTCACCTGGCCCCCCCCCCGGGTTGCTGCATCCCCTGCCTGTCCCTGGTCGACCTTGGTCGCATATTGCGGTTGACTTTGTTACCGGGTTGCCGCGTTCCGCTGGTCACTCGGTGATCCTCACCATTGTGGACAGGTTCTCCAAGGCGGCGCATTTTGTCCCTCTGTCTAAACTTCCTTCTGCCCTGGAGACTGCTCGCGTGCTCGTGGATCATGTTTTTCGGTTACATGGACTTCCTTTGGACATTGTGTCGGACCGGGGGCCTCAGTTTGTTTCTCGGGTGTGGAAGGCTTTTTGTACCGCGTTGGGAGTGGGGGTGAGCCTTTCCTCGGGCTATCACCCACAGTCTAATGGACAGACTGAAAGGGCCAATCAGCAGCTGGAGTCCGCCTTGCGCTGTGTGGCCTCCTCTGACCCCGCTTCCTGGAGTGGTCATCTTGCTTGGATTGAGTATGCTTATAACTCTCTCACCTCGGCAGCTACGGGGTTTTCTCCGTTTGAGGTCTGTCTGGGATATCAGCCGCCGTTGTTTCCTTCTCAGGAGGCGGAGATTGCGGTTCCGGCCGTGCGGGATCATCTACGTCGCAGTCGGAGGATTTGGTGCCGGACCAAGGCGGCGCTGCTCCGGACCGTGTCTCAGACTCGCCGGGCTGCTGATCGGAGGAGAACGCCTGCGCCTCCATACACCGTGGGCCAACAGGTTTGGCTGTCCTCTGCGAATGTTCCTTTGAAGTGCGTGGCCAGGAAGCTTGCCCCTCGCTTCCTGGGTCCTTTCACCATCCAACGCATCATCAATCCTGTTTCTGTGAGGCTGCAACTACCGGCTTCTATGAGGATTCATCCTACGTTCCATGTTTCTCAACTGCAGCCATTCTCTCACAGCCCGCTGTGCCCACCCGTGGAACCTCCTCCGCCTGCCCGGGTGGTGGACGGGGGTCCTGTCTATTCAGTCCGGCGGCTGCTGGATGTGCGCCGTCGTGGCCGAGGTTTCCAGTTTCTGGTGGACTGGGAGGGGTATGGCCCGGAGGAGCGCTCTTGGGTCTCGAGGGCCTTCATTGTGGACCCAGCGCTTATTGTGGATTTTTACAGGAGGCATCCTGACAAGCCTGGAGGACCGCCGGGTGGCGTTCCTTGAGGGGGGGATACTGTTAGGAGGTGGTGGGTAGGTGTACTGTTGTTGTTTGGGTTTTGTTTTCCTTTTGGTTATAGGTAGGCGAGGCGGGGCTTGATGGCATTCCAACACACCTGCGACGCATCGGACGTCATCAGTGAGCGCTTTTAGGGAGCAGAGTCACGGACGTCTGGTGTCGGAGTATTATCGCTGTCACAAGTGGTAACGAGTTAGCACAGGCTGCATCTGTTGATTTTACGCTGTGGAGCTGTATGTTTTAAAGGATCCACGTTTCGCCTACTTTTCTTTGTCTTAGCCTGTTCCATCGCCTGCCCGCCTACCTAGGATTTTGTGTTGGCTATTCTGGATCCGCGACGGAGTGCTACGTACCATCAGGCGGCGATCACCGCAGCGGCTGTGGTTTGGGTGGTCAAGTAAGCTCTCCAACTCTCTCCGTCCACTTGTGTTTAACGTTCGGCTATCAACGGTATGCCATAAACCCTGTTTTGTTCTCTGTTGTCAGGTAGCTCCGGTGCGTCTGCTACCTACCTGTATGCTTCGGCTCCATCTCATCGCCTCGGTGTTTTCCTGCTGGCACATTTTTATTTATCACTGTATATAGCCCCTTTCCCTTGTAAATATTCCCCCTTACTTGTGTATATATAAAACTTGCATCACCAACTATTCTGCGTCCGTGTGTGTTTCTGCCACGTAATCCATCTGTGTAATCCAGCTAACCCAACAGGAATCTATGTCAAAAGGGCAAAACACCACTTGGATTGCTGCACGTTACCTGCAGTCAACTAATTATCTTTTTAGTGCATACCTGCAGGAAGAGACATTGGACCTATTATTTATCATTTCCAGTTACTGCTATGGAAATGTCTGCCCTGTGAGCATGCATGGGTAAAATTTGCAACTATAAAAGCTTTGATTTTTTTTAATGTAAAGTTGGAGATGACATCTAAACTTTTATTTAACTTTTATTATACATTTTTGCAAGCTAGTTAAATCAGTTGTCATTTTGTCTAGTTTTTTAGTATAGTTTTTCTTTTTATTGTATTGTTTTCTTCTCACTTCATAGCCTTCTATAAGTCCGGAATAGATCCCCAGAGTTCTTCACATGGTTCTGTGGTTTTCTGGAGATATGTGGAGATAAGACCGTGCAACCTTTTGTTGCATCATAAACAAATTGCTCCAGGTGTTGTGAAGTGCAAGTTTTATTTGTTTAAAAAAAGGTAACAGGTAACAAATATGTTCAGAGCTGCTCTCTATTATTTTAAAATATGGTCATTCTGATAACTTACAAGTATTAAAAGTGATATATTCAGCCACTAACAGGTCTGCAACTGATTGCTTGAAATGAATAATCTTGGGCTCTCGGGGGAATTCTAATAAATTACTTTTAGTTCTATCACACTGCCAGTTTGAGATGTGACATTTTTACTTCTGTCCCACCAAATCTGTAAGTTAGAGACGGTTACACACACATATAACAATCAGTAAAGTAAAAACTGCATTTTGACAACTCAGCCAAGTCAACAGAAAAGGGTGCACTTGCACAATGCCATGTCAATATGAGTCAAATTAGCGCATTAGTGCATCATTTTTTTTCCCCCAAGATGCAATGTTTTTTCTTTATTTATTTCATTTCAAATGATTAAAATTTCAAGAAAACAAACACAGGAAAAGGAAAACATAAATAAAAAATGTCCAACAAAATGGTCGGTACAACAAAAACAAAAAGTGTTCCAAAGGGAGCAGGAAGAAGCCGTGGATTATCCAGTGCTGTTGCCTACAAATTCTTAATCAAACTGGTAACCATATATATATATATATATACACACCATATATATATATATACACACACACATACAGTACTTACAGACAAATACTCTCTCATATTGCCAGCATAACGATATTCTCATTCTATACAATGGTGCATCTATATACTTCTAATGGGAATCAACAGACAAAAATAAACTATAAATCTTTAATTTTAATACCCATCAAATATGTATTGCTCATATTTATTTTTAAATTGTCCAGTATTTTCACTTTGTTTAATTTCTTCTTCTGGGCCATTCCACAAGGTCACTCCAAAAACTGATATGCACAAACACAAAACACGATTTTTTTTTTTTTTTGCAAGATGTAGGTTGTTTGTTTGGATCTTTAATACTGATTCGGACCATATTGTATTTAATTATATTCAGTTCAGTTTTTCCTAATCAAAGCAGAATTTAAAAAAAGGATGTTTAAATACACTGCCCCTGTTTCCTGGAATAATCTGCAGATGGAACCGAAATTATCAGAATTGGTTACCTTGGGGAAGTTTAAGTCCACCTTAAAGGAATGAGAGAATAACTCTTTTACTCAGTGTGATTGTTTTTAATGTCACTCTTAATTGATCTGTTATTGTATATTCACATGTTTGTACGGGATATTGTATTTGTTTAAATGTTATATTTGGTACATATATTTTTGACTTTTGTTGCCATGATGCCGGGTCTCTCTTGAAAATGAGATTTTGAATCTCAATGAGATTTTTACCTCGATAAATAAAGGACTAATAAATAAAAGGTTGGTATATCTCACAATACCAGTCACCTCAAGGCACCTTATATTGCACTTGGCGACAGTGGGAAGAAAATCCTTTTAACAGGAATATACCTCCAGTAGAACTAGGCTCAAGCAGGCACAGCTGTCGGTTGGGGGTTAGGGGATAGAGACAAGACAAAATAGTTAAATTTTAAATTTGCACAAAGAAAGTTCATTCCATTTCAGTCCTTTTTTTTCCTTATCCATGTTGAAGATTAGCTTCCCTGAAGTAGAAAAAAAGGTGATGGCAAAGCAACATGTAATGTAAAGTTAATGTAAATGTATGTAGGGGTTAATTTCTGCCCTTTGGTGCAGTATAAATAGCTATGTATTACTATTATTATTATTATTATTATTATTAATATTTACCATCTTGCTTTATCTTTCAAAAAAATGGTTCAGAAAATCAAAAACTGGAGAACTTCAGTATGTTATTCATCCATCGTTAATTTTATCCAAACATCCATTCGCTTCCACTTGTTCTTTTCAGGGTCACGAGGGGCGCTGGAGCCTATCCCAGCTGTCTTAGAGTGAGAGGCAGTGTACACCCTGGACAGGCCGCCAGTCTGTCGCAGGGCTTAATTTTAATTATCAATAGCTCAAATTTAATTAGGAATGTTTTTTAATTACAAAAGATATTTAAAAGTATTAAATTTGATGTGCACACTCCTCCAAACTACCCAGTGATACCTGCTAAGTTTTGGATTTCATTTCTTGGGTGGGGTGATATAGTGTCTAAAGTTTGGAAGCTTGTAACTCTCTGTGCATCAAACTTTTCTGTTGTTTTCCCTTTTTTTACAATCAGAAGAAAGGTATTCGTCTATTTTCATACAGCTTGACAAGAAAAGAGAAAATAATGACAGAAGAGTAGCATTCTTTTCTACCGGGAGCACGTCAAGAGTTGGATCATTTTCAGCTCTGGGGTGCTTCCTCAAAACTGCCAGAAGCAGGTGAATGCACAGTGCCTGTGGTGCAAACCAGGATGCTATGTTTCAAATTCAATAGAAGAAAATATTACTGCACAAAAAAGGGTGCATAGCTCTACATAAAATGTCTCATGTGTGATCATGTCAATCCCTTTAAAATAATGCGACAATAGAGCATTTACAATAAGAGTGATGCACTGAATAACGTAAGCAGTGGGCTGCCACTAAGCTACCAGGCAAAAATGGTTAAAACATATAGGAGTAGTTGTCTTTACAGTATGGTATCTCGGAAGGCTCATCTTGGACCTGAGGGCAAAGAGCCTCATGCACATGGTAGAGTTCCAGAGTTAGGGTGATTTCTTAGTTATTGCAGTATGTGTATATATTTTACTCTTTTGCCAACGTGAATGAAGAACTTCTGCAGAACACAAAGCTTCAGACCCAAGACATTTTCTGCCAATTACATCATTTATTTCTCCCAGTTCTGAATCTAAAAGGGATTTGCCAATTTTTGCTGCAATTCCCTGATGCTTGTCAGATTGTGCGTTGAGTCCCTGCCTAAACCCTTCCACCAAACACTAAAATATGCATTACTGCTTTGTTTAGGATTTGTTTTACCTACCTGCCAATTACGCACATGATATGCCTAGCTATGATGTTTTATTGATACTTCTAAGCTTTGTTTGTCTTCCTACTTCTGAATATGCTGCACGATTACAGGTGAAATGTAAAAATGATTTGGAATCACTTGCAGCTTATGACATTTATATGTCATATTTTAGTTTTATATAATGCAGGATGTATTTCTTTCTGTCCTCATGGGAGTAGCCACCTAACAATACATAAATCATAGAATTTAAGCAATATAAACAAGTTCAGAATAGCTGCAGGTTATTAAATCTTTTTCCCCTTCTTTTTTCATTCTAACACTGAAATAATTTGCTTTGATATTAAAAAAAGAAAAAAAAAGTTACCTGAGCACTGAAGACCTTTGGGAAATCTAGAATATTCATGCCTTTTACAATTACTTACAAAACAGATCAGCATTAGTTGTGCCAAATTTTCTTCCAACTAAGACTTTACCTCCTCAAAGGGAATTTTCTACTCCGTGGTAAACAGTCTTTTTCTATAAAAGTATGATAGAAATTGTCTGTGACAACCGCCACTCAAACTGAGCGGCCCATAACGACAAGAGAGCCAAGAACAGGCTTAATACTATTTATAAATCTCTGAAATGGCAGGGTTTGCAGAAAAGTGTGAAGGAATGAGGGATGGAGGGTAGGAGGTGGTATTTTTTTTTTTTTACCCCAAAGCTTCTTATGACCTTAGTGTTCCTCCAGTCTAAACATAGCCCCACTCTACACACAATAGAGCCTTCCAATCCAATGCACCCTTTAGACAAGCATGCATTTTAATCACCATCACTGCAACATTTCCGTTTTTGTTTATTGGGAATAATTTGAAATTGTTTTCTTTTCTATTTCAGTCCTTAATCATTTGGGGTTGTGATCATGTGTTAATCATCTGTACTCAGGCACAGACATTTTCTAGGTTTCTGAGGAGTATTAATTTTCCAAGTGAAATATTCTTAATACCAAAAATAGTTTTGTCCTGCACACCATAATTTCAACTCTTGACTCTAAGTCTCCTTACTTTTCCAAGAGCACAGCAAGTGTTCAGTCCTACAACATCCAGTTCTAAGAAGTCCCAAAGGATTAGCCAGATTATTGAATCACGGCTTTAGATAATACCATCAGTTACAGTTTACTTCTGAGAACAGATGCAAAAAGGGGCAATATGGCAATGTTGTGAATGTGCTAATGATAGCAGCAGACTTTTCCTCCAAATAAGCAGATGCAGTGAAGTTTGAACAGCTGTCAAACGTGATGAGCGTGACACAAGCGCCTGCAGTGGAAACTGTGGGACTTCCTATGATATAGCAGCCTACACACCAACAGAACATACCAGATGACAAATCACGCTATCTGTGAAACACCTGGCGCTTCTCTTTGAGAGAAGATTCAGAGTGCAGAGGAAATATAATTTAATCAAATGCAGCATGAACAGGTAAAGTAAGTATAACAACCCAAAGATTACTCAAAATGACACGACAAGAGCAAAGCATGTGCAGCTTTATGTCAGCTTACTATATTTTGAGTAAAGTGTAGAAATTCTGTTATCGTTAGAAGCAAATCTGCAGTGCTCTACTGTACTAGAATACATTCACTGGCCTTCAAACTTGACAAATTTTACGAGACTGCTTTCATCTGTTTATGTTATTGAAAACAACTGGTGCAATAATCAGTTTAACAAGTATCTCTTACCCTTTGTGGTGTCTACACATGCCAGTGTGTGTGTGTGTGTGTGTGTGTGTGGTACGACAGTGGTGCTTACACTGGCCAAGGTCATGGGAAATTACATTTAAAAGACAATCTGTCCTCATAGCAACATTGTTCCGTTTACTCAAGGTAACCCATGGAGGACAGGTTTTCAGGTGGAACTAGTTCCCCCCTTCCAAGAAACTGCTCCTTTCACTTAACTTGAGCCTTACAAACTGTGTTATAACAAAATGTTTTTGCATTTGCAATTTAAATGTACATATACATATGAGCTACTGTTCTAGCACATAAAAAATGCAGTTCATTATTTCAGAAGACCATTTCACTGGATTTTTTCCAAGGTAGCCAAAAATCAGTGACTTTGAGGTCTGAAATCTGCAATATCATCTGTTGCAGAAGAAATGCTTCAAGCTTTTGGACATTAGTGTAGGAAATTTTGCTAAAAAAAATTGTAAGCAGCTAGACTCTATAATATTGTGATTTTTGCATCTGGCTTTCAAAAAATCAACATACTTAAGCATGTCATACTAACAAAACAATACCAGTTAGATGTCATCTGCAACCTTGGAATGTCAGTGCTGAAGCAAAAAAGAAAACAAAATCTCGTTAGAATGACAGAATGTTTGTTTTGTTTTCCCAAATCTTTTGAAGCTAATTTATTTTACATTTTGCCACTGTGAGAGGCCTGTGGCTTGCCTTGTGGAACAATAGGAAGTGTCAACATAACATCATGTAACACAAGAATACTTTTAGAATTAAATCTTGTTGGTGTTCATGAAGAATTGATTAATTCTATCTGTTTCTCCAGTGTGATTGCTACACACACCAGCCTCCTTTTAAATATAGAATAGGAACATTATGCTATCTCATAAAAATAAATAAGCACTCCAGGCATCTTTGCAATGAAATTTCACCTGTGGTAGTCATCCTCATGACAAATAGTTAAATAAATTATCATATAGGTCAGTGTTCATGATTTAACAATAAGAAGGATACCAGGTAAAGTTCCAAGGTATAAACCACAGCTGACTAAAATGAGCATAATGGCTCATTTCACATGTGCCAAAAAAAAAAAATCTTGATGATCCCCAAGACTTTTGGGAAAATATTCTGTGGACTGACAAGATAAAAGGTGAACTCTCTGAAAGATTTGATTCCCATTATATCTGGCATAAAACTAACACAGCAATTCATAAAAAAGAACATCACACAAAGAGTCACACATGGTGGTCAGTGTGATGATCTGATGCTGCTTTCCTGCTTCAGGAAACCATGAGTTCTACTCTCTACTAAAAAACCCAACAGAGAATAGCATGAGTATGAATGTCATGGTAAGTATGTATTTCTTTTATTTTTCTCCGATCAGCACAAGCGATGCACCCCAACTAATACTTATATGTTCCTTAGCAAATCGCACCTTACCAGACACTTTTGTTACCCATCGACGAGAATCAGGCATAATTTTGGCTGGATGATTGAACACTGTTCTTGGTGGAATTAAAGTTCTACAAAGTTCATTTAAATTAACTGCTTTTCTTGCATAGACCCAGCTTTTAAGCATAGTTATCCAGTGTCCATGTATTCCAAAAAGAATTTTACATCTTTCATGTGGCCACTTTGGCTGAGAGAAAGTGATGGGATTTTTCAAACATATTCACATATGGCTTCTTCTTTGCATGATGGAGCTTATATCCAATTATGTAGCTTACCTGAACTAATTAGTCGCAAAAGGTTCCTATTTTTTTAGCCTTTTGTTGCCATCCCAACTTTCTTGTAAAATGTTGTTTTCATCAAATTTATATTTTATTTTTTTTTATGAAATAGTATATACCAATCTAGTACAACATTATGACTGACTGTCATATTTTGAGAGTCTCTAGCAAAACAACAAAACAGCTCTGAGGCACGGATTCATCTAGACCTGTCTAGAGGTATCTGGCACCAAGATGTAGACAAAAGATCCTTTACATCTTCTAAGTTGTGAGGTGTGATCTCCATGGATCAGGCTTGTTTATCCAGCACATCCCACAAATGCTTGATTGGACTGAGAATTTGGGAATGGAGGCCAAGTCAACACCTCAAACTTGGTGCTCCTAAACCATCATTAAACCATTGCTGCTTTGTGGTAGGGCACATCATCTTGCTGAAAGAGACCACAGCCATCAGGCAATACCATTTCTATGAAAGCTTTTACACAGCCTGCAACAAGCTTAGTTAGTTGATAAATGTCAAAGTGACATCCACATTGTTGGCAGTACCCAAGATTTCACTGCAGAATATTGCCCATAGCATCGCACTGCCTCTGCCAATTTCCCTTCTTCCCATCCTGCCCCAGATGTTTCCCTGGCAAGTGATGCATTGTACCTGGCCATCCACTTGATGTAAACAAATGTGATTCATCAGGCCAGGCCACCTTCTTCCTTTGCTCTGTGGTCCAGTTCTAATCCTCACATGGGTGTACCTGCCTGTCATATAAGCTCAATAGTAATTGGCCATGTCCCTTCCTTTATAACCAAAGTGTACACATTTTCAGATAGTTCCTTTCAGCAGGATAGAAAATCATTTCACAAAGCTCAAATTATCTCAAACCCATTCACTGTACTTAAATGGCCTCACAATCATAAGATTTCCATGTAACAGAGCACCTTTGGGGTGTAGTCTAATGGGAGATTCACATAATGAATGTGCAACCAATAAATGTGCAACTGTATGACATTATCGTGTCAATACGAAACAAAATCTCTAAGCAATGTGTCAGCACTAAATCTGTCTTTTTTGACTATCTTGGAATTAAGTTAGTTCCAAAACCAAAAGTGGGTACCATATTTTTCGCACCGGATTATAAGGCACACTGTCGATGGACTGGGATGTTTTCACATACAAGGCGCACTGGATTATAAGGCGCATTAAGCAAAACAAAACAGTCAGAAAAGTGTAACTTTACTCAACTCATTCTTCTTGCTTCCTCCACTTCTGTACCATGGCTTCATTAATGTTGAATTCTCTCGCAGCTGCTCTATTCCCGTGTTGTTGCAGTATATTAATGACTAACCTCATATTTTGGATAGATTATCTCAGTTGTTCTCCTGACTGAAGTTTGGTCCGTTTACAGCATCCTGCATTGCCATTGCATTTGTCCCTAACCATTGGCAACCCTCCCGTTATCAGTAGAAAAAACTTAGCGTTCATTCTCCAGCTTCACTCTGTTTATGTTATGCTAACATAGCTGTGTTGCTAGCGATCACGTAGCACATCATTATATACCAGCTAGTCCAACTTCAGTAACCCTGCAAAAGGCACTGCTGTTCAGTTTTCTGTCTTTATTTATGTTGGAAGTGATAGCAGAGCTATACCTTTTATTTTTTTCAGAAATCCCTCAATCAGAACATGGTATATCATGTATATCATGTTTAGGTGGAAACTAGCCAGCTAACTTATGCTAACTCTAACTCCATTAAATTTAATAAATTGAGTTTTCATGGATGCCTGGATGTTAAACTTAATTGTTACACCTGGTAAAGCAGCAACACTGATCATTTTATTAAAGATGGTATGGTAGAGTAATGCTCCCACAATCAATCAAGCGGTCCGGCTTCGTAGCTTACCAAAGTCATACTCAAACATTTTTTGACAGATTTTTGAGCGCCGGGTATCATATAAAATCGGTTTGAGGTCAGTAAGCACAACTAGAATTCATATATAAGGCACACTGGATTATAAAGCGCACTGTCGATTTTTGAGAAAATTAAAGGATTTTAACTGCTCCTTATAGTGCAGAAAATACCATATAAAAATAGTGTCCATTGAGTGTATGTTTCTCTGGTCAAAATAAACCAATTCATGTTTTAAACCTGTGTAGGTAGAACTGGTTTGTGATGCTATGCACTACTTTTAGAAATTTTATGGACAAAGCATTTAGTTTAATACTGCATAACTGTCAGTTAAATGCAGTCTTATATATGAATATTTGATCAGTAATGTGTTAAATTCTTTGTGATCAATTTAGAGAATGATTAAATCTCCTTCACCTCACTCTCCCCACTTGACAAGCTGCCACCACTGCCTACACTTCTCTGTTCTGTTACAATTACAAGATTAATGGACAGGGTGGATTTTGGTTCACAGGAATTAATTGTGTCTCATTTTATTCCCGTGCCCCGACAGACGAAACAATCAGGGCAGTAAACCTGGTGGTGATTCTTGTCAACACGAGCGCAGATGCAAATTAATAGATGCTCAACAGGCCATAACTTCCCACAGCAGTCTGGGCAGGTTCAGGATATAGTGGATATACAAAAAACACTCTTGGCGTGACACCACTAAAACATTGTTTTGGTGGTTTTCTCCTTCAACTGTTCTCTCAGCTAGGGTTAAAATGTTGTGTACAACTCATGCATCAACTAAATATTTCTATTTATACTGTAACCTCTAAAAACTATTCTGGCCATTCATTTCAATAAAACATTTACTGCTGAATCTGTAAATGTTAACACATGTTTTGGATTAGACACCACACACTAGACACAAGCCTTTAATCCAGTGACTACTTATTTAAGTTACGTTGACTTTAACCTGGCAGATCATTTGAAATGTGATGCTTAGTAGTAGATTTCTTGTAAGTAATGATTATATTTTTTTCTTTCCTTCTTCTTCTTTTTTTCCCTTTTTACAAAGTCCCAAAAGAAAAATAAAAAATAAAACATAATCATATAGACAGACATGCACTTAAATATATAGTATAGTGAATGTTTTCCAGAGAAGAAAAAAAATATGGTGAAAGTCAGGCAGCCCACTGTTAAACATGCTCTGCATGGCTGTTTTTTCTCCCCCCAAAAGGAGGGAGTATGTTATTGGTTTGTTTGTCCATCTGCCTGTTTGTTAACAGCCTAGTGTCCACAGTTTTCAAGACATCATTTTCAAACGTTGCGCGATAGTGGATACCAATAAGAGCTTGAGCTCTTATTTTTTTGTCATAAATTGGTCAAGGTCAAACTCGCATCAAATGTGAAAAATCAGTAAAAACTATATTAGCCACAATTTTTTTATGGAACATTTTCAAACTTCACATTAGTTAATAAGCTGGCCTACGTATTTAAACCATGACTTTCATTGTTAGAGTTACATGTCAAAATTGACCTTGGAAAGAAAAATTCAAGAAACCATTCTATATATTGAGTTATATATCATATAAAAGGGCATGGAGAGAGCTGTAAAACATCCTGTTTTATTTCTCAATATGACACCCTATGATTTGAAAATTACACTGTGAAGTTTCACAAAGTCACACACTGGAAAAATACATCTTAGAGTCTTTAGTTTTTACAGCTTGCACAAGCCCTAGCTTTCAGTCAGTTCTGCTTCAATCATAAAGATAATCAAAAGCTCAATTTTAGTATGCATTCTTTCAAGGTTATAGGTCAAAGTTCAGGGTCACACAATGTTGGAAAAAGTTCTCTTTTCCATTGGATCATCTCCAAACTTTAAAGTGATCTATTAATAATTGGGAAAATTGTTTAGTGCTTTAAAATTTTTTTTAATATGTCTGCACAATGACACAAAGACACTAATATGATACACTAGACGGTAGGGATGGAAATAGACCCTGCACATGAGAAAATGCTAACTTTCTGTTTTAAGACCGGATGTAGAGTTGTCCAAAACACAAAAACGGAAAGATTGCGTTAAGTTACAAAGAGCAGAAGGTGGGAACACTCTCCATTACTGTGTCATAAAAGAATCAAATGATCAATTTTGACATTTGAAGAGTGTAGATCAATTGATTGTTTACATCACTCAACACAAGAAGAACTGCATTACAAAATTAGAAGACCATCGTCCACGTTCAGAAGCACATCTCTGTATAGTGATAGTTCTCATGATTTAAAAAGGCAAATGTTTAGCATTCAAACTACAGGTGAACAATAGTCAAAGCCAGATGTTTCCCTCGTTATGCCAATATCAGCTAGTCAACAAACAGTGAAATAAAAGCCAGAAAAAAAATGAATAAATGATTGCTGGTAAGGGTCTCGATATATAAAAGGTATATAAAGTATATAAAGGTTTGAACTTTGAGAGTGTTTAAACAAGAGAGTAAAGTGTGGAAATGTTCATGCCTGTCTGAGAAAAGTGTATAAAGTGTGTAGTGAGGGGTTTTACAGCCTTAAAACATATATAATAACTGTAAAAAATAAAGTTGGCTATTTAGTGCATTTTACCTATTGCTGGTTATTTTTAGAATGTAACTCCCGCAATAAACGAGGGACCACTGTATACGAATACTGAGAAATATATATTTTGAATCCTTTCTCTCTTTTGCTCTGAGGCGTGGGGGAAAAAATATCAACAAATCGATGAACATCATCTACAGATATATTTGGTAAATGCCCAAGACATCTTGAGAAATGTAAATCGCCACTTGATTCATCCATTTGGTTGACTTGTTTTGGAAAACCCGACTGTAAAGAAGGAGCGAAAATCACACCGGAAACGAAGCGCTATACAGTAGTTTCCCCACTGGAAGTAGCATATGCTAACGCACACATAGTCTATAGATTAGATTCTTTATTGATTCTCTTATCGATTGTTATTGGGTCCTCATTGGCTCTGTTTCAAGAGTCACCACCATTGCCAAGCAGCAATAAATTAGATTAATGCTAATTAATTGTATGCGGTGGGTCAAATGTTTGTGCATGTCTACTGAGATATTTCCCCACTTTGTTGTCATCAGTGTTGGAGTCATTACTCAAAAAAGTCATTATTACACATATTACACAAAGAACCTTTCTTAAAAGTAATGCAGTAATTTATTATACTACTCATTACATTATTTTAATGTTACTCTGTAAAATAGCTGAAAAACATTGTCTCATAATCAACATTTAACAAGGGCTACAACCCCACACACCATCACAAATCCCTAACGATCACTCACATCTCTAAGATCTTTGTCTTCGTAGAATACAAAGCTGACAGCACAAAGCAAAGACGAAAACCAGCACAAAAAAGCAATCACGGTGATTCTGCGTCCATAACATGAACAGGTAGAAAGGGAGGCTGCAGCCTGACTGCTCATCTGCTTGTTACCTGGTGAAGTTAAGGCTTTGGCTGCTAGGGTTGGCATTCACTCAGTTTTCAATCTGGGTTCTTGCTAGCTTAGCGTTAGCATGTCGTCTAGCAGCATAATACAGTTGTTTCTGTCCTGGATGCAGTTATCCGCTTTACCATTCATCTTGTCCTGTTGTCCAATAAAAATAAATGTCCATACCCATGGTCCAGACAACATAGGTTTTTTTTTTCTCCTCTGACACTCGAACTGAAATCAGCTGATTGTAGTGTGAGTTCAAGAACCAATAACCAGGATGGACAGGCAGGCAGACTAATAATTCCAAGGAATTGGGCTACTGAGAACCAGTTTTCCATAAGAACCGGTTCTTGATTCCCATCCCTACTACACTGCTTGCCCCCTTATAGGGGATTTATGGCTCAGCAGGAAATCTTTGTCACAACTACACTAACGTTTATGCTGTAACCTACAGCTATTGTGACTGGCCTGTTCAGTACTATCTATTCCTCCATTGCCGCGTCTTCTTTTTCATTTTATAAGTGAGATTATATTATATACAACCATACAGTAATTAACACATAACCTACATTGACCACCTATGGGGGTTATGTTGTAGATTCTACAAACATTCCCAGGAGTCTAAATCAGGTCTAAGAAATCGAGTACTGGGCTGAACACTTGAAATATCAAATCTGTGGGATAAAACTTGTTGGCAGCAGGCGGGGCTTACAGGTAAGCTAAAACAAACAAACAAACAAAAAGAGAAAAACATGTAGGGTATATTTAATGGGGAACTGACTCTGGTCTCTGTTTTGTCTTCACAAAGAATGGTGTGCAGTCTTTCAGTCAGTGTGAAGTCTAAAACAATTCCTTTTCACACAGAGAATCTCAACTTGGCCTATTACCGGCTCTATAGTGTTGGAGAATGTCAAGGATCCTTTGAGCCATTGTGAGTTGCCAGTGATAGATATTGGCAAACAGCTTGCCTATGTGAGTAAGGATAACCTTCCATTTGATCAATTTTGCACCCGTCTCTAAGACTATACCCTCCAATAAATCAATAGCCTAGATGTGTTTGTCCTGGTGCTTTTCATTCTCCTCAAGCCCCTTCCATACGCGCCTGTCCTGAACTACCTTTCTTTCCCTTTGCTACTCTCAACACGCTGCCTTTGATATCCGTTTCCCTTTGTTCTTTTGCATCTTGGTTTTAAGCTTATTTGTTAGATGTGATCTAGAAGCTGTTGCAAATTACATTTTCGTGATTTGCCATGATACAGTATTTCACAGTTTCCACTGTTTGTCATCAAACAGTACTTCAGACTTAGCTGCTTGTTTTGGTTATTTTTGTAGGGAACAAAGGAAACTTTCTGTAAGCTGCAGCAAAGGAGAAGGAGTTTTGGACTGAGAAAGCAACAAACAGAAGGAATTAGATTGAGAGTCAGGACAAGTGACAATTTATTATCAAACAATTAAGTAAGGCACTGAAAACAACAAGACTTGGGGTGTTAGTGTATTAATATGTTCCCATAAAGAACAATCCAGCCTGGGGGGGCAATAACATAAAGATATATATTTTGCTTTTAATTTTACATTACAACAGAGTCATTATTTTTGTAATAGTCAAAGGAACAAGTTTGTAGATGCTGCAATTACATTTCCCGAACAAAATACTCAGCCATGCAAATCCCCCAGGATGTCTCGTCCCTTTTTATCTCTACTGAGATTCCAAAGAAGGGGGTGTTTTCTAATGACTTCAAATAATCTCATAGAGCTTCAGCCACATATACCAATTATTAATTAGAAACTAGAAGCTCCACTGGGAGCTTTCCTTGGTGAAATTAAAGAAAACAAAAAAAGAAAAACAAGGCGTACATTGTCCCATAGTTCAAACTTCAAGTCATTTAAATGTAAGATGTACAAGAGGTGTATAGCTAGATAAATTAAGGCATCTTCACTCAGATTTTGTAGTGTCTTACACAGTGACACAATTTCATGAGATTCTTGTCCTGTGTTTCAGTAGCGTCTTATTTAAATGCTTATTACTGCATTTGTATATATATTAAAAATCCACTTTAAAAATGTAAGTGCTTTGAGAGTATGAATCAGTACGTAGATTAACAGGACATTTCCCAATAAAGTTAATAAACACACAAACAGTACTAAGTAACGTACAAAACATTTTTTTTCAATATGTCTTGTGTTTTGGCTATTATTGTTGCAGATTAGCAATTTGGGAGATCGGTGTGGGGGGGGGGGGGGTCCGACATGCCCTAAAAACCCAATAGTTGCCCTTATCAGATGACTAAATAGCCTCCTGGCACCTTTCAATGTGCAGGAATAGTGGTTTTACTCTGAGTCCCTCTGTATGACCAACTCTTCCCCCTAAACCAAAAGGCGGGTCCAGTTAACCTTCACAGGAAGCTAATTTCCACTGTTTGTATCAGCAGTTTCATTCTTTTGGTTACTACCCAGAGCTTGTGGCCATATAGATCAAATATTGGATGAACTTGTCAATTGTTCTTTTTTTCTCCATAGGGTTTTTCTGAATTACTCTTTGTCTGGCCCCTTACCCAGTACCAATTTGTCTCTAGAGTCCCTACCAGGAGCAAACCCCTTAACTACAGTCGCTTGCAAAAGTACTTTTGCACATTTTGTCACATAACAGCCACAAACATGAATCAATTTTATTGGAATTCCACGTGAAAGACCAATACAAAGTGGAGTACACTTGAGAAGTGGAATGAAAATCATACATGATTCCAAAACTTTTTTACAAATAAATATTCAGCCCCCTTTGGTCTGAGTGCAGTCAGTTGCCCATAGACATTGCCTGATGAGTGCTAATGACTACATACAGTGCACCTGTGTGTAATCTAATGTCAGTACAAATACAGCTGCTCTGTGACGGCCTCAGAGGTTGTCTAAGAGAATATTGGGAGCAACAACACCATGACGTCCAAAGAACACAGCAGACAGGTCAGGGATAAAGTTATTGAGAAATTTAAAGCAGGCTTAGCACTGTTCAAGCGATCATTCAGAAATGGAAGGAGTATGGCACAACTGTAAACCTACCAAGACAAGGCCGTCCACCTAAACTCACAGGCCGAACAAGGAGAGCGCTGATCAGAAATGCAGCCAAGAGGCCCATGGTGACTCTGGACAAGCTGCAGAGATCTACAGCTCAGGTGGGGGAATCTGTCCATAGGACAACTACTAGTCGTGCACTGCACAAAGTTGGCCTTTATGGAAGAGTGGCAAGAAGAAAGCCATTGTTAACAGAAAATCATAAGAAGTCCCGTTTGCAGTTTGCCACAAGCCATGTGGGGGACACAGCAAACATGTGGAAGAAGGTGCTCTGGTCAGATGAGACCAAAATGGAACTTTTTGGCCAAAATGCAAAGCGCTATGTGTGGCGGAAAACTAACACTGCACATCACTCTGAACGCACCATCCCCACTGTCAAATATGGTGGTGGCAGCATCATGCTCTGGGGGTGCTTCTCTTCAGCAGGGACAGGGAAGCTGGTCAGAGTTGATGGGAAGATGGATGGAGCCAAATACAGGGCAATCTTGGAAGCTCTTGGAGTCTGCAAAAGACTTGAGACTGGGGCGGAGGTTCACTTTCCTGCAGGACAACGACCCTAAAAATAAAGCCAGGGCAACAATGGAATGGTTTAAAACAAAACATATCCATGTGTTAGAATGGCCCAATCAAAGTCCAGATCTAAATCCAATCAAGAATCTGTGGCAAGATCTGAAAACTGCTGTTCACAAACGCTGTGCATCTAATCTGACTGAGCTGGAGCTGTTTTGCAAAGAAGAATGGGCAAAGATTTCAGTCTCATAACCTAAAAGACTGGCAGCTGTAATTGCAGCAAAAGGTGGTTCTACAAAGTACTACATAGGGTTTAATGTGGTGTTGACTCACCCTTTGCAGCTATAACAGCTTTAAGTCTTATGGGAAGCCTTTCCACAATATTTACAAGTGTTTACAGGATTTTTTGACCATTCTTTCAGAACTATATTTGTGAGGTCAGACACTGATGTTAATGGCAAGACCTGGCTCACAGCTCATTAGTAAGTGAAAGTTGGCGACCTCTTCTTAGTATTTGCCCAAGCAACCAGTGACTCCACTTTGTGATTTTGGCTGAGTGGCTGTCATTCCCAGTCACTTCCACTTTTTAATACTACCATTAACAGTCTGCTTGCCCAGGTGCTTAACTTTCTGTATCTGAAATCTTTAACTATGGAAGCGATTAAAACACCTGAATTCAATGATTTGGGTGGGTGAGTGAATACTTTTGGCAATATGTTGTATTTCGAGTGACAGATGATGTTTTCTAAACTTGCAGATCAACAAAAAATGAATAGATGTTTTTTGTATACAACAGTGCAAATAGATGGAGTCCAAAAGCGTGAACAGAGTTTTTTCACAGGTTCCTATGCAGTTATGTGAAAGACTAAGTACACCCTTGAGGTTTTAGCAGCAATTACTTAAAGTAATAATTTTCTTTATGATTTTATTAGTCTGTGGGGGATTTTTGGCAGAGTGGATTTTGGAACCATTTTTTGTAGGAGAATTTTGGAAGAGTGGACTCTTCTTTGCAACATTGTTTCAGTTTATTGTGGTTTGCAGGCACTTGTCTATGCACAGCCTCATAGGGGGGTGAAGGTTCATTGCAACACCTTGATTCCTTTGTTTTTCGGACAGTCTATTGTGGATTTGCTTGTGTGCTTCACCCCGTTGTCCTTTTACATGAACTACAGCCAAGTTTTAGATGTCAGAAAATGGCCCCAGATTTGACTCTAGAATACTGTGATAATAAGAAGAGTTTGTGGTCAAACCAAAAACTGCAAGGTTTTCAGTGTTTACTTATTTAAAAAAAAAAAAAGTTATTGTTTGTTCAGTCTCAGACTTTGATTCACATTCTGTGAAGAACCTATAATCTAATGCATGTTTAATGATGTCACACTGTACCCTCCCTACACATTTACATTACATGTTTTTCCATCCATATCTTGGTTTTTGATTTTTCTTTTTTGTCATAAAAAATTAATAGCTTTTAGTCATAAATGCGCTCTAACCGAAGTAAATACCAAATATAAACCAAGGGTGGGGAATCAATACAGCATAGTACTGAACATCTTTGTGGAAACGTTATTTTTCTCATGAAAGTATACTCAGTACAGGAAAGCTTTACTGGTACTTGGTAAAATGATCTTCAAAGCCCTATGTGTTAACATATGCAAGGAATTTGCATATTTTACTGAAAAAGTGGGTGGAACAAGTAATATAGACAAACTTTCGATGAATAGAAAATACTGTCATGGTTCTGGGTAAGGTTCGACCCAGCATTTTGAGTTCTTATGTTTTGGTTTATTTTTGAATGATTGTTTTGTTTCTCTGATGCTATGATGATTATTATTATTAGTTCCATGTTTCTGTTTATCCGTGTTTAAGGATTTGTTGTTTCATGTATTGTTTGAGTTGCATGTGTTATATTCTGTCTGCCTCTCTGCGTCTTTGTTTAGTGGTTTCTGGTTTCCTGTTTTAATGTGAAGGTCTGTGTCTCATGTGAGTGTGTTCAGTCTCGTTAGTCCAATTTCTCCCAGCTGTGTCTCCCTCCTCTTGCCCATTCCCTGATTACCACCCTGTGTATATTAGCCCTGTGTTTTCCTGTGCTCAGTGTCGCGTCGTACCATCAGATTATGCCTGTGTGTTTCTGTTCTCAGTATTCAGTGTTCACTTCATGTTTTGTTTTCGTGCCAGCAATAAAGTTGAGGTTTTGAGTTGTATTCAGTGTCCGAGTCTCGCATTTGGATCCTCCTCTCCATCCGCCTGCATACAGAGCCCTGACAAATACACAATGCATAGCTTTATAAAGATGAAGTGAAGCTATGCAGTTCTGTCGATATTTTATCTATATATACTTGAAATTGGACAGCGGTTGCTGTAATTTATTACATTTTTAATCGTTGTTGATCTCATATCAGTTTTGTACAAAAAGAATCAGGTTCAGGTATGTATACTGCTGAAAAGAGAATTCAAATCATTACTGCTACCATTAACCAGAGAGAAAATTAAAGAAAAAAATCTGGGTTGCAAGAACTATTTACTAACGGCTGCACCAGCAATAGACACAGGCAGAAGCAGGAAAGCCAGGCTGCAGGAAAGGGACGGAGATCTGAAGAAGTTCCCAATTTATCATTCACTACGACTGCCAAAAGTTCATAAACAAAAAGTGCATATTTCAAAATATGAACCAAATATGTAGAATAGTAGATTTAAAATTACAAAGGAATAAATGGTTAAGATTGCGTTTAATAAATGATATAGCCGCTGGTGAGGAAAGTAAGTTGTTTCAAAGGACTTCATAAATTTGGATTTGTTTATTCAAGATGTGGACATAACTGCACAGCAGGCTATCTCTGACTGAGTATTGTTGTTTAATGAGAAGGAATGAAATAAGCATATATAGCTCTCATGAAACAGCATAAAATCTAAATCATTTGTATTTGTGCTACAGCCACATATGAGACACTATTACTATGTTGTAAATAGTGCAAATATAGTATAGTCAGACAAAAGCCTGCTGTACTGTGATCACATGCAGACTAAGTTGGACAACAGTTCCAGTTTTTCAGAAGAAAGAATGTGATTTCTAACATTTCTTACATTTATTTTTTTCCTAAGTTTGGCTAAGTATAGATGTTTGAGTGTATACCACAGCCTAGTATGTGTAGAATCTCAGTCATCCAGCTCATGGTAGTCTGAGCATATGAAATGAAAAACCTGCATTTCATTTCAGTTTATGAAGATGTTTCACCTCTCATCCAATAGGTTTCTTCAGTTTTGCACAAAGAAGTACAGTTGCTGTCATTTCAGCTGCTTAAAACCACAAACTGGGCCCTATTGAAATTTTTCTAGACCAGAAAATGCTTGCATTTGGCTACAAGGGCCTTCTCATCTCTGTTATTATCCTTCAAAAAATTCATAGTACCTGTGTCCATGATCTTCTTCTGTACAGGGCCTGCATCTCTCATTCTTGTTAACCAAGTGGCTAGTGCTCTTAATGAGAACTATAAAAGGTAAAGTGTCATTACTGGATTACTGTGTCTATTCATTACAGCCATCAATGTCTATTGATGTCTTTCTTCATCTAATCATAGAACTTGTCTGTGAGCACTTGTCTTCATCTATAACCTCTGCCTCACATAACGCCAGATTAATGTCAAATGACTTCCTTTTTCTGCATTTAGTTTTGCACTGTGCTCGCAAAACATGGCTGTTAGACGAGCTAGACAAATGGAAAGATACTCATGTTAATAACCTGAGATGGTTTACATGAAGTTCTGATACAACTTTCTCTTGAAAGTTCTGTCGCTAAAGTCTCTAAGGTCAACTGAGAAAAGAGGTAGTTAGAACTCAAAAGGTTAATACAACTATACACATGCTCTGTATGCTCATATTGAGTGTGAATACACACATTAGCCAGACCACTGAAACCACAGCAACACTAAATGATGAAATGAGCATCTTATAACAAAGTAAGTGTGTATAACAATGCAATGTTCTCTTGGAAAACTTGGTAGTGGCATTCATGTGAATGTTACCTTGACAATCCCAATTATGTAAAGATTTCTTGCAAACAGAGCACACTGAAGAAGTCACTTGGATGAGTGACGAAACATTTCTCCAACTAAAAACACTATGCCCAGATGAACAGAATCAACTTTTTGGGAAAGCACACCATAGCAACACTCATGTTGTCAGTTGCAGCTTGGCTTCATCAGTGCCCCCCAATCAGTCAACTCAAACATCCACATAGGCACCAAACTGTAACATGCAAGACACAAAAAACTCCACTGCCAACCTGGTGCCATATACTGCTTGTATGATAAACCACAGAGCACAAGAAGGACCTATGCAATATTAGACAAGTGGTTTTAATGTTGTTGCAGAACTAGTTTGAAATAAAACCAATTTCCTAGACATGCTTTAAGCCTAGACCAGCAGAAACATGTATGGCATTATGTCCATCTATTCATCCATCCATTTTCTTAAATGAAACTCAAGTTACAGTGGAGCTGGAAGGGTTCCAGCTACATCTTCAACCATTTTAGATAGCAAGGCGATTGCACAGATCAACTGGTGGGAGATTACGTGCCTCCAAATCACAATGCGAGGAGAATCCTTACAGAGACTGGTGAAGGTTCTCTCTCTCTCTCTCTCTCTCTCTCTCTCTCTCTCTCTCTCTCTCTCTCTCTCTCTCTCTCTCTCTCTCTCTCTCTCTCTCTCTCTCTCTCTCTCTCTCTCTCTCTCTCTCTCTCTCTCTCTCTCTCTCTCTCTCTGATTCCAAGGGGTATTCCCCAGTGCAGAAATGTTTGAGGATACTTGCATAGCTCTAACTGTCTACCTGTGCATGCCCCTCTCTAAACTCGACAAAATACTTCCCGGAGAACGCTTGCAGGTTAAGTGCAATTTGTCAGCCACACCCCTTAACAGCAGTTCTCCTCAATATGCTTGCTGTTGGTAATTTGGATGGTTACTACTTCATTGGCCAGGAAAAGAATAGGCCCCAAGAGATCTGCTAATTTTTAAGGGCTTGAGTGACTGGTAACAACCATGGAAGGCACAAACTATTACCTTTAGTGTTACACAAAGAGTTAGATTCTTCAGCTGTAGTTCTCCACTCATACATGGGAAACTAGAGGAAGAACCCCAAACCTTCTTTTCTATCCTTTTCATGGGCCCATGCCATACTCTGTCCCTCTCTTAAGTAAGTGGAAGATATAGCCTACTTCCTATGAGGAGGTTACTATGCCAGTGCCCACTCCTATATGTTGTTAATGAATTAAATCAGATTTTTCTATCAAGGTATGTTTAAAGTTGAAATTACTCAGTAATCAATGTATATTTATGAGTACAACATTAATTTTTCTGATTAATAATCTAAAAAAAAATTACTTACTGTACCTTTAAAAAAAGAAAAATAAATAAGTAGCATGTTCTTGAGCACCACAGGCTTTTTATGGTTGTTTTCAATGTTCTTTTCTGTGTAATCATAGTTCATTTCATTTATGTTAATCTGTTTGGCAAGGACCTTGGGCAAGATTTAGAAACCATAAAAGTGTGGCACTGTCATGAGTAACACATCTGTGCTGTTTCACCCTGAATAATGATGAATACTAATGACTTCAGAGACTAATGTCTTTTTATTTTGGCTAATGTAATGATATGGTGCCGTCAAAAAGTGATTCACAATGCTGCATGGACCATACGGCAGCAACAGTATATTAGGAGCCCCTCAAGAGAAAATAAACTTATTGCCTTTGTTCACAGTAAAATATAAAACACGGTGACCTCATTAGTGATTTCATAGAATGCAGCGAAGCCACTGAGTTATTTGTTATTAAGATGGCTAAAATGAATTGCAGGTCATTGTCTGTTAAAGAATAAATATTTACAACTTAAAAATAAAATTCCAGTTTAATCTGGACTTTCCCACAGTTGTATAGTGGCAAATGATAGGTAGTTGTTAATAGGAAAATTGTACTTAGTAGTCAGCATAATCTTTTAATGATATAAGTTTGCATATGGTAGAATGCTGCATGTAATTATTTGTGTGTAGAAGTATATAGTTGGTGGCATATTGAAAGAATGTCTCATCCTAGGAGGACTGTAACATTCTAGGGTGTTCACCCCCACATCCTAGGAGCATGAGAGAGGTCGTACCTTGTCTTATTGTTTTACGGTAGGATTAACGTAGCTATGTCAGTTTTAGTTTAAGTGCTTCTTTACATATAGATGAACTGTTGGATTTTCCAGACCAGCAGGTTAAGGGAAGTCGTTTATGGGGCCACACTCTGCCCCCCCCCCCCCCCCCCCACCCCCCACACACACACACACACACACACACACGTACGTACACCTCCACATTCCAATGTAAGGAACAAACGCTCACTGAAGTATGAATAAAGACTGGGGCAGTTTCTCAGTGCGACTCTCAGTTCTGGAGACTGCCCTTGCTAGCAAGAAGTTCTGTGTGTTTCTCTTCTCTGAGTCTTTACTGAAGAAGTGTTTTAGAGTATATTTCTTAACAGTAGTATAGTGGAAAACAGCTATGTACTACTGATTGAATCACCTTGCGATTTTAATGATTTATAAAGTTGCAGTATGGGCAGGCTGTTGGATGATGTGGAGTTAATTTATTTGCATTAGTAGAGATAAAAGTTGAGCCTCCTCCTTACACATTTCATTACCCCCTCCAGTAGGCGCAATATATATAGATATGTGACTATTAAGGCAATCTATCAGTCATTGCAGATGCTTTGGATTCTTGTTGTCTACTGCTTTTCAACCTTGGATGCTCATTTGTCCCTCCATCCCCTCGGCGTCCTATTACATGCATCCTCTAATGAAGCAGGAATGGAATCACTGTTTGTTATATCAGCGGGGGTCTGAGGACTGTCCTGCATAATTGGGAAGTAAGTGGAATAGATATGTGAATATGAATAAATAAGCCCAATGTAATTAATGAGGACCAATGATTCGACCGGTGATAATTAAATCGGCCGTGTTTTTCAATTTGCATGATTAAGATGTTAGTTAACGTTATGTTGTACCCACACGTTACAGGTTGTTCATTCTCAAAATGTCAACATATCAGAATTCTCAGCACTGCACTTAATTATCTTCAGGAGCTTTAAAACTATCAGCTAAATCAATTAACTTTAATCTGTAACCAATTAAAGTGTGACTTTTAGGAATGCTAATGTGCCACATGTTGTACTTACAGTATATATCGGTCTGCTCAAGCACATACATCGCCAACAAATTTTTCAGTGACTTGAAGCATGGGGGACTGGTTGCTTACTGCTCACTGAGTGTTTAAGCAAGAGCCGTATTTTTTCAGAATTTTTTCTCATACTCAAATTTAAGTTGGATTTTTATGCTGTGTTTTATGATTCAAAAGAGGTCAGAAGTGATTTGCATATTTTGACATTTTAAACAATTCACAGTAGCTCTAAAAAGGATTTTAAAAAACTGCCTGAAATGAGCCAGAGTGGTTTTGAAGGAGCCGAATGGAAGGAACCAGCCTGAGTACTCAATTGTGCTGTTAATATCATACTGTCAAATGGAGAGGGCAGCACTTGACAATGAAGAACAATGAGTATTTCCAAGCCTTTCATGTCTACCCGCCACATGCCTATTGAGTAGAGCTCTTTTACTGATATGCTATTTTAATGTTCCATTGACCAAGACAGCAAGAGAAGGTGAAGAGGAGGAAGAAGAGGAAGAAATAAAGGAGAAGAAAATGTTGTCACTTTTAATGCAGAGTTCTTCCACCCACTGCCATTTTGCAGACCAGCCCAGCTTCCAGAGTGCATTGTAACAACTGATATCCTATTGTAACCCTTCTATTGGCCTACAGGTTGTGTAAATAGCACAAAGATTAGCTAGACAAGTTTGTGACTGAAGGAAAACCATGGTACTTTTGATCTTTCAATCATTTGGGAAATCCTGGGAGGAGAGTGATTAAGCACTGGTCCCAATAGTCCCACTTCCTTTAAAGCTTTTTTATTTATTTTATTTTTTACAGTAAAATAGTACTGTGTCTTTTTCACTGTTCACAAACTGAACATGACCATTGCAGTGTTGATACCTTAGTAACTGAAGTGACAGTGACTTACAGGGTTCACTTTAAACTTTATTTATATAAGAACTACAAAAACATGACCTAATCTGATAATCAGTTAATAGTAGGAATAATTTTCTAAGCTAAATGCCTTAAATTGTTTCACTCTAGTTTCTGTATTGTGTGGATTTACTGCCTTTCTCTGTTGTATATAGTTAAAATGAAAATCACACATACACAAACTCCTAGACCCACACAGGTACACACGCACATTTCCAGATGTACATTTTTGGTACAGTATATAAGTACAAAAGCAGAGTTTATACAGTGCTAATAAGTTTGAAAGTACATTTATTTGAGTGTCTTCATAAGTTTATTTTAAGATACATACATTTTTAAAAACTGCAGCAAAAACAAAAATAGATATTATTGTGCACAATTTGCAAAAAAAACCCCAGCATGTGCTACAAAATAAACTATTTTCAAAAGTATAATCAAAGTTCTAAGTGTCCCAGGAACTATATAGAAAGGCACAAAGTCAAACATGACTTTCAATAGCACCAGTGGAGCTTTGAAAGGTCCCAGAGAAAACTACATTTCCAGCGAAAATGGCATCACTTCTGGTTTCCGCAGGTAATGGCGCACATTAAACCATGTGATAGTTTGTGTTGATAAGGTGATGACATTTATTCCAACACAGGAAGTCCTATGAAATTGAATGCATGATATATAAGTAAAGCTCCTCCCTTTTCATATGCAAAAAGAATTATTGCTCTAACTTATTTGGTTGCCATTTAAAAAATATATGCAAATGGAATTGTGGGTGCTCCCTTCAACTTTTACGGGTTAAGCAAGCTTTCTTTAAGTAGTTTCTTTTAGTAGTCTTCAGGAATAGTCCATGGCCAGGCTTCTTGAAGGTCATTTAAAAGGTCTTCTTTGGCTTCCCTTTGTTCCATTTTTTTCAAGATGATCTCACATTGATTCAGTACTGATGAGGTCCTAGATCTTAGGAGGCCAATCGATAATTAAAAGTGTTCCATGATTGCTAGGATTTTCTTTTTGCCCCTTTGTTTCCTTTGTTTGTTTGTTTTTAATACAGGTGTGTTTTACTGCATTGGCAATGTGTTTTGGATTACAGTAATGCTTCAAAATGAGGCTGTTATCAGTCAGAGACTTTCCACATGGTATTGCGTAATGGATTAGAATCAAACTCTACTTTTCTATGTTAATAATTCAATTAATTCCCCAACACTGTTGGCTGAAATGTAGCCACAAACTATGGCAGAGCCTCCACTGTGTTTTATTATTGGCTGTGAGCACTCACTGTTGTCTCCTGGCTGCATAGAGAGGAGCTAGAAACGATGTGGAAGGAGAAAACAACAATGGTTCCCATGGTAATCAGAGAACTCAAATTTGATGAGTAGCTCCAACAGACCCCAGAAATGACATCAGATATCGCTATCCAGAAAAAACCCAGTCCTAGGCACTGCACAGATATTACAGAGGAACCTCAAGCTCCCAGGCCTCTGGTAGAGGACCCAAACTTGAAGGATAAAGACTGCCAACAGAACAAGTGGGGACGTGTGTTTGAGTCATCATTGCAAGGCACAACAATAGTGATCAAAGTACTAAGTAAAATGTATGATGATCAGGTGATCAGGATCATATTATTATCAAGAAGATTACAATTTTCAAGAGATAACACAGCAGGGAAGATAGAGGTACACTTAGAAGCTATTAGCAATAACACCAATAAAGTCAAGCAGAGCACAGGAGGGATGTCAAGCTAATGGGCTAGTTTGAAGTTTCTAGTTATCTCAACCTTAGCCCAGTGCTGTTTCAAGGCTCACTGCTTATTAAAATGAGTTCTAGGTGTTGGGTTGGAGACTCTGTGAAATTAGTGGGGGCAGCAAAATTATCCCTACTCATGAACTCCTAAACAGAGAATACCCTGGAGTGACTATCTATAAGTGTGGACAAGCTTGTGCTTTAGATGTCGAACAGTCAAGAAATAGCAGAAGAAAACAAACAACAAACTTTATATATGCTAACAATCCCTGTGGTGATGACTTGTTATGTGGAGTCTGAGACGTGGAAATGTGGCACACGCTGCAACAGCTCTGTGATTAATAGTACTGACAAAGCAGTAACTAATGATCGATTGAGGATGCTTGGGTTCCAAAGACCATTTCCCCTTCACTTACTTTGCCTTTTTCAAAGCCATCTGATATTTTGATCACTGGCAGGGGCCATGTCAGTGGAATTAATCACTAATTTAAAGTTGAAACCTTCTAATTTGCACAAAACGCTGCTCACAGAAGGAGATTTTTGAATGATTAGTTAGTTTCAGATTCACCTGATGTCAGTGGAGCTGTTACCCTACCTTTGAAAGAACGTGCAATGAATAACGACAATGCAAGTTTTATGAAAGTGTATATTCTTGTATTAAACATGAATTAGGGCTTGCGCTTTGAAGTTTGACATCTTGTGTTAGGCAGTGTTTATGTGTGTGTGTGTGTGCGTGTGTGTGACAGAGAGAGGAAGATTAGACTGCATCTAAGAAATATTAGCTTCAGCTACTGTAATATGCCTTTTGGCTGTTTTATTTACTTTAAAGTTTGGAGTATTTTCTGTTTTTTAAATGCACAGCCCCTCCCAAGCAGTCATTCTTATACATTTATCTCTGTCCACACATATCTGCTATGCTTCAAGTGTCAGTCGGTGAAATCTTCATTCATATCGAGAAAGAGTAACATAGCTCAAGATTTACAGCCTTATGCATTATGCAGTAGGAGCTTTTAAAAAAGATGATTGGAGAATTCCCATCTGAAATGCAGCTGCAACATCAAAGCACGAGTGGGAGGAAAATTAAATGGTACAAAAAATATATAATGGTAGACTTGATGTCTTTGCTAATTGGGATGTCTGGCACTTGGGTCAAAAGGGCTCCACCAGGAAAAACCTAAGAGGAACAACTCTCTGTGTTAAGGTAGTAAGGTGTAACAACTTCTTGTGTTGAAGTGATGGGAACGTGACTTATCATTGCAACAAAGAGGAGGCAAATAAGTGCTCAGTGGAAGGAAGTGAGTTTCACAAAGAGATTCGGGGAAAAAGACAGCAATACGACAGTATACTGACATTCTTTTCCCGCTGCGCTAATGAAGCCCCCCCATCCCCCGTGACTGCTGCTAAGTAGCTATACAAACACTAGAGGGCTCTCTATGTGGACAGCAGCACGGGCCTCTGTTGTCACTCATGCACTTTTCTGTACTCACACACACGCACATTCAGGCATGCAATGATGGGCGTGACCTTTTCACTAACAGTCTTAATGAAGACCTGTTTAACCTTTTCCTTTCTCCTTGTTTTCAAAAACTCTGGGATTTACGCCCTTTTTTTATGCTTTTCGTTTCCTTTCTTTTTTTTACACCAACTTTAGTTTCGAAAAATGTAAATAAATGTGACCATTGTATTCTGTGTTCTTTGCTTACCATTGCTTTCCATGGTAGCCCCGCAGTGTGTGTGTCCATCTGTTTATTGTTTAACCATATCAAATGGCATTGTAAATGAGCAACTTGGCTTCGTTTCACCGGTCGTCTGGCCTATTTAATTTCATTATTAACCCGGAGAACCGAAGGCCAACGCATGCGTCACTTACTAAAAGAAGAAGAAAAAGAGAGAGTAGAGAAAACACACACACTGCGATAAGAACCGTTTTACCTGCACACATCTAGATAATACCTACAGCTGCAGCCGGCAATGTGAGACGATAACCTTTGCGCGTCCGTGCCTGGGCAGAGCGGCATGCATTCATTTGTGCGCCTGTTGACCCGACTCCTCATCAACCCAATGAGCGCAGTGGAGGGGAGGCTCTCTTCGCCACCGTGCATCTCTCCTCCATCTCTTCCTCACTTTTCCAGTCGGCCAGCAAGCCTGTAGGAGCTCTTAACTACAACACCAACACTGTCACTCCGCACTGACAAACTGCGGGAAGGATTTCTAGCCGTTTGACTCTCCGGCTTTTGCTTATTTATCCACCGCCTCGAATGAAACGCATTGGAGTTTCTGGCGTTTTAAGGGGAGAAATAATGCAGCACTGGAAAAGGATGCAAGTCTCACTGGTAAGTACAGCCCACCACCATAATATATAAACCTAACAGGTATTATTGAGGTAAATTGGTGTTTTGTGGAGAGGTTGAACAGGACTTCTTATAACCCCTTTCTCCAACGCGTGGCTTCAGCGCATTTTGCCGGGCTCGTTTACAGGAGCGAGGTGACTCGGAGCGACAGAGCAAGTCTACAGAGAGCTCAGCAACTTAGGCTACATCTTTTGTAATTCATGCTTCCGTCACCAGTATAAGCCGGTCGTGTATGTCTGAATGCTTTTTTTGTTTTGTTTTTTTGAATTCTTATGCACGTTTAATGCGATGACACGGAGTGACTGTCTCCTCAAAGGGTAAAACTTCAGATAGAGAGCAAATTTGGGTAATCAGGATACTGCCTCAGACTATTTTAAAGCCATGAAAGGCGAGTAGTAAGCTCAAACTTTGGGGGTTTATCCTTTCATTTTGCTCGTTGACTAGCAATTAAAATCTCCCTATGTGGGAATTTCCTACCTTGGACAGCTCTTCTTCTTCTTCGCCGCTCTGTTCGCGGCTGAGCTGTCTGGACCGGCTGCTTTCTGGCGGGGAGCTGTTCTGTCTTCTTGGTGCTGAAATCGCTTGCTCTGTCACGCACCACAGAGACTTAAAATGCCGAAGAAATTATGTCAGTGATTTAATGTGACTGATTTTTAAGTTGGCTACGATTTGGCATTTTACCAGTTTCACTTACTCTCTCATCTGTATACAATTCCGTTTTCCTTCTTCTTCTTCTTCTTTAATCTTTTTTTTTTCTTAACCTGGTCCAGGATCTCTTAGTCTCCGGGTCGGTGTCACAGTAATTCGGATCTCTTCACACTTTGTTATAGTGCAGCTTCAGGTGGAATTCATCGTTACTGTCCTTCGGAATGGGACGCTGTAATCACACAGCATATGACCACAGTGAGATTCGGTGCATAGTAAAAGTTACCAAAACTAAGATTAAACCGCGCTGAAAGTAAGCCGTTCTGTGCTCCGGTAGCATCTCCACCTCCATCAGTTTTAGCTGAGGACAACTCAAAGCCAACCCTTTGTACCTGTGCCTGTTTTACCCTCTGATTTTGCATTCAGCTGAACACTGCCCGTCAGACTGAGCGAAGTATTTAAGGAGCCGAAACTGTTCTTGATTGAAGGGCAAAATTTACATTAATTTACTCACTACTTCTATTATGTGTTCCTGTAACATCAGTCTGTTGTATCCAATTTTGTGTGTTTGTGTTTCTGTGTTTACGGAAACAACTTTATGTTCACGCTTATCAGAAAACAGCAGTTCAAGTGTAATATTGCACATTTGTTTCAGTGAGTAAACATGGCTTTAAATACCACAGCAATTATTTCATCTGGATTACTTGGATATCAGTGAGCTGCAGTGCTGTTGACATGGCTCACCTGCTGCCAGCTTCTCTATTTAAACCTGGTGCTATTGCATGCATGCACGCACCAATATCTAAGGAATATGACCGCAGTCTTAAACAATGCTTAACCCGAAATGTATTGTCAAAACATTAATCACAAGGAACGTGTAATTTCTCAAAATCTATCAGGATAATCCCCAGAACAACAGATTAAAGCAAAGCAATCTGATATTTCAGGATGAATAGCCTCAGAGTGGAGACATAACCATTTGTTCTGTTGTAGCAGAATAATATGAAAACAAGATTGGAGCAAAGGGTCAGGCTGCTACAGATAGATCATTTGTAAAGATGAAGTGACATCCAGACTTCTTATCCTAAAATGAGAATTTATTTTCTTATTAAAAACATCTTTGTTGTATCATTTTGCTACTCTAGAAACATTTTTTCTTGCCTCTCATGCTATCTGTGTCATCTGATTTCTTCAAATGTTAATTTGACTCTGTTTTTTAGTTTGCTTTTGTTTGTTTTTTTCTACCTCTCTCTGTCTTCATCATCTTCTGACAGCTCCCCACAAAACCAAGAGACAACTAACAAACTGTGATTTCTTCGTTGCAGGTCCCCCCCTCAGAATAATGCCAAATGGATGCTGTGCTAAGAGAGTTACCCCCTCACCAAATGCTATGGAGGTATGCCAAGGTGTGCAAGTGACCTTTACCACACCATGAATGCAAGCACTGCTGTTAAAGGAGGACACAAGTAACCTTTTCTTGTTATCTAACAAGGAGCGGTTGATCTGAAGAGAGGAGGGGGCAAACAACGCGGAGAGAAGAATCCCGTATAACAAACAAACAAACAAACAAACAAACAAAACACACAGCGACAGGATGCCAAAGCGGTCTGAGGAGATGCTCATGGATCTGTGGCTGTCCTTGCTGCTGGTGTGGATTACTTGTGTTCTGTCCGTGTCTATGACTCCTATCATAGGCCAGTCCAAAAGTACACAAACTGGTGGGTCCGCAGTGGTGGCGAGCGGTGTTGGCGAAGGACAAAGATTACTAAGCCGCGCCAAGAGAGGATGGGTTTGGAATCAAATGTTTGTGCTGGAGGAATTTTCTGGACCAGATCCAATTCTAGTTGGCAGGGTGAGTGCTGTGATTGTCAGCATTATATTAAGCTCGCTTATCGTGTGGAAACATTAATTCGGCCATTTGAATGCTCCCTCCATTTTTTTGTTCTTCCCATGGGCAGTGGGAGGGTTGTGGTTGTCAAGGGGAAACAGAGATATGGGAACGAGAGCGGAAGGCAGCGAGAGAGGGTCAGAAAATGCTCATAGAAATAATTAAGCTCCCATCAAATAATGGTGGCACATTTCTTGCTGTTACATGTGGATGTTTTTGCAATCCAAGTTAGTCAGAAACAGAGAAACAAACACAACTGTTAGTTCTTAACTTTTACTTTTTTTGCAAAAAGTAAAGGTACACGATGAGACTGCAGTCCCTGATTTTTTTTTCTTTTCATTTTAAAATGTTAGTGTTGTATTTTGACATGTAAATGCATTCTTTAGACACAGTTTATAGCATCGATAAAATCCTTTGAAATAATAGGTCTATTTTAGCACTGGTTACATTTTCCATTGCGGCTGTGTGATGGACAGAATTGCAGGCTAATCCTGCAGCTAAAGGCCACCTGCTCCCTGGCCTGTGTGGAAGTGTCAGGCAGGTTTCAGGGGAGGGGAAGGCTGCTGGCCAGCCCAGCCAAAGCAGCTTGTTCACAGCTCATTGCTGGGATTCACCTGGGGAGAGTAAGGCTGGCAGCCACGCTCACATCCCTCCCTCAGAATATCACCCAGCCACTCTGGCATGGGCAGGGATTCAGGCCATCAAGCATAATATTTGATCTTGTTCAGTCGTAGTTTTTGCAAACAGTTTATCACAGCTAATATTTGATAATTGGTTAGTATGTCTTTTTTGTTTGACTTTTTGCCGTTGCAGTGAGTTTAATTCTTTATTTCACTCCCTCTGTTATAACTGATGGCTGGACTGATGCAAAAAAGTTGTTTCTATTTTTTTTGTTTAAAAAAACAAAACAAAACAAAAAAACAAGGCAAGTGCATCATTTTATTCTCACTTTCCGTCTTTTTTTGTTCTTCGTTTATGCTGAGCGTAGTCATATGGCTGCATCAATTAAACATTTACCACCATGTGGGATTTGCACCTGTGTTTTCTAAATACCATGCTAACACAAAAATGCTGTTAAGTGATGCATTAATCTTTCAACCGTATCAATTAGGCAGCCACTGCTGAATTTAATAATGGCTGCTCATCGGAATTCTGAAACAAACAAACAGTAACGGATCCACATTTTCCATTCTTGAGCCTGGATTTCACAGGCTAGATGTTCAGTAGCTCACAGCTGCAACTGAACATTTCACACATCATCACCCAGACAGTTATATATCCACAGATATTTAGCCACATAAAACAAGTTTCTAAAAACAGAATAAAGTCAGCACCCTTTAATAAAGATAAATATGTGGATAACACGGTTGTGATTTCAGTTCCAAGCTTACACACACTTTTGCTTTGAATACTGTGCTGTGTGCCCCTGGCCAGAGTGTCAAATGTTCTGCACATTGTCAGCAGAGAATTGGTGGCACAAAATCAAGTTATGTTCTCGGTCATGAAGGATGTGTTCTCTCAAGGCCTCAGTTAATGCTTTGCAAAGTTGACTGTAGGATAGGTTAGTCATAGATATAAGCATCTTCCTGTTGAAGGACAGTGCAAGGATTGGGGTAGGGTTGGGGGGCAGCTCTGGGCAGAGAAAAAGGCAGCTAGCCTTTTTTTTTTGTAAAGCGATGATGATGGGTAGCGTTCACTGCAAGGTTAAGTGCTCATGAGTATGCCTGGCAGAGCTAAGATAAGTCCTGTGTTAGACCAAGATGGCACTGCATCCCTTTAAGACTATAAATCTCTCTTCCTTTCTGTCTCCTTTTCTTCCCCTTTCCCAGTGTTTCTCGTGCTTAATTAAAAAATGAATCAAATAGGTGGGAGGTGTGATTCAAATGGGTCACAAAGCTCTCTGTGTATTTTGCACAATTTTCTCTGCTGTGTGAGGCCGCCTGTGTCTGCAGTTGCGGGATGGTTGTCAGCGAAGTCCAGGCCAAGACTGGACTCTTTCCATCCTATAGCTTTTTTTTTTTTTTTTGCTGGTGCACTCTGATGACTATACAAATACTGGTAACAAGAGTAAGAGATTGTATTTGAGAGAAATTGTGCCATTGATTTTTAACTGTGTGTCAGCCACGGTGCTCTCTCCCAGCAGAGACTATTAGCATAAATGCAGGAAAGGAGGGGGAGGACAGGGAGGTGTGGAAGAGTGAGAAGGACGGCCATAAGGCGTGACAGCCCCCTTCCCTTTTGGTGTTCTTCTTCAGCGCATCGTTTCTCGACATTGTGATTCACTGAGCGGCGTGCTCGTCAACCCCCGTCAGTCCTGCTTGTGTCGCGGAAGCAGACATGCAGTACCTGTTAAAGTGAAGTCAGGGAGACAGCTGTGAAATCTTGTTGCTGTAGCTTAAAACGAACAGCGTTGGAAGGGATTTTAGGATTACTCATCATCAGCTAGGATGGTTCAGAAATATCCCATCATTAAGAACAGAGAGCTAGTTCATATGGACACATGTTTGCTCATCGATGACAATGAGTGGGAGATACCAATACCACTTGAGCGCGTAAAGACTCTTATGGAGACCACTGGAAACCAGGCAGAGGGTAATTTTGGGCAAAGCAGCTCTCGATTTACCATTGCATTATCACAATGGTGAAAAATAGCTTTTATTTTAGTATAAAAAAGAGTATTGTAGTCGAATTTCGGACTTTTTTTTCTGCGTTTCTGTACAATGCCTGGCAAGGCATTAGCCATGTTTACCAACCATTTTGCATCTTTAATCAGAGCAATTTCAATTATTCAAACATACAACAAAGAAACTCAATTACACCAGGCCATTAAAGGCAAAACATTGCCTTAGAACAGAAGACAAACACTGAACAAATTGCTGTGTTTGCACCAAAGAGATATCAGAATGTGTTTTCTTTGTAGTGCAAGGCAGATTGATGGCAGTTTATGAAGGAACAATCTCACAGTCTCAGATTTAACTCTTAGCTTTACTTCCAGGCAATCATTTAGCATATGGTGTAGTATTGCTAATGATGGATTCCAGGGCTGAGTTGTACTCAAAATGTGTTAAACTGAGTGATCCCTCATCCTATTGTCTAGCACTTTTATTCACCACAGGACTGAATGCGTTTTGTGTTTTTTTCACAAAGAGAATAATGGACCATTAATATTCATCAATTCAGGTGAAACTATAAGATTGCCAAGAGTGACAGTGATGCAGAAAGAAAAATCTGGCTTTGATTACCGATTCAGCAAAGACAACAGATGAATCTCTACAAAAAAAAGAAGAAAAGAAAATGCTTTGTCTTTCTTCACATAGGTTCTTGGGGAAGAAAATGCAAGCTTTATTCTTCCAAACAAGCTGTTTGACAGAACTCCCAACGAGAAGAGCCAGAGCACTATCAGATTGGTGGTGTAATATAAGTCTGCTGGGTGTTTTGCTGGAAGCTAAGGTGATATTCTGTAGCTCTGTTCCCCCCTAAAATTGAAGACCTTTTTTCTTGTACTGACTTGTGTGAAATGGTTCAATCTTCCGTTCTTGTTTTCCCCTTCAGATGTACGTTCAGGTGAAACTGAAAGATCACAGCTTGAACCCATCCGCGTGTTCCTTGGAAAAAATGTGTCCCCAGTATGTGTTTATTTATTTATTGAATTTTGTATTTGAAAAGGTAAAATTCCCATCACTTCACATGATATCAGAAGAGAATGTTATTTTTTTCAGTCTGTTTATTGTCTCAGTCTGGACCTGAATAGATTACGATTAGCTAGCACAGTTTTTCGAATTCGGTTCAGATCTTTTTGTTACTTTCTCTGCTTTGGACTGCTATTACAAGATGTGGCATATCACTCTATAAATACTGATGCAAGCTACTTTTGCTCAGCTGGATTGCCTCTCTCAGTCTCTGTCCCCCACTTCTACCTCCACCTCTTTCTCCTTCTTTCTCTCTGTGAAGGGGTGATTATGGAGAGAGTGGCTCTTGAGCCCAAGTAAGCTTGCCTCTGGGGCTGATGGGGTGTGGTACAATGACATTGTTAAAATTTCTCAGAGTGTTTGGCTTTGGCGATGTGAAGCAGTGAGGCAAAGCTAAGGCGAGATTGAGTCCTGAATACAGCTGCCAGAGAAGCCTCAGACTCCCTGGTCCCGCTAAAGGCGCCACTGTTGCCGCTCGAGCAGATCAAAGGTTGAGCTTGCTCCTTGACTCAGTAGTGCCGATTTGGCCTGACGTTAATGAGGATCGCCCACCTTTATCTGAATTTACTCTGGCTCCAACTGTTGAACGGATATCTGGCTATGTCCTTGATTGATGGATGAGGAGTGGGAGTTAATGAGAATATTAGCCGATTTATTGCCAGTGATTGATAGCCATTATGACACATAAATTATAAGCATTGGCTCAGATATAATTAATTCTGAAATATAGCCCAAATTAGACACAGGTTCCAGTGCCATAGTGAGAGGGTTGAATAAAAAAAGCTGTCACCAAATCCAGAAAAGGAAAGCCCATCAATGTTTGTTGGACTTCTTTCCATTCCATTTGGTTTCTCACACCCACAACAGCTCCTGGAATACAGCTCTGTAATCTCTCTTCAGGCAGCACCACACAGATCCACATTGAGCTACAGCTCCTCTGTCTTCCAGCTCTTAGATCTCCATTCCCTCTTCATTTGCAGTTTAGAGAAAAAAGCAACCCCCCCCCCCCATTCCCTTAAAAAACAAACAAACAAACAAACAAACATTAAAAACACTCTAACATATCCCTGTCCACTACTTCCTGCACCTTCCCCTGCCCTGTTACCACACTCTCCTCTTTCCCTGTGTGCCTCACCTGTACAGTACATCACTAATGCCAGCAAGGCCATTATATCAATGGGCCATGGTCACCCCCCCCCCCCCCCCTTCCTTTTTTCCAATCTCTCTCTCTGTCTGTCCCTCCCAGTCTGTAATAAAATACTGGGCCCAGTGATGGCTCTGATAGAGCTGTGGGATCACATTAGTGTTGCCCTCGAAGAGCTTGACAGGTTGTCTATGGCTTTGTATTGTCATCCTGGTTCCCATTAACAAGCTGCATATGTGTATGTGCATGCGTGTGTTGTACTCCAGTCCATTCAGGAGTGTTGAGACAGACTAAAATGAGATGAGCAGACACCAGCTTGGATGGAGTATATTTAGACATTAGGGTTATGTGTGCAAGAGTAAATACAGTGTGTCCACGAAGCTTTATAGCTGGTCTATCTTAGCAAACATTTGCTGGGTTTTCACTGTGGTCATATTTCTGAAAGATTTCTCTCTAAACTGCACGATATGTGCTTTGAGCAGAAATTGCAGGTTGAAATCTACAGTGTTTCAAATTTCCAGGTGATCTCATCCTCACTGGCCTGATTACCTTTCCAGTGTACTGAAAGTGCTTGTAGCTTAAATGTTATTGCCAAGAATTTTATTTTTACCAGCATGTCATTTAGTATAAGTATGATATGCCATATTTAAAAATATCACTGATTTCATTTCCCCCTTTATGTGTTTTTAAACACGCACACACTCACACACACCTCACAAGCAGACTTCCACAGATCACAATTTCCTGCTTCTCCTCTCACATACAGCCACTGCTTACATACAATTACACACTATATTTCCTCCTTGTGTATTTTCTTATGGGAGCTGAAATAATGTTTCAGTTCAGTGTATCATAGGGGATGCACCTCGTCCGTCATCCCTGGAAGCTCTCTTGTGTACATGCATCAGCTGCAATAATAATTTAACAGGAAAGCACATCCATTCACATGGCTTCAGAGTCCCTGAGCAAAGTAACAAGCTTGCTGCTATCACTCACATCTGTGGCTCAGCATGATTAAATCCATGTTGTACAGTGAGTAGCTCATGTGGGGGCCACTTTTCCGAGTTTCTGCATCAGTACTAATTCATAACAAATGGTCCCTTTATGGTTTCACCTTGGACTGCATTGCTGCGATTAGCTTGCTCCCATGTCACTGTTTGTCAGTCAACAGTGTCGAACTCTTCCAGCTATAATCCAGAGAAACACTATCCTCTCATTAAGTCCGAATCTTAACTACCCCAGCCCTCTCTTAACTGCCTTCCCTCCCCTCAACTCTCATCTCCTCCTGCTTCCCTCACTCTCCCTGGCTCACCGGGCTTGGCCTGTGCTGGCTGTGCGGAGGTGGAGCGCTTAGTGGGCTAAATCATCTGGCACTCTGCCTTGAACTTTGCTCTAACTAATTTATAGGAATTAAAGCGGTTCACCTCACAGGCTTGGCTGATGCATTGGTTTGTCTAAATTAGCCATGTTTCTTTTAAAAATGGGCTCAATTTTGCTTTGTTTGATTACATCTTTTTTTTCATCAAGAGTTAAATTTAACAGACTCGAGTTTTGTCTTTGCTGAAAAGTTTGTTGATTTCTTAGGCAAAATATTATGCGCAGCTAAATTAGGCAACAAGTTATCTGAATGACGTTGGACATTCTGCATACTTATAAATATGGATTGTGTTTTCAAGTCAAATCGCTGGCCAAGCATTAGTACCAGTAAATGAGGTTACAATTATTCAAATCTGATTTTTCAGATGAACAGATTATGAATATCTGAAACCTGCTAATTGGCCCTTGCCTCTGCCATAGTCTTTTGTGGGCATAAGGCACAGAACCAGCAGTAGTAGCTAAAGATGCTTGCTTCCATGCCAGTGTGCTCATGTGGGCTGGATGTTTGGCTCAACTCCCCAGGAAGCTCCTCTCCTATGGACAGATCCCAGCGTATGTGAAACGCTGCAGGCAGCTGCAGGCGGCTTATCCCTGCGCCTCTGCTCCCATGCACGTCCCATCAGCCAAACTGGGACTGCCGGAGTAATCTTGTTAAGAATGGATGTTGTTATTGTGTGACTGGCTGTGCATTTGGCTTCACGGTTAGCTGGGAGCACACGTGGGCTGGAGCAGGAGAGACAATGGGGAAGGAGTTCTGGATCAGTTGGAGGGTGAGTGCCTATTTCTGGCACTTAAAAGATGACAGTCCTCAACATTTTTCCTCTGCTTCCTTACTGGCACACCTTGGCTTCCCTCCTATTTCTTCCCTAGCTAGTCCTTGGCCCCCTCCTCACCTGCCTCATGCAATATAAAAACAAAGTGGCCTTAGTAAACAGTGGGTGTGACATTTACTTGAAGATTGGTGTCTTCACCTATAACGGGTGTTAAAGATGATGATTATCATTACTGTTGAGTTGAAGGCTCGGGGTTGCTCACCTCAATCACGAATGTGACAATAAAAGAAAACACACACACATACATAAGGAGAATTGGCGGCGCCATCCTTTGTGCTTGCTTCTGCCTTAATGCAACCACTCCTGACTCGGGTATCTGGGTGCCAACAGACTGTGGCTTTGACCTTTCTCACAAATGAATTATTTTGGTTTAATGATCCTTTCTGCAGAAAGAACAAAAAGATAGCTGAAATAATAGCCAAGGGAGGCGACAGAGAACGTAAAAGGGCAGCACCCACACACCCGCCATACTTTACTACCCAACCTTACTTGCATTCTACCTGTGAATACACCTGTATCCCTTCAATAATCCTTCTTCCTAGTGTTTGTGTCTCCAAGGTGCATGCGATACAGCTAGCCTGTGTCTTATAAATCAACTAACTTCAAGAAAAAAAATATATGTATATGTAAGAAGCAGGTGGCGATGATGGAAACACATGCGTCTTTGTGTGTGTGAAAGTGACACTTTGGATAGTTCCCCCTCCTCCGATGTTTGATTAAGTCTTCTTTTTTCTGTCAGATCAGAAAAGGGGGTGGGATGTGAAGAGGAAGGGGGGATGGAGTGTGTGTGTGTGGGGGGGGGGGGCTGCATGAAAAATTCAAAACGTTATAATATAAAATCCAGATGAATCATGAATGCTTAATGGGAATCAGGGCCGAGCATGCAGGATGTTGAAAGTGTTCTCAAAGATTCCTGGTGTATGTGTGTCTACTATTGGAGCATGCACAACGAGGGACACGGCATGTTACGTTGCCTCTCTCAGCTGCTCTCTGCTCTCGATGGCAACAAAATGATGTGCTGAGGGACACCGAATAGAGGATGCCAGAAACATGTGAAAAGCTTTTAGGGGCTATAGGCCGTCTGTTACTGAAGTCTGGCTAATTGCCTTTATCCTAGCGGTAAATGCTTGTTGTTCTGCTTGTGGAGCGGACATGCACCAATGGTCTATCTGATGAAATATTAAAAAATCTTCACCAATGCGTGGTCTTCTCTATTGTGGTTTAATGAAATGCAAAGTTCCAAGAAAAACTGCTGCTATTATGAATAATAGAACATCCAATTAGTGTAACATCATCGTAAATGAGTTTGATGAAAGACTGGACTTATGTAATGTTGGAGGAGGGTGAACATTTAGTTAAGTTATCAAAGCGTTTAAATGTAGTATCATTGCAGAGGTTGATTACTTATGGCTTAATGGTGATGTCATACATGAATAAACACGAGTATTTCTTTTGGTTAAAGCTAATAAGGATGATTTCACAGACAAACTGATGTTTGAATTCTTTACTTTTATTTTGTTGTTTGTTTTTTGGTTTTACACAAAAAGGTTGGAACCATTTTTGTACATAAATGTAGAAACAGCACTGAGAGCCCAAGCACTCAAGTGATATCTGAAAGCCAGAGTTATTTTCTATGGTAAGCTAGTGATTGAAAAATGTTGTGTTACATGAATGTTGACACAAGACTCTCAAGAAGCTCTCAAAAGCCGGTTATCTAATATTGCCCCGAAGGCTGGACTACCAACTGGGTTATTGCCCTCAGCCTCCAGACCCAGAGCCCTGGGTTTAGTCTACTTCATTTATGTTCGTGTAATTTCTTTAACTGCAAATTTGTTACAAATTTGTAACTTTGATGAAGAGTATGAACTATTACATCATCACAGACCTCACGGCACCACTTGTGCAATCTTGTTCAGAGACCTTATTTACTTTATTTAGTAATGAACTCATTTGTCCTAATGATGTTTCAAATCAAATTGCTTTATTTTTTTTCCTGTTTCTGCAATTAACACACAGAAAACATCTCACAAGGTTACATTATTTCTTTAGTGATGCATTGTATGTGTCTTGTACTTCTATGATGACATTAATCATTTTTAAAAATGCATTGTTCACTGTGTAAAATTAGTAATAAATGGCCTAATTTACATATTCAAGAAATCTGGCAAATGTTCACAATTAGTGGCATTTTTAATTACTTGAAGTGGATGGATTACTTACCAAGTTGTTTCTTTGTCAGATCAAGAGTGCCGGTTGGTTTCTGGGTAACAAAGAAAAAAGATAAAGTGAAATAATTAGTAGTTTCAGCACAAGCCAACAAGAATCTTTATGCCCTTGGGCACCTTAAGAGGTTAATTCAGCCATAGTTCCTTCTCATTCAGCATTACAGTAATATCATAAAGAAGATTGATTGTTTCACTCACTTCTTGATTAGATTTAGGCATCATGAGATACTTGAGAACAAAAATCATGGTTTTGGTAAATATTCACAATGTCAGTTGTCATGTTAAAAGGGAACTTCTGATTTAATGCCCAAGTGTGAGCATGTGATGAGCTCAAAGTAAGAGCAGCATTGTCTATCCCACATTATGCAAAGGGGGTGTCTTTAATTTTTTGTCCTGTTACCTCAGTCGTACTGGCTGCATCAAAGGAGTTGGTGCTTTGATTTCTGCTTCCTGTGGCCTGCATGTCAGAGTCCTCGGATAAGATACATGATAAGGAAAGTGCTGCATGTATACAGTAAAATTATTGTGTGTGTGTGTGTGTGTGTGTGTCCGTGTGTGTGTGAACAGATGAATGGAGCTTGTAGTGTAAAGCAATTTGAGTAATCAATAAAGCCCTATATAGATGCAGTTATTTTTATTTGTACGTTACCCTGTAATTGAATCCTTACACAGAGGAACAAATGAAGTGTTCAAATGTCAAATAGCAGATGGGACTGAGAACTGGTAACAATTTCAGCCCACTAGCAGGGTTAGCAGACTGTGTGGTCAGTGAAACTGAAGCAAAATTAGCTTTACTGGTCACCCACACAGAATTTGTACATATCAAATGACTGAATATTACAAAGCACAACCAACAGTGTATGCACTCTGGAGACTTTGTTTGTCTGTAGGCAACAAAAGCATGCTATATTATCTAAATATAGCATGCTATATCTAAAATATCTAAAAGTAAAATTAAGGAATTTAATATTTTATACTGAGTTCTTATTTACATATGCCACTTTAAATGTTGGTAATTGTATACCAATGCAGAACCAATATGTCTTACAAACAGCTTGGAGCCATATGGGGCTTGGAGCCTGCCCCAGTACGCACTGGGCAAGAGGTGATAGTTTGGCACTATTACAGGTTGCCAATCCATCACAGTCGAACACACAAACTCTCTCACACACATAACACATTCACACCTACAGGCAATTTAGAATTTCCAGTTCACCCAACATACATCTGTGAGTGGAGCAAAGTCAAAGATGCATAGCAATTCAACTTCTGATGCTATCTTTTAGAATTACATTTTGGAAATTATAATTTACAACAAAAGAAAACAAAGAAGAAAAGAAAAGTAGAGAAGCTTTTTTCACATTTGTCATTAATAATTGTATTTGAGTAATACATTGAACCAAATGCATCCAAAAAATGTAGCAGCGTCAATAACATAGTATGCTTTGTGGAAATTCTTTGCAAGCATTGAAGAGTGAGACTAGAAAGTGCAAAGATGCTTTAAAGGTAACAAAAACAAAGAGCTGTGTCTTAGAGGGAACCCCCCCCCTCCTCCTGAGATGTCTCTCCTCGACACCAAGAAAAAGAACCCTTTGCCAAATGGCACAGTGCCCTTTTTATGTTACTTTCTCTGCTTTATTCACGTCACGAAACCGCATTTCTGCTGTTAGCTGATGAAGACAATGAACAGCTGTGGTGAAGCAGCAATATTTTAATGCCTCCACAGATCTTTGAATGGTTTGTCATTGGGGGAAACGACCTGGGCCAACCCCAAAATCATTGTAGCCTCCATCTGGATGGAAGCAGTCACACAGGTCCTCGTTTCTCTCCATCTCAATCTGTGCAGCCCTCTCAATGTTTACAGAAGCTGGGCCTGCTTGAACCACCACTTGCCAAGATGTGGCATGTTTATCAGCGTCACTCTCTGCACACAGTTACACGCAGACACATAAACACAGATGCACATGCAAACACAAACACAAACACACATTGTCTATGTGTCTCGTTGAGTGGCCAGATAAGAAAAACATGACATTATCTTTTTGGTGTGCCCGTGTACCAATGCATGCCCACTCACACAAGCACGTTTCTGTCCATGTGTGAACACACTTAATGTGTATACTGTCAAAATGCTAATGCCATATCTGCCTTGATGACCTTCTCTTCTTTGTTGATGCCCAGTGTTTTTATAAATACTGTGCTGATATCCTGGGATGTGTAATTACCGCACTGCAGCAACACACTGCCTCTTTATTAGTTTTCTGACAATGGCCTTCCTCATCACTGCTGAGCACTCTGTGTATGTGTGTGTTTTAGTGTGTGACAGGGTATTCTGTTGTCCTGTTTGCACAGCTGAATCCTATAGTACACTAGCAGTTCTCATGCTGCTGCTCTGTGGTTTAAGTGTGTGATGTTGCTTCTATTTATATGTCAGTGTAGCTCAACAATAGTCATAATATCCATAATATCCCATTTCTTATCCAGTTATTCATCTACAGGAGCTTCTTAGAAATTATCTCTGGGGATTCATAAATGGATCATATCCAGTCCAACACACAGATGAAAATAGGATGGAGGGATTTAACTGAGCAGATGTGTGAGTGTGCGGCATTGCTTCAACAAATACCACATCGGATCAAGATAGGATTCGGATCAGGTTTTATCAACACAAAATGTGTGCTAACATTTACAATGCAAAAATAGAAGTGGGTTTCCTGTCTTTGTTGCATCACTGGTGCGTAGGGAAAATGCATGTCAAAAAGGTCTATGTGAATACGTAATGGGATCTTGGTCTGCACTGGCTCGGCATTTGTCGATAAGGATCACACTCCCCAGGTTCGACCCAGGGGATTAGGGCAGAGGCCGTTTGATCTTAGCGGTTTTGCATAAAAATCACAAGTCTCCAGAATCCTGTAGCAAAGGAGCTGAGTTAGCTAATTGGGGGGGAGTGGGGTGCTGCTACATGCCGGGTTGGACTTCATGTGGTGTCCTCAAGATGCCTTTGACAATGCTGCAATTACTGTAAACTCAGAGTGCTGTGTTAATGACGATTTCAAAGTAGAGGAGACTAGGGGGTATTTTGGGTCATGAGGCAATTTACACATTGTAACAATGCTTTTAAATATAGCTAACAAACTATCTCAATACTGCAGATGTGTAAGCACAGATAACAACTTGTCCCAATCAGACAGGAAACTAAACATATCCATCATCAAATAAAAGCTGTGGTCAGCCGCAGCGTATCAGAGCGTATCCTGCTCTAAAACTGCATTCAGGGTCCCCTGCGTCCACATCGGATCCACATGTGCCTAAGCAGCCAACACAGCAAAAGCAGAGGGGGTGTGCCAGTTACGGAACATAATTGCTACTAATGACCATTAAGAGTTTGGTTTTCATCCTCCGGGGACTGCAGAAAAGGCCTTCTGTCTTATCAGTTGATTAGAAACAAATAGAGGGGGCCGGATCCTGCATATTAAGTAAACAGGGGGCTAAAATGGTGTTACTCTATCAGGAGAAAGCCTAATGGAGTTGCTGGTAGCTCATCCTCTGCTAATGTGTCAGCAAATGGACAGCTACTCAGAAACCCCCGATCCACTTGTCAAATATTGGTAGCAGTTTGGAGTTTTTTTTCTCCTGCCAGTTGAAACTGTATCTGAAAATAACTAAACAGCAACAAAAAAATAATTCCATCAGCTGCGTCTTAGAGTTTAGTTTCCTGCTTCTAACAGTGAAATGCTGTAGACCTTTGCGCTGCTCTGTAGTAAAGACACTTATGTTTTTCCAGCAGCAGTGCTGGTATCCAACTGTCAGCGATGGCAGCAAAGTTGTTTTTTCCTCTCAGAGGATTCATTTGCATTATGCAAATGAACAATTGATATGGATCTTCTCCCCTCCGATGAACATTTTGCACAGCAATTTGCCAAGCAAGTAATTACTTATTGACAGAATGATATTACACAGGAAATTGTTGTATAAAATGGCAAACTCATCTCATTGAAATGGTGGCAAAAATAATAAGAATAAGAATAATAAAATTAGAAGTCATCAGTTAAATGGACATGAGTTATGGGGGCTTGCACTCATCACAGCTCTTAGTGCGCTCACTTCACTGCCACCTGTGGTTGCACTCTGGGCTCGTGGCTTTGCATTTTAATTAATTCCAAACATTATTAAGGATACAAATTCACTGTCTCACTCGACTGCACTACGCAATGTAGTTGAGCTGCAGGAATATCAGCAATTATCCATATAGTGATGGAATATTTATGCTGTGTTTGTGTACCCTGCATGTCATATTGTGTTCTACCTGCTGATAACACTTTCTTTTTTACTTGTTGTAACATGCTAAAACTGGAGAAATGCAAAATATTTGAAAGTGAATAACAACTCTCAGAATGTGCATATGAAAAAGTTAAAATGAGACTTTTCAACTCTTAGTCACACCTACCTCTTTTTTTGGCAGGGGGCATTTTCTCCTGTTAAAATATAAATCAAAGACTGGCTTCAAAAACTATGAATATGTCCATATATCTGATATTGTTTTTTAAGGTTAGTGTAATATCAGCTCTGAGGGAACGTCGAAGCATTCATCAACAGAGAGCATTTGAACACTGTGACCTTTGATAACCTTGGTTGGAAAAAAAACGCTTCACAAAGCGAGTAAGGAGGGCTCTCTGGTCAGCAGGACAAACTCAGACTTCTTTTTAATCACCTAATTCATAAGGACCATTTATATTTCCTTTTTTCTGTTTCCACCTTTGCCGCAGAAAGAAATTATTTTTTCAATGCGCTTGTGTCAGCGCCATTCCAGCTCTAATATCGAGCATCCCGAGAGATTGGCACCTGGAGGAAAACAGAGAGGGAAAAAGAAAAAAAGAGGGCCAGTGTGCAGCTGCATTTTCTTCCTCAGTAATCAAATCCCTCAAAAGGGGTCCATTTTTCTTCATCTCCCCAGGTCCATAGGACCTTTAAACAGAGCAAGACACCAAAAGAAGGCGCCATAGAACACAATTATAATTCCAATATAGTCTTGTAAAGAAAATGTAAACAGATAGCCAGGCTGCAAAGCTGCCCCCATTTTCCCAGAAGACTGGTAATAAAGTAGAAAAGATGTAATACTGGAAGAGGCTTTTTACCCCCTGTCCTTTTCTCACTCCAGAAATTGAAAAGTGTGGCTCTCTGCAGTGGTGCTAGTAGAAGAAGGGATGCTCCGAGATTTATGAGAGATTTAAAGGGGAGACAGAACCGGGGTAGATTTTACCAGAGGCGTTAATGTGGTTTTGCAAATGAACTTTAATGCATGAGTATTGATAAGAATAAATGCTGCTATGCAGCACTAGCAGAATGGTTTTTTCTAGTACAGTAACTGCATGTTTTGTCACAAGCTTAATTTCAGAACCCTCCAGACTCTGACAGGGGACACAAACAAGCCAACATCCCCTCCAGAAGTCTGAACAAGAGCAAATTGGTGGCAAATTTTGATTTGTAAGAGTGTGCAGCTTTCCTATTGGCAAATCTTGAATTCTCAGAGCGAGACATTTTTATCCCTTCCTATACAGTAGTTTCCCCCACTCGTGAATATTCTGTTTGTTGTGTGATGTCTTGGGGGTAGTGTTTGTTTTATGCCTGGTTTTGTTTTTTCTCCAGTTTATTCTCCAATCATTGGAATGCAGAGAAAAACAGCAATAGGCTACTTATGATAATTTCCTGGCAGCGGTTGCAACTGTTCTAATAATTATTACTGGTACTGGAAGCTGCTGGGGCACACAGCTCAGGGGTTTGTACATGTGTGTGCACGTACCAGGGACCAGTGTCTTTGTGTTGGACTCGTTCAGAGCAGTCCTCAAACTTGAAATCATCCATCATTTATACTTCAGTAACAGTCATGTAAGGTCAGGAATGTTCAGTCAGTAAAACAAGCTGGATGCTTAGACAGTGTTGCTGGATTTTCAGCTGTTTTAGGAAAAGTCTATTCTTATTATGCAAAAGAGGTGATGGCCGACATCTGCTGCCGCTCTTTGCCATATGGGCTGTTTGGTAAGATCCAGTGACGTGACCTTTAGCATTTCAGTGTGAATCCAGTCTTGTAGAGTTACTCACTTTGCCTGAGAGAAAATAGGCTCCAAGAGTTGTTTAGTGGGATGAATGTGTGGCTATGCAGTTTCCCACCAAGTGTAAATCACAGAGAGAAAGAGAAAGGCATGGATGCTTGTTCTTGTGAGAGTGTGTATGTATGAATATCCATGTACTTTCCTGTGTGTGTGTGTGTGTGTGTGTGTGTGTGTGTGTGTCTGTGCCGATCTCAGTCCGGGCCAAGAAACAGTAAGGCCCGGCAGGCTGGGAATGAGTGGAGAAGGGGGGTGTGACAGTTTTGTGTGAGAAGGGGAAATGGCATGGTGCTAGTGAAGCTAGTCATCCGTCTGCTGTGACACCCAGCATGCATGGGAGATGTCCCCAGGACTCGGCAAAGGCAGAGGAAGTGTGGTCTTACAGAAGAGTAGGAAGTGTCATTCTCTCTGTAAGTGTCAATGTCTCTGGTTCGTTGTCTTTCTGTTACACATGGCCACCATATTCCTGATTAAGATTTTCTGTCACATTCTAAATGTCCAGCCACTTTATTGTAAAAGCATTTATAACCTGCTGCACCCTGGACTACTCCCCAGGCCTATGAAATACATATCCATGAAATATATCGTCAGCCGTGACACTAAGTCTTATGAATGAAAGGACTGAAGGGTCCAGTTTGCTGCTTATTCTTAGATGTTAGGAACTTTTGCCACACCAGTTTTTCTTGCTGTGGGGAAATATACATATTTTTGCTTATAATATGTCCAAAATTCTGATTCCTGTCTCCCGAGGACCCAACCAATTCTTTTAAGTGTTCTATTTCATTGGATTAAGGAAAATATATTCCACAACAAATTAGCTCTTCATGACATACAAAGTTTAATATATCTCAATTCACATTTTCAGTAAATAGAACTTTTAATGGACTTTTATTTTTAATGATGGCAGCATTTTGAAGGGAGTATTCAATTGCTTGTGAATCCTTGTGAGGCAGTAAACACTACACAAACATGATCATTCTAACTATTGAAGAGTGAAGGATAGCTCACATTGAGAACACTTGTATAGATTAGTTTTTCAGATGAGAAACATAGGAAAGGAACAGAAGGATGAAGGTCCATGCTGGAAAAGCGTTGAGGATGTTGCCCTGTGTATCTGAGGACACTGCTCATAGAAATAAAGGTTTTACACTAATTGAATGTGCTTTTTATAAAGGGGGGTATTTGTATTTGGTTTTTGTTCACTCATACGTCCGTGGGCTTCCAAAACACACTATATATGTATCACTAACAGAACAAATAAGACAACAAAAGATTAGAAGAAAATAGTCTTGGGCCTTAGTACAAAGAATAACTCACATGGTCCGTAATAGGTCTTAAAATTAAGTACAACCTAATTTTTACCTTATAAGCACAACCTCGGATGACCAACACCATATGACATGTTACACTGTGCCATTATTTACTTAACAAAAATGACTTTCACTTCCATAGAAGGGAAGTGGCAGGCAGGTGCTGATAATCACATGCACTTCATTAACGAATTATCAGAGTGACCGCCTCTAGAAAAGCAGTAGTAGTTTGGAAAGATGGGAAATGATGTCAGCAATGATCTCAAAAAAGCAACTGTTGCTTCTCATCAATCTGGGAAGGGTTATAACACCATTTCCAAGTCCTTCATTCTACAGAGAGATTATTCACAAGTAGAAAATGTTTAGGACAGCTATCAATCTTCCCAGGAGTGGATAACGCAGCAAATTGACCCCATGGTCTGAGCATGCAACCTCCAAAAAACCACAAGAGCTAAATCTCAGGGTCTACAGGCCTCAATTAGCATGTTAAATATTAATGTCCATGATAGTAAAAATCGAAATTAAATGAAGAATAATAGCTTATTTGGAAAAGTTGCCAGGATAAATTCTCTTTTCTCTGAAAAGAACATGGCAGCACAGGTTAGCTTTGCAAAATTTCATCTAAACAAACAAAGACTTGTGATGTTCTTTGGACAGATCAGAGCAGAGTGGTGATGTTTGGCTGTAATGCACAGTGTCATGACATATCAGCACAAACACAAACACCTCATTGCAGCTGTAAGCACAGTGGTGGGGGATGATGATTTGGGCTTGTTTTGTAGCCACGGGACCTTTGCACCTTGCAGTCATTGAGTTGACCATGAACTGCTCTGTGTATCAAAGTATTCTAGAGTCAGATGTGAAACCAAATCAACAACAGAATGACTGGATGAAAAAAAGAAAAGAATCGTGGTTTTGGAATGACCCCTTCAAAGTCCAGACCTCGAACTGATTGAAATGCTGTGCCAGGAGAGAGAGCCGTGCATAGATTAATACACATAAACTCCAATGAACTGAAGTAATGTAAAGAAGAGTGGGTCAAAGTTCTTTAAAATGTGAGAGGCCGATAAAGTCATACAGAAAATCATTACTTGACCTTACTACTTTTAAAGGTGTTTCTACAGGCTACTAAATCACGAGGTGTACTTTTAACACCACTAACTGCTAACGACAAGATTATTTGCATTTACTTTATTTATTTACTTTTAGTTTCTCTTTTTAGACTTTATGTGTGCTTTCTTCTTACCTTCATTGCATATATTTGGAAATCAATACTTGTTTATTTATGCACTTTACCATTGAAGTCATGGATATATCTTTTTTTGCTGAGACAAAAGTCTTTAAAAATCATGAGAGACCAGTGTCAGGTACAAAACAAAATCTTAAAAATAGAAGTCCTGCCTTTAAAAAATACACCAGTAATGGTGGAAAAATGCAGTTGAGGAATTAAAATATTTAAATTTAAATATATCTGGTATATACATATACACACACATATTATATATACACAAATATTTAAATAGTAATACTGAATACACTAGAATCTATCAGAAGAGATACAAGTTGCACTTGTTCTTTCAGTAATGATCTGCTTGGTTCAAGATAAATAATTCTTCTTCTATGAATAATTTTAACTCATTTAATGTTTTTAGAAGAACAACCTATTACCTTCAGTATCACGTTTCTCGCAGGGCTGACCCAGTTGGGAGAGCGAGGGAGACAAAGAGAGACGGTGGGATTGAGAGGGGGGCCAAGGTTGCTGGGATTTTAATGGCTCCTGTCTGCCAAGTGTGGTCATGAGCCTCCAGTGTACAGACAAGTCCTAATCAAAAGTCTCATACCGTGTGAGTGACAGCATCAAAGTGCATCTGCACACTGAAGTGAATTCTCCCAACTTTCTGATTTCTTCACAATTAAAGTGTATACACGAATGGAAATGCACGCTGTGATGATTTCCTCCGCCTTATTTTTTTCAACCCTCTCTTTCTATTTCCTCTATCGCATCGTAAACAACTCAAGCGCTTCTCCCGTTTGCCTGCTATGTTTGTGTACATTATTTCCCAACCCTCAGGAGGCCCAGGGGAGGAGATGGAGAATTAAAAAGGGAGAGGAAGAGCTGAGGGGTGAAAATGCAGAAAAGACACACAGAGAAACTGAGAGGAAGACGAAGAGAGGCAGTCAAAGCTAAGAGAATGTGAGAGGGCTGTATTTTCACACTATTACTGTTTGAAGAACATTTTAGCACCCTGAGAAACTACGCTACCTCCCAAAAAAAGATGTGCTACTGCATAAAAACATCTTTCTGGAAGACAACAGTGTGACCACAGCAACAACAGTTGACCAACAAACTATAAACAGAACTTGAATAATTTCCCATCTCAAAGACACGACACAGTAGCTTGTCTTTGTTCAGTCATGTTCAAATTTTCCTCTGCTATTGCACAGTTTTCCATAAATATTTCAGGCAATACAAGTTCATCTAAAACATTTCTTTGAGTGGTAGGAAGCAAAAACTTCAACAGGATAAAATTTAGTTGCCAGGTTTATAGTTTCTATCTCTATTTCCCAACCTCCCATTAGTGGATTGGCTACTTAAGTGCTGCTTCCTATCAAGGGAACAACAAAACCGCACAAACTAGAATGATGAAAATGACTTTCCTGGCTTCTATTTTTCTCTATGGCAACCGTAACATGCCTGGAGTGTATTTCAAATGTAATTGAGTTTGGTTCGTTCACAAAGGCGTAATAGTGTGCTAGTGAAAATCTGCACATTATTTCACTTTTGGATATGCTGCCAAACTTTTTACCCAAGTATATTTGCCTCCTTCCAAAATCCACCTGGGACTCGACACTGTCATGTGGCTGGTTTTGTTTCATACCTGTGTCCTTTAGACCTTTCAGTCCACCGTAATCTCTTCTTCCAAAGTGACTCTAAAGCTCTTCCGGTTGGCTTTGATGTCATTACATGAAAAGACCTCAGGTAGCAGTGGTTATGCTGGCTCTTGCTCACAGCATCACACTTGACAGCAGCCTTTGGGAACACACCAAATTCAATTTCTTTTACTGCCAGCCTAATGACAATGACGACCTCACAGAGTAAATGCAAAGTTAAACTTTTATTTATTACAGACTCTTAGAGATTATCCCTGATGCTGTGACATCCTTTGTTTTTTCATCCACCCGTACTGAGAGTGCAGGTCAATAGGTTTGGCCACCCGGTTTCTGTGTGTGTAAGCATTTTTGCCAGCATCTGGAGCGACTAAATGGATATTGGAAGCTGTTGCCGGAGCCGAAAGAATGTTGGACAATGGTTGAGATTGATGAGTGTTTGGGCGCTTTCCCTGTGACCCCACCGCATCTGGCAGGAACAAAGTCAGGCAGGTGTGACAGCCAGCATCCATCTACTAGTCAGCTGTAATAGGGAGGGGGCATTTGTACAGGGACACACACATACAAATACACACAAACTAATATGCACACTACAGGCTGTGTTTTCCACACAGTTTAGCAAGCAAGGATGCACACACTTATGTCTCTGTCTCTCTCACTCACGCACGCACACACGCATAAAAAAACAGAAAACAAACAAAAAGAAAGAACGGTAAATTGTACACACATTTATTTAAGCACACATGCACACTCACTGTGACTCACTGAGGAAAAAAAAGCCTTCCTGGCAAGCTTCACTGTGTGTCTTTCCAGGAAGGAGTCGTTTTGCAGTGCTGAGTTTCTTCAAATGTCTGCGAGCTCTCATGTCTTATTACGGGAGACAAATGGCATGTCGTACCAACGGCGCATCCCAACTGGTTAGCTCCGGACATGACAACCATCGCAACACATTTCACTTCACTGTGTGCGCTCTTCTGTTGGTTAAACATCTGAAGCAGTCAGACAGAACACATGTTGGGATTCGACATGTAATCACTGAAATATATGCAGCTTATTTGGAGTTTCAGTTAATTAATAGACAATAGCATGTAGGATAGTATTGCAGAGGTCTTGAACCCAAGTTGCATTACATAAAATGTGACTGAAATGTACACCATTCAGTTATATATTTTTTTTTCCTGGAAATAAGGAGGAATAGATCATATTTATTCTGAAGTTCACATAACAGTCATCAATTCTGATATTTTTTAGTACAATGTACACATTCTTTTAATATATACATTTTTGTAGTTATTAGAATGATAGGTTCAAAAGGTTATCCTAGTGATAGCAACTGAAATATAAGTCCCTTACAGCTTAAATGGCACTATTATTTAGCTGTATTAAAATTAGGAAATGTGGCTCCACACTGCTGTATTCTACACATTTTCCTAATAAGGAAAAGAGCCCCAGTTTGATCCTGGGAGGAGACACAAATCCCGTGAGTGTTGTGTCAGGAAGGGCATCTAGCGTAAAAATCTGCCAAATCACATATGTGGCGCTACCTGCTGTGACAACCCCTCGTGAACAAGGGAGCAGCTGAAAGTAGCTCATTAAGAGTAGGAAAACATTTTGAAAGAGATAGCATTCTCTAATCCTTTGCCTAAAGTCATATTATGCCACTGCAAGAGTTTGGGGTAGCACTCACTTATGGATCCTAGTCTATTATACATGTCATGATTTCCCTCAAAAAATGCTAGAAAAAAAAAAGAATATAGCGGTATAGCAAAATTAAAATTCCTGCCAGTGGTTCTGGTGGGCCAACAGAAATAAATTCAGAAATGACTTACAGATGCAGTCCACAGATAAGGTCCATTATGATTTTCTTTTTACAGAGCTTACTCCATGTAATAGAATGTAACATTCAGTTTCAGGCTAGCTGTCTTAGCACACAAAAGCAGAATCAACTCCCCACCAGCACTAGCAGTAAAACTAGGCATCTGTGTAAAGAGGTTACTTTTTGCTCATAAAACACAACATTATGTAAGCCTTTCTTAATATTGGAATCAAAGTAATATGACTTTCCAATTTTGTTATATTTTCATGATTCAATTAAGACCTGGAAAAAATTGACATAAACAATTTTGTAAAGCCTTATGGCAAAAGCAAGAAAGTGTAAATAGAATACAATGAGAAAATAGGCAGAACTATGTGAGACAGTGCTACACTTAGTTAGTGAAACCCCTAACAACCACCTTGGATGCATCGGTTTGCACATGATGCAGTTACTCTTACAGGCATGACAGTGGGTGCAGTAAATGGAGTATCGAGACTCGTCTAGCATGGGGCCCAGATTTAGTGCGGCGCCACTTCGTTGATAGATATGATTACAGGTGTTCTACAAAATGTTTTTTCCATCTTTTTATTGAAGTTCTGAGACGTAACAATCAAACTATAATCCAGTTCCTCATCTTACCCAATTTAACAGACACAAAAACGCAGCAGGCATGAAACCACAACACACAGTTAATTTCATCCCAGAGGATCCACAGTGTCTGTGACTGGCTGGTGTGAGTTAGTATTCTGCTCACCTTATACCAAGTCTTTCACTGAAGGGGCATGTTTGGAAATCCAAAACTGTGCTCAGTATATAATCACTACTGTCTACCTCAGTTTTTAATTTACATATTAATTGCTAAATAATCGCAGTATTATTGGTTTGGTGGAGTGTTTACCATGCCACCATATGGCTAAAACCATTAAAAAAATTGCTGTGCAGATTTTTTTGTTTTGTCTTTTGAATATATCTAAAAAAATGGTCTACATATGAGGTAAAAACATAAATTTAAGCCATCGGAAACACAGTATATACTGATTATATGCTGGAAATAACTCAGTCAGCCCTGTGTGCTGTATAGGGAGAATGGTGACATTTAAGGAGGAAGGCCTGAATGCAGTCATGCTGGTTCCCTTTGCAGTAAAAGCATCTCTCAGCCGGGTGGTCGACGCCACTATTGTTAGAGTGCCTTACTGCGTCAAGCCCCAGGGTACTGGCTCCATTCACCCCCACCTCCTACTTACCCTCCACCACCATCACCGTCACAACTCCCATCTCTCTGCTGGCATGGAAAATCCCCCATGAGCCTCTTCTCTGATGTAAATCACAGGTAGGAGAAATGTGAGCCTGGCTGATGCACCGGCACTGTGCCGTGAAATCTCTGTTGACATTACCGACGGGCGATTCCAGAAAAAGACACAGTGCGAGAGCAGGAGAGGAGGAAGAGAGTGATAAAGACGGGGAAGGAGCGAAGGAGAGAGAGATGTGAGGAGACGTGAGCATTTCAGAGAGTCACTTTTGACTTTCTTACTTTTTGACTCACTGTCTTGCCCACGTCTCCAAGATGATGGACTGAACTCAGTAGGCTGCGTGCTGTCAACCCCAATCTTGCATTGTGATTTGGCATCTTTAATGATTTTTACCTTACTCTTTATAAGCTGACAGAGAGAAACTGCCATTTTTTTGGCTCTTAAAAAAGCTTCTTTAATTCAACTGCATCTTACTGTTATAATACCCTTAAGGCCTAACCTGCTTTCTTACTTTTTGCTAGGCAACCTTTTAACAGACAAAGATTGATTCTTTTTTTCTTTTTTTTTCCAGAGATGGTATCTTTGTTATATGATAGCAAGTAGTAAAAAGATGAGGATAACTTGGAAATGAAGTGAAGGCAACAAGGGAATCAGGGAAATGGGTTATGAGAGGCAATTTTCATGCCCACTCCCATCCTGTGTGCAGCGAAGGGAAGAGTAATTGACTTTTACTTTACTGTATAAAAATATTTAGTTGTACTTCAATGCAAGTGCAGCATTCTAGGAGAACCTTTGATATAATTTTTCTTTCTAGTTTGTGTTTTTGGCATGTTGCAACTAGAAGCAAAAGTTGCCCCCTTTTTAGCCAAAAGATTTTATTATGTAAGTGAAAGTCCTTAGCTGTTTGTTGTGGCAGATTAAGTTCGGGGATTTTGTCCCTGAGCGATGTGACAATGCACTCGATGGTTGTTCGTGTTAGGTGAGTTAAGGCATAAAAAGAATGTCATTGCAATCAGCCATGTAAGACAACAGAAATGACTCTGTCTCCTTTCTCTTGTCTACTTTTTCTCTGTTCCTTGTGCCTTTGTTCTTCTTTCTCTCCCTCCCTCCCCACTTTATGTCTCTGGGTCTGTGTTCCAGACAGAGTGTGAAACACGTATAGTGGCATCATGACACACAGAAGGAGTGCTTGTTCTTGTAGCAGCCGTCCACTCCAAGGTGATCTGACATCTTAAAGCAATGCTCTGTGCAATTGCACATTCACTCAGACAAGCGTGTTGACATTGCTGCCTAGCCAAAAGACCCCTCCTGTCCTCCCTTACCAATCTGAAGCTGGCTGCCAAGTGCTTCCGCGAAGAGGATGGCTTAATTGTTTCTGCCACAGCCATGCCTCTTCTTCATTTTTCTCTCTTTCCTTCCTAATCCCATGGACGGGAAAATGGAGCTGTTATTTGCATGTCTAATGATACTCGATATCACAGGCCTCTCAAAGGAGAAGGCACAGATGATTATTAATATAGCCAACGAAGCCCTCATTTATACTGCCTTTTGTTCTTAGGTCTGTGCAAATACTGCTTTCCAGTACCTGCAGTTTTAAAGCCGTATCCCATAGAGAGATACGCTAGCTTTGAATACGGTAAAACTACAGCTGATAAGTGCAAAGCCTTTTTGTGACTCTATGAGTTTGGACTTTGTGGATCTCTTGGTAAATCTGGCATAGATTACTGATATGAAAAACAAAGTTGCAGCTGCGATATTGATCCTGCTGGACATGAGATCGATGTTCCTATCCTTAGATGTTTTTTACACATGCATGATATAGTTTTTCTTTTTTGGCAACAGTTACTTGTAAAAGCTATTCTGACTTTATGGGAAGATTTTTGGCATTCAAAGAAGATTAGAGTAATTTCTTGCATTTATCATCATTAACAAATAATAAATCCATAGTCTGTGTCTGTTTTAAGAAAGAATAAAGATGAAATGAAATATAGCAGAATTTTGCTCCAAGTCAAAAAGGTGGTTAGCCAAGGCTGTCAGAACCCATTATTCAAAGTTACATAAAGAAAATGTATTGTATACGATACCTGCAGGAATATTCAACACCAGCAATGCATGCCTTTCCAGCAGTGGCAGCTGGCATTGAAACTGGCTAATTTGCAAGACTTCTCAGGTTGAGAACAATGACTTTGACAGCTCGAACAGGCACTGTGGAGCACATCTGCATTTTACCACAGGAATAAGCCCAAAAGAATGGCTCCGACTCTGCGTGCCTTCCAAGTATGGAAATCTGAGCATATCTACATATGCTATACATGAAACACATTTGAAACTATGTTTTCAAAATTAAAACTTTGATAATTGCACATTGCAGGTTTGTGCACTAATTTATCTAGCAATTTGTGGCTTTATTTATTTCTTTATTTATCAAATATTCATAATCACGCTTATACAATCCTTAATCTGAATATGACTTGCCACCGTTAGGAGAGGTAAGTTTGTTTTAGTGTTTTTGGTTAAAGGATTGTACGAAAATGTTGAGGTTTTTCTTTTTTAAACCATCTTGTTATTTGAGTTATTTACCTGAAATGATGGATATCCGAACACTGTTACATTTGAACTGTTTCTACAGGGTTAGAAACAATTCTATAGAAATCTTTTTGAATAGTTTACCACATAACATAATTCTATACGAAGGCTATATTTTCAGTTTATACAGATCGCTTTTTCCTGCTTTGCTTTCCAACAATTGAGCTCCAAGATCTCTTCCATAAAACTCACCAGCCGGCATGTGTTGTTTGTGACATTTAACAAGATCAGAGGATCGCAAGCTTGACAGATGAGTTTATGATACTTATCCACATCAGTACACATTTACTTGGTTGTTAAACGACGAGCAAAAATCAGAAAAAAAAGAGAGTGAAAGAGAGAGGGTGGAAGGAAGAAAGAGAGAGGGAGGAGGGAGAAAGGGGGAGTAAAATGTTGAAATATGAATTACAAACCCGAGCAGCACCATCTGGACCGAGAAAACACACATCATAGTGGAGAGCCGGCACATTGAATTAGACTTGCTACGGGATCCATCTGCACCTCGTGAAATCAATCTCATTCCTTGATTTGATTAGGTCGGCCACACAGAAGAAAGAGAAAACTGTTGTGGTCCTTGATTAAGCTTGTTTCGTTTAGCACCTCTCCACACCCACCCATTTTCGGCATGCTGTGTATACCGATAAGTTTGTGGCCCACAGGTAGGGTAATGGCAGCAGTTGAGGTTAATGTTAAAAAATCTCCCTCTATTTAACACTCGGCATGTGTGCCGTAGCCCTGTAGCTGAGCTCATTTACACTTTTTCACACACTGTCTCTTTATTGTTCACAATATTTCTTCCTCGTTTTTTGTTTGTTTGCTTTTTTGCAAATCACAGGTTTTTCTCACAAAGGCTTAAATCTGACTGCTGAGCTCTTCAGGGGCCACATGTGGAGCAGCCATGAATTGGACAAATGTGTTATATCAGAAGTCGTGTTGCTTTAATTTACCTTTGTTTTCTGGTTATATCAAGCACACACCAACCAACAAAGTGATTGTCCAGTTCTCTCTTGTTCTAACACCAGGATATAATGAGCAGGCGGTAAAAATCTATACTGAAGATTACTTGCATACAACAGGTCTTTCTTGAACTGAGAGCCAATATTGCCGACAGCCTGAATGCATAATGCGCCATTGTTTTTATTTTCCTGTTTCCCATTCTCATTGCGGTGACACTGTACCCCGCTATGATTAAAATGCATCCTCCAATGTATCAACATTCACAAACAAAAGGCTTTTCATGGGTGGCTTAATCTAATTGTGTTGCCCTCTTTTACTAAAGGTAGCTGCTTTGACTTTGACTTATTCTCCAGAAGCAATAAAGTGCCAGTGGCAGTGAATGGAACACATGTGCCATTGCTCAAAGTGCATGGATAGACATGAAACACATTAGCCCTGATTGACCTTGGTACAGACTGCGCACAAATGCAGTACAAATTGTTGCCTTTTTTGTTTGTCTCATTAATTCATTGTTGTCTGGGAAAAAAAAACGAAAGCAGAACGAAAGCAAAAGGTGATAGCTTGCTGACAATTCAGTTCTGTGCATGTGTGTGAAGGGGGTATAACACTGGGAGACTCTTTACTGATTGTAATTACTCTACCTTTTCTGTGTGGAGTTGGCTTCAATTACAGACCATCACCTTTCCCTGTATATGGGTCATGACACCATCTCTCTCTCATTGTCTCAATAAAGCACGAGTGTCAGCAGTAATAATAAATGAAGAGGAAAATATGTGAGGCTCTCTTCTCACTTTTTGGCCTCCGTGAATACTGTGATTGACCTCTGAAAAAAAGCAATATTGATTATTGTTATATAGCAACCAATGGCTACAAATCCCAAAGGAATCAGTTCCTTTGTGTCATGTGCAAGGGAGCAGCAGTAGATAACGGATCCTTTAAAACAGTTTATCTTGATTGGGGGTATGTAAAAAAATCTATATTTGCTCACCACAGAAGTAAAAAGTCACATAGCATCTGAACGCATTTACTTAACGCCTTTAAATTTGGCCTCATTTGTGGTGTAAAGAATTGAAGAGCTGACAGCATTTCACGTTATGATATTTCTGAATTAAACTTTCTATTTCCAATGCCCCAGCATCACAGAGCTTCACTATATGATTTCCTCCAATAAAGTCTTTTGTGGTTCACACCAGAAGGGAACTTTTCTGTCCAATTTGATAAACCGCTACGTGCCATGAGACAGACTGGAGGGAAAATGTTTCCAAGAATAGCTAAGTGTATCATATATCATGCATCGCACCATCTGTTCCGTACATTCAAAATGTTATTGCAATATTTAGAATTACAGATTATTCATGTAGGTGTAATTAACAGAGTCAAAATCCAACAAATGGGAGGAAGCTACAATTAATTCCCGACATGTTTGAGTAGAATCTATCTGGAGTAACTATTTAGGCTACAGTTGCCTGAGGGTGTACAGATGGAACAAAAAAGCTCTAATTTTATCAGTGGCAATGAATTACCCTCTATTGATCCCTCATTGCAGTATGGGGCCCTCTCAAATTAATTCTTTGGATTTCTTCTGTGAGATGGCATTACACTGAACAGATGAGGAGAACTGGGCCATATTAACTGACTGAGCTGAATAGAAAAAGGTCAACATCTGGCTCTTACAAAAGGTGCTATGCGAACTAGTTCATGCAGTGCACGGCCTTGAGGGGTTCGTATACATTTTACATAACAACATGCCGTCGTCTCCATATTTAATGGTTAACATGGCATTTCTACTCCACATTATCGGCCAGTCAGACCTCGCATCCTCAGCTAAACAAACCCACATCGGGATTGTGCTAAACATGACATTTAGAGTCAACACAGTGATGCATTATACAGCACTTCTTCATGCTGTCCTGCACTTTTGGCAGTGTGCTACATTAAATGTGTTCAGAATGCTTGTATTATGTAATAACAGTGGAAAGAATCTAAGTGCTTTTCCTGAGTTAGTGGGCAATTTGGGGTAGTAGTACTGTATTGGTACCTCTTTCTGATTCTTGGAGTTTCCACTCTTTGATATTTTAGAAAGGAATGTGTAGTTTTAAATAGCACAGTATTTGAACTGTTACTATATATCTTATTACTTTTCAGCTTTTCAGCAAACTGTAGCTACATACATTTGTTTTTCAGCAGCGGCAAAACATGAATCTTCTGTTCAGATTGTTTGCAACTGTTTAATGGCTGTAAGGAATAAAATTATATATTTATAAATATATATATTTTTTAAACTACCCAGTATAATAAGACAAAATTGTGTGTTTGTCAGTAACAGAATGTAGTTAGTATTTGTATCATATGATAATTTGTTAAATATCATTCATTCTTTTTTTGGCGGAAAAAATTATTTTACTTTTCCTGCTTTTGTGATCACTGTGATTCCATGTATAATATTAACTGCAGACCTGGAACATTTTTACATTTTTGTACATTTCCGTAAACAAAAGTAATGGATCTGACTTCTTCCACCACTGATAAAAAACCAACACAGTTGCAGATCGAATTCATCAACCTCTGACCCTTACTCCAACTGAAGTAGACTTTGCAGAAAGCAATCCGACGTACTGTGTGAAGTCTGTTCTTGCAGACGGTAGCTGACAAGCATCACAGTGACAGTATCTCCTCCCTTTCCCTCTTTGCGTCAGTCTTTCTCTCTCCCTCTACAGTCCTACTGGTACATACATAGGAGGAGAACATGTCCTATCTACCATTTGGCCTGACAACTAGGGAAATCATTAGTTCCTTCTGTAGGGCTACACTTAAGCATCAGGAGCCCAGGCCCATGGCGGGGGTGGAGGATATGTGGGAGTAGAATCTGTAGAATCTTCCTCATTAGGACACAGTGATTGTTCAAGTGATTGCCATAAAAGCTCATCTTCAGCAGGGACTGACATGTTTCCTCCTCCGCTGACAGGATAAGCAGTCCCATGCAGCCCCTGATTGGGAGTTGCGGTTGGCAAATGGAGGTGTGCAGTACTCTATGTTTATGTGTGTGTGTGTGTATACTGGCAGACATCAGAGCACACAAGTATTGCCACAGGAAAATATCTTCTGTCACCCAAGTCTTTTTTTCTGAACTGGAGCTTCAAAACATATGGATGTCTGTCTTTTCAACAACCTGACCTACAGCGGCTAGAGCGAGAGATATAATAACTTCCAGAGCCTGGATGCACTTGCTGCACATACAGACAACGTTATTTCTTCTTTGTGATAGATTTAGTTGACGTTCATGGAATAATGCAGTCGATGCTCACTTTAGTTATGAGAAGACTGGACATACACATGAGAGCAGTAGTATGTTTGCGTATTATTTGAGTTTTAGCAACGCGTTGACTCGATGCCAAGACAGATGCGAATATCGTCAATGCCATTCTTACTAAGCCAATACATAATCAACACAGACACAACAGACATTGTGGTGTAAGCTTTCCTCACCCTGTGCTCAGAATACTTGTTGTTTTCTGACACCAGTGTAGCACATAATCATCACAACTACAGTGTTGTTATCCATTATCTGTTAGTTTCCTGAATGCCACAGTCAATGTCACTGATTGTTGGTGCTGTTTTAGTTGCCCAGGCAACTCAGTTAATGACAGGGACCTGTGACAGACCTTTTTTTTTTCACGTAATTGTACTCTTTGATGAGAATTTGTGCACTCTAGTGTGAAGGCTGTGTACGAAGTGGGTTCCCAGGGCATTTAGAGTAGACAGTTTTGAGGATTGTTGTTGGTTATAGCTAGCTCAACTCAACCCTTCGTGAATTTAAAGTCAAAAGTGGCAGCTTCTGGGAAAATGACTGAATGTGTGACTTTTCTTTTTCAAAAGAAACACAGCATGCCTTTCTATAAAGCTTTTATTCATCTTCTGAATTTTTGTTAGGTTTCTGTGACAAGGCAACATTGCTCTACCTTGAATCTATACAATGGTTTAATGTCATTTTTTTAAAAAAGAAGAGAAAAAAATGCTTATAGAAGCTAAGAGACAAAAGATTTAACCCCATCTTAGCTCAAAATGTGTTTTAATCAGTGGTACTCATCTTTAGTGGGCATTAATTTTTTTCTAAATGTTTTTTTTTTCTTTTTAGATTATTCAGCTTCAAAACTGTCTTTGCTATCTTATGTTTGCTGGGTGGGAAACAGGGGTTAGGTGTTTGACGCAGTCGATTTAATTTAGCAACTTAATTTTAATATTTTTCATTATGTTTGGTTTCTTGGTTAATTAATGAGGAAAAACAATCTGACATGCCATGTCTCAAGCATCCATGTGTACAAGGTGTTGTACAAGGTGTTGTACAAGGCGCATCCTGACCAGTACGTGAGAAACACAGACAGGCACCAATATCCATACATCTAAAATCTAATTTAAAATCAGCTTTTATGATTTAACTGTATGTGAGAAAACCACAGCATCTTATTTCGTCACATGATAATACTGTAGGTCGTTTCCAGCATGCGATGAGTTTATAGCATACAACCATGGATAAGCATTTCAGAGAGCAAGAATTAATCTCCACACTCCTCACATATTAAGCCAGTACTGGGACCATAATACAATACAAACTTGTTTATTTTTAAATAAATATTTATTTATTTAAATATTTATTTATTTTTACTTAGGTTCTATTCACTTGTTTATTCAAACTATTTAAGTGTCATGAGGTTGTAGTAATTATAGCACTTCGCAGTGTGATTTTTATGGTGTGGTTTTTTTATTAAAATATTTTGATTGCTTTATAAGTTGCATGTTTTGTTGTTGTTCTTTAGAGTAGATTTTTAGACACTTTTTATTGCATTTTTGTTTTTGAAAATGTTTAAAATTTCTTAAATACAACTCCACAAAATTATCTACACCTGTGCAAGTCCCCTGGGTTTAATAGGAGAACAGGCACAGCACAGATGTACATGAATTTTATTTGAATTTTATTTGGGGCAAGCAGGCAACAGTGGGCTTTATTTTTAAGACTCTCAGACACTGAGATGGAGGCAGGGGAAGACAGACATGAAAAGTGGTCCAGTCCTCAAGACAAAACTAGCAGACAAGCAGGATTCAGCTTGCCTCAAGGCCAAATTATGGTTCAGCGGTGGTAGCACATTTGAAGTCCCTAAGCAGTGTGTGAGCAGCTATTGCCAGCTTTCTATCTGGAGAGAGCAGGTAGTGGGGCAAATGGGGTATTATTAAAATATGTGGGGGAAGTGTCAAAAATATACAACCAGTCTTTGGGCTACTCTTCTTTAAACTGTTTTTGGTCCATCAGCCAGCCGCAGAGAAGAGTGGGATTATAGCAGACACAGTACTGAAGTGAAACAGAGTGTTAACAACAATAAAACAGTGTCCACTGCAGCCCCTGCCTGTACTTTTATATAGAGCAAAGTGCAGTTGGATGACAGCACAGAAGCACGTTTGCGTTGGTTGAAAATGGCTCTCTGTAAGCTCTCTGTGGGCATTACATATGGAAACAGACACAATCACAGTACTATAAAATCGCAGTATTGCTCTGCAGCTGATCAAAAAGGTTTTCTTTTTCTCTTTTTTTTCTTTACATAAGTACAGAGTGAAGAAGTGGCGCGTCACATTGAAACAAACCAGGATTAAATCCAGGATGCTTACCTAAAAATATTTATGATTAATGAATAAACCAAAACCAATATGCTGCTAAAATAGTCAGTTTGCCTCCCGTTGCGGGAAGCACCAACATGCAGTCATATATGCTGAGCTGCAGGCTTTAGACTTCACATAAGTAGTCATGCATGGGATTTAAAAAAACAAAAAAAACAATGACAGACCATCATTAATTTGAGCTCATTTAAAGAGTTTCTCAGTGTGCAGGATGTTGCGAGGCATTTGTGTTAATGAGCTACATCATTCATGTGAAATGATGGCACAATTAGGAAAACAAAAGTGCAAGGTGTGACAATTTAAGCGAATGTGCTTTGTCAGTGTCTGCAAACAACACCTCGGAGACAGTATATGCATAAAAGCCAGGTTCTGAAAACATTGCAGGGGGTTTAGGGGTCTGTAGTCACCAACACATTTCTACCTTGCTATTCTATACCACAGGAACCTCTGTTGAAACGCCGTGGCAGGGAATGAAATTAAAGCTGCTGAATACAGATGTTTTGATGTATGACTGTGTACTTGGTCACGTGTGTGTGTGTGTGTGTGTGTGTGTGTGTGTGTGTGTGCATGTGTGTTTTTAAGAGACGCATAAGTTGACAAAAATACAAACTGAAAAGAAGAGTGCTGCCAGCCATGTCCCAGCTATATTGTTGGATTTGTAAATGTTGCTTCTCCTCCCTTCTGAAACTCACTCACTTTAGGATTCAAGAGGCTTATATGAAAGGTGACTTTCAAGTACAGGAAATGCTCTGTCTCTTTATAGGAGCAAAAATTGAATTCTTTGCTTCTTTTGAGTCAAAAGGCGGCTCTTTCTCTTTTTCCCTGACCTCTTTGTGTCCATACCATTGTATCCTGTGCCCTTTCAGTTGACCCTTTTAACTTGAAACAGCAGAATATTTTGCCTGCTCTTCTCAGCGCAGATATTTGAACAGCTTCATGCCGCATCGTCAAATTCATTAGTTATACTCAGCCCGTGCAATGAGTGGGATCCAACCACTCAGCCGGGCATGCAGTTCTAGTGAACTAATGAAACGGTAATTACAAAAATAATGAGAAATATGAACCATCGTCCAGTATCTTTGGGGCTAGTTTGAGAGAATGCATCATTGTGTGTAGAGTTTCCTGTTGAATTTTTAATGGATTTCTTATTTTTCCAGTGTAGTACGATGAACATTGAAAGGACATCTAACGTCTTTGTCCGGTAAATTTCATACTGTAGGGAGCAATATACCCCATAACACATGTTTGTGTGATGTATTTGTGATGTATAACGAGGAACAACCTAGACTAAGGTCCATTTCCTGTGCAACTTATAAAGTTATTGTCCCCAGCGGGCCTCATTTAGCAAAGTGTAGGCTATGCTGAGCCACGTTTAGTATCTAGTTTCCACAGAGTACAGCAGTGCAAACAGCGCATTATGGTCATACTGTATACTTAACTGCATTTATGTGGTGAGAACTTGTAGAATCTGCTGAGCATATCAGCTTGTATTCATTAAAAGCTCTTCACACCCGGCTCCCTAAGTTTGTCTTTACACTCTGGGAAAAAAACTGAGAACTTTGTAACAAAATTGAACTTATCCTTTATTTTTCTTCTCTTTTTAATTGCAGCTTCACACAGACAAGGTGGACAATGACACAGCCAGATACAGCCTTGCAGGTGAGGGGGCAGGCACCATCTTTGCCATCAATGAGAAGACAGGTGACATCCACGCGATGAAGAGGTTGGACCGCGAGGAGAAGGCTGAATACACACTAACCGCCAAAGTCACTAATGGTATTACAGGCCAGCTTCTGGAGCCCATGACTGAGTTCATCATCAAAGTCCAGGACATAAATGACAATGCACCAAAGTTCACCGAAGGCCCGTATCATGCCGCTGTTGAAGAAATGTCTGCTGTTGGTAAGTCACAATACAGACAGAGCTCATTTCTGCTCCCTGCCTCACACAGCAGCCTAATCAGTCTGTGAGATTTCCGAGACGGCTGATCTCTAATGGGCTATTGCATAAAAATAATGAGTGAATAAGAACAAGAGGAAATGAGTATGCCTATTTACACGCTTGCCTGCTATGAGTATTTTTCCACAAATGAAAATACAAGAATGATAAATCAAATCAAATCACTAGGACTTCACCCACAGCTCAGTGCTGTGACTGAACATCGAGCGTCAATGTCGACACACACTTAGGGAAGGCTCTCAACAAACAGCTCACTTAAAAAGAACTAACAATATGGAAACATGAGCCAGATATTAGATTGTAAAATTAAATAACTCACCACATGTGGCAAGCATGTGGTGAGTTCTTAAAATTTTCATACACAATCAAAATTCTGCACAAGCTGAAAGGCACCAGTGGTACATTTCGGACAGGCTACAGCAGCATATGTAGATATTGCCTTAGGGCATAAATCTGCTATTCTCCACTTTGTGTAGGTCAGGGGCCATTTTTGGGTTAGTTTTTTTTTGTGGGGGGCGGGGGTATTGCACTTTCTGTCAGTTACTGTAAAATTATTATAGCACACTATAATAGATGTTTATCCAAGGATTTAAAAGTGCAGAATATAATACTGATTGATGTTGAAAGCAATGGCAAGGAGATTAAGAGGGTGAACCTCTGTGGACTGCATTATTTTGTGTCAAAAGCATTTACAATTAGTCTTTTTTTCCCATCTTTCACAACAGTAAAGCCTAACAGTCCTCAAAGTAGGAAAGGCTTGATATGGATGGCTGTTACTTCAAGATTTAAGCATTATAATAATATCATGGTTGAGAAACATGTTTGCATGTGCACCCATAAACTGTCAGTTAGCGCGACAATACTGACGGACGCCAATTGCAAGCTACTATTCCTCAAGCCCCCTCAAACTGGTACGCAAAACTTTTGCCCTTGCACTGTATGCTAATATATTCATATATTCTCCTTCTTATTTCATCCATGTATTTAAATGACCACTGCATGATGATAATGCAGCTCATCTAGGACAGACAGAAGCCTGTAAGTGGATTGTTACACTGTTTTGAGACCCTCACTACTAACCCCGGCGCAGCTGAGTCTTGTAGAAAAAAATGCTTCCATCAGTAGCAGGAAGGAGATCAGAGTGTGTCTTTATGCTGTGTTGACATTGCAGGAGTTCAGCAAGGATGCTGGGGTCCGTTGTTGGGTGGTATACACTTGTTATTGTGTTTCCTCAGTGAGCTTCCTCTTGTTACCTGTCACAAAGCTGACATAACTCGCCAGGACATACGGTGTTAGGAGTGTAATGGAGTCTATTTGGTACATCCCATAGGATGCAGTCTTTGCATCGGTTCTCAGAGGGAAAGCTATATAAATATATATTTCTGTGCAGCTTCTCATGATAACTGTATCTGACTCTTATTAGCTGCTGCTGTGGAAGCAAAAAGGAACAAAACACAATGCAAAAGTATCCATGTAAACACAAAGTAACAGTGAACTGTTCTTGTCTGAACTCTGTTACTTGATCCCTGCTGCTCAGCTTTGGATCTCAAATGAAATGTACTGTAGCTCTCCAAGGGTTTTGTCAGTGGAGTGCGGTAACAACCATAGTGATAGGGTAGAGCGCAAAGTGGTAGTTGACAGCACTCTGTGATTTGCCAGTGGGAATAATGCATAAGAAATGGAAATCGGCATCTCTTTGTTGATTGTTGTTCCCTTTTGTCACTACTGATTAATTAAACATTCATGAAGGCTCAGTTGTTAGCTTGAAAGGCTTTTCTTTTAGCAACTGGTTTCCTTCTTGTTAAGTTTTCATGTGCTGTGGTGTTATGGGGAGAATTAAGCTCTCTGGACAAACAAACAATAAGTCGTTCATCTTGCTCGCCTCATATTCATAAATCATCAGTAAATTAGAATTTGCACAGGACTCGGTGGATTCCTGCGTTTTGAGTGGCGCATAACTAATAAAGTCCACGGGAAAGAGAGCAGAACAGAGATGAAGATGGTGAAGTCGTATGAGCAAATCTTCACAGTGACAAGAAACTGGGAAACATTAAAATGCAATATTGCACATGCTAAAAAACGTTGCATTACATTTGGTACTAAGCTGAGACAATGCTGAGTATGCTGATGAATTTCTGCTTAGCGTGAACCCACCTGTGTCAAATAATCAAAATCGAATCCAGACCGTAACAGCCTGCTTCTCCTGACGATGTTATCCACTTACAGAGCTTGTCAGTTCCACTTCAGACTTCATCAATGTCTTCGCAGCTCCTTGCTTATCGGGAGTGTATCCACACAGTATCAGCGGGACCAGGGACAAATATCAACACCTACCTTTTATCTGTCAAGGACTATGGCTAGATAGAGAATCCTCGTACTGAATGTCACCATCCCCCATAGGAAACGGTCCCCACAGCCGCATGAGATATGTGACACGGGTCACCGAGGTCGCCATGTATCCTGTGTGCGCAGGAGCATAGAGGTTAATGGGAAATGAAGGAGAAATACCTTTTGTTCTTCCTTTAAAAAGGGCCAGTCGGATAAGACGTGTGGCTTTCTGTGACTTTTGTCTGACTTTCATTTTCCTGAATAGCTGAAAATGGAGGTGACTCACATTTTAATTGTTTAGTGAATTGTCTCTGTAGGTACAGTGGAACAATAAGATGAAGGGGAAAGCAAAGGTTTTAACTTCACTAAATCTGCCAAATCTGTCAGAACACATTTGAAACCATTAGCATAAGCTGCTAGAACTTATGTGAGTGCATTACATTGAATTGTTTTCTAGGGGTAAAATGCTTCTACAAAATTTCTTCAAAACTGTGTTAACTGATTTTTTATTTTTTATTTTTCTGGGCTGCTCAAACCCTTTATGAATAATTCCACTTCATTTCCCATTACTGTGGCTCATGCTAGCTATGAACTCTCCACCTAAAATTGATAGATTTATGATTAAGCACAATAAAAAGTGAATATCTGAGCAAATCACGTACAGCTTTCTGAAAATTAGATTTTTCCTAAACTCATGGTAAAGTTGGCAGATCACAAAAATGGGCCACTTTCAAAACTCAATTTGCTTTCGGTATCATCTTTTCTTTTCTTTTGTTCGTTCCTCTGCGTTCTGGTTTGAATGGGATCGGTTGTCAACAATAAAACGACTGCACCTGAAAACCCCCCTCCCTCAAATTGCACCTCTACCTACTGTGAACATTGTCTTATGTGGTGTCCCCTGAAAACTTTATTGTAATTCAGTTGTCTTGCGCATGACTTGTAGTCTTCCTATATTTTTGCATTTTTATTTACTTCGACACATGTGCCATATGTTACAAAATTGTTGTTTATTTCTTGATACTGTATCTTGTTGCTTGTAATTCCTTTAGGGACTATTGCTTTAACATTGTGAGCAATCTCAGTTCATCACTATGAGAAACCATACCCAGAATACTCATGCTAATAAATTATTTTATAGATTTAAAAAATGTTAATAATTGCCGTTTTAATAATGGATACTAAATATAATCTGGATAATTCTGTTTTTTATGTTTTTATAATATCCTCTAATCCTCAGACAAATAGGGTGCAAATTATTATCCATTCATTTGATCCAATGAACAATATACGTAGGTATACTACTTCAGTTTCTTCATTACATTGTAACTTTTTTAGTGCCACTTGAGGGAGTTAGCTGCTTATTGTTGCAAGCCGGTCCATGATTAGAATTTTAATTCTTTCACATGGATTGCAAAGAGCTCACAAGATTAACAGATTTTGTTCTCCTGTTAATGGGGTCTTCAACTTTAAGGCCAGTACAAGCTGACAAATTCCCTTGTATGTCTGTCGACCATATGCTGGAATTATGAGGCTCTGCCACCCGTCTGCAGCTAACAAGGGGGTTGTGATGTAGTTGGAAATTACAAAATCTGCTTGAAGTGACACAACAGGTAATTAGGAGGAGGTTGCTAGACCCTCCTTCCTGTGCTAAGGGGGGTGCAAATGACAATAATTGCCACATTGCGAAACAAACTTGCTGAAAGTTGTTTTGCCGGTTGGAACTCATGTGAGAGTTGCCCCAGGAGTGTTGGGCTGTGAGTTCGCTTCATTATCAGGGCGATTAATAAACGGGCACGTAGACAGATGGCCCATCTCCTCTTTGCGTGGGCCATGCTCTGTGAAACCTCAGCAAAATGAATACCTGTATGAGAGCACAGATCCCTGCCAAATGTGTCAAGATCTGCTAAATTGGAGTGTAGACATAAAATTGAAGTGACATTAATAGATTACCTGGAGTTGATTTGCATTTTCAGAGTTATTATGGGTGCGGATAAAAGGACTAACAGGCACAGCCATCTATGTAGGACCTAATGATGTTTCTGATTACGCTCTCATCACCATCGGCAGCTGGGAAAATAAGTAAAGGCTTGTCATCTCAGATTTGGACGATAAATGAGCAGACTTGATCAAGGGGAGACGTATGGAAATGAGCAGTATGCAGACCTTTATCAGAGCTGATCGTCTCATGCTTCCAACATACAGGAGTACACTGTGATCACAGCTGATTTAATATGCTTGCAGTTTTCAAAGTGATCCACAGATACATAACCTCAACGAAGCGTAACGATATTAAATACTGCTGTATATTTTGTCATAGCTTGTGCCTTTCTGTGTGTTCGAGCATATCTATCTATCTATCTATCTATCTATCTATCTATCTATCTATCTATCTATCTATCTATCTATCTATCTATTCTTTCGTCTCATGAATTTTTCTGCACATTGCAGTTGGTCAGATCAATACAGGGACAGCTGAGATATTTTCAGACCATTTCATGCTTCACTTGGGCCAGATGTTCTATAAAAATCCTCTTTCTCGATATACCAAAAATATCATTGTTCTGTGCTGATCTTGCAGTAAATCTTGAACATATCTTGCTCTTGGAAAGTATGGCTCTGAATGCATTGAAAACAGCTTAACTTGAATAAACCCTAACAGTATTTCAGGGTCACAGCAACCCACATAAGCAAAAGAAGCCCATTTATAGTGCATCTTTTATCTGGCATTTCTCAGTTGAGCTTTGAGCTGAGAGCTGAGAAAGAGGGTGTCTGGTGTTTGTGTCTCTCTTCTCTGATCCTAGGCTCTGGTCTGCAGCTTGGCAGATGGGCTGAGTGGCAGGGGGCCCCTGGCCCTTTAACATAGTGGGCAGCTGGGCCAGAGCTAGGCCAGGGCCGGGCTGGGGCACATCTGACGAGCAGGCTCCTGGGCTGGACAGGGATGCGGCAGACCGGGACCATGATGATGGTGGTGGGTGGCTCACAGGCTGAACTGGGGTGAGAAGGGGTCAGAGCAGTGAACCTGGCCAAGGCTCTGACTCTCTCAGGCCTGTCTAACTGCCAGGAAGCGTCCATGCCAGCCTGCCCTTTTTGTGGCCATGCTAAATGGGAATAGGACAGGCCTCTGAGGCAGAAAGGATTTAACTGACATGGAGGAGTTTGTCTGTAAATAACCTGCTACGACTATTTATCTCACCTCATTTGGCACTAGCATTCTGCATATCTGAGTGTATTTACATGCTTGATTTGGTTACTTGTGATACCAGTTAATTGCCCAGTCACTTCTTTTTTCCTTTTACTGCTACATTCTTTTTACATTCGCTTGTATGTTATTAACTTAGATTTCTTTGTTTCAGACTAAGCTGCAAATCACATGGTATTCAAGAGTTAAAAAAAAAACAACATATACAGTGGGGCAAAAAAGTATTTAGTCAGCCACCAATTGTGCAAGTTCCCCCACCTAAAATGATGACAGAGGTCAGTAATTTGCACCAGAGGTACACTTCAACTGTGAGAGACAGAATATGAAAAAAAAATCCATGAATCCACATGGTAGGATTTGTAAAGAATTTATTCGTAAATCAGGGTGGAAAATAAGTATTTGGTCAATAACAAAAATACAACTCAATACTTTGTAACATAACCTTTGTTGGCAATAACAGAGGTCAAACGTTTACTATAGGTCTTTACCAGGTTTGCACACACAGTAGCTGGTATTTTGGCCCATTCCTCCATGCAGATCTTCTCGAGAGCAGTGATGTTTTGGGGCTGTCGCCGAGCAACACGGACTTTCAACTCCCGCCACAGATTTTCTATGGGGTTGAGGTCTGGAGACTGGCTAGGCCACTCCAGGACTTTCAAATGCTTCTTACGGAGCCACTCCTTTGTTGCCCGGGCGGTGTGTTTTGGATCATTGTCATGTTGGAGGACCCAGCCTCGTTTCATCTTCAAAGTTCTCACTGATGGAAGGAGGTTTTGGCTCAAAATCTCACGATACATGGCCCCATTCATTCTGTCCTTAACATGGATCAGTCGTCCTGTCCCCTTGGCAGAAAAACAGCCCCATAGCATGATGTTTCCACCCCCATGCTTCACAGTAGGTATGGTGTTCTTGGGATGCAACTCAGTATTCTTCTTCCTCCAAACACGACGAGTTGAGTTTATACCAAAAAGTTCTACTTTGGTTTCATCTGACCACATGACATTCTCCCAATCCTCTGCTGTATCATCCATGTGCTCTCTGGCAAACTTCAGATGGGCCTGGACATGCACTGGCTTCAGCAGCGGAACACGTCTGGCACTGCGGGATTTGATTCCCTGCCGTTGTAGTGTGTTACTGATGGTGACCTTTGTTACTTTGGTCCCAGCTCTCTGCAGGTCATTCACCAGGTCCCCCCATGTGGTTCTGGGATCTTTGCTCACCGTTCTCATGATCATTTTGACCCCACGGGATGAGATCTTGCGTGGAGCCCCAGATCGAGGGAGACTATCAGTGGTCTTGTATGTCTTCCATTTTCTGATGATTGCTCCCACAGTTGATTTTTTCACACCAAGCTGCTTGCCTATTGTAGATTCACTCTTCCCAGTCTGGTGCAGGTCTACAATACTTTTCCTGGTGTCCTTCGAAAGCTCTTTGGTCTTGGCCATGACGGAGTTTGGAGTCTGACGGTTTGAGGCTGTGAACAGGTGTCTTTTATACAGATGATGAGTTCAAACAGGTGCCATTCATACAGGTAACGAGTGGGGGACAGAAAAGCTTCTTACAGAAGACGTTACAGGTCTGTGAGAGCCAGAGATTTTCCTTGTTTGAGGTGACCAAATACTTATTTTCCACCCTAATTTACGAATAAATTCTTTACAAATCCTACCATGTGAATTCATGGATTTTTTTTTTCACATTCTGTCTCTCACAGTTGAAGTGTACCTCTGGTGCAAATTACTGACCTCTGTCATCATTTTAAGTGGGGGAACTTGCACAATCGGTGGCTGACTAAATACTTTTTTGCCCCACTGTAGCTGTTCAATATTACCTACAAATGTGTATTACTAATTCATCAAATATTGTTTATTATCCAATGCACCTCTGAATTATGCATGTAACATCATCAGTCATTGGTCCAGATACAGTAATATGAGCCTTTTAAAGCCCCCTGGGGTATGTTCTCTTTTTGAGAATGCACAAAGGCATCCACGCACATACACACATACTAAACTGTGTGTTTCACACGCACATACATCTCTAACATGCATCTCTGTTAGCATGAACCCACAGTGCAGATGTAAAGATGGTGTTGTTCAGGTGTAATTTGTCCCTTCTCCCCTGTGTAGCCTGCAGAGATGCACTCTATTTGCAACCCTCCGCACATATTTTTCCTCCTGTTCTGTACCTCTGCCACCCTCGCACTCTCTCCCTTTTGCTCACCATTGCTTTCCTTTGCTAAGCTAATGCTCTCCTTCACTCTTCCCTCGAGGGAGAACAAAAAGTAGCTGGCTTCTAGGTAATGAAGCCCTTCAATGTGATCTGCATAAGATTGCCTCCCTTGCTGGACTGGCTGCCTTGCCCCAATGAATAGCAAGAGGCTCTCAATGAGAATAAGGACAAAAAGCTGCCTTCTCTTTAGCCACAGCATCATTCCTCAAACAAAGTCTGACTTCTTTTTTTTTCTTTTTCCTATGGAGTAGAAAGAGAAGAAAAATGAAAGGCAAGGAGGATAAATAACCAACAAAGTTCATGAAAGGGAAGGTAAATGAGAGAGAGAGTGCATGTTTATTTATGTGTGAGAGCATGTGCAGTGGCTCTTGTGTGCATCTTTTTGTAATGATGGGGAGACGGATGTGAATAACTGAGGCTGTCATGAGTGTCACCGTCTGTGTTGTCGCACTGAGTGGATGTGATTAAATGAATTTCATGCAACAGGGTCAACAGTAGTACAATGGGACATGAGAAAATCAAAGGTTAAATTTTAAATTTGTTTGTCTGAATGCTCTTTTTTAAAATATTTATAAGGCTGCGGTAAAGTTTAATCACATACAACTAACCTGTCGCATTTCCAGGTTTCTTGCTTTTCAATTACCGGTAAGTATTAGTCATGAACGTTTTGTTGCTTTGAAATTGGATGATTTGTGGTTGTCATACTATCACACACTGCTGTTCATTATTTCAAGGTCAGCTAATTATTCTGAGAACAGAAACAAGGACGCAGCATCCTCAATTCAGCATCAGTGCAGAGTAGGAGAGGGGCTGATTCAGTTCAGTGTGTCATCTAAAGATAGTGTAATGCCTTCCAATGGCCACTGGTGGGCATGCAGACTAACTGTGAATATTGCATTGTACAGATTAATGCAATAAAATTTACACAATCTGATGCACCAGTAACTAAGGGTCAAAAATATTAGTTAATTATTCAATGAGAAGAAAATGAATCAGTAACTAATCTGGTAGTCGTAGTTTTTATTATTGTTTAAGCCATTCCTTATTCTACGAACAAATTTTTAATCGATTAATGGATTTTTTAGGAGAATAAACAGATGATGAATCAGTGATGAAATTGCTAGCTGCAGTAGTAACTCTAACCATCGCTGTCCTTTACTTGGATGGTTAAGCCTTTGTCATGCATCAGCTTTGAATTGGCATGCTTCTGATGCCAGCATTAGAGACGGCTTATGCACAATGAAAGACTCATTTAATACTGTGAATGAAACACTTATTGAGATGGGTACTTCTCATTATAAAAGGCTACTACAGCCATGTAGTTGGCCTTCCTGTCATTTCCCTGGAGTTGGAAATTTAAAGACAGCAAAATAATAAAAAAATAATCAGAAGGAGGGCGAAATATCCTAAATACTGTCTAAAGAGAAACAAAAACCCCAGATCCTAAAACTCCCATAATCTCACTCCATAGAATGCATACATTTTTATTAGTTTTGAGCATGATCAGCACTTACAGTACACAAGGCTAATCATGTGTAGCCCACAGTGCATCCTGTTGCGAGCATGTCCAGAAATGTAAGAAGATGTGTGCAAGACTGTGTGCAGACTTCAACAGGCTGCCTGGATAAAATCCCAAATCAGTATTACATGACATATTCATTTAATTTAACAAAACTATATCTTTCATGTAAAAAAAAAAAAAAAAGACCATATCCAATAGGGTGTGATGGTCGAATAATGCTTTAGTCTGTCATATTCACAGCTATGCCAATCCATGTACATACTTTCCAAGGTCATTCTCCCTGTTGTCATCATTTTGTTAGAGTAATTTTGGTAAAACAGCGCTTAAGTTCAACATTTATTAGCTGTAAATCCCACGCGATTCATCCAGTTCATTTGAAAGGCATCTGAAACACTTTTAAGTCTAACACTGTATTATAAAACCATCACTGCCTCCTAGCCTTTTGGAGGTTTAATTACGAAACACATTAATGTATATCTGTGGGGAAAATGACAATTTCCTTGCAAATGACTTGTAATTTCACATAAGTCATGTAAACACTCAGTCACATACACCTAAAGACCAGTTGGCAACCCCCTGGCAACTTCTGGTCGCTAGGGAAAAATGTGTATTCCCTGTCCAGTTGTAAATGGGCTTGCAACCTTCACCTGGCAGCAGCCAGCTGGAGGCTGCTGGCTGCTGCCAGGTTAAATCAGTCATCAAGAGGGTGTTTATACAAAAACCTCAGTGTGATTGCTTTGCTAGCAGATTGCCACAGTTGTCAGAAGCTTATATGGGAGATGTCAACTGGTGCTCTGCAAGCACACACTGTTTACTCTGTCAGCTGTACTAAAATTTGAAAAAGTATGACACAAAATATAAATGGTAGTGATGGATACACCTTTTCCCCTCACAACCACTAATTGCCAGATGCCAACAAAAAGTGTTTCGGCCTGTGTGACCAGGGCCCAGTCATTGTTTTATTCGGCACATACATTAAAACATTAATTAGAGCAATGTTTAAAAACACATCTGATCAAATATTCTTAGAAAGAAAATATAACTGTCCCAAAAAGAGGAAAATTTGAATCGGCCAAGTAAGCCTTCAGTTAGTGCATGTGCCTGTTTTTTTTGTAGACTGTTGGTAGAGTAACACTTTAAATAACACTATAATTACTGTTAATGTAAAGGGGAATAGTTCCATTGTTTAGATCAATCAACTACTTACTGTATCAGCTTATATTCAATCTGTTGTCACTGATGCTGCATTGAAAGCAATAGATGTGATTGTCGAGGAAGATTTGTAGCATGGCGATCAATCTTTAATTACTCTTTAATGGACGTGACCTATTTAATGTAAGGGGTCTTTGTGTATGTGTTTTACAAGTTTGTTACAACACATCTGCAGAGGGTGGCCTTCTGCTATTGTGCATATCAACTCTAGCGATGCCACACAGGACTTTGGCACAGCCTTGAGTGTGTTATTTCTTTACACAGTACTCAAGCACTTGTAGCCACAGACATGGAACCTCTACAATACTGAATATTATATTTATCCTTTTGTACCACAATATTGCAGTGTATTTAAAACTATGGAGGTTTTTTTTTTTTTTTTTTTGGCCATTTTAGCCTCTTACAAAATACACTAATGCCTCATACTCAGTAACAGGGAACCAACTAATATTAAGCTAAAAAAATATACCTTCAAAAAGTAGTACTGCAAAATAGTGCTTTTTACAGCAACAAATCTTCAAGAAAGCAATAGCATCTTTTGTGTGTGAAAGAGAGAGCGAAAAATAGGGAGATCTGATTAATGATTGATAACTTGATGAGTGTATTTCAGAGAAAGACCTGAATAAATTGTAAAACTCAAAATGAGTCCTGTAAGCACCTTGAATGAATTCTGTGTATGGGAGAGATAGCAGGAGTATGATAAATGACTGATCAGATAATCAGCGTCTTCTAGATAAAGATAGAATTGAAAACTGTACAGCCACACAAAAAGCTGACTGCCCCATTTTGGGTTTTTCTTTTTGGGATTTTTTTGCTAGACTCCCACAGAGAGCTGTAGCATAATCAATGAACAAATCAACTAATAATTCAAACAGAAAATGCTGCTATCTGACTTACTAGTAATGCCGGAGGTGATTTCAAATGGGAAATGGTATCAGAAAGGAAAGCTCCTTCATTAGGGGGCTTTTCCCCTCAGCTTCTGCAAATTTGTGCAACAATAAACATAGAAAAACAATTTTTACATTAAAACAGACAATTTTCAAGTGTCATTTTGCACCCATTTGTGGTAAATGTTTCATTAAACACAGTTTCTCTGGTTCTCTTTTGGACTATGTCTACTTTGTTACTGAGTCTTTTTGCTGTTAAAATATGGGCCAAATGTGCAGGGGTTTAGAGAAATAATTGGGCACACAACATGTTAAGTTATCCATCCATCCAACCAGATTCTTCAGCTTATTTAGAGTTTTGGTGGTCTAGGCAGCCTATCCCAGCTGTAATGGGAAAAGAGACAGGGTACAACCCAGACAGGTTGCAAATCTATTACAGGGCTAACACAGAGAGACACGGACAACTTTTCACACTCACTGTCACATTCACACCCACAACCAATTTAGAATCATCAATAAACATAACATGCTTGTGCTTGGACTGTGGAAGGAAGCCTGAAGTACCTGAAGAAAAATCACCCAGACATGAGGAAAACATACAGTCCTAGCCACTGCACTACTGTGGTACTGATGTAAAGCAAATTTCTTAAAAGAATCATTGCACTACGCTAACTGTTTTTGGATGTAGTTTGGCCCTACCTCACTGGCTATTCCAGCCCCGAAAATAGAAAGAAACTCAGTGGCATCACCCTTGAATCAACAGGTGTAGCTGACAGTACTAGAATTCATATCTTCATCCGAGATCTGTGAAGTTTGCTATGGATACCATCAGCTACATTTATTAAGCAGGTCACATCTTACTGGAAATAGATCTGGTATAGCTCAGCTGAAACAGTCATTGTCTTACACAGCCAATCCTATACTTGCTCACTAATTGCCTACAGGCCCCCTGCTCTGCAGATAACAGACTGAGATGTGACCATTTGCTGCACATTCTCTGCTATGCTGAACTGTACAATATGTTCTTTTTTATAATTTTACACAGATTACACGTTCATTTTGGTTTTGATATCTCTTCACTTATAAAAGCATAAACACAGTGGGGAAAAGTTGATTATTAGCATGTAGATGTAGATTTTCTTCCCTTTTTAAAGTTTAGATCTGTTATTTCTTCAATATCACACTTCAAAAGTTAATTTTCAGATATTTTTGATGAAATTTAAACACTTTGTGAATGTGTGTATGGGTGTGTGTGCATGTACCATTTTTACATATCTTTGTGGGGACCAGCAGTCCTTATGGGGACAAATCCCCGTCCCCAAGAGGTTGAAGGCATATTTTAGGCTCAAATGCAGTTTTAGTGCCAGAGTTACAATTAGGTTGTGGTTAAGTTTAGGCTAAGGGTTAGAGTTAGGCATTCATTTTTTATTGTTAGTGTTAGGGTAAGCAGCTAGGGAAAGCATTATGTCAGTTAGATGTCCTCACTAAGATATTAAAAAAAAAGTGTGTGTGTGTGTGTGTGTACTATCACCTGTGATACATAGCAGCTGATATAGACTGAAGTCATGCTGGTGAGTGGAAGGTCTTTTCTACAATACTGCTATAGCATGCAAACTGAGGATGGTTCCAGATCGCACCTTAAACTTGGCGCATGCTTACTCATATCTGCTGAGATGCCAGAAAGGTTTCTACTTCAGTACACAGCCATGGCTCACCTTTTAATTATTCAAGAAGAATGTTGTGGATTTTTAATGTATTGTTGTAGGGCCTTTTTTTGGTGCAATTTTCCTGTGGTGTGTTCAGTCCTCTTTGCTCCTTTGTGTCTATTTCCTGCTGCATCTGGCACTGCGTCCGTCAATCCCACTTACTTTTGTTGCTTCAAAAACAGCAAGGATTTTGCTCCTTGGTTTTCCACTCAACATAGCGTGTGCAGGTGTGCGTGTGTGAGTGTGTGAGTTAGATGTTGTGTGTGCATGTTTTTTTTTTTGCATCTAATTTTACAGTGATGAAAAGAAAGAAAAGAATCCCCACACTCTCATCCCTCCATGTCTGCATTATTAATTGTCTGAGCTATCAACTATAGCTATTTGGACCCCGCAGGCACCCAACAGTCAGTACCTAAAATTAAAAGCAGCAATTGCTTCCCAATGAATGCCATAATAACACTCTTTAAAGTTACATTTTGCTCCCACAAAAGAGCGTAGACTTAATTTAACTGCAGAAGAAATAAAGCAGAAACTGCATAAAGAAAGACAAAAAGGAAGTCTTAACAAAAATCTTTATTAGCTGTTTGTGTGTGTGTGAGTGTTCATGTGTGTGTGTGTGGCTGCATTAAGATTTGTGCAGCCTACTGTAGCTTGTAGTGGAGAGGGATTGGTCAATGCAACATAAATGAGGGTGGAACACATTCATCAAGGTGGCAGAGATTTGAGACTAGAGAGTCCCATCCAATCACTGGTAGAGAATAAAGGGGAGAGGCATAAAAGTCTGTACAGCAAGGTCATTTGAAAAAGAAGCTGATAAGACGAAAGGATCAAATCTCCAGTGCGGGCGAGGCCTTACTCTTGATGTCTTTCCCCATTAACTAAAGCCTTGGCTTGGCACATACAGTCGTTGCCACGGCTCAGCTGTCTGATACAATGACGAGAAAGTAGAACATTAAATAAATCAAGTAAGTCTTTGCAGTGTTTGTCATCAAAACATATGTCCCTGAAAATTCATATTTCAGTTTTTATTTTAGATTTTTGTTCACGGATGACTTTAAATGATGAATCTTTATTGTGGTTTTTTGCAAAGTGATACAAATTTCCACTTGTGTTACTGTGTGTTTTACCCTCCTGTCTTACTATCACACGGGCTGCTGATTTTTGGCATCAGGCAACCTTGTTGAGCTCTACCTTTTTGTGTTTTGGAGCATTGGCAGCTGTATTGCTCTCAACACTGCAGTATGGATTTAGTCAGTTTGTAGTTTTACCACAGTCACAGTCTGGTGTACACATGAGTATGCACACGCACACGCACACGCACACACACACACACAACCAAATACACAGTCAATCCTACAGCAGGTTTGCTATGTCACACTGGGGGCTGCTGTGTAATTGGGTGAATCTGCTCTCCAGCACGCAACAGAGATAGCCCTTTAAAATTTCACTTCACTTCTGGGAGTGTAAACAAACCTTGGGATTACTGGGGTTGTAAATCCACATTGTACCTTCTTTTCTTCAGTCACCCCCCCCCCCCTTTTTGTTTGTTGGCCACGTCCTTTTGAGAGTTTATTGCTGTGCTGGATGTTTGCTCAGTATTTGGAAAGGGTTTCTGTGTGTCACTGTGACTTGTGACATGTTAACAAGCATGATAACAAGTGCACATCTGTGTGCCTATACGTTCATTATAGATCTGCATGCGCATCTTTGTCGGCACGAATCAGTAGGCGTACACTCTAGGCATGTATTTTAGCATGTCTTATGTGCGGACACTTTATGTGGCTGCGTGCAGCTTTCTGTCTGTGTGTTCTCTGTGATGGATTACTTGTCAGATGCCAGCATAGCACCGCTCTTACCGGCTGATGGAGACATTAAGTCACCAGTCACGTAGATGTAGTACGTTTCAAGATTCCTCAGGGAAAATGCTTTAACCCTTCCCGCTCCAGCACGGCTGTCAGACGACAGTGTATGTTACTTAGAAGGTGCTCCCTGCAAAGACCCACAGTATGGCTGGATTCAGTTAAGTTTGGTGTCTTAATGCAGTTGTGTGTACTTTTAGATGGGCCAATTGCTTATGGGCTGCAAACTGTGTACTATGACTGTCTCTGAGAGGCTTGAATTTTTATTTTATTTTATTTACCTCTGCAAGCTATACGAATAGAAAATATGTAATCGACAGAGAACATCCTCTAGTAGTGGCAGCCTGAGGGAGTCGTTGCGGAGGGAGGGATTTTAATGCCCCCCCCCCCACCCCCCCCAGTTCTGTCCTTTGTTATTAATGCTATATTATTATCACTGCTGCTGCTCTCCCTAGAATATTAAAATAACACACTCTGAATGAATGTCAATGTTCACGCTGGCAACTAAGGCAAATCAATTTTTTTTCATTAGAAAAATCTAAACTAAGTCTATTCATTTGCAAAGGCTATTGTCGATCAGTATACTATCCAGTTTTACAAGAACTTGAGTGTCATTATAAAATGTATTAATGCATATAAAAATCTACTTTTTGAAATATTTATTTTTTGCTTTTAGATTAAATTTAGCCTTTTACTTACTTTTAAGAACATTTGAAAGATTCACCATCATGTGATTGACGGAGGCCTGGTAAGATAATCAAACACCTGTGAACTGTCATCCCAGTCACATTTAAATAAATAAATCTGTTGTAATTCTGATCATTATAACTGACCCCCACTTGCTTCAAAACACAGATAAGAGGACAGAAACACACACACACACACACACAGACACACGCACACAAACCCACACTCAGAAATATCTCAGTGAAAATAACCCAAACAGTCAGACTTCTTTATGTTTATCTAGACTAGGACTTGAAAACCCGTGATAAAAAGCTTGCAAGAAAATGGTTAAAGAGCCTTTAAGCATAACCACAACTGAACATTAAGAGACATAACTCATTGAAGGAAAAAAAATCTAATTTTCAAGTTCCTCTGGCTTGGTAGTGCTTTTTCCTTATATTGAATCAGCAAGTCTTCTTCATGTCTGCACAGTACTGTCTATTTTCTTGTCTGGGTTTCAAGGGAACCTTGCTGAGTTATCTGCTGCTCTTTTTCTCCCCACTGATGTGGCCTGATGTTTTTCTGGAAGATTTGATCCTGAGGACATTTGCTGTTAATGCACTGTGAGGAGCTTGAACTTGATCAGTAGGGAAACCGCACAGTTTGTGTTTGTGTTTAAACAAGGATTTTGAAATAGGATGTTAGACTGTGCAATATCATGCATAGATATATATATATATAAATATACCATATTCCAATAACTGTGTTATTCTACTGTGGCTTTCAATTGATAGGATGCTTATAATACTGTCCGTGGGAGCATGTACAGAATAAATCAGCGTACACACAGGGATTTGTCTTCCCTGGTGTTCTCATGACCACTGAGCAGCTCCGCTGGAACAGTACAGGGCTACATACACTGTTAAGGGTATTTTAGGCACAATGTACACAAGCAATTCATTTCTGATATTAAGTAATAACTTTGATCTTTGGTTTCCGCACTCAGGAGCTGGTGGTAAAAATATTAACCGCAAGTTCATTTCCTACCTCAGTTTTGCATTGTGCTGAAACATGTTTTTTTTTTTATTCTTCCATTGAGGAAGAATAATTCACATTAAACACCCTCGCCCCTGTGGCAGAGTTCCCAAATTAAGCAACATTTTGTTCATTTACCCATGATAAAGTTGTTCATTAGACAATATACTTTGCCTTATTCTTTGTTATTACCTTGCCATTGTAAATGCCTTGGGAGCAATTAAATATGTGAAGTGCCCAATTTTCCGTCCTCGACTTCCAGTCCTGAACTCTATCTGCATGTTGCACACATTTCCTATGAACTAATTAAAGTGAATCAATGACACAACCCTTTAAAATGGCGGCATATGTCAGGGCCATCAGTGGGGAACAAAAGACCCTCTTAATTATTTTGTTCCTGCCGTTCCTGTAAATGGCTTGTCAAGGCAGCAGACTCAGTAGCCGACTACTTGAAAAGGAGATGTCATGTACACACAGAGACACACGTACCAGCACATAAACACATACACAAACACTGGCTCCGGTTTCTCTGTGACGGCTCCCTCTCTGTCTTATAAAAGACTAGTAATTGTACTACAACAATGACAATGTAAGTGCTTAAGTGTAACGGTCCCCATACTCTTCAAAGGTGCAGCATCCCTTATCCATCATTGGCTCTGGGGAACTATTTCTTGGATGCTGACAACCATATCTTATCTAGAAAAAAAAAAGAAACAAAAAAACAATCTCACCCCTCAAGGGGAATCTGCTGAAGCCACTCTTCCAGTTTCAGGATACCCAGGTACTTCTAGCTGTCCCGTATATCTGCTATTCTGCCTTCTGGAAACTCCACTCGTTCAGTCCCAATCGCTTTCCCCTGTGTTTGTAATCGTTCAGCCAAACCAGAGTGATATCATGATTTCCTCATCATGGATCACTGTGAGATGATATCTCGTTCACTCTTGGCATACAGGTTGATGATCACTCCATTTCTAAATCTATATCTGTATTCACTCTTAGTGATAAGATGGCGACTTGTGTCATTGCCTTGGAGTTGGCCTCCAGTGTTGCCTTCCACAGTCCTGCTGAGTTTATGATGATACAGCTGGAAACTGTAGTGGCAGCATCACTGTTTTTGCAACATTAGGTCAGGGTTTGAATCCCAGTCAGGTCATGCACACTAGATACCCAATGCTACCCAAGCCTACCGCGGAACATGAGCGAGAGACAAATAATTATAGCCATTACATTTTTTTAAAGAAAAAATCTGGTGCAAGTTGTTCCTTGCTGTTCCTCATTCGTTTAACCCGTTCTTCACCTGCATGCTGAAGCCCTGCCTAAATATGCAGCTTACCATGAGTATGCATTAATTCTGTTATAAACACTGATGTGTTACAGGAGACTTTGTTTTTTCCCTTTTTCCCCTGCTTTGCAATTATTAACCTCACCATCCTGCCTTGTAAAATACTTACATCTGCCTCATATTAATGTAAATCATCTTAGTGAAGATGTCTGGGCTGTAGATTAGTGAAAATGGTGACAAATGAAAGCACGGGAGTTGTGAGGCTGCACTGGTAAATGAGAAAAATTCTCACATGCCAGGTGTTTATGAGCATGCTTATTTGTTTAAGGGTTTTTCTTAATGCCCATCTGCATTGTTGCCATAAATGCCCATCTGTAGCCCAGGAATCTCAAAGTGGCTTTGACTACTGTCAGAAAATCAACTGGCAGTGCTCCAAGTATGTCATCTTCTCCTCTGAGAGAATAAATGGATGGGGATGGTTGGATGGATGAAAGGATGCCTCGACACGCTTGTTTTCTCCACCTCGTTACAACCGTTTTCTGTGTTATCAAGAGCTTTGGCCTGCCACACTACAGCACCGCGCTACACTTTGTGTTTGACAATACTCTGCCTCACAGTGCTAATCGCCTCTTAATTCTTGCATTACTCCCCATCCGTGAACATGAATTTCAATTGCATAGGTGGTACTGTCCAAAAATAGTGCTTGCAGCACTGCCTGGAGAGATGGGCTGTCAGTCTACCTGTCTGATCATGAGCTATTATCCTCTCTGCCCACAGACAGGAGGGAGAGCTACACCAGTGTCTATGTGATCATGATCAATACATAATCACTTTCCTGTCACTGCAATGGTGCTATCGGGGGACAGTCCAGCCTCATAGACAAGCCATTTCACAAAAAGGGATTTGGCAGACCATCGTTTTTGACCTAGAAAAAAGGTTCGGTTGTTTTGTGTGTGTGTGATGGTGGTGGGGGTCACAGTGGTTGAGGCTAGGTCGGATGGCTAAGTGAGGGCTGGATTCATTTAATCAGTAAATACTATGTAGTAAATACCAGTAAGATTATTACATGGTCAGTATGCTTGGATAAATTGCACAAGTTTCATGCTTATAAGACTTTAAACATAGTTTCTGAAAAAGACAGCGTCAATAAAGATATTTACAGCTACAGTAAACATGCAGTTGACAATTGTCACCAGTTACTCCATTTGTTGCTTCCCTATTTCATAATTGATTTTAATTCATTTAATCTGCACTCCATAGCTGAAAGTGTATTGCTGATAGTAATGAAATAATTCCTGGCAGCAAGCTGGAAAAAAAAGAAATTTCTGTGAAGAGTTTTCCAATACACTGTCAAATTGTCTGAAATCCAGAGGGACTCAAAAGTCCCTCTGGATTTCAGACAGATTATTTAAAACTATTATAATGTTGCAATTTATGAAAAACTAGCACATCGTCATATAGCTGAGGGAAACAAAGGGATTTAAAACATGATGTAAGATTCAGAAAATATTTTGTAAACAGTATCTTATTCTTGTTTGGAAACACACACACACACACACACACACACACACACACACACACACACACACACACATATATATATATCTGTACACATACTGATTTAGTTACGTGATTACATTACTTTTTACATTACAATTTTACTTTCGCACTGTCCAGAGCAGCACATTGATTCAATTCTGTGCTGGTACAGCTGGCATCAATCTGCTGATGTAAGTATACGGGGTGCAATGATAAATACAGCAGCACTTCAATGAATTGAAGTATCCCTTTCACATTTTTCTTAATCGTGTACACTGAAGTGACTGATAGTTTTGCTTGCTGCAAACATATAATACAGTAAAATATAGACAAAAACCACACATCAACAGTTGTGTTTCAGATGAGAAGATGAATGCATGTCCAGTATTCAATCTTGTTTAAGCTCTACTTTGCTCCACTATGGTCACCACCTGATTGGTAGCTTTGAGTTTGTGCTTTTTGGTGCTGGGCAAGATTTATTTATTCATTGATTGATTTAGTTTCATTTTGATAAAATTAGTTAGTTGAGCAGATAGCTAAAGAAAATCAGACAGCTTTATAGCAAACACACTATAGCCATTGGGAGTTAACAAAATCGTATTAAGATATTCAAATATTTAAATTTTCAAATACGACTTTTTAATTTTTCTCCTCAGAAAAAGGTTGTTTTAATAGAATTAAATTTTGTTTTATCAATTTTTTTCCTCAAAGAAAATATTGTAATATCAGTGTCTAATCTGCATATTAAGCAACAAGCTATTTAATCTTCTGTGCACCTATGTGTACGCCCATCTTCTTTTCTGTCTATCCATCCTGGTTTCTCTCTCTCTCTTTCAACACCCACAGTGTAAAGCCAGTCAGACATAAACAGTATTGTTTTACCCGGGTAGGGCTCACAGCAGGGCACTGTTAGCACCACGCCTCATGCAGCCCACAGCTCTCCCCATGCCTCAGTGATATCCCTTCTCCATGGCTCAGTGCTTGCATACATATGAATGCCCCCTGTCTTCTACCCTTCACGGTTCTGAGCTGGTCCAAGCTGAGAAGAGCTGAGGTGTTACACAGCTGCCATGCTTGTTGGACAGACAGATGTGGAGGAGAATTGTAGCATTCCAGTGTTAGTAAATGAACTGTAATGACACATTCTTTGGAGTGATTATAGGTGTGATGGTACTTGAACTCAGGAGTGCTTTCCTGCGGTGCGATTTGCTGAATTGTACTAAGCATGCTGAGGGTGAATTTGGGGCAATAAAGGAAAAAGAGGAGTTTATCAGTTAGAAAATGCAACCAGTATGTGTATGCAGTTAACATTATAACGAAGACTTAGTGCAGTGTCAGAAACTGGGCAAAGGTTTTTGTACAGCAGCTGATCCTACAGTATATCCTAGTTGTGGAAAATGAGCATAATAATGGAACTTAATAATGCTTTCTTTTTGACAGAAATCTTGTGGTTTAAAAGTGAAGATTCTGCTGACAGGTGAAATAAAATCTTGATTCAAAGATAAAGCTTCAGAAGATTTTAATGCTAAAACTTTGTCTTTTTTCCTTGTTCTGCACAGCAAGTTTTACTACTTTGGTCTGTTTGATTATACTTATATTTCTTCTAAGGAAATAAGCAAACTATACAGATCAAGCTGTGTTACAGTACAATGTGTTATTGAAAATAAGCCGCAGCGTCCTTCCACAGCCATTGTGTGTCACACTGGGCTGCATCTCCCAATTTATCCCCTCTCTGGTTCAAGAAAGATTCCTATTGATTTCCTATCACCGAGCCAGTGTACAGAGTAAATAGGAAGTGTGAGCCCTATTATTTCTGTCGCTTGGTAAAACATAAGGATAGACCCCCGTGTCTTTATCACGAGGAACCTTTTAGCCACCACATGCCCTTCAACCAAAACACTACGGCTGTAAATTTTCACACACTGTACAGTAATGATGTCCTTTGAGAATGAGTTTGTGTTTAAATTATTGGTGTGGTATTAAATCCTGTGAACTTCAGAACATGATTAATGAGATTACACTTAATGTGGGAAAACACCCGTAAACGCAGGCTGTATTTTCATACAGGCTTAATGTGCTTTCCCCTGCGGGCCACTGCCCAAACCAATAGAGGGAGATTTGCTTTCCCGGGAGAAGCTTCTGTGCACTCTTTCTGAGTCTTTGCATGTGCTAAGCAGTAGGAAACAGGTGAGACAAATCCCTTTAGACACCAAATAGCGCAATTACACGTTTCTTCCATGTATGTAACAGGTCTGACCAAGAATATGCAACGCTTTTGAGGAAGAAAGATGTGTGCAAGACATTCTACTGAATAGTTTTCATATTCCATTGTAGGCTTTTTACATCCTTAATCCGTTCCTGCATGTTTTTTGTTTTTAGCAACCATTCATATTCTTCATCCCTGGACATTTATACTGTAGGTGTTGTGTTGCTATTATTGTAGTCGCCACAATGCTACAGGCTTCAAATAAAAGCCAGAGACAATATTCCTCCTACAATTGAGTTTCTGTGCCCATTGCCTGGCCTACAGCTGCATCCATTTCTGCAGTGTCCCTGAATTCTCTGCATTATCAAGGGGAAGGACGAGCTAATCTGCACTGATTTGAAACAGGACCAAAACACTGGCTTTCCTAATCCCTCATTTTTTTTTATCAGGGGTAGTGAGGAGCATTTTACCCCTGTGGGAGGGAAAGAAAGAGGGAGCTATTTCATGCCTCACTGGTTCCACTGTTTTTATGAAGATTTTTTTCCTACCCCTACTTCCCTACTTCAATCCATAGTGTAACTGAATTTCTAAAGCCTGTTTGCAATAGTCAGACACCTTTTAGAAGTACGAAGGTACTTTTCATAATTAGGGATGTGTAGATGGCTGCCTCCTCCCTCTGCAGTAGTAGTAATTTAACTTTAAGGCAGATAAGGCTCTGTATCTCTGAAAAAGGGAGGTGCAATTTCCTTGCTGTCTTTCATTTTATTCATTTGACAATTGGCAAACACCTATGGCACGCAGGATATAATTTGCTTCCTGAAAATACAGTACGAGCGCTCCAATTTGGATTAATGCACACATCTGTGAGATATAATTCAAATAATTATGTTTCCTTAAATTCTGTCAACCAATTTATGTAATACTTCATTCACTTATGTAGCACGTTTGTTGGAAATTTCCACTTTACATCAGGTGCTCTGGCAGGGCTGTCACATAGAGGCCCTCATACTGATTTTTCTTCAGTGCACATGCAGTTTCTGTTGAGTAGAGTTTGAAACATTAATAGATACTGAAATGTGAAAAATTTCTATTTAATGTAGACTGAGAACAGTTCATGTGAATGACAGTTTCAGCAGATAAAAGCAATGCATCTATTTAAGTGTATTAGCAGCTGAAACTCAAGTTGCGCTGGGTGTTGTTGTTTTTTTGTTTTGGTTCTTTTCTTCTTCTGTTTTTTTTTTTTGTCAGTGCTAGTGCAGTGAGCAGAAACAGAGAAAAAGAGCTCATTGATCTGCTATGATCTAAACACTGCAAAAGGCATGGGGTGTAACAAGCTCAGGAAATTTACAAGGTAAGCCTTGGCAACACAACAGCACGGGTCATCATAAGACTATGAATTACTGGAACACCTCAGTCTCAGAGGACCACTTGAGGTTCTCTCCCTGTGAAATAATTGGGTTGCAACAGTGAAACTGCTACACCAGTTAGAGTGCAAAGGGGCTTTTGCTTTGTTTTGCTGTTACAAGACCGCAGACACGGCTGTGACTATTAATCAGCAGGTGACACGTGTAGCTGACGGCATAAAATGGGAGATAAGATCAAAAACTGCACCACATGGATGCGAAAGTCATCTTATTTGCAATTTTTTAACCCATTTTATTTTGCAGTTGGTAAACACTACTGAAGCTATTTGATGTGAATATTAAACATGTATTTTCAGATTGTTTGAGTCCTTATTGGTTAGAAGTAGTAAGTCATTACTGTGGTGCACACTGGTGAGCAGGCTTGATGAAAATTGTTTCGGTGCTTGTAGAAATAGCAGAAGATGATACACCAACAGAATACAGATGTCTGATTTGCGGGTTACACTTTGTAAACTATGGAACAACTGCTCATATTACATCTGGCAAATTTATTTTATTTTTTTATTTATTTTTCGTTATTTAATCCATAGCCGAACATCTGAATCAGAGTTCTGGAGCCAGAGCACTTAACTTGTCACAGGTCTTTGCGCAACAAGCATTTTCAGTTGCAGCGGACAGATTTAGGTGCCTGTGGCAGGACCTCCGCCGTCTGTGACTGGGGACATCTCACTTTGTTGTCAGAACACCTCTAAACATCTTTCACAGAAACAATTACCATACCATCTGTAGCTTTCTGCCAGCTTGTTGCTCACTGTCAGCACGTCGGGTTCTTTTCTCTTTTTTCTTCTCAAATGCTCTCCCACACCCTGAGACTCATGAGGAGTTAGGTCACTTTGGATTAAAATGGATGATTTTAATTACGCGAATTGCCTCTTTATATCAATATTTTCAGTGCTCGTTTTGTCCCGATACCTTTTGATGGACAGGTGAATGGTGGATTGAATTGCCACTAATGTATTTCCTGATTTGAGCATTTGACTGACTTGGAATATTGATGAAAGTCCTTGGATACATTTTACTTATAAAGACCTTATAAAGCTGGTGTAAAAAAGAAGTTTATTTATGTTTGAATACTGATGGTGTGAAGGTAATTCTTAATTGCTGTAATTGATAAAGAATGCTTGATATCCCATAAGAATTAAAAAATACATGAGCCAACACTTACACCAACACAGCCTTTAATTTTAAACTTAAAAACTTTTATTTGACAAACTAAACTTAATAAACACGCTACTTTAATGGAAGGAGAAGTGTTTTCTTTGTGGTTACATCCAAATATCAAATAACCATCAACAGAGTAATACTTATGCTGTCTGCTGTTCTGAAAGATCAAAAGCTGTGAAAAAAGTAGTCTAATTTGCCCATACATGTCTGCAATTGCTTTGCCTGCTATATTAATATCTAACACACAAATATATGTCACTGACACACTAGATGCCACAGAAAGGACAGTTAATTAACAATTAAATAACTTCTTTGCACACTTAACTGAAACTTTCATTATAAAATCTTCAGATCCATTTTTCATGCCATATTTGAGATCGCTGCAAAAAGTGCAGCCTTACCTAATGTCCACCCTACTGTTACACATTTTATATTAAGATTTAAAAATCTAGTTGGTATTGATATGGTGAATAACCTTCAGTAAAAATAATAAATCATACAGCAATAGTACATTCATGTAAAAAGCATGATAATGTATTAAGTAATCCAAAGTATTCAGAATACGTTACTATCATTGAGTAACGTAACGGAATACGTTACGAAATACATTTTGGGGCATGTATTCTGTATTCTGTAGTGGAATACATTTTAAAAGTAACCTTCCCAACACTGCCCACTGGCAACCTCTGGTCAAAACAGAAAAATGTTTCTGTTCGGCAAGTAGTTACTGGAGGTTCCTGGTTGTTGCCATGTGAAATCGCCCACAATTGGGTGCTGCACCAAACACTTCCTTGTGATTGCTTTTACTGCTAACAGATTGCTACGGTTACCCATAGTTTGAATGGAATACACTGACATGTCTGCACACACTCATCCAATCCGGCAAGAGAATGTTTGCTTCCAAAGCAGAAATTTCACACTTTAAAATGTATTGGTCGCAGTAGTAAGACAGAACAAATGTTATTTCCAGTTTGTATTGCAGTTTTCAATACTTGGCCAGTAGTGTCTGCAGACTAGTCAGTGTTTTTCATGTAAATTTTCCATGTAAATGACCACTTCAGAAACCAGCTACAATGACCAATTTTATGACAACAAGCAACCTCAACTAGGCTCAACTAGGCTAATGGTTGCAGAATACACACTTATATCTTGCAAAAGGTGGTTACTAGGATTGTTCTCCAGGCCTCCACGAATGGGCCTTTAGCAACTGATTTTAAAGCAACCACTGGCAACCACTTGCATTCACTAGGCTGGTTTCTAGGCCTGTGTGATTGGGGCCTTACGTGGAACAAGATGGGATAAATGGGACTAGAGTCTCATCTGGATTCACTCAGCACTTAGAATTTTAGTTTACAGAGACATGGAGATCATTTCCTGTAGGGATGTTTATACATTTGTCTTTCTGCACCACAGGTACCTCAGTTATCACAGTAACAGCTACAGATGCCGATGATCCGGTGTACGGAAACAGCGCTAAGCTAGTCTACAGCATACTGGAGGGACAACCATATTTCTCTGTTGACCCCAACTCAGGTAAGTCTAATTTCTTGATAATTGCTGAATTTTAGGCTTAAGCTAAAGTATTAGTTTGATCAAATACTCCATTGCGTTCATGAAGGAAAAGCTGATTAAACCTCAGATTCCAAGTCTTGTGTGAGTTAACAATCATGTGGGTTTAAAAATTCATGCATTTAAAATATTTGCACATGCAAACTAGGGAATTTATTTTATTTTAATTACATTTCCTTTGTTTTTAGGAGCCATCTGTGCAGGATGACATTTAGTTGCATATTAAGTAAAAAACAAAAGAAAAAAAAAGGAAACATGCAATAGTTTATAGGTCTCGTGTAATCAGAGTGATTTTAAATAAGGAGAAAAAAATGGAGGGCACCTTTATGGAGCAGGCAAAGCCCTTTGTGCTGTTATTCATTGTTTGCTTGACAAAGCCTGACGAAGATTTCTTTGAGATCAAAACGTTGCTTCATTAAATTTAATGGGAGCTAATACAATGTGCAAGTCCTTTGTCTGCTTCTAACCAGTGGAGAGCATAATGTATTACAAAATGCAATGAATGAACACGGCGTTCATAACGGGACAAAAAGGAAAGAAATAGGTTTTACAGAGAGATGGTGATTCCATCTAAGGATTATTTCATAAGGCTCTTTCTTCTAGACAGGGCCATGCACATCAGGCCAGAACCTTTTAGTATTTAAACACTGTCCTTTTTCATTACCTGCTTTGAGCTAGATAAATGAGCTTACAATGTCATCTCAGGTCAAGTTGTGGTATATCACTATGTGGACAAGTCTCTGGTTAAGTATGTCCAAATGACAGGAATAACTTTACCAAGGTCAAGCTTATGCATAAATCTAAGTATTTTAAGGACACACCTGAACTATAGGGACTGCTTTAAGCTTTATGGACCCAACTCTGTATCTGATCAGCTATCAAAAAGATTGAAAGTTTAAACAGTAACTGAAACATTTTGAAAGTTATCTCACTAAATAGCTGATAATATTTTAGAGGTTTTAGGGTTACGCAGCACAAATTGCATTAATACTTGACTGGATTTTTTAAGCCCTTTATAGTCACAAGGCTTAATTGTTTTCCCATTTAAAATCACTATAATAAAACACTGATGCATACTATGAGTTGATCCTGAACCCACTGCAAACCGGTGGCTGACTTGAAGTGGAGTTTTTTGCAGTAAGGTCCATTCATGATATGAAATACTGTGAGGAAGCTCCCCTTTATTGTGTTATTTAGGCTGTATACTTATCCACTCTAAAATATATTTTAATGGAAGTTTAGTTTAGTTTGGAACCGCTCATTTCTAATGTAGTCGACTTTCTGGTACCTCATATCTATGTGCTGCCAATACTTGGGATTCAAATACAAAATAAATACTAACAGAAGAGCTGAGAGTGATATCCTGCTTTTAACATGTGCACTGCTAGCAGGTGCTACAGGTTGAACTAATTCCAACAGGTGGAGATGCAACAGCTTCCCCACCTGCTTGCCCACCTGAGGTGATAGCAGTCTGTTGCATTGCATTTATGCATAAAGTGCAAACACCTTCTGTAAGGACTAAAAGAGGATATAGTCTGACACTTAACTATTATAACAAATGCTGTATGTCTCCATTATCATGCAACTTCAACTCTATTCAACAAAGCTGTAAGGGACAAAATTACATGTCTGTAAAAAGGCAGCCTGACAATGTAATAGTTTGAAAAGTTGTGTAAAAACATCAGTTCTGCAGGTAACTCAGACCATCTGTTTTTTTTATGCTTGTAGGTTATTGCTGCATGGGGGTGCTGTTAAATGTGGCTTCCTGGCTCACTCCCTTTTGCTACAATTCCCCTCTACAGCTGTTCATTCATGTACATTTATGTTTCAATATTTATACCATACGCAGTGGCAAACAAGTTTTTTTCCTGGGAGCATTGTAACTGTTCCAAGGGGTGTACAGATTTGATTGAAACAACAGATATGAATGTAATGGAGCAACTTGATAGAAATGAATGAAACACAAATATAGTCCACACACACTGGTTCATAATATATTGCATAACATATCATTTTGATTTAACAAAAAGACTATCTAAGTATGCAAAAATATTTTCATGAAATAAAAATAAAATATTGTATATTGGCAGTATTAATTAAGGGGGATCTTTATAATAAATTAACTAACCATGGCTTTTGTACTCAGTCACTCGGGATGGCACTGAACAATACTAAATGGACCTTATACATTCATAACCTTTTATAAAAGGAAGGATAGAATTTGCATGAATTTTCAATTCAATTCAGTTTCATTTCATTTATACAGCACCAAATCACAACAACATTTCCCTCAAGGTGCTTAATGTTGGAAGGTACAGATCCTACAATATTATAAAGAAAACAGAGAAAACCCCAACAATCATATGACCCGCTATCAGCAAGTGCTTTGGCCACAGTGGGAATGTATGTGGCTAAAGATACAATTCCAACTTTTTTCAGTGGATAAATCAAGCAATGAAGTGTAACTTGGATAAGTAACGTCAACACATTTGAACAGTGAACGGTACTGTACAGTTCCCCACGAGTTGCGTGGAATTCATTATTGAAACCCAAATGAGATTTATATGAGAGCTTTGCATCAGTGAGTTGCATGTTTTGCTCAGCTGACTTCAAGTCCTAAGTCCTAATGGGGCAGCACTCCTATGATGCTGTGGTCCATAACATCACTGGGTTATGAATTCCAAATAATGGCAATGATAATAATTACTTCTTCCTTTCACAAGGCAGACTCTTCAGCAGCGTCATGGTGCATAAAGTTATCTCAAAACATATTCTAGATTGGATCTTTAATTGCTTTTTCAGCTGACTTTTTAACATGTGTCTGTAAGCAATATGATTAAATAATGGTGAAATTACATTAATAAGAAATGAGATGGAAATTGACGGCTCACAATTTGGAAAACAACACACAATAAACAAGCTTCAAGAAAGGAGGACTCAAAATTTATGTACATAATTAGAATGAACTTTCATAATTTCAACACATAAAAACCGGGCTTGTCCTCACTGGTATAGGTGTCGTAATCTCGAAGCCTCTACAGCTGGACCTTGGGCTGTCGAGAAGGGGCTGAATGGACAGTTTAAGGATTAACATTCATGCTTTGTGTGATCGCTGTGCACATGCAGATGGCTCATTCAAGTGAGCCAGATGTTTTAATGAATGTTAATGAAAAATAAAAGGTAAGGGGAAAACAACCATTAGAATGCATTTGACACTTACAACACCACACTGGAAATGAAAAGCATTCAATAAATAAATAAACATCATGCCCCAATTCATCACTTGGTTAATGGTCGATGAAAAAAAAAAAGTTGAAACAAATATCTATGGAAATGAGTGTTTGTCTATCTTCCCTTTTCAGTGATTAGGAATTAATTTGAATAATTAACGATGATCAACAGAGATGACGGTGTTGCTTGTAGCAGGATGACGGAAGAGTGTGTGTGTGTGTGTGTGTGTGTGTGTGTGTGTGTGTGTGTGTGTGTGTGTGTGTGTGTGTGTGTGTGTGTGTGTGGAGGAGGAAAAGTAACTTGTTTGTGTAGCTCTTTTTCCTTATTGATTTGTTTGTTTGCATTTCGGATGGTAGGTCTACCTTGTTATTGCACATCAGAGCTCAGAGCTAAAATTAGAGAGAAGTAATTTAAAATCCTATTTCTCTATATAATATCTGCCTATTCATTAAAAAAGCAATGACTTGGTGATGCTGATGAAATGCTGGTTTTACACACTTCATCTTTGAGGCCATCTAAGGGTGTCCCATGTAAGAGAGAGTATATACATGTAACACAAGAGCTGTGTTGTTGTGTTACTTTTTTAAAAACAATTTCAAATAGATTTTCTGTAATTATTCTTTCAAATAATATCACAAGTGTGTCCTTGGTGTAATCATCTATAGCTCTATTCATATCATTCTACTTCACTGATTTAAAAAAAAGAAAAAAAAAAAGATTCTCGAATGTTTTCAAGCTTATTTTGTTGACGTGACAATACATGCGGTTCACTAAATGTACAAACATGTAGAAGTTTGGTTTTACCCAAGATACTTCCTCAATAATTTTATACATAGCATGTTTGTAACCAGTGTGTAACAAAAATAATAGACGATGGCCAAATCAGAAGACTTCAGGAATGTCAGGAGCCAAGAGGACGCCACAATGAAAACACAACCATATAAACGATGAAGCAATGCTTAAGTTGTATTAGAAATTTTTGTGCACTGTATTACAACTAACAACAATAACCAAAATAGTGTGCGGACACAGAGACCCCCAACAAATAAAGAAAAGAAAGTTAGACCCGGATCTTTTAAATTGTCAGTGTGATCCAGTTCAGGCCTGTTAGGTGATCTGGGCAGTTTATTGGTGTGAGCTCAATCCGATGATCGATGTATGATTTGCACAGTTTGTCCTACCACAATTCAGGCAACCAGACTGCAAGATTCAGTTCCATATGGGCTGTGGCTTGCCATCCATTGTAATGGAAGATCATTCTTCTTCTATGGATTTTCCAGAAGGTCTGTAATTCGAAGCTCTCTGTAGAGTCTCAGCTCCTTGATCTCCAAATCAAAAAACCTGACCTAAGAGTGAGGTCAGAGTTACTCCAAATGAACATTGTACATACTTAACTAACAATTATCCATAAACATTTCTGCTTCAGGGAAAAAGCATGAACAAAATCAGTTTCAAATTTCTGTTTCTAACGTGTTGTACAACTATCAAATTCAAAATTTTTTGCGTTACGTGGCAATGTAGTTATCACCAATCATAAAACTAAAATTAATCAGGTCCATAGATCTAATCCACACTGCTCCTAGCAGAAGAATCAATATACTCTCCTCCTTGTTAATTAACAGCAATGGTGAATAAAAATAACACAACAAAACATTTCAATGCAACAGGTATGCATGCTGTTTTTCTTAACCTACAATAGCTAATAAGTTCTCAGATAACAGTGAACAAACAGGATTGTGAGTTTAGATAGTACCCGCTAGCTACTTGCGCAGGACCTTCACCGTTAGCATTTGTTTCCCAAGCGAACAACATCAACATTTCAGCAAGCCGATCAGCGGCTATAACAGTTCAGTTACTCACCAGTGCAAAGCACTGTGTATTCATAAAAACAGCTTCGGGTCTCCAAATCAGCAACCACGTTCCTCTTACAGGTGCAGCTATGGCGGGTGTGGGCTAAGCAGCCTTACTAGCATAACCAAACAGGAACAGTCAAGGCGAGAAAAACAATCCCATTGGTTAAGGACTGACATTGTGCATCCAGGTCAGAAAATAACCTTTGTTAAACAAAAATAAATAAATAACAAAAATAAAGTACATTGAACCCTGTGGAGTATACCAGGCCCAAGCACACACACGCAGATCCGTATTGCCAAGGACCACATTTATTGATATTAACACAGCAGATAATATGACGCACAGACTGACAGCTCTCGATCCCAGCTGATGTGTGTCTCTTTTCCCTTAGCGCCCTCCACTCCTCTCCGCCTCACTATATAAAGGGAAGGAAAACCACCATCAGTCCAAAATCGCCATGAGCTGTTCTTACCAGCACCGCCCCGTCGAGCTCACTGCACCACTCCTCCCATGCAGCCGCGCCCCGGACCACACCTCCGCCACAAACCCTTCAACACAAAATAACTAAATTTTATACAATTGTTTAATTAGAAAATGAGTTAATTTGAAATGTAAGTTTTATACTTTCAGCTGTTTGTAGAAGCAGGAAAAAAAGTCAAGCAGAATTACTGCTAATAAAACACGAGCAAAAATCAAGACATCATATTTGGTGGACAGAAAAATCCCATTCAAGGTTAGAACATGGGAGTAGTAATCAATTACCCCAGTGTTATCAACTGGTCCAAGTCACATTGGTCTTTCCACCCCACAGTCACTAAATGTATATTTTTCTTGTGAAAATAATAATAACATATTTGAAAAAGACTTCCTTTAATAAATTACTCGAACAACAAGGGCATTGTTTTTTTTTCAGTACAGTCTTACTGAAGAGGTGTCCAACTATTGTCCTTCATTTTCTCTTTTTGTTTAAATCGTCTGTGTCGTGTGTGACCTCCAAAAGCACAACTGACCCTGAAATTTCTCTGAGGAAAAATCTATCTGTAGAATAAAATGCAGACACAGACAACATTCTAACCCCTCCCATGTTTCCCATCATAGCCAAGCATATTATCATTGTCTGAGGCAGCTCAGGACCAAGGCAGGGTGTCATGCCAAAGCCTGGCTTTTATGAGGGGTTTTATATTCATTTGATGATCCTGCGGGCCTCTGTTTCCTGAGTGGATTATCCGTATATGCCGGTGCTGAGCCCTTTTTATATTCAGTGCTGCGGCAGAGTCAATAAGGTCCATTCTGCATACAATATTCAAGATTATACAAGACAGACAGCATAATTCACACTCAATCAGAATACAAATGACTTCAGACGGTGGAACAACACATTCAAAAACAAACACAGCTGATTCTCAGTGCTGCGACTGGCTCAGTCGTGGGCACCTTACTACATTCACTCAGACTGTGCTTTTTCTGAGACTAAGCCTGCAGGGAAATCTTTAACCCTCCTGGGTATGGGGTTCATGTTTGGTAAGGTCATGGTCTAAAATAATGCATGTTATAAACTGGGGAATAATGTGAGCATGAAGGTGACTGCATGCCTTTTTTTCCTTGCGCTTCCTTACGTTTACTCACATGAGCATCATTACAATTATGTGCAGAGTATATCAGTCAAATTTATAATTGGGTGAATGTGTTATGAACTGTTTCCACCTCCAGCAACCATAAGAATTGCTCTGCATGGGATGGATCGTGAGATGAGAGAGGATTATCAGGTGGTCATTCAAGCTAAAGACATGGGAGGTCACATGGGTGGTTTGTCTGGAACTACTACTGTCAGCATCACACTACAAGACATCAATGACAATCCACCAAAGTTCTCTAAAAGTAAGTAACTTCATAACCTTACCCATCCCAAATTGAATAAAGAGGGAAAAGAAATTACTGCTGCTCTAAATGAGCATTTCTCTGATTGGTAATAATTAGGAAAAATAAATGTTATTTTGTAAATGTCATCATACATGCTCCTCAGAAACTAATTCCTCTAACTGTGAAATGTCTAATGATGATGCAGTAGTGTAATATGCTTCGGTAATTGTGCTTAATTTGATCAACGTTTCTAGAAACCAAAAAGCTGTGTCTGTTCATCCTCAGGTTTGTATGAGTTTGTGATCCCTGAAGACCTACCATTAGGGAAAGAGGGTGGCAAGGTGAAAGCAAACGACCGCGACATCGGTGAGAATGCCAAGTCGACGTACAGCATCATCGAAGGAGACGACCAAGGCGTGTTTGAGATTATTACGAACGCAACGACACAGGAAGGGATTCTACAGCTCAGAAAAGTAAGACCTAGATGATGTCAGGATAAGAGCTGATTGGCTTTTTTTTCTGTCTCTTTCTTTTCTGTTTCTATAATCAATTTAAGTAAATCAGTTATTTTACTTCCCATACATATAAGTCAATACAGTATAAAGATTGATGTTTAAATCCCCTTCTCAGTAGGTCTCGTTCTTCTGTACTTCTTCTAGCGATTTTTTTTCATATGCTTTTAGAGAAGGCAGTACTCAACAGTACACCATCAAATATTAAACACTGAAAGCCTTCCCCCTGAGTAGCTTGGAGGCTAAAGGAGCATTTTTTTTAATACATTTCTAAAACCTACTTTTCTTTTATTCAGAAAAATCTATGAAAGAAGATAAATAGTAGGAATAAGTTTAAAGGTAATTTTTAACAATATTCTTTTTGCCAGAAGTAATGCAGACTGTGTGTGAATTGACATTAAGTTGGAGAATACGTTGGACTAAGAGTTGAGAGAAGACACTTTTATTTTGCATTACAGTCCATTCAGTTGTATTTCTCTTAGCTCAAGGTAAACTGGTACATATTGTAAATTTGTTCTCCCCACATTCAAAGTTTGCTCAAATTCAGTTTTGCTGGCATCATCACCATAAGAGCAGATGGACTGAACACAAAACTGCAGTGCGAAAGTTTGGCCCTAAAGTAACTTTAGTAAAACAGTTGCTTGTTAATCGCCTTGTTCAAAGGTACAGTTGCAATATTTTAGAGAAGAAAAGGCAATGCTCATTGTTCATCAAGATGTTTTCAGATGTATGGTTTTGAGAAAAATCAAAGAATATTATTTCTGTCACAAAATGTAACCTTTCACCTCGAGGCAGTACATCAGGCCAACAGTACAGCATATAAGACTCATCCCGTGCTGCTAGTAGAACAAGTATCCAAGAATCCCAGCAATTTTCATACATTATTATACATTATTATACATTTTTAGCCACGGAATATCAATATTTCCTCCAGGTTCAGAGCTTGAGAAGTTTAGATGTCATCACTTGCCAGTAAACACTTAGAGCACCCCCTCCCATACCGTGCTTAATACCAAAGTATAATAAATTCAAATTTGAAAAGTACAATGCATTTTAATAACCTGCAGGAAAATCTGGATGCACCTGTATCACAAGGACATCTGTAGAAAATCAAACTGAGATTTCAACAATATCAAACATACCACTGCACATGCTATTTATAAATCTATTATATATGTATGTATTCTATATATTCAAAGTCCACAGAAGCTCAGCTTGGTAGAAGATATTTACATAGACTGAATCATACACATGATTGATGGAGGAGGGTTTTAAGTCTTAAGTCATGGTTGGTTCAGTGTCTGCTGAGGACTACGTATCATTCAAATGCACAATGCTTTTGCATTGTGATGTAAAATGACATTACCCCAAGGACATGTGGTGTGACTTTGTCAAAGTGTGAACAATGAACTGTGTGGGGGTGGAATGTATAAGAGCTAAGGCAATCTGCTGGGACTACAATTCATTGCCACTAAAGAAAACATCAGCGCTGCAGAACAAACTTGACACAAAGTCATAAAATCTCTAACTGTTGACAAAGCAAATGTCAAATGTGTTAGTCTTTTAGGCAACCTCCACTTCCATGTCCCACAGAGACACTCAGTCTTCCCATGTCTACTCAGTTTTCTCTCTGTGGCCCTGAGTTTGCTGCCTACATAACTGAAGCAAGATAGATGATAATGCACTGGGAAAGTAGCAAGACATTTGCACACTCACTGTTTTCTCATCCCTCCAGATGACAGTGTCTCAAGTTGAAAGGAATTTACGAAGCAGTTGTTTCACTTTTCTTCTTCTATTCTGTACCTTCACCACTTATCCACCATCCAGTGTGACAGATTAAACCTTTAACATAACGTTTTTTCCCAAACACGCCTAGTCTCTGTCAACAAGGGAACACGTCTATGAACTCCCATCTAATGCAGAATTAAAATTATTAAAGATACTTTGCGGCAAGGTTAAATCATATTGATCTGAGGCTGGAGAGGCACAAACCAGGGGAGAGATTCTTTTCTGTTTGAGTTTTAAGCTTTTTATCTACTAGCCCCCAGGCCTGTCGAGAGATGTTAGTGGGATGCTGAGCTTTCACCCCTGCAGCCAGTGCTGAACTTTGAAGTCTCTAAATGGCCTGTGTGTACATACTGATTTGATGCTAACGCTTGAGTGAGAAAGAAGAATGACACGGTGGGGTGGGACACGACAGCAAAGATAGTGTTAACACTGAAAAAACAGGAACGGTTCTTCTTTTGCTGTTTGTGCCTTTTCTTTATCTGTTTTAAATACTTGCAGATGTTCAATTAAGCTATGTTGTTTGGTGGGAACATTGGAGAATATAGCATGACTATGCAAAGTTTGCTGCGTAATGTCTCGTAGTTCTACTCATTTGATTTTGCACTCATGAATCTCTCAACACTAGCTCCATAACAGTGCCGCCATGCATGCTAATAAAAATCAAAGTGGCTCTCCCTGGACTATTCAGTGAAAGCACTCTGTTTGTTTATTGAATTAATAATTTGAACTGGTCATAATATGACTTGTATTCTGTTTTCATGCTATTAAATAGTTTTAAAATAGAAGTTTGAATAGATGCTTTATTTGATTTTGCAATTTGTATCAAAAAATAATTAAAATTACTTAGTAACAAGGGTAATTAAAGAAGCTGTTTACAACTATGTTTTCCTTAAAGTGGATTTGGTATAATTAAATATGCCTCAAAGCCTCTCTCTTCCCCTTTGCTGTTAGGACACTGGAAACAAATGTAATGAGTTCTTTCTACATAATATCACATGGGAGTTATACTGAAATATGTTAACAAGAGAAAAGCAAACCCATGTGAGTAGTAAGCAAGCAATTTATTTATATAGCGCTTTCAGATCAGCCACGAGCTGAACACAAAGTGCTGTACACTTGACATGCCAAACATGATACATTGAGCATGTTAAAAAAAATGAGAAAAATAGTAATAATAATATAAGATAAGTAATATATATATAAACACATTTAAAACAATAAAATCAGCACATTAGATTAAAACAATAAAATCAGGGTCAGACTGTGTCATAAGCCAAAGAGTAAAAATGAGTTTTAAGACGTGTTTTAAAAGTGGACAGTGAAGGGGCCTCTCTAATGTGCTGGGAAAGATTGTTCCACAGATTAGGAGCAGCAATAGAGAAGGCCCTGTCCCCTCTGAGCTTCCACTTGGACCTGGGTACCTCCAGGAGCAGCTTGTCAGCTGACCTGAGAGACCTGGGGGGTGAGTAAGGATGCAGAAGCTCAGAGAGGTAAGTTGGGGCAAGACCATTTAAACATTTAAACACAAACATGAGAATTTTAAAGTGAACTCTAAGATATACAGGCAGCCAATGGAGTGAAGCCAGGACGGGAGTTATGTGCTCTCTTTTACGAGTTCTGGTTAAAAGTTGTGCAGCAGAATTTTGGACCAGCTGCAGACGAGAGAGAAGATGCTGACTAACTCCACAATATAGTGCATTACAGTAATCTAAACGACATGAAATAAAAGCATGGATTACCGTTTCAAGATGCGGCTGAGATAAAATAGGTCTTATCTTTGCCAAGCGCCTTAGATGATAAAAACTGGACTTGACAGTACCCCTAATTTGACTATCTAATTTAAAATCACTGTCCATCTTAAAACCCAGGTTTGTAACAACAGATTTAAAATACTCTGCCAGGGGTCCCAAATCAATAGCGGAGGGTTCACAAGGTCCACTAGGACCAAACAGAATGACCTCAGTTTTGCTGGAATTGCATCTTAGAAAGTTTAGGGACATCCAAGATTTAATGTCTTCTAGACATGCTAAAAGTGGCTTAATAGAGAAGGCATCCTTCTGCTTCAGAGGCAGATAGATCTGACAGTCGTCAGCATAGCAGTGGAAGGATATTCCATGCCTTCTGAGGATGGTTCCCAGGGGCTGTAAATATAATGAAAAAAGCAGAGGCCCTAAAATTGAGCCCTGCGGGACCCCAGACTGAAAAGTGGCAGAGGAAGACTCATACCCTAAAAAGTTAACACTAAAAGTTCTGTCGCAAAGATAAGACCTAAACCATTTCAAAGCAGTACCACGAATGCCTGCAAGATGGTGCAAGCGAGACAGTAAAATGTTGTGATCTACAGTGTCAAAGGCAGCTGTTAGGTCAAGGAGGACAAGAACAACATGATTGCCAGAGTCACAGGAAAGGAGGATATCATTAAAAACCTTTAAGAGTGCTGACTCCGTGCTATGCAAGTTTTTAAAACCTGATTGAAAGACCTCCAGGATACCATTCTCATTTAAAAAATCCATCAATTGGCAATGTACAATTTTCTCTAAGATTTTAGACATAAAAGACAACTTGGAGATAGGTCTGTAGTTAGCCAATACAGTGTGGTCCAGGGCAGGTTTCTTAAGCAAGGGTTGTACTACCGCATGCTTAAAATTAGCAGGGACTACACCAGATATTAAACTGCTGTTTATAACACTAAGAACAGCCTGGCCTATGCTAGGAAAAATCTCCTTAAAAAATTGTGGTGGGACAGGATCATTTGGGGAACCAGAGGGCCTCAGGTGGCCAACCACATCCTCTAAATAAGAAAGAGACACAGGCTCAAACTGGTTAAAAACAGCAGAGCAAGGGATCAAGACAGAGGGGTCAGACTCAGGAGAAGAAATGAGAGCCCACGTGGTTGCAACCTTCTCAATGAAAAAACACATAAAATCATTAGACAGTTTATGAGAGGCCTCCAAACAGTCACTTTGTGGAGCATTTAAGACTAAGTCAATAGATTTAAATAACACACGTGGATTGTGACTGTTGGAGGAAATGATCTTTGAGAAGTATTTTCTTTTAGCCTCTTTGATTGCATCCTGATAGAGGCGCCAGCAGTCCTTTAGGATTTGAAGAGACACCTGCAGTTTGTCCCTCTTCCATCTGCGTTCAGCTCTACGACACTCCCTCCTCACAGTCCGAGTGGCGTCATTAAACCAAGGATCGGTTTTAGCCTTGGGCTTCCTGGTTTTTAATGGTGCCACAGAGTCCAGAATGGTTAGGCAAAAAGATTGAAACCAGGAGCTGAGGTTCTCTGTGTCCAAGGGAGTACGATCGGCGGGGATAGACAGCTGGTTAAAAGCAGTTGAGAACTGGGCAGCAGTGAAAGGGTTAATAATCCGACAGCGGCGAACAGGAGCACCGGTTTGAGCTGTAGTGCGTGAAAACACAGCATCAAATAATACAGCCATATGGTCAGAGAAAGCAGTGTCAGTCACTTCCACATTAGACACAGGTAGACTGTGTGACAAGACCAGGTCTAGTGTGTGTCCGTGTTCATGTGTGGGACCAGGTACGGACTGGACCAGATTAAAAGAGTCAATGAGGCTTAAAAACTCCTTCACCAGAGGTTTATCAGGACAGCAGACATGGATATTAAAATCTCCCACAATAAGAACATGATCGTAGTTGGGCATAATCCCAGCTAGAAATTCTGAAAAGTCATTTATGAAATTCTTATTGTATTTAGGGGGACGATAAATAACAGCAAAGAGCACAGAGTTAGAGCGATTAACTTCAAAACACGTGAGCTCAAAGCTGGAAAACGAAGGCTGTAAAACACACTGTTTACATTTAAAATCCTTTTTAAAAACAACCGCCGTACCTCCTCCTCTCCCTGATGTCCTTGGTGTGTTAAAATAGGAACAACCCGCTGGTAAGAGTTCAGATAAAGTACTGGACTCACCAGTATTAAGCCAAGTCTCCGTGACACACATGAAGTCTAGTTTCCAGGAGGTGAATAACTCATTCAGAATAAAAGATTTGTTCACCAGCGATCTGGCGTTTACCAGCCCAATCCTGACAGGAGCCGGGGATGAGGTAAAAACCCCAGCGGCACAGGGGGTCCGACACAGCGGCCTCAGATTGCGGAGGTTCGCCCGGCGCACGTTGAGCCGAGGCGGACAGGGTTCACGGAGGAGCGGCGCATCATCCTGGCAGACCACGGGGATGAGGCAGGAACCCACGGGGTCCAGGAAACGTCGGTGCACAAAAACTCCAGGAAATAATCTCTGTATTCCTTTGACGGTAGTGGGATGGTGTGCTAAAGAGATCTTGAGTTTAACCAGCCGACCACTGCGCCTACCCCGACGTCTACGCCGGGGAGGTAGCATGACTGCACGGCATGGGCAAGTTGGGATATGTGACAGCAACGGACACCATGAATTCTGACCTCCGTTAGAAAATGGAGCTGTATTTTGTCCAGAACTTCGGAGGTTCAGAAGCGATTGGCGATCGTACACCAGTAATGACCCGATTTCTTGAGTGACACACGACAGGAGCAATATAAAAATAAACAAAACTGACAGCGACAGACGAGCAGCCACGTACACCGGCGCCATCTTTACTTTTAGAGTAGTAGTAGTAGTGAGTAACTATATTGTAAAGAAAGAAAATTGCTGTACTTATACCAAGTTCACTTTAATCTCAGACTGCAGCCTTATTTTTTGTTTCCTAGCAAAATTAAAAGTAGAATGAGAGGCAGACACATAAACTGTCAGGCCCTTATACTGTGGAACCAGCTTCCAGTTTGGATTCAGGAGGCAGACACCCTCTGTATTATTAAGATTAGTCTGAAAACTGGTAACCCTGAACTCTCCCTTAGTTATGCTAATTATGCTTATGTCCCAGAATGCACTGGATGTTTCCTTTTCACACATTTTTTCTTTCTTTTTCTTTTTTTTAAACATTAGCAATTGCTAAACTCTCTCTCCTAAATTTGCCTCTTGTCCTGTCTCTCTCTCTGCCACCTCCTCTTTCCCCTCACCCCCAATTGTTTACAATAATGTGGCAGATACAGTGGGGCAAAAAAGTATTTAGTCAGCCACCGATTGTGCAAGTTCCCCCACTTAAAATGATGACAGAGGTCAGTAATTTGCACCAGAGGTACACTTCAACTGTGAGAGACAGAATGTGAAAAAAAAATCCATGAATTCACATGTTAGGATTTGTAAAGAATTTATCCGTAAATTAGGGTGGAAAATAAGTTTTTGTTCACCTCAAACAAGGAAAATCTCTGGCTCTCACAGACCTGTAACGTCTTCTGTAAGAAGCTTTTCTGTCCCCCACTCGTTACCTGTATGAATGGCACCTGTTTGAACTCATCATCTGTATAAAAGACACCTGTCCACAGCCTCAAACAGTCAGACTCCAAACTCCGCCATGGCCAAGACCAAAGAGCTTTCGAAGGACACCAGGAAAAGTATTGTAGACCTGCACCAGACTGGGAAGAGTGAATCTACAATAGGCAAGCAGCTTGGTGTGAAAAAATCAACTGTGGGAGCAATCATCAGAAAATGGAAGACATACAAGACCACTGATAATCTCCCTCGATCTGGGGCTCCACGCAGGATCTCATCCCATGGGGTCAAAATGATCATGAGAACGGTGAGCAAAGATCCCAGAACCACACGGGGGGACCTGGTGAATGACCTGCAGAGAGCTGGGACCAAAGTAACAAAGGTCACCATCAGTAACACACTACAACGGCAGGGAATCAAATCCCGCAGTGCCAGACGTGTTCCGCTGCTGAAGCCAGTGCATGTCCAGGCCCGTCTGAAGTTTGCCAGAGAGCACATGGATGATACAGCAGAGGATTGGGAGAATGTCATGTGGTCAGATGAAACCAAAGTAGAACTTTTTGGTATAAACTCAACTCGTCGTGTTTGGAGGAAGAAGAATACTGAGTTGCATCCCAAGAACACCATACCTACTGTGAAGCATGGGGGTGGAAACATCATGCTATGGGGCTGTTTTTCTGCCAAGGGGACAGGACGACTGATCCGTGTTAAGGACAGAATGAATGGGGCCATGTATCGTGAGATTTTGAGCCAAAACCTCCTTCCATCAGTGAGAACTTTGAAGATGAAACGAGGCTGGGTCTTCCAACATGACAATGATCCAAAACACACCGCCCGGGCAACAAAGGAGTGGCTCCGTAAGAAGCATTTGAAAGTCCCGGAGTGGCCTAGCCAGTCTCCAGACCTCAACCCCATAGAAAATCTGTGGCGGGAGTTGAAAGTCCGTGTTGCTCGGCGACAGCCCCAAAACATCACTGCTCTCGAGAAGATCTGCATGGAGGAATGGGCCAAAATACCAGCTACTGTGTGTGCAAACCTGGTAAAGACCTATAGTAAACGTTTGACCTCTGTTATTGCCAACAAAGGTTATGTTACAAAGTATTGAGTTGTATTTTTGTTATTGACCAAATACTCATTTTCCACCCTGATTTACGAATAAATTCTTTACAAATCCTACCATGTGGATTCATGGATTTTTCTTTCACATTCTGTCTCTCACAGTTGAAGTGTACCTCTGGTGCAAATTACTGACCTCTGTCATCATTTTAGGTGGGGGAACTTGCACAATCGGTGGCTGACTAAATACTTTTTTGCCCCACTGTAACAGCCTCTCCTTGTGCCTGTTTCTGCTGGACGTTTCATCTTTTTAAAAGGGAGTTTTTCCTTCCCACTATCACTAAGTCCTTGCTCATAGAGAGTTGTGTGATTTTTGGGATCTCTTTGTAAGCTTGTTGGATCATAAGCTTGTAATATTAAGTGCCACTGGTGCTATATAAATAAGAAGCAGCTCAGAAAAGTACTTTTAAGCCTGCAATAATCACCATCTTTATAATATGGAATTGGTTTCTCAAAGTTAGACTCATATCATTTTTTTAACCTCAACAAAATTCTAAAATTATATTAACTAAACACCTGCAAAAGCATAGAATAGCCATTTGCTGAAACATAATTTAATTACATATATCTGTGTTAAATTTAAAAAAGCAAAATGAAACCACAGCTTTAATGGGCCAAAATGTTTGCTGAGATGATAATGATATACAGATGAAATGCCATTCCAAAAATAATTCATATTAAAATTTAGGTCTTCCCCATTTCTCCATTTCCATAGAATATTTTTCAAGTGTCCAGCCAAACATTATAAAAGCTCTTACTCTCCACTACCTCTGAATTAAAGCGTAATCCATTGGCTCAAGATCCAGCCACACTCTGTACTTTCTCAGCACAGAAGGCAGGATCAGTGAGAGAGAAAAAGAAGGGATGGCAGAAGAGGGTGGGTGTCAAGTGAGGAGGAGGGTGAGGAGGAAAAGAAGAGGAGGTTAATAATGAGTGTTCCAAAGAGCTCCTCCGACCGTGGAGAGGCCTCAGAGCCTTTGGTCTACTAGTGGCCTGATGACAGAAATGTAGAAGTGTGGAAGTCAGAGCCTCAGGTCACTTCCAGCGTCCCTCCGGCTCTTGCTGGTGTCTCAAAGCTGGGCCCCAAGACACTCCTCCACCCACCTGCACATTCTGGCCCCTGATCTCTCAGCACTGGCCCTCTAGGAGCTCAGGGGCAATTCCTCTTTCGCACTCCTACCTTCTCTAACTGAATACATTTCTCGTTTTGTTCATCTCTCTCTTCCAAGTCCTTCTCTCTCCCCCAAGCCAGCTCTTGTCCCCTCAAGCGGCAAGGCCCAGTTTTGATTTCCCTATAAATCCTGGTTATGGAGCGTGGAAGTGACTTGATCCCATTATTCTAGTAGTATGAGAGCGACCAGAGGTGATTCAGAATGAAATTGTGACAGTCTGGGGTGCCCTCAGAGATGCCAAGAGAGTAAAATTGTTACTATCCTCTTTCTTTGAAATATTAATGATGGGCCATCAATTGAGAAAAAAAAAAAAAGATTAAATAGATATTCGAGTCACACAATGAGATGTTCCTGTACAAAGTGTTTTTATTTCCCTCTGTAAAATTACTCCTTTCATTGGTAGTCTTCTATAAACACCTGTCTCATTTACGTTCTGTGAGCTGGTTGTGATAGCAGTATGAAAGTGCCAATAATCTACTCTAACTGAAAGCTTTAGCGATGAGATTTCGGTTCTTTCATGTTGATAATGGTTGAAAAATATTTTCAGGTTATATAACTCTGAAAATTGCACAGTGACTAATTGATGTGTTGTGATGTTGAAATAAATTCTGGCCAAATAAAATGGCTTGCTAGAATATACAAATAGCTTAGACATTATCATAGGCAGTCACAATCTCTTCAAAAATAATGTCTGTGTGCAATATGAATATGCTTAGAGCCGGTTAAAGCAAGTGTCGTTAAGAGTACGGTAAGTTTTTACACGCTGAGACTTTGAGTGTGATTTGCTGGTCTTGGCACCGATGCTGTCAGGGGTTTGGGGACACGTAAAAAACAAATATATTGGTTCTCGCCACTTTAATGCTAGATAAATAGTTTTTTTTTTTTGATATTGTGTGTGATTGATGAGATATGTGCGAGCCATGTTATTTACATTTTAACAATTTAATGATAACATTATTAGATTTTTGATTGATTGATTGGTACCTTACACCAAATACATTATTATTAATTATAATAATATTATTAATTTTAACAGATTTTTTAAAATAATGTATTATTATAAAATTATTTAATTATTTAAAATTTTACATTTAGGAACATTAATAATAATGTTGTAGCCACAGCTGTCCTGGGACAGACTGACAGAGCGACGCTGCCATATCGCGCTATCGGTCCCTCTGGCCATCACCAGTAGGCGGTAGGTGAAGCGTCTTGCCCAAGGAACCGGCAACCGGCAACCTTCCGGTTACATGACGAACTGCCAACTCTTTGAGCCACGATCACCCCATTAGAGAAATATACCTAATTATCAAACATAAAAAGTTGTAGTAAACACTTTTAGACTCTTTTTATGTTTTTATAACCTGGCAGAGTTCGAGGTAATATTAATTGGATTGTATATCGTTAATTAGATTAAAAGGGTAAATGTAGGTTCCCTATACTCCAGCTCCAAAAACACAGGCTCTTACATGTCACCTAATAAAACCCACCATTGTCTTTCATTGGACCCTTACTGCATAGTGAACATCCATACCTTTCAAACACCAGCTGCAATTAAAATTTTTTTTCAAAAGCTTAAAACATTATCTGAATACATAATATAACACCACATGTCTTCATCATATGTCAAGGGTGTTCAGTTTTGCGTTGAATGACAATCAGTATTAAAGTTATCAATGCCGAGGATATACAATCCTTAAACACTTGCACTCCACTCTACTTTTTACCCCTGGACTGTACATTACATTTTGGTGCAGGGTTAGTTAATTAAAATAAAACTTCTGTTTCATCTTCTCATTACAGCCTTTAGACTATGAGAGCAAGAGAAACTACACACTCAAAGTTGAAGCTACCAACATCCGCTCAGAACCCAGGAGTAATGGGCCCTTTAAGGACACAGCTACAGTGAAAATTGTGGTTGAAGACTCAGATGAGCCTCCTGTTTTCTCCAAACCTATGTACTTATTAGAAGTGGATGAGAACGCGCCCATCAACAAGATCATAGGCACAGTCACTGCCAGGGACCCGGATGCTACTGGGAGCCCTATCAGGTAAGATGCAGTTAACATTAAGCCTGTGACAGAATTTCCACCTTTGCCTCAAAACTATTTGCTGTTAACTGACCACAGCAGAATGGTAGCAAAATCTGCACACACACACAAAAAGTACGTTGACTTCAAACAGTGGAGAGAAGGTTAACAAAATGAACCTTTTCAGGCTATAATGACTTGTTTTAATAAAATGGTTGACAGTGAGCCATGCAATTAAACCGCCTCATGTCTTTGACCTTTGGAGAATGTGGTAGTGTCTTCTGCAGTGAGGAAGGGACTCAATGATTGTTCTCATTTCCACAAATGTACGGAAAAAAAGTAGATTATGAGTTGAAGGCCGCACAACTTTATCTTTCATTGTATGACCAGGCCTGCTGTACTCTCTTCTAGTGTGACTTAGTCTTGGAAATACCACAAGGGCACCTTGAGGATAGGTTATACAGGCAATTTCTCTCCCTCCATCTTGGCATTTCATTAATTCTCCAGTGACTTGCTGACCGCATTCCCGGGACAACACTCAACAGGTTGTGTGTAATTGCATGGTAGAGAGCAGGCTGGGTTTCATAGATTGGCTGAGGTTATAGAGCAGTGGCCGTTCGTTCTATTTTTTTTTTCTTTTCTGGTGTCATCCTCATGTTTAGTGATGAGATTGCCAGGAGGAATTGAACCCCACAGATGCATGTTGCTTCCCTGGTAAATAGAGAAGGATATTTCATATATAATGACATCCTTGGCCTTAAAACTCAGTTTTACGTCACGGTGCTCTTATGTTTTTTAGTGAAAGTCTGTGTTGGGGAGAGTGACAAGGTAGTCTATAAATTAGTGAAATTATATTCTAAGTGTGTGAAAGTCCACTTCATAATTAAATACAATAATCTCATAATTGCATTTTACTCTGAAGTGGGTGTAGCTTTAATAGCTAGTTGTGTTCACATACTTTTGCTATTTGCTCTCTTCAGTGGATCATTATTGAAAGAAAAAGTAATTAAATAATGAATGAGTGTGGCTGCAGATGGCAGAACCCTGCTGACATGATCTCTTTGGCCATTTGTTGCAATGGAACTGTCCACATATCAACACATTCTTGGCACAGTCTTGGCACATTTGAACTATTTTGAACATGAGACAGTGAAAATTGAGTGATTGACTAGATCATTTCTATATTTGCAATTTATATTTATTTCTCTTTCTTTATTAGTTGAACTTATTGCAGAAAAAATCTCTAAGCTCTTAATCACTAATTTAATATTTTGCAGTGAAACGGTTGCATTGCTTCAAGATTATTTTTTTTAATTAAGCTAATTTTAATCTAAAATAGAAAGCAGAAGAAATGGTGACCAGGTCATAGAATGCAGTAAAAAAAAACTTTATGTGCCATTCTTCATGGGAAACAAAATACAAACAAACACCAGGTTGCATTTTGCCAGAACAATTTGCTTTAAACTAGCACATTAAGGTGATCTGTCTGGTGAGATGGAGCAAATTATTGTCATGGGGGTCTCAGTATGTTGCACCACTCTTACTAAAGACCACTGGATTTCACTTCCAGCTCTGGAGTTTGGTGTTAGCATGTATTGTGACTCTGAGCATTTTTCTGAGAAAATAATTCAGTGAGTTTTTGGTCCTTGTAAATATATTGGCTGACAGAAGGTTATAGCTTCATGCCTCATAAGAGATCCCAAGTCTTTTCTACAGTACAGAAAATCTAAACAAAGACTTATCATACAACAAGTCAAACATTGAGTCGTCATTTGGTCTCAAGAATATCATATAAATCATATTTTCTTTCTAAATGATTTACTTTGTCCAATAAAACCAAATGAAAGCTCAGTGACTCACAATGATAGAAAACTGAACCAAAGTAGAACATTTACACACCACAGAAGCCATGTTTTGAAACTGGAATGATTGATAAACATTAAATGTGCAGTATGCAATTTCTTCACAGTATCCAATTTCTTCTGCTGGGGTCCTCTCAATCAAAATAATAAAATAGATAATTTAATGATGTTTTCAAGTAGTGTGAGAATATTGCCAATTAAAATCTGTCATACCTCAGGCAGAAATCATGTTCATGAACAGGGTGATATATTGGTTTAACACACATTGTGTTTGGTGACACATACACCCACACATTTTTAGTTGGGGCAGCTGAGTGGTCAAAGCAATAAAAAAAGAACTAAAAATGAAAATTGAATGAACTAAATCTTAATGAACATGTTGAACATTGTTGTACAACCAGAAAGTGACAACCATTGTTTCCATGAAAGTCAAAAGTTATATATACAGCATGTTTTAAACAACCTCTCTTGACCAAAGTGCTGTACAAGTTATACAAAATATACACTAAATAGAAACAGTCACTAAATACAAAACAAATATATGCTAAGTAAATATTCATAAATGTGGCTTCAGCCCAACTGTAAGTAGACTGCAATCAAACACACTATTCTTATTGGTGAAAATGTAAGTTAATTTCTTTTTTTTTTTTGAAAATTCTAAAAGTTCAGGATAATCTAAATTCCAAAGTCACCCTGATTATTTCAAAGTCTAAGCTCATCTTCCCAAAGAAATGGCATTGACACAGAAACCCTCTCTACTTGCAAGATTAGGTTTAAAACGTTTCTTTTTGACAAAGCATATAGTTAGGTCTGGATCACGTGATTCCAAATCTTCCCTTAGTAATGCTGCAATAGGCATAACATGCTGGGGGCCTCCCATGATGCATGGAGTGTTTCTGCTTCAGTCACATTTTTTCACTCATTACGCCCAGTTAATCATTAGTTCTGTCCTGTCTTTTGGCCTGTCTTCTTCCTCTCACCCCAACCACTCGCGACAGATAGCCGCCCCTCCCTGAGTCTGGTTCTGCCAGAAGCTTTTTCCTGTCAAAACAGAGTTTTTCCTTCCCACTGTTGCCAAGTTCTTGCTCATAGGGGCTCATCTTCTTGTTGGTGTTTTCTCTGTATTATTGTAGGGTGTTTATCTTACGATATAAAGTGGCTTGAGGCAACAGTTGTTTTGATTTGGGGCTATCCATCCATTCATATCCGCTTATCAGGCTTGTCACAACTTGTCAGGATGGTGGGTGTGCTGGAGACTGTCCCAGCTGTCTTAGGGCAAGAGGCTGGACAGGTTGCCAGTCTAACACATAGGGACAGACAACCATCCACACTCATATTCACACCTATGGACAATTTAGACTTACCTATTAACCTATCCCCACTAACTGCATGTCTTTAGAATGTGGGAGGAAGCCATAGTACCTGGAAAGAACCCACACAAACACAGGGAGAACATGCAAAATCCACACAGAAAGACCCCAGCCTGATGGTGGAACTGAATTCAGGACCTTCTTGCTGTGAGGCAACAGTGCTGACCACTGTGTTACTGTGCCAATGTGATTTGGGGCAATATAAATAAAACTGAAGTGAATTGAACTGAATCCACAGCAGTCAACTCTGATAACAAATGAGGCTTTATGCCATCCATTGACGATGGCCTATTCAAGTAGATTTTGGTGCTTTCTTTATAACATGAGAAACTGAGAGGTCATCCTTCCATCTTACAGTGAGGTCCAGCTGGCGAGATGTTTTTAGTAAACATGTCCTGACTGCCACACTTCTGGAAAGAGAGGCTTTCTTCTAAGACTGACTTGAACGCCTCAGTCAAAGGTTTGGTGCAGCGTAGAGGAAAAATACTTGGCTGTTGTTCTTGCCTTTGCAGTCTTGTTTACTTTCCTTTGAAACGTAATATTTTCGATTGGTAGGGCTTAATGTTTATTACCTTTGACCCTGTGGAAGTCTGTATATTTGGGGATTACTGCAAGGACCTTATTGTGACCCCACCTGTAACAGCCGTCTCCCAGAGCTTTGAGGCAGCCAGTTAATATATGATTAAAACACTGGTTTAAAATATACACTTTATTAATCTGTGTTTTCCTTTGTTCTTATCTCTCTGTTTTTCTCTTCTTAGTCTCTTAATTTCTTCGGTTTTCTAAAAGAACAGGTTCCTACAAAAGAAAGCTGTCGTTAGTAAAGTCGGATCTATGTCTTTGGAGTGGCAGCAGTAATAGCAGCTTTAGTTAGACGCTCTCCCGCCATCATCTGAACAAGCTCCTGATTCGACCCCTCTGATTAGAATCACTTTCTGTCTTAATCCCCCCCTGCCAGACCAGACCAAACCAGTTTGAGTCAAAACCACTCGAGGCGAGTGCTCTGGTGGGCTGCCATGTCCTCTGCACTCAGGAGACAAACTACCCCTTAGCTGTACTTAATGCATCCAACCAATAACATTTCAGGTGCACTCCATGAAATATTTCCTTAGTACAGCTTTTCTCTGGAGCCTGTGCTCTGTCGTTTTCTACCTGACTGATCACAAATAAAAAGCAATGTGACATCTGGCAGTCACTAAGGTTGTCTGACACAAACTGTTTGATTTCATATAATATGTGTAGTTTATATCGGAAATATTGATACAGTGACAAGCATTGGCAAAAGATTTTAAACATGTTTGATTTTCATATTTTTGTTCATTCTTGTTTTGTTTTTTTTACTTTTACTTTCACTTTGAAGTAATTTACAGGAGCATAATGAAATTCTAAAGAATGTTTGTTTATGCCGGCTCAATATGTTGCGGCACAGCTGACAGCTGGCATACTATGTATGGTAATACAAGTAGTCAAGCAAAGGAGATGGTTTTGAAACAAATGGAAATGTAATGTCACTAAAGAAAACACCTTCTACTTCACAGGGATATTTTCCTATATTTTTAATATTTTGTTATTTATACTATATATTATTTCTAACTCTCAAGCAAATCACCATCTCCATTAAAAGAACTTGGAAATGAAACTAAATAAGATGTTGTGTTCAAACATAAATGGTCAGCATTTAAGAGTCGGGGAAACTAATTTTACCCCTGTGATCCTCCCAGGGGAATAACTGACGTAATAGCAAGCAGGATTATCAGGGGCATTTTGTTTGCTGCCAACAAAAATATATATATATATTCTCAATCTTTTCACCTTATAGTCTTCCAACTTGTACAGGCGCTCAGTCACTCACATTCACACTGTAATGGAGATAAAACCCCAGCCAGTCAGGGGTGTGAAAAAACACAAATGGACATAGAAACCTTTCCATGGCTGCTTGGCCTATAATAGATAACCACAGGTAGACATACATATCTGCAGCACATGTTGTGTAGCATGCTTATATGATATATCGGACGCTTCCATAATGATACATCAAACAATTAGCGGTAACAGTTAAGTGGGAGGCATCACTATCATGCCTAGTTTGGCCACAGTAAACCATTCATGTATGTCTTTCATTTTGAAATAAGAGTAATAAGAATTCTTCCATAACGACTAAATAACTTTTTTGAACTTTTAACTCTAACCGATTTGAACTAATGAAAACTTTACAAATGTTTCATTTATTATTATCATAACATTTTCTCTTGGTTTTTCATTGTATTTGAATATTTTAATTCATCGTACTTTATAAAACTCCCTCCAACATTGCCAAAGCCATATGTAAAATTGTTTAATTTAAATTTTTTAGGAAATGCTTCTGTTTTATGTGTACATTTTTTTCCACACACATATAAAATTGGTTATAGAGAAACTGAATTAGAGCCTAATTTTGGGATAGGAAAAAAACATAATATACTCATTTTATAATAGAATCCTTAGTGTCATCTTAATGATTCATTTTGCACTTTATGAGTAGGCCCACTGCACAGCAATGTGAACAAAAGCAAACTTAACTTTTTTGTTCCTTTAACACATAAAGAATTTTTTTTAATAATATATAATATGTAATTAGGTTTTGTTCCTAGTCTATGTTATTGACTGAAGAAAATTTTGTGACAGAAAAGAGACATCACTGTGCATAGTAAGCATGACCAATGATAGCTAGCATGGCAAAAAGGGGCCATCCTCATAAACTGCAACAGAGAAGTCCCACCCTGGCCACACTGTTTGATAGATGACACTCTGTGAAAAATGCAGTGCATCAAAGTTCTAATTACAAAAAAACAAACAAAAACAGTCTAATTATAGCTTGTAGCTATTTTGCTATTTGAGCTTATGTTCCACTAATGTATGATGATGATGTTTATAGTGATTCTGAATATTTTTGGATGTCAGCTGCAGCACTTATAAAATATTTGGCACAAACAACCTCAACATGATGGATAACTGTTTGACCTAGGCCCGTCCAGAGCCTTGGAAAAAAAAAAAATCTTCTGAAACATAAAGCAAAGCTGAAATGATGTGATAGAAATACACGGACGCGTGAATACATTTGCACCTGTTCTCACATCACACTCGGGAAAGCTGCGAACGTATAATGTTGGAGATCATTTTTTTTATTTGCTTTTAATTCTTTTCACATCACATTGTCAGTTTGAGTGACAGGTGGCAGAACATTTCAGGGTCTGTCTCCTCTCTTCCACGTGAGGCTGTCAGACTTTGACTGGGATCCACTCAGTCTGCAGGAGAGAGGCTGCTCCCAGGTGGGTTGCTGCTGTCTGCCTGTCTTGAAAGTGCTTTGCGTCTGCAGGCCAAGAGAGAAAGAGAAGGAGCGGTGGGGTGTTGGTAGTGGGGGGTGGGGTCCTTATGGACCTCTTCCAGCCTGGCGTCTAGAGGATTTTACACCATTTCATCTCAAAAATGGAAATGTCACGGCTCGGTACATCTCCCCAACAATTGGAATCTGGGCCAGTGGTTTATTTATTTCATTCCCTACCATTCTTGTATAAGCAGCAACCTTCTTCATATAAATAGTTATTGTGACTTTGTCTTTGCCATTTTCTGGTGCTCTTTTTCTGTTTTTTCTTTCCTTTCCTCTGCATTCCTTTCCATTCTGTCTTTTCATTCATTCTCTCACATAAATACTATAGACTCCCTGCCAACAGGTCTACAGTGATAGGGATGAGCAGTTCCAGTGTGAGACAGAATGAGACCCAGGGTGAGGAAGGAGGAGAGACAGGGTGAGCAGTGTGCCTGATGGCCGGGATGTCTGTGTGGGGAAGGGGGTTTGCTCAGAATTGGATAGGGGGATTGGATTAGTAAGAGCTTGTGACCCAGCTGGATAGAAAAGGAAGAAAAAAAAATACTTTTGCAATATTGTGGGTGGGTAGGTGGGGTACTGTGAGGAAACAGAGAGAAAGTAACAGGGACAATGTGTCCTGGAGGTATGGAAACCCTTGTGCTGTGCAGTACATGTAATTAGTTCACGTGAATCACTGCAGCCTTGTGTTTTGGGTGAGTAGGATGTTTATGACAGTCACACATAATGGCAAATGAAATGTGTGAAACCAAAGATGACCCATAATGACAGATTCTTTTTTAGTCAGTTTTGTGTGGGCTTGTCCCAAGAATTGGCGCTGTGCGTGCTGCAACATGAAAGAGCGATTTCACAGCTTCAAGTGGCATCAGAAAATTCTCTTTTATGTGCATTCCAGTGCTTCTGCTTTTTTTTTATTTTTTGGGGTGGGGAGTTTTATGTGTTGCACTATTTTTTTTTAAACTGGAAGACTATACAAGTCTCAGTCAGTGTGTCACGGGCAGGGTCATAGATTAATTTCAATCTGAAAAAGGACAGCTTGACAAAAATACGTAAATAAAAAATGAATAAAGCATCTCCTTCTACTAGTTTAAAAAGAAAAAAAAATTGCTGAAATCGGACAAGGGTTCTTAATAGGCAGGTCACTGTTTAACTCCTGTAATATTCATTACCTCCCCACCCCCATGCCCCTCTGTTGTTGGTGTTGTATGTGACACAATGCTGTCCTAACTCATTAATGCAAAGCCTTTGGGAGCCATTGAGTATTGACAGATCCCAAACAGGGTTAACAGCACCACATCTCTTACCCTGACATAACATGTACTAATGGTCTTTTTTGCAGGAAGGAGGCATCGCCTAGATGGGGGGGAGGGCTTCTAGGCTGTAATGCCCCCTGCTGTTCATGGGGAGGCAATAATTATCCCTCGGATGATAATTATTGATTTCCAATTGTTTTTAAATGAATATTGATCTACAGGTTTCTCCTGTTAGGCACAACACCCCAAGGATTAGAAAAGATGCTTCAGTGGTGCTGCCGCAACAGTGTTTTGGCTCAAATTTCTGGTGTTTGTTTATCTTGGTAGGTACTTCATTGATCGACACACAGATCTGGAGAGGCAGTTCAACATCAATGTGGACAATGGCAGGATCACGCTGGCCAAACCATTGGACAGAGAGACAGACATGTGGCACAATATTACAGTAACAGCCACAGAAGTCAGTAAGTAACATTTGCTGGCTCTGTTCTCCCCTGCTGTGCACACTGTCCATAATGATTTACCCCCAAAGCTTTAGAAAATAAAGCTTTGGGTTTTTTTGTTTTTTAATGGGTAACAGCAGAAACACATGTATGCTATCTTACTCCTTTGAACAACTTTATGGGTGTTCTCAGTCAAAGGAATCACTGACCTGCTTCACAAAGTTCTCCATTCAACAGTATAGAGCTGCTTTCTAAACCAGCACTTTAATCGCTCCAAGAGTATGGCACAAACAATTAGCATTTGAATCCACAGAGGCATTAAATACGTTAATTTGCTGAGTTTTGATTGAATTAAACAGCTCAGTAGTCAATTTGTGAAAGTGCAAGAACATTAAGACGTATCAAATAAACAGTTTTAAAGACATGCTCCAGAGTGGATTGCTCCAACGCCAGCATCCATTACAGATTAGAGAACATCTGCGAACCGCAAAACTCACTGACTATGTAGAAAATCTTGCCGGCAGAGCTACAAACAGCTCCAACCATATGTAAGGCTTTATTTGCATACAGATTGTTTCAGGGGGGCTGTATGTTGTGATAAAGCTTAATGTACCCCTTTAAGCTATTGGAATAGAAATTTACACAGCTTGTAACTTTTTTCTGTCCGATTCATCTCTTCTATCTCTTCCTCCTCTCTATGTCTCATCATCTATCTGTCGCTTTCTTTCTTTAATCAAAGAAAACACATATTAATTGTCAGAAAATAGAAAGAAAAAAAAGTCCGTACACTGTCGCAATGTTTTGGCCATGCGGTAAAGACAAATCCCACCGTCGCAGCAGCCTATTGGAGAAACTGAATGTGTCTCATTTGATAAGCTGGTTCCCTTGTCATGTCGTGCACCCTTACATTGAAAGCACATTTTCATGCCTCTTGGCAAAGTAACTGTGGCTTGAGATAGTGGCATCTCTGAGAACACCTAATAGGAATTTGCCAAAATAAATACAGCAGTTTTGCTATTCTTCACGGATGGGGAGGAGAAGCCGGTGTCTTCTCTGGCGTGAAAAGCAATAGATGTGTTCCCAGTTCTATCCCGATGCCATTTGCCACCCAAACTGAGGAACGTTCTGCTGCCTCGCACCAGTTGACATCTGACTAATCAGATTCTATTCCCTGTCTGCTACTAGGGGGAAATCGCTTGCGAGGGGAGGGCACACTGTCTCCCCTCCCTCTGCTCTAATCCATCTATCACTGTCTATCAGACTGTCAATTTCCACTCACCTCACTGCTTACCTCTTTTTCAATTCATCTCCTGGAAAGGCTGAAGGCCCTGAGTTTCTACTGCGTCTACTGCTTCATTTTAAGGTTTTACTGAAATTATGAAAGAGAAAAAAACCTAATGCTTTTATGCAAATAATTTGGTATTCCATGCTCAGAAATGTATATTAATGTAATCCTCTGTGACAGTGGTTTAATTTCTTCATAGAAATGTGACAGTGTAACTTTTAAAGACAACAGCTGTTGGAATGGCGGGACTTATCCTAGAACATAAGCAGTGAAAGGCAGTCTGGCACTTTTCACGGCACTCAGGATTTCTGCTGCTGCAGCTTCACTCTGTCTGGTATGGCCCGATGTTTTTAGCAGATAAAATCTGAGAACTCTGGGAAAATGCGATCACATATGCTGACTTTATGATGTGGTACCTGGTATACAGCATAAAGTATGTTGTATATAAGCATGTCCTCAGTGTAGCTAATCTGTAAAAATGAAAGGAAATTACAAAAACACACACACGGTTCAAGAAAAATGTAGTGTACATCTAAAATAACATTGCAAAGCATTCTCTTAAATTGATAATTTTCCAAATCAATAAAAATAATTTAAACAAAAATCACTATTGTCACTGGCCATGGTGACACAACCCTCTTGGGTCCACATTAATAGATAATTGCTTTTAAAGTTGGCATTTGCACCACTGATTAATAAATACACCATTCACAGAGACTCTCGAAAGCGACTGTCAATTACCAGTGATGAATAATTCCAATCAAAATCTAATCTAATTAAACTGCCTTTTATTGTCTTTTTAGACTTCAGTTACCAATGACTCATTAATATGCATGTTTTAACCCTCATGTTTTAAACATTACAGTGTACAGGGGATTTTCAAAAGCACTTTGAATAGGATTTTTTTTCCATTTCTGTTGCCTAGAATCCTGTTTTGCATCGTTGATACTGGCTGAAATTTAGATTGATGTGGCTTATCATCTGTCCTCCCATCAGCCCAGGAAATGAAGGGAGAATAAAGATGGAAAATAAAGGAAATTAAAACTAGGTCACAGAATTTACCTGGGATTTCAAGTATAACATTTTTTCTATCACTGGCTCTTCTTATTTATTAATCTCCACTTTTCCTCTACATCTTTTGATTCCTTATGATTCTATCTATCTATCTATCTATCTATCTATCTATCTATCTATCTATCTATCTATCTATCTATCTATCTATCTATCTATCTATCTATCTATCTATCTATCTATCTATCTAATCAGGAAATCACAGTCAGATATCAAGGGCAGTTGTGGCCATCAGAGTAATGGACATTAACGACAATGCACCCGAATTTGCCACCGAATACGAGGCCTTTTTATGTGAAAATGGAAAGCCTGGACAGGTAAGGAAAGAAGACGCTCATTCATCAAAGCAGTTATCTATCAATTTCTTACTCTCTGTCCTTTTCTTTCTCTTTCTCCTCCTTTGTAATGATTGGCCACAGTGAATTATAGGCTATTTATTTCAGTGGGAAACTACAGAGGTGGGAGTACGGTCTTTTTTCTCCACAAAAGTCCTCCTTCCACACAGTGTGCGCTGAGCAAAGGGGAAATGAGAGCAGTCAGGATTGATCAGAGTGGATCATAATTCAAGACTGTCTTTCATGTCCTCCTCCAGATGGCACAATGCTTCCCCCAGCCAAAAATCGTGGACAAGTACTTAGCATTCTCCTTTTCATCAATCGACCTCATTCACGGGACCTGTGTATATACCATAGGGAGTTTTATTGAAAGGAGGAGAGAGAAAAAAAAGTAAACAGAGAAAAGATGAAACTGTCCTGCCGGGCCTGAATTCTAATTTCCAATAAATCATAAAGACATACAGTGTGATAAGACCTATGATGACAGATTAACAGATAGAGCCAGGAGCCTGAAAGTGTGCCAGACTAGACAGGACCTCATTGATAATAATCTCAAACTCCAGGAATGAATAGGGCACATATTTCATCAGGTATGATCCAGCCACTATTACACTGAGGCAATCTGCGGTGGCAAAAACAGAGTAATGAATAGGCTGCCTCCTCTAATGGTTTTGAGCCCTCCTCTGTAAATCTGCTTTTCTATCTGTTTTCAACACAGGTGATCCAGACTGTCAGTGCGGTGGACAAAGATGACCCAATCCAGGGCCATTACTTTGACTATCGTTTAGTCCCTGAGATGCTAAACAACCCCAATTTTACCATCAAAAACAACCAAGGTGAGAAGCAGGTGACATCAGAGAAAAATAAGTCTTTTGTGGCAGAATGACTGAAGTTTCTGCAAATTTTTTCAATGGCTTTCCAGTCTAATCTCCAACCCGCGGCACGTTAGCCATACTGGAGATGAAATCTGGTGGATCAGTGTAGCTCACAATTAGCAGATGTGAAATTGTCTGGACACCAGCTTCTTTTTACTCCCCAGCGCGTTTTGAGGGAAACTAAATGAATGGGATCCAAATGGCTTTTCCTGGTATTCTTTCAGCTAAATGTAGGGTGACTTCCTAGGAGCTGTTGCAGTGTGGCAGATGGTACTAAATTTATTTGCTAAATACTCTGAATGGTTTATTTGCCATTTTCTCATGTTTTTTATTCCATTCCTCTTCTCTTGCCTTTCCTTCATTACCGACTCTGAACCGACTGTGTTCACCATGAGTTGTGTAATAGTTTCAGCTTGGGGCAGAAAGATCTTCATATGGTACTACCCTTCTGTTCCGATGTGGAAGCTGTAGGCAAAGTTACTGCTACCTCTCTTTGATGCAAGATGAGTTTGTATAAATCAGGTCAAGTGGGCTACCATTTTTTTTATTATAATATTTTTAACAAACCTTGCGCTTCTGAACAGCACTGGCAGGATATGTGCATAACATCCCAACGTGTTATGAATAAAAGGCTGCATCAGCACAGACTTGCTTCAGATTATTTAGTCTTAACTCTGGATCAACTTCAAAGTTTATAAAACATGCATGCTCCTGAATCCTGTCCTTTTGTGCAGAGGAGATTTATTAGTTTCTTAAGATGATGTAACAGATAAAACCTCCACTAGAAATGATTCACCTCTAAAAGCACAGCTCTGTGTTTGACCAGTGAACAAAAAGCCTCCTCTCTTCCTCAAATGCCTGAAACAAAAGTAAATATGTGTTGTGGTTTGGTTCCATATATTACATACCACTTGTCTATGGTAATGTTAATTCTAAACAGAAAAAAGCACCATTGCACCATATTCCTCTGCACTTGAGTGACTATTTCTATCTGAGGCGGCAGCTGTGGGAGACACTTCAGTGAAGAGCGCCGGGCTCCTGTGAGCCTCTGTGTGCTGCTTTTGTTTGTGATGATGAGTCTAATTGTAGGGAATGCACAGTGAAGAGGTTAGGGGTAGCCTGCCATGGGGAAAATGGCGAAGGTTCTGACCAGCTATATAGAAGATACTGAGCGTCCTCACAACTGAGTATTCAGTAGGCGGGATGCAACAGAGCAGGGCTTCCCATCCTTGGTAGCTGAGACAACATACTCACCATGATGCAAAAAATGTAATTCTGCTGATAGACATTATTTTCACACTAACATTTGTATGAGGAAATAACACAATGTTCCTTTTACAAATGCAATGTTCAACACATTAGGAATAAAATGTACTGTTGCTAAATTCATTATGCTCAAGGGTTTTACCGCTACAGTTTCTGGTGGCTAATGTCAAATAGTCTTTGACAGGTACTACTTTATCGTCATTAATAGAACAGAATCATCTCCTTTCAATTCTACATCACCTTTTAGCATTATCTTTATACTTGCGACTATTCAGAGTGATCCTTGTTTATTAAAAAAATTAAAGGGTCCATCAAAAATTTAATTCCTACTTGGCAACACTTTTTTTCCTGGGTGCCTCCAATATTTGAGGTTCATCTCTAGGTGCCCTCCTATTTCCATGACCATCAAGATATATTATGAATAAATGTCATACATACATGCACCGTACATGTGTTTATCTGCTTTTGATTGCCAGAGTGCCTGCTGCACACACTCTACATATGCAATCCACACAGTATATCCAAATTTAAACTGCAACCTTGTAATCCAGGACCTAATACAGTTAGACAGACAGTTAGATGCTGAATAATTTTCTCTAAAATTGCTCCTTCACTTTACCTCTACTTTTTTTTTAGCATCATTGTGAGCGGGACAAGTAGCACTGTCCAGTAACTGCAACAGTCCATATCGCAGTTACTGGTTATGATACATTGCTGATAAATCGTCTCTTAAAAATTTAAATATAAACAGACTTTTCAAATAAGAGTGTAACTATTCAGACTGCCCAAAGTTTTGTCATTATGCCCCCTCTTTCCTCCTACAACACCAAAGAATTGTGTCTTTCACCCCGACTTGCTGAACCAGCTACAAGACAAAGGTTAGCAAAGGAAAAATGCTTGCTAATGTAATTTTGCAGGCTAATTAGCCAATTAGCTGTACACCGAACAGCTTCAAACTTTACCTGCAAGTGTCAGTCAGTTTAAATATTAATTGTTGTAGTCCTTATTCTTCATCACCACTGCTGAATGAGCCTTTACTGCATGTTAACACAAAATTGTCTCCGGCTCTATAAACAACATTTACTGCTGCATGTTAATTTTGTTAATGTTGTGATGCTGAAAGATTGTCAGTGAAACATGTAGTCTTACACTCAGATTTAAGGAAAGGCTTTTTTAGGGACTAATTATTAGTGTCTGTGATTATACAGCATACAATGACATGTCAATAATGAGGACACAATACAACTGTGACACAAACTGACACCCTAACCATTTTGCATATTTATTTCTAGGCAAATTTGGTCCTACCAATATGACCTCTTTCACTTCTTAGATCCTTTCATGTTAGGTTATAAAACATTTAATTTATGTAGGTTGTGAAACTTCAGAGGCATCGGGAATTTGAAAGTGTTTAGACTGTTGGTGTCACTTTTGCTGTCACTGCTGTCATTTGTAGCCTCCCACATAATACGTTATTTATAGCAAATCTTAATTTAAATAAGGCTTTGCTTTTGTCATAGTGACAATTAATATTTCAATGTACACAGTGTTCATCAGAACGCTAACAATCAGTAGATGAAACACTGTTCAAGTGGCCTAATATATAAAAGGTAATAAAAACAGCATTGTTGTAAACCTAGTGAGTTCAGTCTGTTTGAAGGTTATGTGCACAGCTGTCTTTCTCTTTGAGTAGAAACTCCGTATGTCGATTGGCAATTCTATTTTTTACCATCAATAGTTGCTAGGAAAATGCAAATCATCTGCATATCAGAACATGCCCCAATGGTTTACTTCACTATAGTTTATACTTCTTACTATGCAGTGCTCAATGATCTAAATAAAAAGGGACATGTCGGTGCTCACAAAGCAGAGTGTATCACTTTGTGGCAGCACTCATAAGAAAATAAATCTGAGCATATGTTCACATCAATTACAGATTGTGCAAAGCAAATAATTCTATCATGAAGTCTTCCATCTTATGATTAAGTTTGCTCTGTCAACACGAATGTTTCAACTTGGCCCTTCTCTCTGTATCACCCTCAAGCTGCGAGGCAAAGGTTAGACTATCAGAAATCTTGTATGTTTTCCATAAGATCAGCAGGAGTAGGTTCTTATGGGACTGCAAGTGTTTGATAATGTGAGGAGGCTAAGGAGTGCCAGCTAATGAGCAGACAGCTTCACAGAAGTGCCATCAAAGAGCAGCTGGCACCTTTCTGGGTCGACATGTGCCATCTTCTTAGCCAGTGTCGCCTGCCGTGGTCCCTTCATTTCCTTCACTTTCAAAGAGGGACGGCGAATTCAGATTCACCTTTCTTCAGAATCCTCAAATTGGACTGTAGAGAAACGAAGGAAGGTGGTTGGAATCTATCTACAGCATTGGAATGTGAGAATGCTAAAAAGCCTAATGGCGATTGATGTGAAATTAGTTTACCCTCATGCTGCACTGATCTTCACACAATTTAATAATAGAACTTCAGTCTGTCACCACCATGAATAATAATGGGTTTTTCTCACGCCCTTGCAAAAATTCATCTCTGGCTTTACATCTCTCTGACAGACAATTCAATCAGTGTCCTAGCCAAGCATGATACCTTCCGACGACAGAAACAGGAGATGTACTTCCTGCCAATCATTGTGACGGACAATGGGAATCCGCCGATGAGCAGCACCAACACCTTGACGATCAGAGTCTGTGGGTGCAGTAAGGATGGCATTGTCCAGTCTTGCAACGTGGAGGCGTATGTCTTACCCATTGGACTTAGTATGGGGGCTTTAATTGCCATCCTTGCCTGCATTATACTACTGCTAGGTGAGGTATCCGTTCTGTTGTGCATCATTCCATTGAAGTGGTTTTAATGGATGTTGTAGACATCATAGATTTTTTTCCTCCATAAAAGATGTACTTGTACTAACACAAAAATCCACTTGACCAATCCTAACCTAGTTTCCCGTGTATTTTTCTACCTATTTTTCAATCTTTCTTTCTGACAGTAATAGTAGTACTATTCGTGACCTTGAGGAGACACAAGAATGAGCCTCTGATTATCAAGGATGACGAAGATGTGAGGGAGAATATTATCCGTTATGATGATGAAGGAGGAGGTGAGGAGGACACCGAAGCATTTGACATTGCCACGCTGCAGAACCCGGATGGCATCAATGGGTACCTGCCACGCAAGGATATCAAGCCTGACCTGCAGTTTATGCCACGGGCAGGTCAACATTCGGGTCCAAATGGTGTGGATGTAGATGAATTCATCAACGTACGGCTCCACGAGGCAGACAATGATCCAACAGCACCACCTTACGACTCCATCCAGATCTATGGATACGAGGGCCGGGGATCCATTGCTGGCTCCCTCAGCTCACTGGAGACAGCGTCATCAGACTCTGACCAGAACTATGACTATCTCAGAGAATGGGGTCCACGCTTCAGAAGACTTGGGGAGCTCTACTCTGTGGGTGAGAGTGACCGTGAGACCTGACCTTTGATTTCTTAAAAACAAACAAACAAAAAAAAAGACTTAAGATTTTTTTTTTCTGTCCACATACTTGTGTATTGAACGCTAGGGGGTTTGTTGGCTTTTAGAAACTGGTGTTTAAAAAGAAAAAAAAAACAGTTAATAACAAGGGAGGCCACCTTTTTGTAATCTTTTTAGAGTGAGGTATAGCAGTTGTCATCTACTATGTCAAGCGCATTATAATTGTTCAGCCAAACAATGTCTTTATTAGGAGATCTATGATTCTTGTGGAGTGTAACTTAGATTCCGTTGTGGAGTGTCTAGCAGTATTTTGGGTGTTAGTCATTTACTGTGACTACCAGTAGCAGAAAAACCCTGGCATTGCTGGTAGTTGCTCAGTGAACAGATATTTGTGGGTTCTCTGAAGCTTGAGCGGACACCATGCTCGATGCTCCATGGACAACAAGCTGGACTACAGAAGGTGGAGAGGGTTTCCTGTCTCCCTAAGCCATGCAGCTGATGGTGATTGCAAGGAACAAGACAATGACAAAGCAATATATGGTCTTCATTACAATGATGAATGTATGTATGATTTGAAAAAAAGCAAAAAGACAAACCAGTATTGGCTTTAAGGTGAATTTGTTATCATTTGATATGTTCTCTGGTGGCCACATTTATAAACTATCTAAAGCCCAGAAAGGCTTGCTTTATACAACTCTTTGTATTTACATGCTACAGGTGTGGGTTGCAAGCGTTACTAGCCTATAAAAGACTGAAGTGAAGACAAAAAAGAGAAATGTAGAAACTCTGAGGCCTTCTTTTTACAGAAGCAACATTAAATACAATTGTAATCTACTGTTTTTGACAAGAGATGTGTTGATTCTTCATTATTGTTCTGAGTTTTTGTATATCTGCTCCTAAGTCTTTTTTTTCTGTGCTGACTATTTGAAGTGAGTGTGTTCAGATTATTTCACATTCAACAGTTTTTTTCTAACCACTCAAACACTATTTCATAACAGCCAAACCATATCATAAACCTATTGCAGTTGATGATGTAGATTAGATTTAAGCAGGCAAACAAGACCTCTAGGTTACTGTAGCAATGCAGATGAATTCATTAATTGGGACTTCAGAAATGGGATCTTTCTGACACATGCTAATTCTGTGTAAAATATATTTCGTAATATATTCCGAGGTGCAGCGTCTGAGCACAATAGTCCAATTGAGAACTAAGTGACTCTTTTTAAACATCAAATCTCATTTAGGAAACACAGATTGTGTTAGCCCAAGAAAAATGAATTTGCGGATCAGGACCATGTGCATATTGTGCTTACACTGTATGATATCAATAAAAAGACTTGTACTGTACATAGAGTTACTGCTAACGTCATTAGCTTTCAATGAGGTGGTAGGTTTTGTCTCTGCACGTTAGCTCTTGCACATTATGAGAATTTCAATGGCACTACAGCTGCGTGCATACTCAGTTTGTACTGATACAGTATTATGGCAGTTCTCGGTAGACTAAACAATATATATGGAATAGTCCTACATGCAGATCATATTTTCTACTGTGCTTTAATGCTTATAAATGTGTATGTTCAATTATTTACTCCCTGTACTGTAATCTAAGATACCCTGTATTGTTTCCTACTTTGTGAAATATATTTTTATAAATATTGCCGAATGAGTGTGCTTTTCTTATACAGGCTAGAGGTCAACACTACAAAACGTTGAAGACAGTGCTACACAGCAAAATCTCCAGTGTTAAATTAACACTAGAGAGTGTCTACATGGGTCCACACCTCTGAGTGTTAAATACAATACTGTTGAGTGTTAAATTAACACTTTTGACAGTGTTATATGTTTAAAAGTAACCTGGTCAGTTTTGAAGATTAACAATGGCTAACACTGAGCAGTGCTGATTTTCTAACACTGGAATATTTCTAACATTTTGAGTTACATGCAGCAAATGGCCTGGGGGTGACTGAAACCCAGGCAGCTACAGCAACAACTAGGCAGCTCTGTCAGGTATGCTACAGGGGTAGCCCCACCACCTATGGTTTTCAATGGGACTCCTTCACGAACCTCTATATGTGATAAATTGGGAGTGAGAGACCAATCTGTAAGATACAAGCAGCTTTGACAAAATGTCAGTAAGACATCTGAGAACAGGCCAACTTGGCTGACTACTGAAATATTAGGATACCACTGTTGTTTAAGCTATGTTCATTACCTTGTGCCTGCAAGTTCCTAAACTCCCTGAAAGTAAGATTCAAGTATATAAATTAGTTGAAGAAGACCTATTTAAAAAAGCAAAATCATTTACATTTTTACACAAAAGTGCACTCAGATTTAAAGGAAATACAGAATCTAAGATCAGCAGACACAAGTGGACCCATTCTCCAAACACCGGGATGGCTGTGCTGGTTCTCTAAAAATGCTTCTGGCAAGATTGTGCATCATCAGACAGCATGATAAAGACAGAAGCTGCCCTGTAGCATTATATTTCCCACACCGTTCTTCACTTAGTCACCTAGCATACTTTGGCCCTGCGCTGCTTGAATGCTATAAAAGTCAGTTTTGCTGTGTTGTTGATGTTGCTTTGGGAAGCAAAAATGGACTTCTAACCCACTTGAATTAGTATTCTGTTAAAACAGCCTTAGACTAAACCTGCATCCTAAAAGCAGCATCAAGATAGGGAAATACATCAATAGAGAAAAAGAATGTCAGTGCTTATCATTTTCCCCTTTCCCAGTTTACTTTCCTTGAAAACAGCTGTCATGTTGAAGGTAACCTTTCATCCTTAAAAGTTGCCACTTACTTGAAGAAATTGTGCCGTCTTAAGAATTTTGTTTATCATTTTGACATTATGAAGATGGAATAGTTCTAGTTTTGCGAGAATGTAGCCAACAGTGCAGCAGGACTGAACTTTGTACTGCTTTGTCATGCAGATTGGAATACAGCAGTCATTTATGGTTGCAGAGTCAGTGAGGGAAAGAAGGATAGACTCAAGAAGCATTACACATGCTGTGTGCATTTTTACACATTTGTCAATATCTAAAACATTTTGTTAGTCTTAACATTTAAACTGTGCCATATCAAGATACCGTTGTGTATTAAACCTGATTTATTACTCCTCTCAGATATAAACCAGAGAGATTCTATTGTGTTACAGTAAAGCTCATCTGACCATGCTATTTATTTATTTATTTATTTATTTATTTATTTATTTATTTATTTATTTATGTTTTTGGATCTCCTGTTTCCTGGCCTTTATAGCGTTATTTCTTAACGATATTTCCTTTTCTTGATGTCTTCTTTCTGTTAATCTTGTTGGAAGATTGGAATTTTTACGGGTTTATCTGATATCAAGGTTTCTCATAAATACAAAAAATATTTGATAGTATCAAATACAGACACTGCCTCACTGAACTGAAAGACAAAAAAATCATGCTAATCTGCTTGCACAAATGCCTACAGCATTTAAAGAGTGCACATGCACAGCTAATACTGCTGCAATGAAAACAATACAAATACTAGCTATAGTGATTAGTTACATTTAAATTAAAAACCAAAAAAAAATCTGATTCTACACACTATTATTCACCATTTAGTTTTCCAAACTTGCCAGAGTGGTCTTAGTTTTTCAGATGCTATTGGCCTCTGGGTTTGGATATAATGTTAAGCCTGAAGGCTGCTATCTTTATGCACCTGAACCATTAGTCAAAATCAGCCATGGAACACATTTTAGCAACCGATATCTTCAGCTAAATGATAGCACAAATTGTTTTTTGGAATGTGCGACCCCGGCAGGTCAGCAAACTCATTTGTAGTCAATCTTCATGCTCCCCCACTGCTGTGTATGGCTGCAGGTTTGACAGAAGTTGCCTAACTAAAGAGTAAATCAAATTACCTTCTCACTTTTGTCACGTAATGGAAGTGTCCCTCAGGTGACAACTTTGCGCTCGTTGTTCCCTGCTGATATGTGCCAGATTTTATATGGCAGCCCTGTGGCTCCAACTCGTGTGGTGTAGAAACTGTAATTACTGTTGCCTGGCAGAGATGCCCCCAATTATAAACAAACTTTGGTGCATACAAATTAAGAAAGCTGCTTTCTATTCTGGCTTTGAGCTACAGATATCACATTTTTTTCTTCTTGTGTTTTTTTTTGTTTGTTTGTTTTTGTGTGTGTGTTTAGTTTTTTGTGTTTGTTTTTTTTATTTATTTATTTCATATTCACCTTGGCTTTATTAATATTTACTGGTAGTGTTGGGACGGGTGAGGACCACTGATGGGGGATTAGGGAAAATTGGAGGTGGTTTCCACTGATCTAATTTTAAAAGTGTCAGAGAATAGAGGAATGAGAAGTACGGTAGCCAAATGATTGCCAGCAGTCTGAATGGGAGGAATTCCTTCAGTGAGCTGAAGTCTTGAGTTAGGAATCATCTTGCTAATGCAAGATCATGTCTAACACTAAACTTCATGATAAAGCAATTAACCAAAGAGCTAATGAGCTTGAAAAGAACAAAGCTTGATTCAAACATGCTATACTGCTGCAGAACACTATTCATCCTATCAGCTATTGCTATTTTAAAAAAGTGTTATGGTTTAGAATTTCAGTAATGACAATTAAAAACTTTAACAAATCAAATGTAACACATCTCTGAAGACCAACACAGAGAGACTGAGAAGAAGCTTCTTTCCGCAGGCAATACGGTCTCTCAATCACACCACCACATAGTACTGACCCACACATATGGTTTTTACACACACACTGGACATTCTGGACATTTGTTTACACTAGTGGCCACTGCACAACTACACTGCGTGGTCATCTAATCAAATCACTCTATCACAAGTCACTTAAATAAATCACTTTTAAGCATATTTGCACTGCACAAGACACTTAAATATGTGGATACAACCCTGGACATTACATTTCTTTCATTACCATTTATTACTCGTACAGCTGCTCTTATTGTTCTATATTTCTTCATATATTCTTATATATTTTCTATATTGTGTATTTTGTGTATTGTGTATTTTGTTGTACAGTTATTTTATTTTTAACTTTAATTGTTATATTTTATTTTATTCTTTCCTAGTTAAATTTACCCTTCATTTTAATTTTCATATTTATTTCCTATCCTATTTATAGTCTTTTATTTTAGGTCACGAGCAGTTGTCTAAACATTTCACTGCATATCGTACTGTGTACGACTGTGTATGTGACAAATAAAATTTGAATTTGAATTTGAATATAAGTAATATATAAATTTATCCTAATGTTCTCAACATTTTAGCTGCATATTTAGTTCCCAAAGTTAAATTAACAATGACCAACCGAAAGACAATAATTGTGCAGCTTTTAGTAGGACTTTCATTTGCCTTTTAGTACATAATAATAATAATAATAATAATAATAATAATACCTCTCCGACCTTTTACACCTTCATGTTCCATCTCATGCTCTACGATCTCAGCACTCTGGCCTTCTAAAGGTTCCTAGAGCCAGAAAAAAAAAACAATTGGAGAGTGTGCTTTTTCTTTTCGTGCCCCGTTTCTGTGGAGGTTTTTTAAACTAAGTTGAAGACACATTTGTTCACCCTATCCTACATGTCTTAATTCTATGGCTTTTAGTTTTTAAATTTTTATTGTTTTTAATTTGTATTGTGTCTTTTACCTGTATTGCTATGTATCGCTTTTATTCTATTTATCTCTTAGTTGTACAGCACTTTGTTTGAAAGCACTTTATAAATAAAGTTATTATTATTATTAGTAGTAGTAGTAGTAGCACATACATCCCCTGTCTTAGGATTGAAAATAACTCAAAAAATTAAATATTTGTAATCTAACTCACTGAGCTGCTCATAAAGATATTGCTAAAAGAAATCATTAGCCTTCCAAATACATACTGTACATATTACTGTATGAAAAACTAAGCCCTGTACAGTTTCTCTTAAATACTTTTCTTACCTTTTCTCTCAATAAAATCCCAACAGAATTCACAAACAAACCTGCTTCTTTAGTCTATGAATTTATTCCTTCATTATGATTGAACTTATTCAGATAGGATAACCTTAAAAGTAGCTTTTTAATTATGTTCCATCAAACAGTGTTTACATAGCTAATTTAGTCCACTTTGATCTTCACTACAAAAGAAAATCAAAGTAAAAACTGGATTCAGGTACAGCGATAATGGAATACATAGATGTTTCTACACAAATGATAATAGCAAAAAACAAAAAACAGAAAAGAAAACACCCAACATTAAAGAAAAACTGTCTCTAGGCTTGTTTCCAGAATGGAAAGCAATTTGAAGGGATTAAATCCTACCAGGAAAAGAATCATGAGAATGGTCTAACTAATCTTGTGTTTTCACCACTGGTCACTGAACCGCCAAACCACACAAACACCATATGGTCCCAGCTGCTGGACTAATTCATTCTCCTAGCACTGTTCAAAGTTTTCTTGACATGCAAGACTGTGTGACCAAATCTCAGTCAGCAAACTTTGACATTCTGTTAAGCTACAGTTGGAACTTCCATTCCTTCTGGTTTGTTGATTTGTGTCAGACGGTAACTAATAAAATATATATAAATAAATTTTGTGTTCCAAGAATGCAAAACAAAAAAAAGCTACAGCAGAAATCCAGCCACAAAAAACAGAGAATTCATTCATTCAGACTCTTTATTTTCTTTTTTTTCAGTATCCTCAGCTACAAGCAGGCAAACATACACGAAACTAAATTTTTCTTTATGTGGATTTATTGTTCAAGAGCCTGGAAGGTAGTTTTTAGTCAGAAATGTATTCACAAATCCAAGTATATGTTAAATTATGGTTTTCAGCTGTAATCTATCTTTCAAAAATATTCTGGTCATTCCTTGGAAAAACATAAAGTCTCTCTTATTATACCTTTAATTCAGCACCAATATGGGGTTTTTTTTTGTTTGTTTTTTAGGTGTGTGTTTGTGTGTGGGCTCCAGTTTTAGCATCAGAGAGGATAGCTGTTGTTTTGATTCATTGGTCGCTAACACGGTGGTCCTAATCATGCACCATGGAGTGTATAATTGACCCCTCTTGCAATTAGCATTAATTAGCACCTCTGTTGGTGGATAGCACAGCCAGCAGAAATGCACCATAACTGTCCTGCCGTTTCTGTCATGCACCGTTTTCTCAGCTTCAGCCAAAAACCTGCTGGAATCTAAATTGGTTCCTGAGCAGATCGGAACCCTCACAGCTGCTCTTGGGATTAAAGAAACTTGGTCCTGCTGGAGTACAGTTCAGGTTTTATGAGCAGACACGTAGAGCTGGTTAGACACTGCGCTATTGAGAGTTACAGCTGTTCACACCTACATCTTCACATCTATTGTTGTTTTTTTAAATTTGGTTTATTTTCAATAAAAGCTACATAAAACTAATAAGCAGCCAGAACTGTAAATGACAATTGAAAATATGGGCTGAGATATGTATTTTTCAATGCTTTCCATAATGTCCAAATGGAAAACAAGTTTAGTCTATGCACCCCTGTATTTAGTAATCTAAATCAGCAATTACCATAAACTTAAATATTTAACACAACTCAGCTCTTTCTACACAATGACCAACCAGTACAGCACCAGCAGTAATGAACCAATCCATCTTTCACTTTCTTGTTCCACTCTCCATTCACTTGTGAACAAGGCCCTAGATACTTAAACGTCTGTTTATTAAGCTTTGTCTAAAGGGTGGATAGGTTCTCCCTTAAAGATAAGGTGAGGATCACAGTTATTCAGGAGATGCTCAAAGCAGAATCGCATCTCCTTATCAATGAGGTGGTTTGGACATCTAAGTAGGATGCCTCCTGGGTGCCTCCCAGGTGAGGTTTACAAGCATATCCTAGCAGAGGCCCCTGGGCAGATCCAGGACATGGTGCAGGAATTGCGTTTTGAACTCAGTTCCTGGCTCCTGGTCTCTGTTTTCATGTCTGGTGTGAGTCCATCTCACATCGCCCATCTCCATGTTTAGTGTGTCTTTTGAGTTGCTCCATTTTTTTTTACTGAGTTTTAGTTCATCTCTTGCATTGGTTAAAATAAATAAATAAAACAACTCATATTTTGTTATACAATCAGCCTGCAGTCACCCACATTTGGTTCATCTCCTCTTCCTGAAAGCATATTATTCTTAATAGATGACAGCAGCAGTAGATTAGGGGCATGGAGTATTTTACATATGTATGTTTTGTAAATTCCAAATGTTTTTCCTTACTTTTAACAAAATAAGACTGTGGCATAAATGATTCTTATATGCTGATTTTTTAGTTGATAGTATTAAATACTAAATAAATTTTAAAAACAAATAAGTATTGTTCACACCCTATTTAAGGGCACATAAAAGCAGTCACTAATGGCCAAGTAATAATGAAGCAGTATTGACATAAACTGCACCATTTTAAAGAATGTAAAAAAATCTAATCTTAACATAAAGAAGTAATGATTAGTTATTTGCCATTTAAGCAGCAGATGCAGTGGTCATAATGTAGACATGGCATACATGAGTTAATCATTGGACACTGGTTCATTAAGGTCTACTATATATATATATATATATATATATATATAAAAACACCCAGCACGCCCCTGCGGGCGGTTTATCCTTCAAGCTCGGGTCCTCTACCAGAGGCCTGGGAGCTTGAGGGTCCTGCGCAGTATCTTAGCTGTTCCCAGGACTGCGCTCTTCTGGACAGAGATCTCCGATGTTATTCCCGGGATCTGCTGGAGCCACTCGCCTAGCTTGGGAGTCACCGCACCTAGTGCTCCGATTACCACGGGGACCACCGTTACCTTCACCCTCCACATCCTCTCGAGCTCTTCTCTGAGCCCTTGGTATTTCTCCAGCTTCTCGTGTTCCTTCTTCCTGATATTGCTGTCATTCGGAACCGCTACATCGATCACTACGGCCGTCTTCTTCTGTTTGTCTACCACCACTATGTCCGGTTGGTTAGCCACCACCATTTTGTCCGTCTGTATCTGGAAGTCCCACAGAATCTTAGCTCGGTCATTCTCCACCACCCTTGGGGGCATCTCCCATTTTGACCTCGGGACTTCCAGGTTATACTCGGCACAGATGTTCCTGTACACTATGCCGGCCACTTGGTTATGGCGTTCCATGTATGCCTTGCCTGCTAGCATCTTGCACCCTGCTGTTATGTGCTGGATTGTCTCTGGGGCATCTTTACACAGCCTGCACCTGGGGTCTTGCCTGGTGTGATAGACCCCAGCCTCTATGGATCTTGTGCTCAGAGCTTGTTCCTGTGCTGCCATGATTAGTGCCTCTGTGCTGTCTTTCAGTCCAGCTTTGTCCAGCCACTGGTAGGATTTCTGGATATCAGCCACCTCCTCTATCTGCCGGTGGTACATACCGTGCAGGGGCCTGTCCTTCCATGATGGTTCCTCGTCTCCCTCCTCTTTCTTGGGTTTCTGCTGCCTAAGGTATTCACTGAGCACTCGGTCAGTTGGGGCCATCTTCCCAATGTATTCTTGGATGTTCGTTGTCTCATCCTGGACTGTGGTGCTGACACTCACCAGTCCCCGGCCCCCTTCCTTCCGCTTAGCGTACAGCCTCAGGGTGCTGGACTTGGGGTGAAACCCTCCATGCATGGTAAGGAGCTTTCTTGTCTTTATGTCAGTGGCTTCTATCTCCTCCTTTGGCCAGCCTATTACCCCAGCAGGGTACCTGATCACGGGTAGGGCGTACGTGTTGATGGCCCGGATCTTGTTCTTACCATTCAGCTGACTCCTCAGGACTTGCCTGACCCTCTGCAGGTACTTGGTGGTTGCAGCTTTTCTAGCGGCCTCTTCATGGTTCCCATTCGCCTGCGGGATCCCCAAGTACTTGTAACTGTCCTCTATGTCTGCAATGTTGCCTTCTGGTAGTTCAATCCCCTCAGTTCTGACTACCTTCCCTCTCTTTGTTACCATCCGACTACACTTCTCCAGTCCGAACGACATTCCAATGTCATTGCTGTATAGCCTGGTAGTGTGGATCAGTGAATCGATGTCTTGTTCACTCTTGGCATACAGCTTGATGTCATCCATGTACAGGAGGTGGCTGACAACTGCTCCATTCCGTAGTCGGTATCCGTAGCCAGTCATGTTAATGATCTCACTGAGGGGGTTCAGGCCTATGCAGAACAGCAGTGGGGACAGAGCATCTCCTTGGTAGATCCCGCACTTGATGGTGACTTGTGCTATGGGCTTGGAGTTGGCCTCTAGTGTTGTACGCCACATCCCCATTGAGTTCCTGATGAAGGCTCTTAGGGTCCCATTGATCTTGTACAATTCTAGGCATTCCAGTATCCAGCTGTGGGGCATTGAGTCATAGGCCTTCTTGTAATCAATCCAGGCAGTGCACAGGTTGGTCAGTCTGGTCTTGCAGTCTCGGCTGATTGTTCTGTCTACCAGTAGCTGGTGTTTTGCGCCTCTGGTATTCTTGCCAATTCCTTTCTGTGTCCCGCTCATGTATTGACCCATGTGCCTGTTCATCTTAGCCGATATGATGCCTGACAGGAGCTTCCATGTAGTACTGAGGCAGGTTATTGGTCGGTAGTTGGAGGGGACCGGTCCCTTCTTGGGGTCCTTGGGGATCAGGACCGTCCGGCCTTCAGTTAGCCATTCCGGGTGTCTCTCGTTAACTAGCAGCTGGTTCATTTGTGCTGCCAGACGCTCGTGGAGTGCAGTCAGCTTCTTTAGCCAGTAGGCGTGAACCATGTCGGGCCCTGGTGCTGTCCAACTCTTCATACTGGAGACCCTTTCTTGGATATCTGCCACTGTGATGGTTACTGGACCCTGTTCAGGGAGGTCGCTGTGGTCTGCCCTCAGATCCTCTAGCCACTGAGCATTGCCATTATGGGTTGCGTCCTTCTCCCATATGCTCTTCCAGTATTGCTCCGTCTCCAGCCTTGGTGGTGCTGTTCTCTTATTGTTCCCTTGCCACTGAGAGTACACCTTTGCTGGTTCTGTGGAGAACAGCTGGTTTATTCTTCTGCCTTCTATCTCTCTTGTGTACCTCCTCAAGCGGCTGGCCAAGGCTGTGAGTCTTTGCTTGGCAGTTTCCAAGGCCTCAGATATGGACAGATATATATATATATATATATATATATATATATATATATATATATATATATACGGGGGTGCACATAAGTGGTCCGCGGGTGCGAATTTGCTGTCAAAATAAAAGATGCGCATCAGATAAGAAGTTGCAACGCACGTTTGCGTCCATACAAAAAGCACTGTTTTTGTCCGCTAGAGTGGGATTTTCACTGCATATTCTGCACCTCATCTCTGTGCGTTCATCATTTGTTTGAAGCCAGCTCACCTCCTGCAACCACTTTTCCGAGAATACGTGCTTCTTTTGCGGTTCGGACCCCTTTCTGACATTTCTTTGGAGGTGGAGGAACACCGAAGTAATTGCTTAAAGGAGCTTGCTTGCTTGCTAGGAGATCTAAACAAATGTCTGTCCTCCTCCAGAAAATCTTACGTACACAAACGTGCGTTGCAACTTCTTATCTGGTGCGCGTCTTTTATTTTGACAGCGAATGCGCACCTGCGGACCACTTATGTGCACCCCAATGTATATATGTGTGTGTGTGTGTGTGTGTGTGTATATGTAAGGGGGAAAAAATCTGTGTACTGATGAGACAAAAGTTTAACTTTTAGGGAGGTGTTTGGGATGGAAGGTGCCTGTGGAGTTCACAGGTACCTGTAACTGTCCACAATGTCCAGTTCAAATAACATTGCGATGTTGATGCTGTAGATCCTAGCGGAGTGGATCAGTGAATCGATGTCTTATTAACTCCTGGCATTCAACCTTAAGTCATCCATGTAGAGGAGATAGCTAATGACTGGCCTATTCTGTAGTTGGTTTTTGTAGCCAGTCTTGTCAGTGATCTCACTGAAGGGGTTCAGGCCTATGTAGAACAGCAGTGGGGACAGAGCGTCTCCTTGCTAAATCTTGCACTTGATGGTAACTTGTGCTATGCTATGATGCCTGCCAGGAGATACCATGTGGTACTGAGGCAGGTTATTTGGAGGTAGTTGGATGGGCCCGGTCCCTTTTGGGGATCATTGTGGATCGGGACTGTCCATTCAGGGTGAGTATTGTGCATAAGGAGCTTGTTTGTTTGTGCTACTAGAGATTGATGAAGTGTAGTTGTAGTTAGCATCTTTAGCCAGTAGGTGTGAATCGCGTCAGGGCCTGGTACTGTCCAAGACTCTTTCTTTCTTAGCCTCTTTAGCCTCTTACTTAGGTTACTGTGCTCTTGGATCCATTAACTACTATATACATATATATGTACTCCATGGACATATGATACCCACATGAATTACTACGCTAATCTGACTCTACATGCCCAACATTTTATTTGACCATTTATTTTGTTGAAAATGGTTTCACAGGTTATATGTATATATTGATGTTCCCTAGCTGGTAATCCTGTTGGTTCAAATGTAATATTCTTTCCCTCCAAATGTATTATTCATCCTGTGAGTTGTTTTGATGTGGGAAATAAAAGAGTTGGCATGCAGGCCTCTCTATCCAAAGCCTCAGGTAAAAAAAAAGATGACTGCAGCTAATCTCCAGCTGGACTCTGTTACAAGCAATCAATACCATTATATTCAAATCAAAACCAAAGCCTCCAGATCACAGTATTCCATGAGTATGGTAAGTACATTAATCCATTCTCTCTCTTTCAGTCTTCAGAGACAACACACAAACCCTTTCACATCAACTAAAACTATTTTTAAATAAGTAATTTATTTGTAAAATTGCAGCTTTGGACAAAATGGTCCAAAGGCGCTTAGGGTTTCAAGAAGCACATAAACTCCAGGTTGTGAGCTCTTGTAGAAATGCTGCCTTGCACACCATCACCTTTGATCGTGATATGCATATTTCATGGCCAATGTAATGTCAATGAGTCCTCGACTAATCCACCTCAGAGCCACTGGGAGCACACCCAATGATAAGGGTGAGTGAACTCAAACAGACTGAGATAAATATTGTATTTTATGAGAGGGAGAGAGAAAGATGTGACAGGACCAAGGGACACGACGTCAGCGGGAGGTGAGATAGTGGGAGGGATAGTCAGAAAGAGAAGTATTTGAAGAACGAGACAAAGAGCAGACATGGAGATGAAGTGATAGCAGGCTAAGAAAAAATTGAAGAGAGCTAAGGGTATTTTAGGCCAAATGTTGCCATCTAGAGACACTCAACGCTGAATTAACAAGTTTTTTTAAGTTTACAATTTCTCTGCTCCACTGAAAGCATACAGTATTCAGGTCAACACCAGCTTGTTTCAGATACTGTATTGACTCATCTCCGATCCATGCATCATTAAAAAATCTATTAAATCCCTCTAACAACCAGGAATTGATGAAACAGATTGAAAGTTCAAAAAATTGATTTGAATCTTTTATAACTGTGGCATGTTTTAATCATTACAAATATGTTCTCACCCTGAGATCATGTATTTTCCAATATGGCCATCGGGAGACAGATCTAAAGGCACCCTGCTGAGCTGGCAAATGGCTGGTACCTTCCATGCAACAAAACAGCAGGGGAGCAGAGGAACTGAACTGACAGCCAGATTTAAAACTCATTCATAGGAAGACAGGGCGGGCTTACTAATTTGTCAGACATATAGGCAATATGTCTGACAATTCACTTGTTTCATAAACTCTCTAGCGGCTGAAGATGAGAAAAAATGAACACCACAGTTTTTCCATAGATATGTTTGCCACTTGGAAGCTTTTGATTCTGACTTTTTTTCTTTCTTTTTACCTCAAAGCATCTTGTCCTAGTCCTTTGCACATCCTCTTTAGAAGAGATGTGACACTAGATAAGTGATTATAGGGTCCTCCATCCCCCTGGCAGTGGAGGGAAGAGGTTATGTGTTAATACAGGAAGAGAGGTTGTATTTTATGTCCAATCATTAGCCTTCTTAGACCTAATTATGTCTCTGGGGACAATTGCTCTCGCCTTCTATGGTCTTCATTGCTCCTTTTTCCTTCCCTATTCTATTTCTCCTCTATTCTTTTTTTTGTTTTTCTTTTTTCCTTCTTGCTTAGACCATTCTTTTCTCTCTCTCTCATCTAATAGACACTCAAGACTCCCTTTTCTTTCAACACTCACATACCCTGCCCCCCCAAATAACCCAAGTCAGCTTGAACTGTCTACAGTGGTGTTCATGAGAGAGAGAAATAAAGGTAAGGATAGGCAGACAAGCTAAAAAAAAAACAAAAAAAACCCCAAACCTCCATGAACGGCACAGAATTTTTGTATTAAAAGAGATGAAGGAAAGGAAAGGGAAGTAGAAAAACAGAAAAAGAAAAAGAGAAAGAAATGATTTCCACTACACTGAAACCCACTTCTCTTGATTGTGCATCAATCCCTGGCTATCTCTCAGCTGCAGATGGATGTGAAGGGAACCCGATTCCACCTCAGTCTGAAATCTGAATAAAACATGCTCTCTGCTTTACAGTTCAATGCCACTTTAAAGGCATACAGGCCCCTCTAAACTTCTAGAAGTAGGACTCCCACTCAACAGATGTCAGTTTGGCATCCTATCATGAGCAATCGGAGTGTGATGGCAATCATTGAGTACAAACATGAAACCTTCGGGGTAATAAACTGTGGTTTACTGTTACTCATTCAATACCTCTTTCATGAAAAAAATCATGTTTGAACAAAGTTTATAGCATTTGAAAGAATCAGTATATTTATTTATTCCTGTAGAAATAAATGAACTCAGCTTCTTTACCATGGAATAATGAAGCGGTGGCACAAGTATCAGACGAATAACAAACTATTTATCTGATGCTTGGGCTACTTTCCTTGACTTTTCATTGTGAATAATAATCTTTTAACATAATTAAAGAAAAAGAAACAGAAAATCTAATATTAAACATAACAGTTACTGTGGTGCCAACATGCAGCTATTGATGGCTGCCAGTATAGCCTCGTCCAAAAATCCCCACATCTTCTAAAAGCCTCATTCACATCTATTCTGTATCAACCTTCGGGCAAACAGCCAGCCAGAACATTCAACACCAATAAAGGAATTTCCCATCATAGGTAAATACAGTAGAACTAGGTATTTGCAGTGAATGGTAAGCATTAAGTTGCAGCATCAGTGCTGCACTCGTGTAATAAACCTGCATGGTTATATTAATGGTCTTTTTTGTGTGTGATATAATTATAATGACTGCTGACCTCAAGCTTGTCATGTTTGGCTTACAAGACAACATCAGCAACAATGAACTATTCTCCAATGTGAAAAAAAGGCAACATTTTTAAAATAAGCTAACATGCAGTCAGCTCAGAATGTGTTTACTGCTATCAGTGATCAATGCAATAGTCAATTTGAAACTGAGCTCTTCCACCTGCCACACTGACATGTGTTTGCCATTACCAGTACTAACTATGTTTTGCCGAACTGAACTAATAACTTGTGAATTATAGTCCTATAAAGTTGTAGAAATAGGGAGAAAAAGAGGGGGAAAGCAACCCTAGAAATGGAAATGCCAACACTTTTTTTCAGATAAACTATAATGTTAAACTATAAAGAAACCTGGTCAGTTTGTTTTACTGCAGACACACCATCAGTTTATTGCTGTATGCACATTGACTGATAAATAATAAAAAAGACTAGTGAAAACAGAATCATGTGATGGATGTGAGGAACTAAATATATTCCTGTATCAACCCTCGTTAATTGTTAGCAAATGGTATCATTATATCAAGTTTTGTTTTGCTTTTTGTTTTCATTTAAATACAGCTAAGCTCAGTATTGACTTTGAGAGTGTTTGCAGTCTACAATTGTTGACTTTTGCTTAAAATTTGTACATTTAGAGCCATTCATATCTATTTGGATTTCCTTGTACAGCAGAACATGTATCAACTCCCTTTCATGCTACCTTTATTCAGTTCAAATTGAAGTGAATCTGTGATTGAGTGGGCAAAACATCTTAGTTTGTGCATTTTTAAAAAGAAAAAATCTCATTTTTAATGGGTTGAATAGAGTAAAAGGGAAACATGCAACATTCCCCTGACACCAATTACAAGACATGAAGCTGTGATAATTGCAGTTGATTGCTTTTTACAGGAAATCTGATGAATCCCTTGATTTTGTCCGAATGTGAAAAAGGAACTCTGGCAAATGTTGATTTCACACTGAATTACAACATTTAACACTGTGATCATTTCTACAAGAGTGACACATAGGAAAGCACAAAGAGTTTAACTCCACATTTAAATTTTAATTGTTTTCTTCTTGGTCTAAATGGCACACTATCTCCAAATGCAGCATGGGGAGTGTGGAAGGTGGAAGTGCTAACTGATTACTTAGTTGACGACAGAATGTGCCATGAATTGGTGCGCTGAGCGGTAGAGCAGAGCTGAAGTGAGCGTCCACTGATTGGCTAAGTATGCAAAGTGCTTCTGTCCCTGCAGTGTGCTGTGCTCCATAAACACTCATTTACAGAACCAGTTCACATTTTTGTATAGTGTGCTTCTGTCTATTTTAATAGTCTAATACAAATTTCTGTCAAGGATTATAATAAAAGCTTCCACAGCAGGATGATATGGCAGAGTGTTTCTGATGAGCTGACGATTACGGTAAAAATAATAGGAAAGATTACACAAAATCAGGGGGAAGGAATTGCAAAACGCAGAATTTCTCCTTAATAATTTGTGAAAAAAAAAAACAATCACAGCAACTTAAATCTCAGACAGAATCTATTTGTTTGGAGAACGTCAGAGGAAAAGACAGACACATTAACCCTGAATTATCCTTGCATGATCAATATGTCACAGCTTTGGCCTCGGCTTTAATGACTATACTGCGCTAGTATATTAGTGTGATGCATTATAAATCCTAATAACTTTGTTTGCCAGTGTGTGTTTGTCCCAGCATAACAAAACAGTGACATAATGGAGATCAGAATACTTAATCTTAATTTTCCAACTCACTGTAAAAAAAAAGAAGAAGAAAAGACAGAAAAATGTATTCTTAATATTCCTCTTACACACAGTTTGAATGTGTGCATGCCTTTTTTCCCGTCTGTCCTCTGCTGCTGTTTGTAATTAAATGGGGTGAAACGGCCTTGTGTTTCACTTTTATGTTTTTCAATTTTGTCAGCAAGTTTCCCCACAATGCACCCATCTGAATTTCAAATGATAAATGAAAATTCTGCTCTTAGTGAAGTAATTCCATTAAAGGTCCACATTATGGAAATAAAGACAAAAACCTACAGTATGTAATTCAATTTTCTGTGTTTGGTTTCTCATAGGGACCACAGTGGATGAGACCATCTATTGAATTTACTAATATTTAAGTGCCTTGTCTTCCCTGAAAACCACATTACTCTGTGCATAAATGAAGCATTTGCATTGAGCTATTCGTCTAAAATGTATTTTCTTTTAACTTTACTTAGCCTGCATGAATTAGATATTTGGAATTTATTTCCTCAATAACCAAATCACTGTCTCTTCTAGACCACATCTTCTTTCTATTCAAAGTTTAAAAGCTTATCGGATTTACTGAAGTCAACTTTTGTGAGTTGCAAACTAACAACCTTTACATAACTCATGAGATTGATTACACACATAGTGAATGTTTGAATAATGTGCAAGACATGACAGAGGGCACAACCAGGAGTTATTTTCATGCTCCTGGCATGTGTTTGGCTGCAGAGGTGGCAGCCTTAACAGGAATATGGATCCTGGCCTGGGGAGATGTCTCAGCCTTGCTGTGGGATCATTATTCCAATGGACAAAGCCTCAGTTATAAATAGGTTCATGAAGTTCTTGGGCGGCACACTCTTTGTTTCCAGACTGGCCCTATTTGTCTTATTGATCTGAATATGTGTGGCCACACAGTTGCTGTTTGGAGGAATAGGTGAAAGGGTGTTTAGGTGTTGTTTTTTTCTACTTTTTTCTACTTCTGAAGTCTTTTTTTTTGTTGTAATTCTTTGGTATGTTCTTATATAGGTAATACTTGACTAATACAACTAAAACTAACCAGTAAACCAGTATAAACCTTCATTCACTTCATTTTTAATGCAATTTTAATTTATATAACAGCAAATTACAGTTGTCTCAAGATGCTTTATATTGTAAGGCAAAGACACTACAATAAAAAAAAAAAAACACTGTCAAGCAGATGACAGTGGGGAGAAAAAAACGCTTTCCTTTTAACAGGAAAAAATGTCCGGGAGAACCATGCTGAGGGAAGAGCATCTGCATTCTGCTGCGACTGGTAAATGCATCCATTTTAAGCAACATTACATGGTGCGGTTCATTATATACACTGAAATATTTGGACAATAAAAGTTTTGTAATTTGCTACTGTATGCCAGCAGTTTCAGACATTTTCAGTAAAACAATCAATATGTCAATATGATTTTCAACATTAAAACTTTGGACTGGGTCGTTTTTTTGGACGTCGTGTGGATGTCTATGACAGGTGCGGGAAATTTGCATGATTAATAAAAGTAATATTTTTATTTACAAAAATCAACATTGTTGTTATGAATATGATACATATGAATGGATTCTTTCTAAAACACAATTTGTTATGTGTGAGCCTATTGATTTATTCAGTACACGTGGATAATTTTTTTGTTATTTTACATTTTTTTGTTTTTGTTTAACTAGTTAATTTATTTCAGTTAATCAAATTATTTGTTTGTAACCAGGTTAAAACCGTCATTTATTAAAAGGTGTTGAAATATCAAAAATGTTGAATTCCATGTTAAAATATAAAATAATAATGGTTAAATTATTTAGAAAAATGTATGCTTTTAAAAGGAAAACAATGTGTTTAATACGCTTAGAAGAGCATTTGCATTATATATATATATATATATATATATATATATATATATATATATATATATATATATATAGTAGCTTGTTTTATTGTGAAGAGCTTTGTATGAAGAAGGGAATGTGGTTGTGATCAGCAGCATGACTGAGAGAAGAAAGTACAAGAAGTTTGTGCGAGTGTGTATGAACTGGACTATCTGCTTGAAAGTCTTTGTCAATGTGCACAACATGAGATGTTCAGTAGACGTCACTTTGCACAGTGGGACTGTTTACACCTAAAAACACGAAGGTCACAACAGACTTTGTCAAAAACATTCCTGGGGGAAAAAAATCTTTAGACATATTCAACCAAGATTAAATTTTACCAGAGTAATGGGAGAATAAAATATGGGGAAAGAAAGGTACAGCTGCTGCTCTAAAGCATAACACAGCATCTATCAAACAAAATATGTGGCATTAGTGTGTGGATGTCAGTTGAACTAGTTCTCTGTATTTACAGGGAGTGCAGAATTATTAGGCAAGTTGTATTTTTGAGGAATAATTTTATTATTGAACAACAACCATGTTCTCAATGAACCCAAAAAACTCATTAATATCAAAGCTGAATGTTTGTGGAAGTAGTTTTTAGTTTGTTTTTAGTTTTAGCTATTTTAGGGGGATATCTGTGTGTGCAGGTGACTATTACTGTGCATAATTATTAGGCAACTTAACAAAAAACAAATATATACCCATTTTAATTATTTATTTTTACCAGTGAAACCAATATAACATCTCCACATTCACAAATATACATTTCTGACATTCAAAAACAAAACAAAAACAAATCAGCGACCAATATAGCCACCTTTCTTTGCAAGGACACTCAAAAGCCTGCCATCCATGGATTCTGTCAGTGTTTTGATCTGTTCACCATCAACATTGCGTGCAGCAGCAACCACAGCCTCCCAGACACTGTTCAGAGAGGTGTACTGTTTTCCCTCCTTGTAAATCTCACATTTGATGATGGACCACAGGTTCTCAATGGGGTTCAGATCAGGTGAACAAGATGGCCATGTCATTAGTTTTTCTTCTTTTATACCCTTTCTTGCCAGCCACGCTGTGGAGTACTTGAACGCTTGTGATGGAGCATTGTCCTGCATGAAAATCATGTTTTTCTTGAAGGATGCAGACTTCTTCCTGTACCACTGCTTGAAGAAGGTGTCTTCCAGGAACTGGCAGTAGGACTTGGAGTTGAGCTTGACTCCATCCTCAACCCGAAAAGGCCCCACAAGCTCATCTTTGATGATACCAGCCCAAACCAGTACTCCACCTCCACCTTGCTGGCGTCTGAGTCGGACTGGAGCTCTCTGCCCTTTACCAATCCAGCCACGGGCCCATCCATCTGGCCCATCAAGACTCACTCTCATTTCATCAGTCCATAAAACCTTAGAAAAACCAGTCTTGAGATATTTCTTGGCCCAGTCTTGACGTTTCAGCTTGTGTGTCTTGTTCAGTGGTGGTCGTCTTTCAGCCTTTCTTACCTTGGCCATGTCTCTGAGTATTGCACACCTTGTGCTTTTGGGCACTCCAGTGATGTTGCAGCTCTGAAATATGGCCAAACTGGTGGCAAGTGGCATCTTGGCAGCTGCACGCTTGACTTTTCTCAGTTCATGGGCAGTTATTTTGCGCCTTGGTTTTTCCACACGCTTCTTGCGACCCTGTTGACTATTTTGAATGAAACGCTTGATTGTTCGACGATCACGCTTCAGAAGCTTTGCAATTTTGAGACTGCTGCATCCCTCTGCAAGATATCTCACTATTTTTGACTTTTCTGAGCCTGTCAAGTCCTTCTTTTGACCCATTTTGCCAAAGGAAAGGACGTTGCCTAATAATTATGCACACCTGATATAGGGTGTTGATGTCATTAGACCACACCCCTTCTCATTACAGAGATGCACATCACCTAATATGCTTAATTGGTAGTAGGGTTTCGAGCCTATACAGCTTGGACTAAGACAACGTGCATGAAGAGGATGATGTGGACAAAATACTCCATCCATCCATCCATTCGCTTCCGCTTATCCTTTTCAGGGTCGCGGGGGGCGCTGGAGCCTATCCCAGCTTTCATAGGGCGAGAGGCAGGGTACACCCTGGACAGGTCGCCAGTCTGTCGCAGGGCCAACACACAGGGACAGACAACCATTCGCACTCACATTCATTCGCACATTCATACCTAGTGACAATTTGGATTATCCAATTAACCTATCCCCACAAGCTGCATGTCTTTGGACGGTGGGAGGAAGCCGGAGTACCCGGAAGGAACCCACGCAAACACGGGGAGAACATGCAAACTCCACACAGAAAGACCCCGGCCTGATGGTGGAATTGAACTCAGGACCTTCTTGCTGTGCGGCAACAGTGCTAACCACCGTGCCACCGTGCAAAATACTAATTTGCCTAATAATTCTGCACTCCCTGTATTGACAAAGGGACTGCTGATAGAAGTATAAAGATGAATTTTTAAATGCACAGGGCTTTAGTCTGCTCAGATTCAGCAAACTGGTGCAGAGCACAGTGCAAGTGGACAATAACCCAAGAGTTTCTTAAAGAAATGGGGTGTTCTTCAATTTTCAAGTGAGACACCTGACCTCAACCCAATATAACATGTTTTTTATTTAATTCAGACAAAACTAAAGGAAGATAAACACAACAAGCAAAAACTGAATGTGGCTGCAATAAAGCAAAGGCAGTGAATGGGAGGAAACACAGCATTTGCTGATGGCCATCCTTTTCAGGCAATCTTTGATCTCAAAAAAATTTCAATCAAGTAACTAAAACAGTCATTTTATTTAAAATAAGTTTAGCTTGTCTGGTTACGTTTGTGCCTCTTAAAACGATTCACTAAAAATGTCTCTAGTTCTGTAATAGTTAATCCAATACTAATATCACATTAGCAATCTGTTCAATCAAAAATGAAAGACTGCATTTCAATCACATTGTGATTGATTTAAAAACCACTGTAGTGGTCTACAGAGGGAGAATAATAGAAAGACTGTGTTGTTGTCCAAATACTTATGAACCTTAACTGCACCAAGTAGAATGAACTTAAACCAGTCAGAAATTTGTGAATGCTCGCAATTCGACATCCAAACACAATTGGGACCCTGTGATACAGACACTGCTTTAAAGCACCACTAGTGGTCAAAAACTCCTCTCATCACCTTTAAGCACTTTTAGCTTTTTACTAACAGATTCTGTTTATAAAAATAATAGTTTAAATCAGTTTACTGTCCTTTGGATCTTACATTGTTAGTGTACATATGCAATTTTATTATGGATGTATATCCACAACACCACAACTGCCCTAAACAGACAAGAAAGAGCAATAGTATTGTTATAATAAACTACATAACAATAATTTTTTTTCTTCTCCAAATGGTGTGTGATTTTATTAAACATTAAGAGGACAAAAGGCAAAGGAAATACAGGTTTTGTCCTGCTTTTCCTTAAATCCAATCATAAACTATTTACTTCCAACATTTAATTAATTCAATTTTGAATGTGAAAAATACTGTTACTAGAATTTCATTGCAAGAAGGCAAAACTGCATGCTTAGTAAGGGAGGGAGAAGTTTTCAGTTTTTCAATCCAGCATTGCTTTCAGGATCAATAAGGACAAGGAAAAACTTGGTGATATTTGTGAAAATAGACTTCAAACTCTAACCTTCCACCAGTGTGTATAAGATTAGGTTAATTTTTGCTGCGCTGCATGGTCTCAGTAAGGGCTGAAATCACAGATGTGCTCTACAGGGCTCCACATTGTTATACCAGCGTCAGCAACTTTCCCTACCACCTAGCATATGTGGAAACTCAGCCTGGAATGCATCCATGAGGAAGAGAGCAAAGGAAGCTTTGCTGACCCCAGACAAAATCAAATGGAGGGAGGTGAGGGATGAAGAGAGGGATGGAGAATGGAGAACACAGTATGTTTGTGTGTGTGTGTGTGTGTGTGTGTGTGTGTGTGTGTGTGTGTGTGTGTGTGTGTGTGTGCAGAGGATGGAGGCTTCCATTTTCAGAGGATTAAAATGTGGCAGTAAAAGTTTAATGAGTCCCTGTCTATGGACACAGAATCACCTTGCTATCTACTGCTTGTCCACCTTCCACATATCACTCAGTTAAACAGAATATTACATAATTAAAAAGCTGTGATTTGTCTCTAAAGACCTTTTTGAATTAATAAATAATGTTTTGGTGCATTGAAACAGTGATAGGAGTACATTAACAATGCTCGAGGGTATTTTGACGTTTTTGTATTTTATAATTTTGTAATTTATACAATCAGACATTAGTGTAGTAATTAAATAATATGTAAGCAAGGAAATCACCCTTAAGAAATGCTCTTTTGCCATAAGGTCTTCTTTTTCTTTGAGCTACTCCCTTTAGAGCTGAATCAGCAGATCTTCTGTATGCTGGCATAATGAACTGAGTTGTATGTGAACGTTTCCGCTAAGAGCATAAATACCTGGAATGCTGAGGGTTGGATGACACTTCTAATGCTCTCACTTTTTTAGATGCCTGTTATCTTTATTAAATTGCACGTAAAAACTGAAACATTACAAGCAAAATTTCCCTTAATCCTGTGCTATTTATCGGCAAAATATTGATATCAGACATGGCAGAGGGTGTGCCTGATATCAGATGAGAAAAGGCACAGGACGTGTTCACATGTAAGTGATGACATCACTGCAGTCAATAACACATGAATAACACACCAAACAATGTATTGTTGTCGCTTCAATGTGTATTTGAACATTTGCAACATGTGCATTTGGTGGTTCCATCACGTCCACCTGTTAGAAGGAACTGACTAATAAGATGAAGCTGCCTCCAATAAGAGGCAATATAACAGCACATAAAGAACTACAGGAAGTCATTTGAGCCTATATTTGCATTACCTTATGCTTGGCCCTTCTGAGAACCTTCCACTGTCATGAAATGTGGTTGTTAAGATTTTATTTTTATTTTTCCTCCCAATCTCCTGCATTAAAAGAGAAATGTGTCTTACCAGTCAAAAACTCACATTGCCCTTAAGCTCATATCTTTTACAGCAGCCAATCAGAGTCATTTTCATTTCATGTCCATGACTGGTCTGTGGGCAGGAAATTGTCTTCTGCTCTAATGATGCCGCAAAATGAAACTGTGCATTGAAGTTTAACACAGACTGTAATGGAAAAGAAAAGGGGAAACTAATAAAAGTGTAGATGGATATAAAAGCATGGTTTAATGAGTTTGTGTGTCTTTTCTTACTGTATGTGGCAGGGTAAGAATCTCCCTTTGTGCTGCATTTACTTATAGTAAATATGCGTGTTTGAGTGTTTCTGGATGTATGCGTCGTGTGTGTGAGGGAACAGTTGGGAGACTGGCTGACCTTTCAGAGGACCTCCCTCACTGAAGCTGTCCTGTAGTGGTATTAACATTACCATTTCAATACACTGCCAAGCCTGGCTGGCAATAAAATATTCAGTTGACCTTTAAGGCAAAAAAGACTTAGTTAGAGACTGTCATATCATTTAACCTTAAGACTGTACGGCATAAGTGTGAGCTGTGTCGCTGTGTGCCCCTCATTACTGGCCACACTCTGACAGCTTTGTCTCTTTAACTGAAAGCAAGCCTGTGGCAAAGGGACAACCTACTGTTCCCACTGAGGGCCATTTATTCCATCTCTGCCACCAAATTGAAGACTCAACCTTGCATGTTAGTGCCATTCATCCTGATGCGTTTCTTTAAGTATGCATGCGATTTATATACCTGTAAACCACATGCAGCACTTGTAAAGTGTGTAGTGTATTTTAATATTAGTTTCATAGCCTGCAGGTTATGATTGTATTCTGGATTGTCATATCCTCCCATAAAATGCTTTATGTCAAAGTAAACCTGTTACACATGTACTTATATACATTTGAAATAGATTAGAAAAACAAATAGTTAAAATAATTAAGTTAAAATAATCAACAACAGTCAACAAAAATGAGTAGCAGAGACTCCAAATAAGACATCAGGCATCTGTTCTGACTGACAAGTGATCTTTAAGCAGTCCAGTGCAAAGAAATCATAGTAATGATGCCTGGCTAAACGTTTCTTGATAGAATAGCAGAAATTAGGTGGATAAGATGAAAAACAATGATTGATGATGACTTGTTTTTCCTGGGTCAGTACAGAGCAATAACAATATAAAGTCAATTAAAAAAAAACAAAAAACGTTACATGAGATGATCAGTCAAGTTAACACAGACTAAAATTTATTAATTCATCTTCATGCTTTAATTTAGGAACTGTGAATTGAGTTCATAATCCCCAAAAGAACTTCATATTTCATATTAATTTCATATTAATTGTTCAAGCTATGTTTTTTTTCACCTGCACCTATCTGCCCATTCATCATCATCACCATCACATTTTGCCCCCTATGTAAGTAGCTAACTTTTGCAATTTTACAAAAAAACAAACAAACAACCTAAAAGATACTATGTTTATTTAGATTAATTAACATAAATTGTATATAAAAGACAAATGTTACCATCACAATGCAACGCATTGTTTCATGAAGTCCTTTTATGAAGCCTTTTTCACCATGGCCATCTTGATGAAACTGTATGGTGTTTGTCTGTTGTGACAGACAAACCAAGAGACATGTGTTCAAATGAAAATGGCTGGTCCATCACAGCACAGGATCCTCCTAAAGCATAGACATGAAGACACGAAACTGGGACCCTAAACTTGTCAGAAAAGCATTTACTGAGGTTACTAAGAGGTCTTTCCCCATTGACTTCTATGCAATCTGATTTCTTTTTGTAAACAACAGGAGTCAACCCTTTAGAAAGAATGTCATTTTAAGGCACTTGGGGAGTGGGTTTTCATCCACAGAAGTTGTGTAAAAGCAAAGTCTTCTACATGTTTTTATCCAAACATTATGTTTATAAATGAATCACAAAACTATTAAGGACTTCAGTTTACTGATTGGAACGGTTCTTAAAGATAACGGCAGTGTGATCATTGTGTTGTCATTTAGGACATTTATTTACCTGACTGTTCACATGCAGACCGCCTGATGCCTAGGTGCTGGCATAAACTTTCTGCAGGTCGCTTTGTAGAGATTAATGGAAGGGCCTTTGATGCTAGGCCGCCTAGTAAAAATCACGTGGACACCAAAAACCAAGGCTACTTTAAATTAATCATGCACTCTTCAAAGAGAAGTATTTTTAAGATTATTTTCAAATCTGAATTGCATCTGGGGGAAAAAAGAAATACTGAAGTTGAAGACTATGAGCATGTGAATGTATATAAATTGCAATTAGTTGTCTTTTATCAATTGCAGTAAAATGAAAGACATGGATAAATAATATAGTGGAAAAGCAATAAGGAAAATATGGCATGTATGTATGTCCAATGTTATCTATGGAAGATTACAGTCTCCTTGCTCAACATAGATCTGATTTTTTTTTCTTTTGTGTGTGTGTGTGTGTGTGTGTACTGCTATTTTTAGAACTGCAGTAGCTTTACCTAGCATCAATATTTATTTATTTTTCCTGCTGTTATATGAACAGATTCAGGAAGTGGAATTTCACCAACTATTTGTGTTAATAAGAACCAGCAGTCATTTCCCACTATGATGCATATTTATAGGTTCTATGTTACCATTAAGTTATACTGTGCACCTGTAAGTCACTGTAAAGAAAGTCCTATCATCAAAATATTACTATATTTATTATTAATGAAACTGGGTTAATAAATAATCACTAGCATATTTCAAATTCCAGAGTACACTTAAACACACTTAGATTTGTGTAAACACATAGTTTTTATACGTGTGTGGTGGAGTCACAATACCAAAATATCTAAAACATTCACCAACAGTATGTTGTAATAACCATAAATGTCACAGGCTTTAGTGGACAGAGAGCTAAAAAAAATATAACAATTCAGTTATTTCATCAAGTCGCTTTAACATGAAGACATTATACTGGCAACTAATAATCCAGTAGCTGTGGCAAGAGATGACCTGAACAAACCTCCTTCTTAAAAGTAATTACTAAAATAACTTGCAAGCATTTTTATTTTAACTCTTATAGCAATTTGGAAACATGAGGACAGCTGGAGGCCTTGGACACATAATTCTGTCTTTTGTGTTTGTCTTTAACACATTTTTGTGCAGCCAAGAAAAAGCTGAGTTTCACAGTAGCCGTAATCTGATCTTAACAATGTTGTAGGTTAATGTAGGTCTAGTAATTGTTACTGTTATAGTTTTTATAAGACAGGGGGCATAGGGTTGAGCAAACAGATAAATGTATCAGCTAAGAGAGTTTTTTGGTTGAGTATTATTTTAATGATTTATTAAACATCCTATTAGAAAATTGCTGTTTTGATTCATTTTAGCTTTTTTTTGTTTGTTTTTTTGTCTGTGACTTAAAAATTTGCTGCAGGTGTACTTTCTGCAACCCATCTGCTCTGCATATGCTACGCATTCAATCCAGCCAAAGTGTAAGGGTTACATAAAAGGGGCTCTTACCTCCTATCATCATTATTTATTGTATTTTTATGTATTTTTATGTTTCTTACTCCCTCCAGTCTTTACATTTAGAGGCTGTGTCAGATTTTCAGTAATCTAAAGACGCCATATTAAGCTTTTCTGTATAGGGCAGCGTAAGTGTGACATACTAACTTAAAATCCTAATCCTCTGAGTCTCGCCCATCATCACATTATTGCTCACATCACCCTCAGAGCTGAATGCTATTTCCCTCTTTTTGCAATGTGCAATTGGATCATTGCATGCAAAGATGTGAAGGCCAGCGCTCTAATCATGTATCTCTGGTACAGAGCGACACATGCTATGTGCACACCACAAACGCACAACATCTGCATGAATAAAGGCACATAACTACATGAGGCAAACACGTTTATGCGCACACGTATACACGGACAGAAAGAGAGAGAGAGCGAGAGAGAGGACAGAGAGAGAGAGAGACCCCATCTGCTTGGAACAAACAAAATGGATGCATGCCCTTTGGGAGTCCTGGCAAATGAATACTGTTGACAGAACAATTAGCATCTTAGAGACAGGATAACCTTTACTCAATACATCATCTTTATTGTTCTCGACCTTCATTCTCACTCCATTTCATAGTAGCCCTGCATTCTTCTGTGTGTGTGTTTTTGAAAATGCGCTTATGTTTGGCTGTCTGTGAGTATAAGCATTTTTATCAAGGCCATGTGTATGAGTGTAAAGAACAGTGTGGAGCTGGGACCCTGAGGAACATGTGAAGTGTTTAATGTGGTGAAACAGGTGCAGCGAGACAGAAAGGGCAGCCCAGCCAGAGCTCGTAGGTTAGTCACACGGTGACCCTCACATCACAGAGCTGGCAGTGCTGTGGGCGGAGATGTACAAATTGCTCTTTCCTCCTCCTCTTTCCCTCCCATTCTCTCTCTCCATCTCGCTTCTAGTCTCAGTCAAAGGTACACACACAAAGAAATCATACCATCTCATCCATTTTTTTTTCCATTTTACACTTGTGTGTTTGTAGGCTGAGGATATATGCCAGGCAAAAAAAATCCAGCACACTCACAGAGCTTCTGAATAGGCCATTTTCATTCTCTATTATTATTAATATTTTTATTATTATTATTTTAATAGCTGTGTAGACCCACAACATCATTATCATTCAGCTTTAACATTTTAACAGCAAACGTCTCAACATAAACCAACACACCCCTTGCAAGTCCACAATGCGACAAAGGTAAACCAAACTTTTTTCCATTGTTTTATTTGATCACCTCAATAGAAATAAGTTTCCAAGTTTCTGGTTATCCATATTTGTACATTACTGTTAAGTCACCTGGATAAGATTTTGTGTAGATATGTGAACACTATCAGAATTAAATGTTTGGTGTTCCTTTCTTATTCAGAATGAAGTCCACTGACAATAAATGTGTGCATTTATTTGCCTAAGTGTATTTTGTGTTCTATGAGAAAAAAGACTCACCTATGAGGCACATGGCAGCTAGAAAGACAAAGACTTTTAGAATTAAACCATGTGTATATTGGCTCAAAAGAGGGACTACCACTGAATACGTTATACTTCTGTCTTTCAACTGCCCACTTTAGGAGTTGCCACGACAGATCATCTGCCGCCATCCTCACTCCGTGCGCCCAGCATCCTCCTCAGTCACAACAGCCCTCTATATGTCTTCTTTCACTATACTTGAAATATGGTAAAAATTGATCTGGGGACCAGGATCTGCTGTAGATAAATTCTGCTACAAAAGACAGTAGAGTTTTTGTAAAAAAGCATTATTACTTTATAAAAAGTAGCAGCTTTAATTAAACAACAAATATCTACTGTTTCAAACATGCACAGTTTACAACTTATCTAAAAACAAAATTTAAAAAAACAACATTGGAGACCCAATACTGAAGAATACAATTCTTTAGTCTCTAGATATATTGTTTGTCATTATATTTTGGGCACCTGCACCACTGGATTATATTTTTCCTTTACTTTGAGTAACTATGCACACTCAGTTTTCTCTACAATGATGGATTATTAGCTACCTGGCATGTGGGCTCATTTTCAGTTCTTTCTCCAGTTGAAGGGTGCAGATATACAGCTTCAGTCTTTGTCAGATTTTTCCATGACTCAGAGACTCTTCTGGTTAGATCGTTGGTGTTTTAATGATGGCAGTGCTTGTGCTGCCGCACAGCCAGCTCCGAATTCTCCCCGTGGTGTTAAGATAGGATTGCTGTCTTGGAAGCCCCAGCATAATTCAAGTCAACTACATACGCCAACTATTCACTGACCCTTCGTGATCTTTCTAGAAGAACATGAACAACATTATTTATCCACGAAAGTTTTCATTTTTACCTCATTGATCAGTGTAATCGTTGCTTGTGGGCTGTAGAGTGGGACCACTTTCAGTCTTTATTATTAAAGTCCAAGTTTTGTTTGTCCAGCTGCCAGGTGTGTTTGACATATTACCATCAATGGCAGCTTTGACTTTTTTAAAAAATGAAGCTATTCCATAGAGCTACTATATTAAGCAATAAACAGAGTATATGAATATGCTATGTTAGGAAGTACACAAAAAGATTTAATTGACGTCTCCATTGCTGAGACATTCAGCATAATTCAGTCTGATTACTTTTTCTTTTTATTTAAACATATCAATCAAGTGAATTGTATATTCACAGCACTACATACTTCCCTAAGGGAACTGGGCCTGTAATCACTGTTTATTGCACTGCATTAATCTAGGAAGTACAGCTGTATGATTTCAATTTTTGAAATTTACTTGCATTGTGGAAGAGATGCATAGCTGACGATGAAATACTTACTGAGCTGTCTATGATGTATTCTTACTTTGTCTTTTCTTCAGTGTCATAGTATATTTTGGTGCTATGTGTCTATTTTTTTATTATTATTATTTGTCCTTCAAGGTTTTGCCCTAGCACAAATGGCCTCAGGAAATGGAAATGGACATGTCTTAAAAGCACACTTTTGGCCTTTGGGCATCATTTCATCAGCAGGAAAAGTCTGAGACTGGTAATGTGGGAGATTTTTCAGAGTATATTGATTTTATCCACCACTCCAGGCAATGGTTTGATTTACTTGTGAAGGCTCGCCTTGCACTATGTGTCATTTCTGCACCATTAAATAGCTTGTATTTATTGGAACCAGTGATTTACATTTTCTCATGTTAAACCACCCACAGGATGACGTCAGTGCTTGAGGGTTAACATTTGGGTTCCAGTTACGCTTTGACTATGAGAGCTCAAAGGGATTACTGGGAACACTTCTCCAATGGTCCAAGGAACAACCTGACTACTTCAAACAGAAAATAGAGCTAATGAAGACAGTATTGCTTAAAGTTCAAAGCAGTTTGATTGTAGTTTGCAGCCTCTTGGAGCAGAGCAACCTGAGTTTGAAATGTAACTAATGCTCAGAACTGAAACCAGAAGCTGACATATAAATGGTTTAACATGTGCTACATGCAGGGACTGCAAGCACCCCTTTATATGTCATGCCTAACCTCTGGTGAGATTTAAGTGTAGTGTGTCAGACCTGTTTGTCATTGACTACTTATCTTTAATGTAAAAATGTACTTCAAGGGGTTTTGTGGATTGTTTCGATCACAGCCCTCCTTCAGCCTGTTGATAGAGCAGTATATCATTGCCAATAGAGAACTACTTACCCCATATCTGCTTTCCAAGCTGCCTCCACACAGAAATGTGGAACCACCCAGACATGAAATGTCATAAACTCATTTGTGATATTTCTCTCTTAAACTGAACATGCTATAAAATACAAAGTAAATATGGTCAGGATAAATCCAGGACCTGTAAAGCTGTCCTTTCCTATGTATTTAATTTCACACATATTTGCACAGGGAAATTACATTTTACTTATCTTATATAGGACCACAGGTAAATACCATATTCCTGGATATTTGCTTGGATATTGAAACATGAGCATGGCACAGGACATCTCCTATCTCCTGTTCTTTCCAAAGGTCCAGTGCTCAGTCACAAAAAGTCACATCCATATGTAGCTAATTAGCATTATTAAAACACTTTTTTCAAGTGTTATATTGGTTTTCACTCTATCTTACACAGTGTTTATATTGGCACTGCAAATGCTTTTGAACTCTTAGGAAAAGGGCAAAATACATAAACCTAGCTTGCCAGTTCCTTAAATGATACACACTCCTATTATTAATGTTGGGTTAGGCTTTGGAAAACAAAATTATATGTCTAAAGTTATGAAAAGATAAGAAAATTAGTCTGATGTTTTCCTTCCCAGATCTGGAAAGTGCAAGGTTTTGTCCCGTATACTCACTTTTTTGATGCACAGTATACGATGCCCTGAGGTAACTGTTGTTGTGATTTGACACAACATAAATAGTTTAAACTACAATTAAATTTTTATTTAAGTGATTAGTTTTTTCAATTATATCTTGACTTTGGTAAAGGTTGGGTAAAATGAAACCTTTGTCTCATACTAAGGAACGCATGCAGCCTCACACACTGCCTGTATTTAAACTCCATTTGTATTTGCTATTATTCTCTGACCTGGAACTTCCAATCAAAAGGAGTCATGCGATACCAGCAGCAATAAAACTTCTTCCAACTTTTCGATTTTTGGTGTCACACACACACAACTTACCGATAAAATCTGCAAATCCATTTATTTGCTAAACAAATCCAGCATAAAAAAACTGTGGTGGTACTGTTAACACAACCAGTCACAGAGTATAGAAATAATGTCAGTCCGGCATTTCTGATTTGTTTTATTGCTTGAAAGGATGTAAGTTGTTGTAATACAAGAATGCTACAGAACGCAACGTCAAAATATTGTCACATTACTGACAGTCCTACATCAGAGCCCATCAATTACTGACAGCCTGGTTCCATTATAACAACTCTGTCTGCCAGAGACAGAGTGCATTAGGCCATATGTATTGTACATGTGTATGACCAATACATGTACACATGTACAATACATGTGTATATATGCATTTCTAATTACAGCTATCAAGCTGCAGGTGGTCTGTTAATAGATGATTCTGACAAACTGTGGCCTCACAATTCATTATTATGCATTTCAAGATGTAAATTCCACAGCAATAATAGTTTCTCACATGCTAATAAGAGTGTGTGCAGAAAAAATCTTTGTCAGCCATCTGCTGTTGTCAAAAATGTTGAATCACAAGGTTTTCACTCTTTAAAAAAAAATGAACAAAATGCTTTCAAGTCTATTAGTAAAAACATCTGAATGTCAAGGGTTAAGCTATTTATTCATATGCCCTTATAGTTCAGCATGTGTTCTGAACAGTATGACAGATGGCTGGAGTAGAATTTCCTCCTTGTTATCCACTGAGAGCTTTGTGAAGCCTGACCCTAATAACACCAACCGGTTATTCAGGGCCTGAGATATTCATTCATTCATTCATTCATTCATTCATTTATTTATTCATTTTCAGGCACAACAAATACCTATATTGGACATAAAATACACAAAACAAAAAACAAAACTTGCCTGAAAAAGGAGTGGGACGAAGAAAACTTATTAAATCCCACCCCTATACTCACTCATCAACAAAAAAAACCAATAAACTTCCCGCAGCTACGCCCATCATTGCATACAGACCCATCAACAGCCCCAGGCAGATACAAGCATCTAAGCGGCAGCTCGCAACCAACAATTAGAGCCTTCATAACTGAATACAGAATATATAAATTATAAATTGCATTACCACAGGTAACAGGCAGTAATAACTACAAGTAACAGACACACATACATATACATACATATATATCTACACACACAAGTACATATATGTACATACATACGCACACTTTATTTATTTTTTTTTATTTTGGAATCCATACCAGCAATGGTAAGAGGACAGACATTACAGAGCACACTAAAAGCATCATTGAGTATACTGTGACCAGACCAACTGTTTGTAGAGAAATTTAAATCTATGAATATTTTTGCATTGTTTCAATTGTAAACTCAGACTGTTCCAGATTTTCACACCACATACAGACACACAAAAGCCTTTACGGGTTGTTCGAGTTCTGGGTAATTTGAATTCTCCAAAGCCTCTCACATTATAAACCTTTTCTCGAATTTCAAATCTAGTTTGTAAATTTGCCGGTAAAAGTTTAGTAAAAGCTTTATACAAAATTATGGATGTATTGTAATTAACCAGATCCTGGAATTTAAGTAACTTTGCCTGAAGAAAGAATTTGTGAGTATGATCTAGATAACCAGCCTTGTGAATAATACGCAGTGCTCGTTTCTGTACTGTGACTAATGGATTAGTTGTATTTTTATATGTATTTCCCCACACTTGCACACAATATGTAAGATATGGAAGAACCAGGGTACAGTACAGAGTACGAAGTGCATCTTTATCAAGGAATTGTTTCACTTTGTTCAAAACTGCGAGGCTTCTGGAAATTTTGGTTTTTATGTGTCTGACGTGGGGTTTCCATGAAATTTTGTTATCAATTATAACTCCCAAAAATTTTTTTCACTCACATTATCAATTGGTACACCTTCAATGATAATTGGTAATTCTATATTATATTTTAAATTACCAAAAAACATTGCTTTAGTTTTATTTATATTTAATGATAATTTATTTATGTCCATCCATTTTTTTATTAATTTTAGCTCCCTGTTTACAGTCATTACAAGATCAGTATAATCATCGCTACTGAAAAATATGTTGGTGTCATCTGCGAACAGTATGAGTTTAAGTACTTGAGAAACATCAAAAATATCATTTATGTATACATTGAAAAGTTTTGGTCCCAACACTGACCCTTGGGGAACACCACATGTAATACCAAGTTTCTCTGAATGGTAATGCCCTATGCTAACATATTGTTCCCGACCTGTTAGGTAACTTTTTAACCAGTTACCAGCTTTCCCTCGAATACCATATCTTTCCAATTTATCCAGTAAAATTGAGTGATTGATTGTGTCGAAGGCCTTTTTGAGGTCAACAAAAATACCAACTGCATATTTATTTTTATCCAGTGTATCAGTAATTTCTTCTACTGCCTCAATTATCGCCATTGAAGTGGTTCTTTGCGTTCTGAAACCATACTGACCAACATTTATTATTTGATGTTTTTCAAGGAATTTTTCTAATCTTGAATTAAAAAGTTTTTCTAGAATTTTTGAGAATTGAGGCAGTAGAGAAATAGGCCTATAATTGGTAAAACTGTGTTTGTCATTACTTTTATATAGTGGTATTACTTTCGCAATTTTCATTTTTTTTGGAAAACAACCGGACTGAAATGATAAATTACAGATATATGTTAAGGGACTAGCAATATTCAGAATAACCTGTTTAACTACAGACATATTTATGTCATGATAATCCATTGAAGACTTACTTTTACATTTTAATGTGATATTTATTACTTCTTGCTCATTTGTAGCTGAGAGGAACAGTGAAAAGGGATTTGATTTTATATTACTGATATTTTCATTTTTATGACACGGGATGTCCGCTGCTAGTTCAGGGCCAACATTTATGAAGAATTTATTGAACCCATCGACAATATTACTCATGTTGTGATTTTCACCATTTGCATCAGTAAAATATTCAGGATATGATGTTCCAGAAGATCCTTGTTTAATTAAGTTGTTTAACACATCCCAAGTTCCTTTTATATTGTTTTTATTTTCATATAATGAAATTGCTTCTAGATGACAAGGTAGTTATAGGTGAGAGAACAGTGCAGAGCCATGTCAACACCACTGACAAGGCATAGCCGCCTACCATAAACATAGCAGATTGCATGAGAAGCACGGTGAATATTCTCCACCATATGCACTAAATGCTACTAAACAGATGCACGAAGTCAGCAGAGCATATGTACACAACTTTTACATTAATGATGTATAATAATTGGAGTAATTATGAGAGCAGTAAGAGTAACACAGATTTTTACAGTGATTCACAGGAACATGAATAAAAATCAACGACTTCCACAAGAAAGGGCTGTGGTTTTTCCCCTACAAAACCACAGAAAGTAAGTTTTAAGGACAACAGACATCTTTCTCTCTCTATGCCTCGAGCTAATAACAGTTTATATGCAGACTGACTGATAGCTTGCGGTGAAACCTTTGTTCTCCATGTTTTGGTCAAGTGCTCAAAGCACAAAATTCACCTTGAAAGAAATAAGAGTGCAATGTTGTAGCCTATATTACTTTTGACAGATTCTGAGTCATTCATTCCCCCCAGTGTAAGGATTAGTTTTACTGAACTCAAGCTAAATGTCAACTCATAAACTTATGTGCAGTGGCTTAGAAGCAGGCTTTCTTAATGCAACTTAGCATCAGAGAAGACTCGGTTGTGATTTGTACTGTAAAGTAATTATGCTGACCTCAAATGAACTGAATTGAACAATTGTTACATTTTAGCAAATAATTTAAATCAAGAGGTGAGAAGGCGATGATGGTGGAAAAAGATGTCTACTGCAACACGTGAATGAAGACTTCATAATTATTGATTTTAATGTTAACTGTCTTCTGTAAAAAAAAAACTTGAATTATAATCCCTTTGAGTGTTATATGACTTTTTTAATGATAGTGTGTGTTGAGAATGAAATTTTTAAGGGTAAATGTGTTCGGCTGCTACTTTTTCTGGAGAAGGCTGAAGCATAACGTCAAAAGCTTTGGAAGGGCACAAAAAGAGCCTTTAGTTCTGTTTAGTGTTGAACTCGTAGAAATGTGGTTCAATCAACGAATAATGCAGAACACACACTGCAGCACAGCCAACACTGCAATGGAACTTAGAAAGAACGAGAGCAACAGCTTGATTTGTGACAAAGTGATCACCATTTTTAACAAGTTGCTGATGCTGATGTTCCACTTGCTCATTTGGCTATATGAAAAATGCAACGATTGCCTGAACGAGGCGCACATGTTGCATGTTGTACAAAGTCTTTTCTGCTACTGATCTCAGTGAGCGGGAGGGAAAAGAACAGAAGAGCATTGGAAAAATCCACAGGAGGTCCCGCCCTTCCCTGCCGAGAATGTTATGAACCTGTCTGGGAGACGGAGATGTAGGTCCCATGGCTAATACAATATTTATTATTCTCGTCATACCAGCTGTAGACACAAACAATGTATAATGGATCAAATATCTTTGCTAAACAGTGTTCTCATAACCTTCACCTTGAGGGTGAGCTCTATCTGCCTTTCCATCTTATAAACACTTCCTTATCCCATTTAATCCTGTAGTTTACATACATAGTTTTTAGTATTTAATAATTCTTTGACTGACCTGTACAAAGTCGAGAACTTGCAAATGAATCATTATTAACCACCATAAAAGTTAGAATTACTGAGAATTGCCCATATCTTTATTGTTAAATATATTTGATCATTTTTGCTTGATACCAAAATCCTCTTCATGGTAAAAACCAGTACTCAAATGACACTGGTCAGTTTACTCTAAACATATGACACTGGCTCACTGAGACACTTTGTAATTTCAGTACTTGCTCAAAGCCGTATTGGTCAGAGGTTATCATTTTGCTATAAGGGTATGAATGCCATTAGGTGTCCTTGTTTGCTAACAACATAAACATCTCCTCTTACAAACCCACATTTGCCTGAAGTAAGTGCACATCTTCAAAGGCATGGAGAATTTGTTTTGAACTACAAGCAGGTTTTCTTTCTCCCATCCTTTGTTATCATCCCATGGGCACACACCGTCCATAACAAAGGATGGAACAACAAGCCGTAATCTTGTGAGGAAACAGGAAAATAGATATCCCCATAGTGCATAATTTAGCACTGCTCCCATTTCTATTCACAAGTCGTCAGTGGGAATCAGGCTGTAGTACACTGTGAAGAAGGGAGAAAGAATTGGGGGGGGGGGGGGTAGAGGGTGTGCGGGGGGGATGCAGAACATTGCATTTTTTGTACATCATTATTGTTTAGCGTGATAGATAAGCCAATTTTGGCTGCATGTTCCATGTGCCAAAGCCTCGAGCTTCATGTCATCATTACTTACTAGAAACTGAAGCTACTGGGCTAAAGTTGGGATGCTGCAAAATTTAACTACAGAAATAGAAAACATATCAAGTGATTTCATTCTGTAGAGACAGATTTTGCTTCATGAAATCCATGCAGATTCATTAGGCATGTTGTGGTGTTTTTAGCAAGCTGGTGTGCCACAGATAAGGTTGTCCAAATATTTTACTTTGTGTGTGTGTGTGTGTGTGTGTGTGCGCGCGTGCGTGCGTGAGAGAGAGAGAGAGAGAGAGAGAGAGAAAGAATGAGAAAAGTAGCACCAGTACCAGTGCAAATGAAAGTCAGACTTGGCTTACCTGTGGCAGACTGCTGCACATTGACTTACTGGGAGGGTAAAGCAGCAAAACTCAACCACTATGCCAGACACTATGTCTGGCACACACACACACACACACACACACACACACACACACACACACACACACACCAAGTCCTTCCCCAAACTGTGAGCACCAAGGACAGCTCAGAGCTCTGCCAAGAATTTTGAGATGGGAAAGTCAGTGCTCAGATATAAAATAAGAGAAAAAAAAGTTTGAAACAAGACACTGCACACATGAATATTCTTTTACACTGCACAGCCTACATAGCATGTCCGCATGTCCGCATGCATGATGCATACTACCTCCCAAAAGCATTCAGATCTGATTTATTGTGTCCTTCCTTCCGATGATAGGACACTCAACAAGTGCAGAAGTACTGGAGTCCCTGCAGAAGACTCCAGTAGCTCAGGGTTTAAAAATAGAAAGAAATTAGTATTGTCATTGGTATTATCATTTTCCTTACTTCTGTTTTTAATCTAAATTGCTGTTACTTTCCATTTCTTTAAAAGTATTTTTCACATGGTCAGGCAGGAGAAATAGGCCAAAAATACTGACGGCTGCCCGTGCTGCTCCCTCAGCCTTTTAGTAGATACACGTATGCAAAATCCTACATTGCCTTGTTCCTAAGTTATCGCATTTACAAGATTTTGAGAAAACTGACCTTGAAGTCAAAGTCACCAGGATTCGAACCCATCTGAGATTTTTAGTAGATGCACATGTGGTATTAATTTGAAAGTCTTAAGTGGTCTAAGGAGCTTGGAAAGAAAAGCGTCTGGACTTCTTTAGGTTGCTTAAATATGTTTCACCTCTCATCCAAGAAGCTTCTTCAGTTCTAGGGTCACATGGTGGAGAGTCCCAGATTTTAACCCAGTGGGAGTTTCCTCCCAAAGAGGGACAAAAGGACCCGCTGATGATCCTCTACCTAATCACATGAGCCAAGGTGTGAAAACGGGTGTGGGTCACAATCAGCCAAGGTTTCGGGTGAGCTCATTGTGAAACCTAGCCTCACCCTATCATGTAATTTCCTGAGGTCAGATGGCCCAGAGTGTGAGTGGGCGTTAAGGCGTCTGGGAAGGGAACTCAAAACTGGATTATAGATGGCAGACAGTTGGTGTCGTAAGCCACCACCTCTGTTCAAAGATGGTTGCTCACAATGGACATAAATGGCTTCTTTCACTCCTAAGTGACTTCCTTCTTGAGTTATCACATTCACAAGACTTAAGAAAACTTGACCTCTGACCTTGGGCTCAAGATCACTGAGATTTGAACTTCCCCGAGAGTTTTAGTAGAGGCACCTATGCTATCAATTTCTGACTACTACGCCACCTCATTCTTCAGGTTATTGAATGTAAAAACTGTGTCAATGCTGCCCACCCACCCAACAGGGGAAGCAATACCTTAACAGCCTTTTACAACTGAAGGGTAATAAATAATTTACATTTAATTTTATATTCAACATATATTCAGTAACATCACTTGCAAAACGTTTGCAAGTAAAAGCATTAATTAATGTTTATTTAAAGTTAATTTTATTTTCAGTCCCTGTTTTGATATTACTTTATATTTCAGCCTCATTTCACTTTATTGTCAAATTAGTTTGGTTGTGATGGCTGTTTAATCTGATTAATCTCTGTTCCAGCTCCTTTCTGAATTTAAAATAGGGACAACTATGATGGAAATATATATAATCCAGAATCTTTTTTCTTCCTCAGATCTTTAACACTGCAGCATCTGTTGTGGTAAATAATAGAAGATTGATGTTGCAAATGGACATCACACAGAACTTCTTCATAGACTCTGTTCTGTTGAAAAGCAGCAGGGAAAAGTCCAAAGCTGAAACTTGCCTTTGCTAGAATATCAATTTGATACCTCACTTTCAATTGAACTCTCAATGTCAAGGCGCTGCCGTTTTGGGTTGTAAATAGTGACAGGATTCTAATAAACAATCTGCCACGCTTCACCCTGTGTTAATAACCAACTTTCATCTGGTGTCAATCTTAATACAAAACTCCAATTATCCAAGACTTTACTGGAGTGGAAAGAATTGGCTTTTCCATCCTCACTGGATAAGTAGAACAACACCAATCTACATTCACACTGAGCTGAAATCATTTGACTGCTCTCTACTTGCTCCACTGAAACTGCCTTTTTAGTTATCATGTTGGCCTTCTGCACCATTTTCTGACATGTTGCACATTATTGTCTTAATGTTACTGTATAGGCCTTAATCTGAATTGATTTCTAAATTGTTTGTTTTCAGAAGTGTTCCACTTGTGTTTTAGCGTTTACATAGTTTCTGACAGTTTAAGTCCCAACCACAGTTCTTCCCTCATCCATGGAAGATGGTGTCTCTCTGCATCTAAATGATGAGCTGATCATTAAAACTTGATTTGGCAGTGGTTCGCAAAGAAAAGCACAGATTTATGTCTGTTCTTTTTACTTGTTCCTGTAGTAAGCTATTATTGCAGGGTTTACCTTACAATATAAAGCGCCTTTAGGTGACTGTTGTTGTGTTTTGACGCTGTATAAATAAAATGGAAGTGTGTGCGTGTGTGTGATTGTTTTGTATTTTATAAAAATGAATTGTTAAACATATGTATGGTTTTCACAGTGAAAAATCCAAATTTTCAATGTTATGTCCTATATTTCAATACATGATTTCTTTAAGTTGGTTCCACATATCTACCATCTCAGTATAGAAAATTAATATTTAAAAAGACATCTAGTTCACTGTTTTTGATACATGATTTTTGTAGTTTGGGAAAATCCCCTTATAGTTTCATCCTACCAACTATCATTTAGCCATTTAATCAAAAATCCTGTGATTGGGTTCTTTTCAGCAAAGACCAGTTATCAGCTTATCAGCCACAGATACATTTGATTCTGTAGCAATCAAATGCTGCAGCCTGATGAGCATCTCTCCAGAAATGCAAGTGCCAGTTAATGCTTCTTGATGGAAAATGTCTCCATGAAACAAAATTTAATGTCACAGGCTGCAGTTCTATTTAGCTTTGTCATAATGCAATAGCCAGTAGTCTTTCCTTTATCATTTTACCAATCTGTGTGAACATTTTACTGCTTAAGTAATTTCATTTAAAGTAAGTATTGTTCAGCATTAGTTGTACATGAAAACTGCAATCAGCCATTGCTTTGGCCAACTTAATGAAAAGAATAAAATATAAAATACTGAATTGAAATTTGAGTGATAGTTTGATTTTTTTTTCTTGAAAACACAATATGACTCCTTAAACATTGTAATTCCCCCTTCTTTTTGAACACTGCTTAACTAAAAAAAAAAACAAAATTTCACAATATGTACCATAAATTGGAAGAGGTCTAGTTAAGAAACAAGTGTGATATGTTATGCAACCCACCAGTATATTCCCATTGCATATTTTTTGGATATTTATAGTTTATACTCATGTGACTGACTCACTACCCTGACAGGCAAAACATTACTCCATCATGACGGACAGTGGTGGACACTCGGTAGTGCTGCAGGACAAAAGTGCTGTTTATTTCACCTGTCTTAAGCCAAGACTCATCCATGCAGACAAACAAATATATGAAGACAAACTATGGATTTTGGGAATTTGTGATTCATCTCTAAAAGCGACAACATCTCTCTCAGAACTCCAGTTTGTTGGCATCTACGTGTATCTTGTCCTGCATATATTTTCAATCTGGACGGGTAAAATAATGCCGCCATGTGGGAGGAGTAGAATAAGCAACTGTTCATTGTTAAAGCAAATTTTAGTGCTAAATAAATAAACCGCCACATGTAAATGTTCCATTTTGTTGACTTGGATATTTACAGTGTGAGGCCAAGAAAGTTCAAGTAGTATTTATTTCTCACATACAGTACATGTTGTGTCCTAACTATAAACTTATTTGAGTAGTTTTCCAATGTCATGTAGTTCATTCCTACAGTTTAAATGAGCCTCCACTGACCGCCTGGGTTTCTGTGAAGAAGCAGAAATTGGTGGGGTTGGGCCTGTATGGCAAGGTTATTAGAGGTGTGCTCACGTTCGGACCATACTATACCCTCTTCTGGCAGTAAATGAATGTTGATTAGGCCATCAAATAGCACAGCAACTGCCTGACATTTTGGCTAAATTAAACTCGAAAATGTTCAAAGGATGGCTGGAGGGCAAAGGATCACAGTACCGTTATGCCCTCCAGGTAGGCGTGTCCAAGTAACTTTGATGTCACGTGAAAACTATGGATTGAAGTACCCCTACTGGATTGCCCCAAGTGTCAAAAAGTGACGGTAAAGGAGTAGCCTGTGTGTTATAATGTGAAACCTGTGGGTCTTGACCTGTTGTCAATAACTGACAACTTTAAAACAGGTTACACACAGTCAAATTTTTATACTGCTAAAAAAAAATGATTTATGACAGATAAACAGTTGTTGGTATCAACCTCTGTACATTTATTATTTTGCACAGAGCATACAGCATACCAGAAGCGGACATGGTTTTTCAAACCACGCAGCTTGCAAGTGCCGAAAGGGTTAGATCAAAAATAGTAAAAGTGGACAACTACTTTAATATGAAAAGTAAAAATCCAACACAGTACATGTTTTTGAAATGTATTTGGTTTTCAAATGAATCAATGTAACCTTGGATGTAGTTTCCGTCATACAATAAGAAGCCTCAACACTCCATTCATGATTATTTTATTTCATCCATGGAAACTGTAGGGCTTCACAAACTATAGTAATGCCATTGATAGTGCATCTCTTTTGTTGGGTGAAAGTGAATCGCTGCAAGCTCAGGATATGAATGCTACAGTCCATTTAACAATGTGAATAGGCAAGGACTGAAGGTTTTTCTAAGTAAACTAAATGTTGCTGACCTGCAAAAGAGGCCTCTCTTTGGATGGAAAAACAGGATAATCTGATTAGAATCTCAAGGTTACCATCAGTTATTCACCTTAGTCTACTGATGGGTAACAAAGACTTCAATGAACATCCAAGCCTCAGTAAGCTCCAGTGCCAAAAGAAGCTTGCGAGCCACTAGTATCATGTGGTGATTTTTTCATTCAAAACAAATCTGAGAAATGTTTGAAAAACAATGTTTGCATTGCCATGGTTTTTTTTAAGAATATGTTCAAATGGCAGTAGCTGAATAAAACACACCCCATTTTTTCCGACTGATAGAAAAAGAAAGAAAATCAAGAAACCTGCATCCCTTGTACCAAACGTAGGAGTGTAAGGCTTTGGGCTGTATTCTGGCTTCCTGCCGTTGCCATTGCAATGGTGCAGCTGCCTCCTGAGATATTCCACACATGACATTTATCCAGGGGAGGGCATTGACAGATGCTTCAAAGCAGCTTTGTGGCACGGCCAAGAAAGGCCCCTCGTCACATTAGATAAGGCAGGGGACTATCATATTAACCTATGTGTGGTGCTGCCATGTTGAAAAGTACATAGGGCCAGCCAGTGGACACCTGCTTTGCCTGCAGCAAGCCGCCTCACAGCACACAGTGCCCTAACAAGGAATGAAAAGGATAAACAGCTTGACAAAATTCTTATTGCTAGTACATTCATGTGTTTGCATACACAGGTTTGTTGTCACTACCCCAACAATTATGTGCTACAGGGTACCAGGCTGCAATGTTATGTGCTTGACAATGCATATTCTCCTTGCAATCTTCAAAGTTTACAGGAAAGATGTCCAATCATATTTTGCTATCATACTGTATAGTAATTATTTAATTCACACTTTTAGGTACCTCGTGAGAACAGACTTGATGTGGTAATGAGTGATCTATATTTACTGCTTGCCATTTTATTTAAATGATGGAAATCTGTAAGATTTATGTTCCACACAATGCTGACAAAATAACAAGATACATTAAAAAAGAGAAATTTAAAAAAGTGCTAATGGGTTTTACTTTCCACAATGTAATGCCATTTAACATTTTTTCCTCAATATTGCAATACTTTGTCTGTCATGTAAGAAGCAGAGAATGATAACATTAGTGTTGTTTTTTTTTTTTGTTTTTTTTTTTAAATGACATCAGAAACAGCAGTATGCGACATTACGTGATGGCAGAGCTTCAGTTCATCCTTTGTCATTTTTTTTTTTTTTTAATTTATTTATTTATTTTTTAATAAATAGGACAGGGGGAATGAATGAGAGAAAGAGGGGGAGAGAAAGAAAGAAAACCAAAGGGGAGAAGAGACGGTGAGAAGGGGGGGGGGGGGGGGGGGGAAGAGAGAGAAAAAAAAAAGAACTCCTGGGTCACCTGTATGGAGAAAAAAAAAAAAAACAAACAAAAAAAACAAACAGAGGAGACAGCAAACAACAAAGAGCAACATAATAATAGAGAAAACAAAGCACCATCACAATAAACTAGCTAGTCATAGATATCAATATTTACTAAGTAATAAACGATATTGTGCAGCACGCAAGATAGACAGCGCACAGTGTGCTTTGAGGCAGCAGCCAAGAAAGCTTTAGTCCGCGTCTGTGAATACCCATGTGTGCATACCTGTGTGGATCAGCATGCTTGCATTCCAAAGGTTTCTCCATGTAATGATCTGCTAGGGAGTGTGGGGGGGCCACAGCCCCGTCCTCCAGGGTGTGAAGCGGGTATGGAGGAGATCAAAACTCCAGACATCCAGAGGCCCCCAGAACACAAGAGACCATGGAAGACCAACAGAGGGGCAGCCGCGCCACTGTTCCAGTAAGAGCTGAGGAGAGTCCCAGATGAGAGCTCGCCCAGCAGCCGCGGAGCAGAAGTCAGGGGGAGTTGCAGTGACGCGCCCGTGAGCTCCGCCGGCCCCCAGCTGTGCCTGAGTGACCGAGCCCTAGGCCGAGAGGCCGGGGGCACCCCACCTCCAAAGGGGCCCGAGCGAGCCCCAGGCCCCAGGCCCCGACAAGCGGCCGCCAAGGAGTGAGCCGGTGTGTACCCGGACGCCCACCCCCAGACACAAAGAACCACCAACACACCGACACCTGAGGGAGTCCGCCACCGGCAGGGGAAGTGGTGGTGGGTGGAGATAGGCCTCCAAACCTTGGAGGGCCTGAGGTGTCCCCAGAGAGGTGGCGTCTGATACCCAACCTGACATATAGACACAGACATACAGGCACACACAGACACAAACATCCATTCCCACCCTCATGCTCTCATATGCACTCACTCCACACTCAACCAACGTGGAGACAGACATAAAGAGACGCTGTACACACAATCACACTCCCCAAGCGTACTCTACAAACCGGGTCTAGGTACCCTTGCCCCTGGAGGGGGGAATTGCACCCAGACCCAGGTGGTGTTACCCTTTTCCCTGCGGTGGGGAGAGGCAGACCACCCCGACTCCGCAGCAGCAGGGAGGCCCCACACCCCAGACCGCAGTCGGACGGCCAACTCCTCCTACTAGCCCTCCCGCTCCAGCAGGCCGCAGAGAATGGGGGTGAGAGAAGACTCCAAACCTCCCTCCACCCGCTCATTGTAGTGTTGATGCATATGTGTTCTAAGGTGCAATTAAAACCCAGGAGGGCATGGAGCTACCTGCCAAGGAGCAGCAGGTAAGCGCATAGTCCCTCCTGCTAGCCCTCAATGACTAAGTGTATTTAAAATTGAGAGGTGGGCAACGACGTCAAGGGTGAGGTATACACCCTGATGGTGATTTGGACTCCGTGATTGTGCCCACCCCCAAGATCCTATATGTATGTGTAATGAGAGTGTGAATAATGTGAATGTCTAAGTTGTGGGATAAAATTGAGGCAGAGGCAGCCAGAAGGGGACGGGGGGGGTAGCCTCCTCTGCACCCTGGTGACATACCCCCACTCCAAGGCCCTGCATGTGTGGGTGGTTGTGGAGGAGCGGGAAGAGGGAGGCAGCTGGAGATGGGGAGGGAAGGAAGGGAGGGGCAGGTAACCCCTCCCTGGGGCCAGCTCCCCCGCTGACCCCAGTAGGCACTCCCACCCTCCGCGACCCGCCAGGGAAGGGGGGCCCAGGCCCATCAGACCGGGGCCCAGTGCAGTAGCGCCCCCCGGCTCCACAGAGCCCTGGACAGTCCACCCAACCCCACCACAGAGAAAACTGCACCCACCCCACCATCCACACATCTTCCGGACTACATAAGACGGTAAACGCCCAGGCTGAGATCTTCCTCCACCTCTCCTGTATCTCCCCCTCCTGCAGAGAGTTCCTGAAGAGAAGAAAGCTCCTGCAAGATGTGACCATCCCCCCCACCAGTTGAAGAGCCCCCCAGGCGGCTCGACGCACCGGCGGCACCCTGCTCCAGGGCCGGGCCCCCATGCACCCACCCGCCCACAACCCCGGCAACACACCAACCAGGACCCAAGCCCCCGAGGCCCGGCCCCAACATTAGTGTTGTTGGAAACATGAAAGGCAGAAAAGGTAAGTCATACCAAAAAGAAGCAGCCAGAGGAACATTTTACAGCTACAGCTAATTGACAACCGGCCAGTAATGTGATTCTTCAGCAGATTTTCCCCAAAATACTGAACCTACAAATTCAGGCACATTTTCAAGATAATGTTCCTTGGTGTAAAGTTTTAAATATGTTCAAAATCTCATCATCTGCATTACATGTCACCAAAAGAGAATCTGGTGAAAACTGTGCAAAAGGCAGAAAACTGAAAATCGATTTTCTTCCAACCGAGTATTGGATACCCATAATCTTTGGGCCTGATGATCCTGGGATCCAAGAAACGGAAATCATTTTTTTCAGGGAAGGCCTTGCATAGTTAAGGAAGACAATGCTAAACTGCATGGGTTAATACAATTGTCTTGTAGAATGAAGCCACAGTTTGTGCCATAGGAATGCAAAACAGCAGCACCTGAGAACTAGTCTGAGATCAGCAGGTTGAGTTTCAGTCACGCCGTCATCGCTGCTCAGATTGGGGCTTTTAATGAAGCAATATAAGCTCTCTTTTTCATGAGTGGCATGAGCAGCACATGCTCCAGCTGTCTTGGGTCCAGTAGATCTAGCAATCTCTTCTTAAAAATAACTGATTGGGTGTTTTGGACTGGGTCTCCTGGGACCACAGTGATGTCACAACATCATGAGCAAATGGAATGAAGTCATAAAAATGGGAATGATAAAAAGCACATGGGAGATATAACAAAAAAAAAAATATATATATATAGGTATACGCGATCTGGGGGACCCCACTTGGTAGGATGAGAGTTGACTTGTGACAGTAAGGCCACAAAGAAACAAAAGGCTTCTCAGAGTAGGGCTAACATGTATACATGTTACAGTGATATCATACAATATGGAATTATTGCTAAATTGTATTAAAATGTACATTGGTGTTACTTTTCCTCAATGAATTTGTTTTGTGGTAGAACACAACCATATCATGTGCATTTCTCACTTTTAATCAGTTTACTATAAATATATATTTTTAGATAAACAGAAAAAAATGGACAAATATGTGGTTTGTGGTGGCTTCTATAATAACGTATTAATGTGGGGGTTTAAGTAACCAAAAACCAAATTATACAGTCTAGTTTAGCAGACTGATGTGAAATGTGTCCCCTCAGACTGGCTCCTTTCTGTTTAAAGAATGGTATGGGTGGTGTGGAGTGTTGTTGGAGGTGTGTCACAATAAAACTAATCAATCTTGTCTTTATTTCTGAGCATTGCCTGTGTTTGCCCCACAGTCATGCTCCAACCAAGCAGCACATAAGAGCCAACAACTATCCAGCGGTGCTCCAAACTGCTCCCCCGGCACAATGCACCAGGCGAGCGTTGGGTGCTGATCAAGAGGCAAAGTCAAGGCTCATCACAAGTTTCACTTCAGTGCTTACCAACAGCCCTGCCTGACCTTTACAGGCAACTGTCTCTATTGATCAAACACATACGTCCTGTCACACTAGTAAAGCCCATTTTGTTCGGAGCTGTTCAGCATGCCAGTTTGAATCTTCCTCGCATATGGAGCTCTACCTGAATCTGCAGAAGTGACCTGAGCCAAAGGTCAGAATGACATTACTTGTGTTTTAAATGGTTCAGTGGAACACGTGTGTAAAAACTGCAAGAAGCTCTCAGCACTGCTGTTTCATATTTGAATAAATATTAAATTTAAATTATTATTAGATAGATGGATAGATAGATACTTTATTAGATGGATAGATGGATAGATAGATACAACACTATTATAATTAATGTCAATTTTTTAATGATTGCATTGCAATGTAATATCTCGGGCATATGAGGGATTTTTTTTAAGGTTTGGATTAAATGTTCACTGGATTCAAGAATGAATAGATTGAAAATTTTTGCTCAAAGATTAAGGTCACTGTGACCTTACAAAGCATAATTTTGCCAATAACTCAAGGATGTTTATGCTAATGTGGGCAAAGAAGTCATGCCTCTTTACTAGGAAGGAATAATGTAAAAAGTCAAAGGTCCTTAGTTTATCCCTTTCGTGTCTGAGTCCTGCATTTGGGTCCTACTCTTGCCTTTTACATCACGTCACATGACAGTAGTCTGCGTGTACTATGTTAATTTTTGTGGCCTTTCATGATCTTCACAAGTACTGTTCCTGTTCCCTTCATCTGTGTTGGTCGTACAAATGTACGTCACTTCACACCATAAGTCAAATTCTACACTGTTGAACCCCAGGCACTTGCGCTGTGCTTTGCCCATTATTGCGCAGCACAAGCCATAGAAAAAAATGGATTTCAAAGTACAGCGCAACAGTTGCTGCTTCCTATGTGAAAGTCCCTTTAGAATTTGCAGCTTTGGGGGTTCATCAGGAAGGGCATCCTGCTTTAGAAAATCTGCCAAATCAAACATTTCCCACTGTGGCAACCACTCGTGAATAAAGGATCAGCCAAAAGTGCCTTTTATTTTCTTTTTACAGAAACATTCATATTTGAGAGGTTTTTTCTCATAGCTGCATCTTTATGTTAAATTAGAAATAGTTGTGTTGGCCAAACATTAACACAGTTTATTCAGTTCTTTAAAAATACCCCTTAGTGCTATATGAACAACACGCCAATGTCCTTAAATCATTTCATATGTTGTCTTTTTTTGTTTGTAGTTTTGTTTTGTTTGTTTTGTTTGTTTTTGTTTTTTTTTACTTTTTATTAATTTCATGATGAATGACTCCATACCTCTGGTCTTACTCTAACCATCTAGTGTCTTGTTTAACACCATTGACAAAAACAAGAAATAAATGTATAAACATGGCATGTGAAACATGGACACATACAAAGTGTGTCTGGGGCTCAGAAAGTGTGCACGGTTCTTTTTTTTGTAGGGCAGACTGTTATTGCAGACAAAGTTTTGATTGATTTGTACATGTGACTTGCAGAACTTAAGGTAAGGAACATTTCTGGTGGTCTGATGGATGCACACTTGCAGAAAGGGAAATAGCCAAATTAATATTTTGTGGCTAACTTTTAAAAAGCATTTCTACACTCCAAAATCATAGCCTTGCTGCAAACAAATATACAGCCTCCTCCTCCTTTTTCAGTCTCACTCCTCCATTGCTGTTACCCAACTGCCTGCATGTTCAGACCTCCAAATTAGCTTCTGATTATTCAGCTGACACATTGCTGAGCCACAGTGCGAATAATGTTTTATTAAGAAAGTTGGCCTAATTGAATAATATAAAATATAGAGAACTATACTGCTGTATACATGAACATACACATACATATTCTTGCTATGTAACACCTGTGTAACAAAAAGCAGGCATATTTTCCTAAATATATATTTCAATTTATAAACGGCAAAGTGGCAGGGAACTTTAGGTTTTGCGGCTGCCTAGACTATTGATGACAGTATTTCTGGAAAGAGGGTATTTTTTTTTCCTAAATGTCATTTGTAATGCTGCTTCCCACATACTTAATTCTGCACTCATTCGTTGAGGCAGATAGGACTATGTCAAATTGAATCTCGCTATCTTAATGACCAGATATCAGTACAGGGAGATTCTCAATTTTGACTTTTTAATGTTATTTTATGGTAATTTGGGTGAACAATTTAAATAAATATGATGGGGAAGAATAGTAAACTTGAAAAATATATCCTTTTGATCAGGAAATTCAAAATTCCTTAAAAAATCCATAGTTTACTGCTCACACATACTGTTAATTGTAACAGAATTATATATCCATCAGTAAGCAGGTAATATGTTCTATTTTTCTTTATATGTGTAGGCCACTAGGTAAATTGCACCCTAATGGAATAATGTTACTATAAATGGTATTGCACCGAAGCAAGTAAACTGAAACAACAACAAAAACCCAATAGTTAGATCACAATGACACATAAGAAGTTTTCAGCAGTCAATTAAATTATACCCATTGTGCTGCGCGTGTTTTTTGAACAACCTACATTAATATATGTGTCTTTGCTCAGAGGGAGACCGTGTCTGAGAGTAATTTTCAGGTGATATGTGAGAGCTGCCAGTACTGTCTGATTGTTGGCTTACAAAAATGACAGTACACTGCTATATTTGGCCTTACTTTTCTTTTTAAATGTTGTTTGGACAGGTCTTAATTTCAACTGCCATTTCAGTATTTAACTCAAATAAATAGGAAATACTTGGTAAGCAATCTGTGTGGCTTATATCTTATTAAATTTTACACACACAACTCCTACCAAAGTTTGTGAGGTGTGCACAGCCAGAAGTTTGTTAGACATGATTTTGCCTTTAAATAATATGCTTTAAACAGAACTGGTGGGGTTTTGTTGCTCGCGTGTGTGTTTGTGTGTGTATGTGTGTGAGAGAGAGGGAAACAGAAGCAGGGAAAACCATGCAATTGTAGATTAAATGTGGGTTTTTTTTGTTTAATTTGGTAATTTCAGCAAATTAAACATCATTTACATTTCATGCTCTGAGATCTCAATATGGATTTTTTTAAAAAACAAAAACAAGAAGCTTGCAAACACACACACACACACACACACACACACACACACACACACACACACACACACACACACACACACCGTATAAACCTGTAAATAGCTTCAGACAGTACAAACAAGACCTTGTTTTGTCTCTTTGTTTGAAACAGTGCTGTGCAATATTGATCATTGAGGTTTACCGAAAAGGCAAGTCAAGACACCTTATGCATATTTATCACCAAAAGACCCCTTTTCATGTACCATTCTCTCCTGGCTCTTAGTGTTTTTTCCTTTCAGCCACACAGCTGTAGATTGTTATGCATAGAGTGACACGACCTGCAGGCGCTGCGCAGATTCTTATCGTCATGCTCTCATCTGATGGGAACGCATGCTCTGACAAAAGCTGGTCCTCCTCGATTCTGCTCATATCTGCTTTTTAACAATTCCAACAGTGCCGGATAAGCTGGCTAGCAATAAAGACAAAATGACAATACATACAGGGATCTGGGCACCATCTGTGCACAGGAATGACCGATAACACGTTTGAATCATCAAAAAGTGGTTGAAAAAATGATGAGGAAGAGATAATACAAATACAAACATAAAGAAATGTCAAAAAACATGAATCACATTTTGATGTTGATTTTTTCTGACATTTTATGCTTTTATCCTATACATACTTTAAGTTGCCATTCAATTCCATTAAGATTAAAGCATCTCAGGGTGTTACTGTACATGCCGTTATCGAAGTGCAAGAAATTGAAGTTACAATCTCCAGTCTAGAGGCGGACTTTCTCAATATACAGACTCTGATTTTGTGTACTCAAAATGCAGTAGTGTTAATGCCTAAATAACACAAAACCAAAACACAATGATGAAGGCAAATGGTTAGAGAAAACTTGTCTTTTAATGCAAACAAAAATTAGAATATGAGAATAATTAGGTCAGATTCTGTAATTAATGTAAGGTTATTATTTTCAGTTCTGACCTTGACTGAAGTAGTTAAATATCTGCTGACCTCACCTATAACTGTGAAAAATAAAAAACACGAAGAGCTGGCATCATAGACCTATCCATCTAAAATCATGTCTCTGGCACTTAAAAGATGTAAGATATGTGTGCTTATTGATAAACTAGTTTCTAACTTTGTCGGGCTCTTTTGCAGTAACAGCAACTGTCCACTGTTGGAGAAGATCCTAAATGAAGCTGAGAGGGAATGAAAAACAAACTTGTGGCCCCTAATTACAAAAAAGTTTCTGAAAGCAGCTAAAATGTATATAGCTATATGCTTTTAATTAACTGGGACCTTCACAATCTTTCTGGTTTCTTCTGTTGTGGGTAGTGTTTTACTTATTTACGCTGTCCAGTTCACAAAAAACATCACTCTTTTAAAGTTACACTAAATTAACACAAGATTCAAAAGTTCTCTTGAACTTAACTTTTTGAGGGTAATCTCAAACAGTTCTCCCCTGTTATGTGTACTAAAACCTACGATACAATACTTAATTCTTGAAAGCTCAAACAGGCCAACAGGTTTATACTGACCCATTTTACAAATTACATTTTGAATGAAAAGATGTATGTTAGCGCAGCACAAATGCCTTTTTAGGAAAAAAAACAAACCAAAAAGTAAACACAGAAGATATTTCTGAACTTGATAAATCGTGGAGGATAATAGACAGAGATGTTGTGCTTGTGAGCAAATCAGTAATCAAAGGTTCTTTTTAACATATAACCTCTGTTTTCTTTTATTTTACATGCTTCTCTTGAACCACTATTTTGCTACAGATAGGCATTAAAAATGTCTTCTTTCTGTGTGGTTTTATACGTTTATTGATTTAAATGTGCTGTTCTAAAGAAATAATTTTAAGTATTACCACTGGAGCTGGCCTCTCGAGTCAAATGCTTCTTTGACCTGCTGATATACCCAGCAGATGTTAGGCAGTGGAAATTTGTGTAGGTGTCGGTTTATTTTATTTTATTCTGCTTGTTCAAGCCTTTGAGAATGTCGAGGTTCCCGCTGCTGTCCAGCAGTAAGTTGTATGTATCGTATCTTTTGACTCCTTCAATGGCAAACTCTTAGCCTGGCGCCTCAATGCCCGACACACGATCCGCATCCTGAGTGACAGGCTGCTCCCTGCAGAGCCGGGGAGGGTAATTGGCATTCAGGATCATCTGGATGATAGGGAGGGTGGCAAATTCCATGAGACGCTGCTCCCCGCCTTTTATCCTGCGCCACAAAGTTCCCCAAGACCCGTACCCCATTTGCACAGAGAGAGGGAGAGATTGACACAGAGGGAGAAAGAGAGAGGGAGAGACTACTTTGCATGCAGTGAGTTGGCAGTAGCATCCCCGAGGGAGACATTGTCGGTGAGGGGGAAACAGCTTTCTATGCATGAGGAGAAATTTCCTTCAGGTTTGTGTTGCAGCTACCACCCCTCCATTGCCATCATCCTCCTCACCCCCCAGTGCCCCCATCCCACTCTCTAAAACCCCCACACCCATGTCTGTAGGGATTTATGACCTGTCACCTCAGCTCGTAGGGATGGGAGGGTGGAAAGGAGGGTAATGCAATGGTGGTGACAGCGTTTGAAGGGGGTGGCTTTTCACGTCACTCCTGTGAGCAAGGTGTATATCCACTCAACCAAAACACAGTCAGAAGAATTAACAACAAAGGGGGGGTGGGAGGGGCAAGGTTGTTATTACAGCCACCGCACCTAAATTATCTCCCAAAGGGGACCTTTAGTTTCACACTCTGAAAACAACAACGAACTGACAGGAACACTGCGCCCCAATCAACAAATCATTTGCTTTGCTGTCAAGTGGCATGTGGTATTTAACGGGGAAAAAAGATAGCAGAAGTAGCAATCACACAAAATGCCATGATACAGTTGTTCAAAGAAAGCAAAGTGATCTGTGAGCGAAGTACACTATATTGTACATTTCCCTGTGGACTTTTGATGGAGGGCATTAACCTGTAGATTTCTCCCTGCCATAAATTACTTGGATGTACCTGTGCCTCTGAGGTAGATCATTAGTGTGCTTGATAGGTATAATAATGTAGGCTGGTGCATTGCTATTCTGAAGCCATATATGCCTGACTAAAGGGTTCTCTGTGCAATGAGAATTGAATTATGTCCTCTGTCATACAGTTACTGTGTACTTAAATGCATTCTAAGTCAAAAATCAATAGTTTGTCAGAAGCTGCTGATGCATTATTGTCAGCTCTGATAGATGAAATTATATGGTGTTCTTAAACATAGGACACAACTGACACAACTCTTTTCATTACTGAAATTGTGCATTTCAAAAAATATTAAATCTTATCAAATATAACAGTATTTAATCCTTAGAAATCTCAGAGTTAGTCTTTCATCCATAATATAATATGCAGTTTGATTGTACAACATCTATAAATACAGTGGGGCAAAAAAGTATTTAGTCAGCCACCGATTGTGCAAGTTCCCCCACCTAAAATGATGACAGAGGTCAGTAATTTGCACCAGAGGTACACTTCAACTGTGAGAGACAGAATGTGAAAAAAAAAAATCCATGAATCCACATGGTAGGATTTGTAAAGAATTTATTCGTAAATCAGGGTGGAAAATAAGTATTTGGTCAATAACAAAAATACAACTCAATACTTTGTAACATAACCTTTGTTGGCAATAACAGAGGTCAAACGTTTACTATAGGTCTTTACCAGGTTTGCACACACAGTAGCTGGTATTTTGGCCCATTCCTCCATGCAGATCTTCTCGAGAGCAGTGATGTTTTGGGGCTGTCGCCGAGCAACACGGACTTTCAACTCCCGCCACAGATTTTCTATGGGGTTGAGGTCTGGAGACTGGCTAGGTCACTCCAGGACTTTCAAATGCTTCTTACGGAGCCACTCCTTTGTTGCCCGGGCGGTGTGTTTTGGATCATTGTCATGTTGGAAGACCCAGCCTCGTTTCATCTTCAAAGTTCTCACTGATGGAAGGAGGTTTTGGCTCAAAATCTCACGATACATGGCCCCATTCATTCTGTCCTTAACACGGATCAGTCGTCCTGTCCCCTTGGCAGAAAAACAGCCCCATAGCATGATGTTTCCACCCCCATGCTTCACAGTAGGTATGGTGTTCTTGGGATGCAACTCGGTATTCTTCGTCCTCCAAACACGACGAGTTGAGTTTATACCAAAAAGTTCTACTTTGGTTTCATCTGACCACATGACATTCTCCCAATCCTCTGCTGTATCATCCATGTGCTCTCTGGCAAACTTCAGACGGGCCTGGACATGCACTGGCTTCAGCAGCGGAACACGTCTGGCACTGCGGGATTTGATTCCCTGCCGTTGTAGTGTGTTACTGATGGTGACCTTTGTTACTTTGGTCCCAGCTCTCTGCAGGTCATTCACCAGGTCCCCCCGTGTGGTTCTGGGATCTTTACTCACCGTTCTCATGATTATTTTTTTACCCCACGGGATGAGATCTTGCGTGGAGCCCCAGATCGAGGGAGATTATCAGTGGTCTTGTATGTCTTCCATTTTCTGATGATTGCTCCCACAGTTGATTTTTTCACACCAAGCTGCTTGCCTATTGTAGATTCACTCTTCCCAGTCTGGTGCAGGTCTACAATACTTTTCCTGGTGTCCTTCGAAAGCTCTTTGGTCTTGGCCATGGCAGAGTTTGGAGTCTGACTGTTTGAGGCTGTGGACAGGTGTCTTTTATACAGATGATGAGTTCAAACAGGTGCCATTCATACAGGTAACGAGTGGGGGACAGAAAAGCTTCTTACAGAAGACGTTACAGGTCTGTGAGAGCCAGAGATTTTCCTTGTTTGAGGTGACCAAATACTTATTTTCCACCCTAATTTACGGATAAATTCTTTACAAATCCTACCATGTGAATTCATGGATTTTTTTTTCACATTCTGTCTCCCACAGTTGAAGTGTACCTCTGGTGCAAATTATTGACCTCTGTCATCATTTTAAGTGGGGGAACTTGCACAATCGGTGGCTGACTAAATACTTTTTTGCCCCACTGTATAGTGCTGGCTACTGCTCTGAGTGCACATATGGATTAAATACTATTCACCAATAATAATGAATATTATTTCTACTAAAGATTTTCAGTGGTGTGACTGTATAGTGAGTGCTAATAGAAAGACAAGGTACATTACATTCACAGCCTAAAAAAGGTGAGCTAACTAAAAGCAATGTGCTGAGCACCTATGGGATGAATTAGGGCAGAGACTGAGAGCCATCTTGTCCAACATCAGTGTCCAGCCTCACAAATGCGCTTCTGAAAAAATTATCAAACACTCTCATAAACATACTCCTTAACCTTCTGGAAAGTCTAGAGTTGACACTGTAATAGCTGCGAGAGGACTGACATCATATTAAACCCTATGGATTAAGAATGGGAGTTCATATGTACGTGAAGGCAGACAAGTGAATACTTTTGGCTAGGGATGGGAATCGATAAGAATTTAGCTATTCCATTATTAACATCACCTACCAGTTCAATTCCTTGTTACCTTGTTTCGTGATGAATACAAAGACAAAACAAAGGTGGACACCAGTACAATGAGACTTCAAAGGGATCACCACAGTGATTCTATTTTAGAAACATGAGCAAGTAGAAATGAAGGCAGCAGCCTGACTGCCTGACTACTCTATTTGTTACCTGTGGAAGTTCAGGGTCTGGCTGCTGGGCTGGGGCCTGCATTCACTCAGCTTTAGCATCACTCTGGGTTCCTGGCTAGCTTAGAGTAAGCATGGTGTCTGTGCAGGTGTTTGCAACAAGCCAAAGTTATGTTAGCAGTAAAACACAGTTGTTTCTATCCTGGATGCACTTTACTTGCACAAAAGGATGCGAGAGCGATGGCAATGTCCATATCCACCCTGCAGACTGCACCACTATTAGCTGATTAGAACAAGTACACGTGGAACTGATAGGCAGGATCCACAGGGAAGCAAACTAACAGTTCCAAGGAATAGAACTGCTCCCTACTTTTGGCAATATATGATATATTTCATTTTCAAGTGAGACTTTCTTCTGCTGCCACAGTGGCCAGAGAAATTTCTGGAACCTTTTCCCCTAGGGGAGTGTTCAGGAGTCTGATTGCAGGATTCTCCAAGCCTGTAGATTCCTTCTGAATGAGGAGCTACTGTAACTACAGATATACAGATATTGATGAAGGATTGTATATTGTTTATTTATTGTTCAGAGATAGCCATAATGTTAAATTACTGGTTTTTATTAGTTATAATAATTATTTTTTGTCTCTGGTAGTAATTGGTCTCCTCAGTTCTCATCCACTTAAAGTGTTGTTAAAAGAACACAGTGTGGACATGTGGCAGTAGTATAAAATGGATGAATGGCTCAATGTGACAATAAGACATTGAATTATTTTTAAAACTCAGATTAAAATAATCCATCACCTACGTTTACTACCAGACGTTATTGTCATATCATACAGTAATATATTACATGTTCTGTTGCAGGTACTTGACTGAGTTTGGTCTGTTATTTTTTCCATACAATATCAGTGTAATATTAAAGGCACTGTCAGTCTGTGCATCCTGTCCGGAGGCTGTCGAGATAACGGTGAAGAGATTTGTCTGCCGGCTGTCTGTCACAGGTAGTTGTCAGATCGACAGTTTATGTGGAACATCCTATTAATAACGTTCCCTTTTTTGCCCTTGGTGATTGTTACCTTTGGAAAGTATAACACTAATCACTAGCTTATTATTTTTAAAAAGCACTTTGGATTGTGTTAAGTGTGTTAATTATTTTGTCAAATGCAAAAAAAGGGCTCTGCTATTACCCTTTGTTGCTGATAAGAGCAACAACAAGGATGAAGACTATTTTTTTCTAAGGCAAGTAAAAGTACAGGAGATATGAAATATGATTCATGCAGGGGTGGAGAGAATTTTCAGCTCTGTTTCAATAGTGCAGGAGTTACCTCTGCTGTCCTAACAGGAGTGGGAAGGTCATTTCAGTGCTGGAGATCCAAGAGGGAGAGGAGTTGAAAGAGGAGAAATGGTTAGGTAGCCACAGGAAATGAGGAGTTTACTGAGCAGTTGTTTCATTGCACAGACCTGGTCTGGGGGCAGTGGCCTAAAGGTAGAAGGAAGTAATTCCTGCCTAGCACATCCAAGAGCAGAACTTCATATTCAATATGAGCAGCCAGAGGTACTGAGGGAAAAGAGTGCAGAAGGTGGTTGACAAGGGAGAATTTTGTGAGGTTGAAGAAAACATGGGCTGAAGTATTGTGAATAAGCCAAAGGGGTGAGAAGACCTAAGCCAAAATGAATTTCACATTCAGAGAGGCTTACAGTCTTTCTTTTTGTTGTTACAGCTGAGGCTCATGCAATTTTATGAAATATGACAAAAGAGATTCTTTGTCGATGAGAAGCTAAAACTGAAATGTCATATTTTAGAGAATAATTAAAGCTCACATTACCTCCACATACCAAGAGTTATAACATGAAGCAATATCAAGTCAAAGGCTACGTTCACACTGCAGGCGAAAGCGCATCAAATCAGATTTTTTTGACCCTATGCGACCCATATCCGATCATTGTGTGACAGTGTGAACGGCACAAATCCGATATTTTCAAATCCGATCTGGGTCACTTTCGTATGTGGTACTGAATCCGATACATATCCGATGTCTCAGAAAGCGACTGCTGTGTGAACGGTCAAGTCGCATTAAATCCGTCTTTTACGTCACTGACACAAGACAGACGCCAATTATCAGCGCCAGAGAAGACATCGCGAACGCTTCCTGGCCATCCGGTGAAACTGCTGGGAAGACAACGTTGGAGAAACGTTAACATTTTATTTGTACTGCATAACCTGCAGGTTCTGACAGAAATCTGCAGCTATCCTTTGAAGCACCGCTCCTCTAAAACAGCAATAAGGATCATTATTAGGTTATCTACATTATTATGTAAGTAACAAAATAACTTAAAGCAAAAATCGGGAAACATGAAGTCCGAAGTCTTTATATTAAGGCCATCAGTCAAACAATATAGTTTGTTCTGGGTCTAAACAGAGCGCGTTGTGTATGACGTCTTCTTTTGAGCGTTCACACTAGAGAGCGTTTGCTGTCGCATTTTATTTGTAGTGTGAACGAGCAGACAAAAAAATCAGATTTGATCAAAAAATCTGAATTGAGCATTAAGACCTGCAGTGTGAACGTAGCCTAAGAGTTGTGATTCAGATCAGCCAATCAAGATAACTCATTTTCACGGTTCTTACTTATTCAAACATAGCAATGTTGTTCGGTTTCTAGGCTGCATGAAGTACATTTCTTAATACCAATAAATAACGTAATAATGCTTTTAAATCTGTTTCAGTTAAAATTTTTACATTTCAGCTGACAAGAAAAGATTCTTGAGAAAACAGAATCAAAACAACAACAAACGGTGTGATGATTAGTACTAGTGCCTTACAGCAAGACGGTCCTGGGTTTGAATCCACTGACTGATTGAAGCCTTTCTTTGGGGAATCTGAATGTTTGCCCCAGACCTGCATGGGTTTTTCTCCAGGTGCTCTGCAATGAGACCGCGATGGTTTGTGTTTTATCACCGCTAAGAGTGGGTCTTCTGTGACAGCTTAACTTTCATTACCTTAAACATGAAATTGAGCTAAATCTGTCATATTTATTTTATGTTCATACTTTGTTATGTATATTCCTGATAAATGCTCCTAGATTAAAAATAAACCCAGGAGTCACTTTTTCCAGTAATATATGTGTGGGTTACTTTTGGAAACACAACACTGTAACTTATAAAACTTGTTAAAGAGAAATATTTAGATCCATAGGCTATTGTTGCATGATTGTGTCATTTTAATACTATATCCAACAAAAGAGACTTTCCAGCATTACAATTGCAACAATTGCAGGACTGCAGTACTCAGTGCTACCGGCTAACCTCTTCTTCCCTTCAATGTTTGTCTGAGGAGAGGCCATGAATATTTCGTACTTGCTTTCAGTAGAATTCAATCGACGCCAAGACACACAAGGAGACATCTTCCGTTCCATTGGCAAGTGTGGACAGAATGATGGAAACCACAAGGAGGAGCAATCCTCTTTTCTCCGGCCTTAGTGTCTGGCTGGCAGCTGGTCAATCGCCTGTGACTTTGTAATATACAATTGGGCTCTCCTTGCTTGCCATAACATCCTTTTGCAGATTAGGCTCTGGATGAGCCACCATGAAGGTAGGTTCAAATGTACTGCGTCCGATGCATATGCAACAGCTCACTCTCAGCGGGACTTGCTTCAGCAGAGAAGGAGTGCAGTTGGTTAGGGGTTGAGGTGATGCTGCTGCAGGGACCATTGATGGAGAAGGATATGCAGTGTGCTCATCCTTTCAACAGTGACTCACTTGAGAAAACCTTATCCATTTCCTTTCAGAGATAATGCATGCATCTTTGTATACTGTGCCTGTGCTCATGGCCTGGCTGTGAGCTCACACAGATGCAGGATGTCCAGCAGTGCAGAGGAGATGGATTTTTCTTGTTTCACAAAACAATGCTCCATATACACGACAGTAAGGCGAGAGATCTTTCAAGCTGCAAAGGCTTATCAGCAGCAAGGCTTCCCATTGACTGATAGGACTGTCTGGGTTTCATCTGTGAAAAATATTCTGCACATTGATGGGTCTGTTTGCATCTCTTTATGCCTCTCAGAGACACATTCTCACACTGCTGTGCCTTTTTTTTTTGTAGATCATCTCTTCTGAATAGTGGTTCTCTTCAATGTGGTTATTGTTGTACAAAGGCCCACAGTACCTTAGAGACCTGTTATCAGGTCCCCTGCTTTCTAAAGTGCCTCACCTTGTTCTTTTTAACACATACATAAAATTCTGTGGATAGAGAGATTCATGAATGTTTTAGCACAAGATTTTATGTTTGTTTCAACCTCTAAATTATACCCTGGAAGCAGCTTGTTTAAAATACAACTCTGGATATGAAGAAAGAGCTAATTTTGGAGGTTGGATGTCCCCGCCTCCTTTCCTTGTGTCTCTGACTTATTGTTGAAATGGTTTCCGACTGTTTAGCTATTTTTATTCCAACATTTTTTTTCTGAGTCTTTCATCCAATTTCCTCTCAAACACAAAAGACATCTTTGTAAAAGAATAGGAAGAAGAATGACAAGTCGTGGATAGCTTGAAAAGTGTGTCAGCTTGTGTCATTTGAAAACATCTGAATATTTAGCAGGCGGTATGTGTTTGATGAGTAACCCAAAAAACTGTCACATCTCACATTTTATTACATACTTGTTCAAGAACTGTTTTTTTTTTTTGACAAAGTATTTCAATGAGCCCCCCCCCCTCCCCCCAGTCCTAAATGTTTTTTTAATATAAATTGAAGATAAAGCAGCTGAACTCTATCAGTATTGCAACTGTGAAAAGACCCAAATGTTGAAGAGCAAGAGCCAGAAATGCCTCATCAGGGTGACCGTGTGAGTCAAAAAGAGCTCCAGCATTGACACAAAGCTCTTCTGGGACTGACCTCAGTAGTGGAAGTGACACAGAGTTAGAGCAGAGAAAGAATAGTCCAGGTGTGACCTGTGACCTCCATGGAAGTTATAACTAGAACACTGAGCACAGTCATGACACTTTATCTTAATTTAAACCCCGGTTGTCTCTGCTTCTGCGGCACGAACGCTGACTCTTCCATGAAAGTGGCTGAGCTTTTTGCTACTTTAGAGAAACTCCTAAAAGGTACCAACAGAAACAAGGTTACAGGGCTCAATAGCAGGATTTTTATCACCATTTGAAACAAAAACCTGGCCTGAAATCTGAAAGCACTATAACTTATTATGGATGAAGGTAGTTATGGATCGTATGAGCTATTTATTCCTGCTGGTGTTATAGGACCTGGTAATTCCACTGTCTCCACTGCCTCAACAGTATATACAGGGAGTCGATACAAAATGCGTGCTTCAGAACACATCCTCATTACTTCTGCTAGTTTAATCAACATTTTTTTTAATGTACAGGATATAATCTGCTATGGTGTCAAACAGCCAGTCAAACACACAGTCAGGTAAATAATTATTTTAGCTCCTGCTGAATTTGTAGGTTTGCTCAATTACAAAGACATAAACAATGTCATGCACCATTCTTCATGGTGCAGAATGGCCATACTGATCATTTTATTTGAGATTGGAGAATTTGAGCTGCTTTATTTGATGTTGGCTTGACACGTGAGTCCATAGTTTTCACGTGACATCAGAGGAACTGGGACATGCCCAACTGGAGGGCAAAACAGTACTGTGGTCCTTCGGCCTCCAGCCATCCTTTGAACGTCTTCAACTTTAATTTAGCCAAAATGCCAGATTGCTGTGCTATCAGATGCACTTATCAGCGTTTTTAAAGCTGCCAGAGGGGTGTAGATTATGGTACCAATCTGTGAACACACCTCTCATAACCCTTCCTGAAATTACACCAGCCCCTGCTTCTAAACAGAAGCCCAGGCTCTTAGTGGTGGCTCATTGAAACTGTAGGAGTTATTTACCTGAAATGGGGAACTATCCAATCAACTTTACATTTTTGACATGGCATTAATCTGGCAAATAAAACTACTGGAACATTTCTGTCACTGCAAGTAAATGTTCAAGTCAACGAAATGTAAGATTTACATGTGGTAGTTCATTTCAGCTAGCCATGTAGCGCTTACGCTTTAACGATGAACAATTTCTTGTTCTTCACCTACCACACAGCAGCATTAGTTACCCATCCAGATCAAAAATATATGTAACTGTTCATTCTTTGAAAGGTTTCATCTTGGAAACAGTGTAAGGTGAGGGTTTCTGTACAAGATAAACTTTAGGGATTTAAATAAAGCTGCCGGGGCAGAATATGGACTGCTGATAAATAAGAGTTGCCTGGCTGTGATTCTGGTTGCAAAGTGGGTCTTCAGTTATGGTTGGAGATTCAAGCCACTGCTCTTCCTCTCCACAAACCACTGAATACTGAAACCCAAATTGTTCCCCAAGAGTAGGACAGTAGCACTTCGCATAGCATCTCTACTGTCTGCTTAGAATGGTGAATGAGGGGTATTTTAAGCTCAGGTAGATTCTAGCCTTGTAAAGGCATCCTAAGTGATTCAGTCTCTTTGTTAGATGAACAGTCATTAATAGTTGCACTATTTTATGTAATTATTTGATTTTTTTTTTGTCCTTTCTTAGCAATTTTGGCTGAAATTAAACAAATTTGATTTTGTAGACCACTTTTATCATCCTTAGATTATTTTCTTGTTTTACACTGTTTTCCTCTATTCTCCACATTGTGATTTGAAATGCTCAGAATGAGTTATCATTTGAGATTTATAATTTAGGAAACCTAAAAAAAATAAAAGGAAAATAAATGATTTGCCTGTAATATTATTGATGGTTTTATTAAATAATGGTTTAAGCAGTTCAGTGACCCTGAACAAGTGGAAATGCAGAATAATGAATGGGATGGAATGACATGGATGCAGAGTTTAATGGGAAACATGTTCTCAGATGTTTCATCTACTTTGTTATTTGGATTGTAATTTTTACTTCTTTTTTTTTTTTTAAATCAAAATTTGACTATTACCAAGATGGGAAAACAGCAGCAGAAATAAATAGTCCTCATGACCTTGGGAATGACTGAATTACTTTCCTCTGCGGGCCTTTTTAAACAGGGATACAAAAGATGTGACAGCATCAAGACATTACAAGCGTATATTATAACAGTTTAAGGAACAAAGTCAAACGTACTTCATGTGATTCCTGTGGAGTTGTTTTTTTGTTTTACGCACTTGGCAATTGATAACAACAAATGTATGATCTAAAATTTCAACCCGTTTATAATAATAACATGCATCTAGTTTCATGCTTTTACAAAACCTGGGCATTAATTCCTCCCTCTGTGATCCTTTATGGTGTCAAAGGAATTTTCTAGTGTTTGTCATCAGACAAATGCTTAAGTTACATCCTAGGAGAAATGACTTCATTCAATTTAATTTCCTTTAATTAGTCACAAATATAATTCAGCTATTTTCTGCCATCTTGGACGGCAGGGGAAAACTATCCTTTCATGTTTGGAAACGATGGAAACTGCCGATAATTAAGTGAAAATTCTTTGCTGTTTTGCAGCCAAACACACCAGAGTAAAGGCCCAAGATTTTGTTGCATTTGCTTTCTATATCATAATGTTGTTGTATGTAAATTACCAAGACATTTATATGCATTCAAGATAAAGTTGATGACATATTAATCAGCAGATGCTTGCAGGTATAGCCTACTTTTGATCAGAATAAATATGTAAAAATCAACTAGGAGCAGAACATTTACCACTGTTGTTCCCTGCCAACACTCAAGCAGATGAAAATCCCAGGCTGATTAAAATCAAATGAAAACAGGGAAGACATTGCCCAAAGCTTAGTAGATGTTAAATCACAATATTGTCTTCATGCATTTGGTTCTTACTAGTCTACTCAGCTGTAAAATAAAAATAAAATGTTGCATTGTGGTTCATATACAAGGAAATGAGATGCGTGTGATTAAAGCCTTGGAATGACTTACTCATATGTTGTTGTAGCTGTCACTTTTCTGACTTTTTAAAAAATGTCTTATAATGAATCCTGTATAAAGATTTTGACAGCTAAGAAAAAGAAGATAACACAACATTACATAAACAGCGACAAATCACCTTATTTGGATGTTTGGATTTGATAAAACAGCATTTAAATCAACTATTTTCATTTTGGAGAGAAGTAATTATCAATCAAAGAGTTTAATTTGAGCAAATTAAAATCTATTATATGTTCAAACATACCTCCATATTTTGTACATTTATAAAAAACTACAGTTTAATTTTACAATATGTTGAATATGCTGTATGACGCTTTTTCATCCAGACGCTTTTTTTTCCAAGCTCCTTAGAAAATAAAGTTAAGATGTTGATGGACAGCAGTACTGAGGAGAAGAGATTTTGAAGACACCAAAACAAAAATGTGGAAATCCATCATTATTTACATTTTACAGTCAGTTATTATTGGCAGAACATCACCAAAAACAACAGTAGAACCGTAACAGTAACTTTAAACATACATTATGATATAAAAATCTTACAGTTACTAGAAATATGAAATAAGGATTTTCATAGAAAATTAGATTTTTTTTATTTAACCAGTAGCCTGGTTTAAAGCCTTGGTTGGAAAGTTGGTGATTATTGTTAATTGTGTGTTGACCTCGGCATCCATGCACAATCATCAAAAAGAACATTTTCACCTAAGTACACCCTTACACTCCTGAGAAATACAATTTATTAACTGGTCACCGGCAAGTATGACCTCCAAAAAAAAGCACACGTTTTGGCAGATTGCTGGTCTAAAGCATTTAGGTGTGTGCTAATACAATACCTCTGTCTTCCCAGGAGTGGATGTCACAGCAAATTCACTCCAAGGTCAGACTGTGCAATGCTTAAAGAAACTGTTCTTAGTTTTTGGGGTTTTTTTTTTTACAGTTTTGCATAGAATCCTGTGAAAACTTTCTCGTTCACATAATGAAGTACAAATATTTTGTTACTGTACTTAATTAGAATTTGCAGGTATCTGTACTGAGCTTCAATAGTTATTTTTCGGAAAACTTTTTACCTTTTATCCATACCTTTTTAAATGTACTGTCTACTTACATTTTCAAAACAGGATCGTTACTTTTGGTTTAACGCATTGAGTAATTTTTTTCACATCACTGAGTGCCTTCATTCAGTGTTGGGAAGGTTACTTTTAAACGGGTATGGCAGTCCATTCTCCCTGCAGCATGGACTACACTGCCCATGAGGCTACATTCTTTAGGACGATGCCTATAACATTCTGGCTATTGCCTTCATATTAAATTATTTTTGGGAATAATTTTTTCAAATATTTCATTACGTCATTATGTGGGCCGCAAGTAGGGGTGACATGGGCCGCAAGATTGAGACACAGGCATTAGAGTCTCTTAATGCGTGTTTTGTTTGGGGGCGTGGAAACCAAAAATAGAGAGCTGAACATATGAAACAGGAAAATACTGCCGTGTAATCCCTTTATTTCAACAGTAACTGTATTCTGAGTACCACCTTTTAAAAGGTAACTGTAACGGAATACAGTTACTCATATTTTGTATTTTAAATACGTAACGGCAGTACATGTATTCCGTTACTCCCCAACACTGCCTTCATTAAACTGATAAACAGTAACACGTGAAAGGCAGTTCTATTCATGTATTAAACACCATGTTATATTGGCACAAAAAGAGAAGAAAGAGGCAAAACCATGTGCCATAGTCAGGGGTTAAAGTTTTTTACCTAGTGTGTGTGTGTGTGTGTGTGTGTGTGTGTGTGTGTGTGTGTGTGTGTGTGTGTGTGTGTGTGTGTGTTTTGAATGCAACACCGGAACGAGTGAAGATGTCCACAAGTTGCGGTTGCCGTACTTCAGCATCTTGCTAGCTCTACAAAAGAGGAGCATAAAGAAAGCAATGTTTTTTAAGTAGCAGGTAATTTTAAATACTAGCTCCACAAACATTAGCAAACACAAACTGTTTGTATCTACAGTCTGCCAGCTAAAGCTGCAGCTACTTTATTTCACAGGGAGAGAAAAGAAAAAGCTAACATCACTCAGGGATGGAGACACATAAGAAAGACAGGACAGGAGAGGAAGAAGAGAGGTTAGATTTAAAGGTAAGGACTGCACATGGGTATCTCATAAACTGAAAATTTAAAGCTACATATAAGTCCTCATGTTTTTAAAGCAGGTATTTGGGGTGTACATATTTCGTTCCTTATGTTGTGGTGCAAAACAAACTGAGGTAGACTGTGTTATTTAAAGGCGCAGGTCAAATCAGTTAGCGTGCAGTAATGTGATGGATATAAAATATTGTGTTGGACTGGTGCGCAGTAACTGCATTGCTGGTGGTCAGATTTAGGTTACATTAAATATAGAATAGATGAGTTTGAGGTTAAGCTGATGATGCTTAGATTCATTTACTGAATTCCACCTTTATATTTTACAGTATAAAGAAAGTATAAACAGATTACTGTCCGTGTAGAGGATGGAACAGGACAACTCTTGAAACGTGTTTGCATCTTGCTGAATTCAGTAAATCCACAAAGAGCTAGCTCACAAGATAAACCTTCTCATGATTGCTGTAGTCATAGTTTTAATGGATGTGATGAAGTTGTTTTATAGACACTGGCCAGCTGTCTATAGTGGATTTGTGAAAAGTGCAATACAGACTGGAAATGGAGCAAGTTTGCTTTCAAAGTAAAAGTTGCACCTTTTGAAACATGTTAGCTGCAGTACTGAGGCACAGCTTTTACTTTTAAGGTGACTCTCCTTCATCTCCATCTCACTTTTTCAAGATGTACCGATATATTATTATGCAACTAAAGGCCTTCAGACCTCGAGCAAATTGTAAAAAACTCAAATGAAATTCACAATTTTTCTGATGCAAACTTTTCGTGTAACGTGTGTACACATCCAGAATGTTCAGTTTTTGCAAATAATTCAATTCTCAGTGGATTCAATTATCAAAAGAAGGCAGCAGCAGGAAGAATTTGGTGTTGTGATCCAGGAGTTGAAACTGTATCACGACCGCTTTCGTACATATTTCAGGATGTCAGTCGGGCTGTTTGAACTCCTGATGGCGTAGCTGGGAAACGCATTTGAGAAGGCACAGAAATTATTTCAGAACCGACTGACACAGAGCAGCAGGTAAGAATTGTCTCCACATCATTGTATATTTGTGGTGCTTCCTGAATAAGTTGGACATTTTGAGTTCTCGTTCAGAAATTTCTTGCGGAACATTCCCTCAACTGAGATTTTTCACTCTGAAATTCAGAGCAGACCAGCATTTTCCAAGTTAGAAAAAGTTTGACATTTGAGGTATCTGGAATGCATTATCATTACTGCTGCATGCTTTGAGTTCTGAGCACAGACTGCAGCGGTCAGTTATATTTATTCTCATGTGAAAAATGGAGAAAATAAAACTTAATATGAAGAGAAAATGCGGCAAATTTGAACTGCAAAATTACGTGGTGAGGGTGAACAACTGTATTAATTTAAGCAGCTGCACTTCCATTTAATTCATTTATTGATTAACATTATATGTTTATGTGCCGACGTCATCTCAGTAATTAGTACTTAGATGAGTAACAAACTACTGACGATTGTGTCATTTTTTTGTGATATTCTGTTTGCCTCTGATGCCCTATTAAAACAAACAAACAAAAAACTCTGAGCATGATATCCCTCTGATGCTGCACTTAAAATGAAATATGCTTGTGTTGTTCATGGGTGCATAAAACTTTATTGTCCAACTGATCTTCAAAACACAGTGGGAGCTCTGCTTGACTTGCTGCATCTTGTCTGGGCCAATGGGTAATGACTGATATCCACCCAACCCCTCCCGCCTGACTTGACCACAGCCAAGTTGCTGCCTGAGCTCCTCACACTGCAAACAGCTCACCGTCAGCAAACGCCAAATGGGTCTAATTCTAGTTGACACATTTAGCGCATGATTTAGCTTGCAGACCTACAGCTGTGTCCCAAACACTCAAGACAAGATCATCAGGGCATCTCATAAGCATAATTAACCCCTTCATTATGGAAATAAGCAAAAACATTATGAATAATTGTGCCATGCTAGATTGGCGGGCTGGATTAAAGCAGATGTGGTCATGTGCTTGGCTGAGTTTGGACTGTCCCTTTCGCTAGAGCAAGACATCACAACATTCAGTGGTCTGGGACATCAGGCAGAAAAAATAGATGTAATAATTCACAAAGAAAGAAACAGATATCATATACTACAGTAAACATATATAGGGGAAAATGGAAACAGTGGGCACAATCATAGAACTTAAGCAAAGAACAGTTTATAATAACTTATAATAATTTAACTACGTTTTAAACTAAGAAGTGATTCCTGAAGGAGACCTTAGATTCTATGCTGAAGACAGAGGCCTAAAAAAGGGTGATAAACAATAGTACATCAAAGTAAAACGTTCAAAGGGTAAATGTATAGATGTCTGGTACTGGATGCTGGATTCTTCTGACAGTTACAAACTCTTTTACTCAGCTGTAAAGCTGCAGGATCTTTTTCATTGAAGCAGGATAAACTGGGATTTTTTGTCATACTCCTGTGACATTTGTAAGCCATGTAAAACCCCATAATCTCCTATTTCACGACTTTTCATATCTGGGCTGTTTAAAATTATGAAAAAGCTAATAAACAAAAAATACAACCATTTACACCTAGAACCTAGCAGTTTTAGGTACAAATGGTTTTATAAAAGTCATTATGGCCCTCACAGAACACAATATGAGGCAACAACTATTGGAATCCTTGCTGCCTAGGAACACATATTGTTTACACACATTTTGATATGAAGGCTAGTTGGATGTGATAAATGTAAACAAATGACTGTATTTAGATAAAGTTGAATTTTTCAGGTCTGAATGATCAGGGATAGGATATTCAGGTGCGGAAGCGTGGATGAGTGGGAACTGGATGTGGAGAGCAGGGTGGATAATTTAGATGAACAGTCCAGAGCACATGAAGGATGAATTCTGGAGGAGAGCAACCAAATCCAACGGGGTTCAGGCTTGAGGAGCAGAGCTGACGAGGGCTGCAGACTGGGGTTCAGCAGTGTATATGGCAGATGAGAGAGAGAGAAAGGCCTGGAAAAGATGTGAGAGATGGAAGCAGATGTGGATGATGTGATAAACTTTGACTGCTACAGTTGATTAATGTATTAAAATGTGTTCTTTTTTATTTATTTTGCTATAGCTAGCTGTGTAGTGAATTTTAATATGAAGCTAATGACCTGTTTCAAAATGAGCACTTTTGCATAGCCTGTATACTTTTTGTTAGCTTAGGTAATAGGACATGTTGTCCAAAACTTGGATTTTAGTTTTTGCATATTTTGTTCTCCTAAAATAATTACATTGCTTATACACTCAACAAAAATATAAACGCAACACCTTTGTTTTTGCTCCCATTCCCCATGGGATGGACATAGAGACCTAAAATTCATTCCAGATACACAATATAACCATCCCTCCCAAACAGTGGTCACAAATCAGTCCAAATGTGTGGTAGTGGGCACATCTGCCATATTGAGATAATCCATCCCACCTCACAGGTGTGCCACATCAGGATGCTGATCTGACATCATGAGTAGTGCACAGGTGTACCTCAGACTGCCCACAACAAAAGGTCACCCTGGAATGTGCAGTTTTGTCTCACAGCAAAATGCCACAGATGCCACAAGCAATGAGGGAGCGTGCAATTGGCATGCTGACAGCAGGAATGTCAACCAGATCTGTCGCCCGTGCATTGAATGTTCATTTCTCAACCATAAGCCGTCTCCACAGGCATTTCAGAGAATATGGCAGCACATCCAACCGGCCTCACAACCGCAGACCTCGTGTAACCACACCAGCCCAGGACCTCCACATCCAGCAGGTTCACCTCCAAGATCGTCTGAGACCAGCCACCCAGACAGCTGCTGGAACAATTGGTTTGCACAACCAAACAATTTCTGCAAAAACTGTGAGAAACCGTCTCAGGGACGCTCAACTGCATGCCCGTCGTCCTCATCGGGGTCTTGACCTGACTCCAGCTCGTCGCCGTAACAGACTTGTGTGGGCAAATGCTCACATTCGATGGCGTCTGGCACGTTGGAGAGGTGTGCTCTTCACGGATGAATCATGGTTCACATTGTTCAGGGCAGATGGCAGCTGAGTCCCAGTTCTTGCATGGCCAGCATACTCACCGGACATGTCACCCATTGAGCATGTTCGGGATGTGCTTGACCGGCGTATACGACAGCGTGTACCAGTTCCCACAAATATCCAACAACCTCGCACAGCCATTGAAGTGGAGTGGACCAACATTCCACAGGCCACAATTGATAATCTGATAGACTCCATGCGACGATGTGTTGCACTGCATGAGGCAAATGGTGGTCACACCAGATACTGACCGGTTCTGGGTCCCCAGACCCCCAATAGCGCAAAAAACTGCACATTCCAGGGGGGCCTTTTGTTGTGGGCAGTCTGAGGTACACCTGTGCACTACTCATGATGTCAGATCAGCATCCTGATGTGGCACACCTGTGAGGTGGGATGGATTATCTCAATATAGCAGATGTGCCCACTACCACACATTTGGACTGATTTGTGACCACTGTTTGGGAGGGATGGTTATATTGTGTATCTGGAATGAATTTTAGGTCTCCACGTCCATCCCATGGGGAATGGGAGCAGTAACAAAGGTGTTGCGTTTATATTTTTGTTGAGTGTATTTTGGTTATTGTGGTGCTTGTTGTACCCTGCATGTATGAGAAGATTGTAAATATATATTTTACAGTTGGTAATGAAATAATGTAAGTCATTTGCAAAACTAATTACAAAATAAAACTTAATGTTAAATCCTCAACTTTTCAAATATTACATCTAATTAGAAAATGAAAAGAAGATGAACATATTCAGTTTATCGGGTGAGGTCAGGGGATTGATGTGTTGGTTCAAATGTTAAGTGAAACAATTTTCAAAGTGTGTTTTATACATACTGACCACCTGTAGGACCCTGTACAATTGCCAGGTGCTAAAAATAGAGTGTGTCACACTTTAAAGATATTTTTTTTAATGCTTCAAGGTATATTTTGTCTGCCCACAGTAAGACAAATGTGTACTGTTGCTGCTCTTTTGGCTCTAGGGCTCTAGGGCTCTAGGGCTCTGCCACTTCCTGTCACTGAAGGCTAAATGAATTTCCAAGTTTATCAAGATATCTAACAGGATAATGTCAGAGTAGCTGTGTAATAGAGAAAGCTCAGAAGAAAATGTGTGAAGCTGCAGGACAATGACCCTAAACAGCAAAGTAAATCAACTACAGTTTAACTTCAAAAAAACTTTCCTTTGCAACTGACCCAGCCAGAGCCAAGACGTCAGCCCAAGAGAGATGGCTAAAGCCCAAGAGCAGTTAAAAAAAAAGGAAAAAAAACATGTTTTTTGTTGCATGCATGTGTTGTACTTGTATCTCTGTTGAGTTCAGCACAAGGCCTGCTAGAATTTATCAATTTCCTTTAAAATCTTTTATTTTAAAATAAAGTATTTTATGTTTACATGATTGAATTTCAAGAACATTCTGTTTCAGTCTGGCTCTTCACTTTCCTGTAAAACAGATATATTCTTAACAAGAATGTATATGTAATATGTATTATATATCTTAACATGCTATCCTATATATTTAATCATCTTCACATCCTAATGTAGGTCAAAATAATGCACTGTACATTTTACTTAACATCTGGTTAAGATGGCACTATTTTGGTCTGAAAGATTTTTTTTTATTTTAAATCGAATTAGCCTTCCGCCGATTACATTCGTTATATGCAGCCATTATTCCATAAAGTTTCTTCTGCAATGAAATGTGAATTAATGCATTTCAAAATGTCCTAATTCAAGTGCAGTTAAAATATCCATGGGTGCACGTATTGTGATGCAACTATATCTTGTTTCCAAGCAACACTCAGGTATACTCTCTGTAGAGGCATCTGATGACAATACAGAAGGAACACTGTAACAAGTATCTTACTATACAGTTTAGCTGTGATGCTGAAAAAAAATCAACTCACTTTGGTTAACCTTTGATCTTGAATGTTAATCATTTATTATGCAAATGATGGACAAATTTGAGATTTATCATACTGAGCACAGTGTCAATGACATTTATGAATGGAAGACACAGCTGGGTAGTAGCCCTTTAGCATATGTGTGTGTGTGTGTGTGTGTGTTTGTGTGCGTGCATGTTGCTAATGACGCGAGTGTGTTTAATAGGGAGCGCGGGTGTGTGTGTGTTGATGTTGCTGCTGGAATTCAATAAGACAGATGGGTCTTTTTAGAGTATTATCTTTATTGCCAAAGAAAAGGCCAATCTGTTTCTCGCTTTTGCCAACAATACACATCAATATGTACAGCGCATATCCATTTTGCTTACATTTTTTTCCATTTACTTTGCTTTTGTTTTTCTTTGCCTTTTGCTTCCATTGGTTACAGTCGTTGATGAAAACAGAATGCACCTGACCCCCTTTCACAGCCAGAAAATGAACTTGAGAAACACAATAGGGGTATACTGCGGGTTTCAAGAGAGAGGAGAAAGTGTGAACCTTTATTGCAAGGCATTTAATGCAGGGATTACTCTGTTCAGCCTTGACAGCAAAAGTGTCATGGAACAGACAGTCGGGGCCTCGGTGGAGAAAGGAGAGAACAGAGATGATCCACCTGTACTGTGGCTCTCTAAGGGCTGGCTAAGTCAGAGCTGTGTGGTTTCTAAATGACACTTTAAATACCATTAAGCATATTCCTCCTGTTCAGCCTGGCAGAGAGGATTCACACCTGCAAAGCTAGCAGCGTAAAACATTAGAATGAAAGCAGGGATGACATTTAAGGAGAATTTCTACCCTGTTCATAGGGATAATGAAGGGCTGAAGTCAAGTTTTTAAGTACCAGATGTAGTTGTCATGTGATAAAGGCTTTTGCAGTATCAACAGATGGATGCAATTTACAGAGGAATAAGTAAATTGAAATAATAAGAAGAAAATGCACAAGAGACTAAACATTTGCTGTCATCAAGACAGTCTTGCACTATATACCTATCTCCTGATGCACCTAACGCCAGATTAATGCCTTCTAAAGATAAACTTCATCAAAACACGAGGACAGATGAAAAAAAGAAATCATTCATCATTTTTTTTAGAACCTGTTTATCTTGTGCAGGCTTGGAGGGAAATATTATATCATCAGTTGTATATTTCAGACTTGGATACCTGTCCTTCACAATTTAAGGCTGTAGGTTTCCCTCTAAACATTTTGGACTCCTCTTCAACCAATATAAAATATGTTGTAAAAGGCCACTGGGACAGGCACAAGGAATGTGCCTGTCTGAAGCTTTCTATTAGTCAGGTTCCTGGTGTCACAAGCTGAAGGTATGCATCAAGGCGGGTGTCCACTCAAAAGGTTAACTTAAATAATTTATTGAAAATAAAGTAACAAAACACAAACAGCAAAGAGGATTGATGTTGGTGTAGGTGGCAGGAAAGAAAAAGAGAGAGTAGGTTATTTCATCTGAGCAAGTTTTAAAAGCCTGGGAAGCCCAGGTGAGCTGTGCGAGATGATGAACCTCCCACATTAGCCAATTATCATCAACAGCAGCCCAAGAGCATCAGACTGTACAGTATCTCTCTGTGCACATCTCTAATTCTTAGCTCTTCCACTTTGACAAAAATATCTCAGCAGCTTTCTTGCTGAATCTAAAGATAGAGGTACATTCCACTGTTTCCTCCAAGGGATCTTAATAGAAGATGAATCAACATGTTTGATCTGACACAAATCGGGGATTGTTTACATATATGGCAACTATGCTAACCTCTACACCAGAGAGCCACTACCTCAGAAAGCAGATATAACTATGATATTCATCTGGTTAATGTGGACGACTTTGGTAGTGACTGATTTTTCCACAGATGTGCATGTGATGCCTCTTGAATGCAAGATCACAAATGCAAGTATTTAACCCGTTTAATCCCAAATTTTTCACTGCAAAATAATAAATTTTGTAAACGTAATAGGGGGTTAAAATGGCAACAATTGTTGCCTGTGGGATTAAATGGGTTAATGGACTGGCAGGAATTTGGTATAGACAATAACATCACAAATCGATGCATGGCAGGTCCTCTGAAATAGACTGAGAAAGACCAAACGGGACATAACTAAGTCACTACTATTTTTTTGGAGGCCAACATACACTTTGTTAGTGCAAAGGAAATCAAAATGCAGTCTGAGTATCAGGGTAGTTTCGAATGCCACAACCACAGCTACTATTTACAAAATAAATCAGTTTCACCATCCATTCCATGGGGAGAACAAAAATCCATTCTGGGAAAAGTACAAAACCACATTAAGTATAGAGGGAAAAGACTCAGGTGGAAGGAATTTGTGGTCAGACTAAGAAATTAGATTAAGTAATTAAGTAAACCACCATAGTTTGTAGTAACGTACCTTCGGCACTGAACATAATAGCATGGGAAGATTTGATTAATGTTCCTTTAAATGGAGGTCACATGTGTCTTGTTGAGATGGAAATGATTTTACAGTCTGTAATCAAAACAGGAAAACACAAGATATGACTGTATCATCTGTTGACACCCATGGTTACCACATTGTTAAAAACAGCTGCGCCTTAGTTTGTGTGTGCGTGAGTGTAATGTATTACCAAGTGGTGCACATGAGTATTTCTGCATGTTCATAAATAAACACAAACATGCATGTGTTTATGTGTGCATGGGTATGTACAAGCATCCGTGCTTATTAAGTGTGTGTGTGTGTGTGTGTGTAAGCACGCAAACGTGCGTGTCCTTTATGGCTACATTGTAGACCCCTCATTTTCTGCCTGGGAATAGGAAGTCAAAAAATGAGGGATCATGAATATGCATTAACACAGTTTACTACATATCATCATAAGGACACTGTGCCAGTGAGTTAGGCCAAAAAAGCCCGTGACTGACCCTGGCATAAGCTGGAGCTGAGGTCAAGTCACATCAAATTTATTTTTAGAGTATCTCAAAGCTGTTTGCACAACAACAAAGGCAACAGAAGATACAGCTGGTGACACTCCACAAAACAAATGTGTGAGCGTGCTCTGCTTTTGGAAACAGTTAGGGTTCTGTTGAAGCACTGATGTTCTCATTTTTAGTTGTTGGGTATTACTCTGGGTATCATTTTCCTGTTGTATAAGGCAGTCTGTGCCAAGCTTTGTCTGTCAGACAGATGGCCTTACTTTTGCCTCAAAAATACTTTTGTATACCGAGGTGTTCATGGTCGACTCATTGTGACTGCAAGGTGCCCAGGTCCCGAATGTATGCGAATGTATTACCAAGCTGGTGCATATTTGCCATCTTGGTAATGCAAAGTGTTTGTGCTGATTAATGTGGGGTTTTTTTTACAGATGTGGTGCTGTGCATTATGGCCAGATATCTCAACTCTGGTCATATCTGTTAAAGGACATTGTTCCAGATGTTTTGTAGTTTGTTCACAGACAACATGGCAAACCTAAGCCAAGCTGCCGTGTGCTTTTGAGAATAGATTTTCCCTCTGCAATCCTTCTAAACATATGTCTCCAGTCTTGTGTATAAATGTACGATCATAAACTTTAATATTTAACATGCAAAATGACGTTTTTTTGAAGTTTCTTTTTCTCATTTTTAGATTTATCTGACAATTACATATTCTGACCTTGTGGTAAATTTGATGTGACGTCCACTCCTGCAAAAATTGGTAGTTGTTTCCACTTGACAATACGATTTCTGACTGAAGAATGAACTTGGGCAGATTGTTTAGAAAGGGTCATATAGAACTTCCCAAATTAATGGGCATTAGAAATCTCTTCTCTAAGATTGTTTCTGGTGTTTTCCTTCCCTGACATTGCGTTAGCACATACCTGAATGATTTAGACGTGCAAACTAGCAACATTTTTTGCTTTTAAAGATGGTAACGCTTGCTGATGAAATTAATCAGCACTATCTGATTAGCAGCACCTGGCTGTGACTTACTGTACCCTTTTAATTCCCATGGCTTATCACAGTAACAGCTCTGCAGGGTGGCTCATTTCTTGGGCAAGAAGACCATTCAATTTCACCAGTTATTGACATCCATATTTCTTCACTTGCTGTCTGGTGGGCTTGTTCTGGTCCTAGAGCTGGCAGCAGATGGGGTACTCGTCTTCGTTTTGTTACTAAATGGTGCTCAACCTCATCCTCTTCTTCAAAGTCACTGTCAGACTCTGAATTTTCAGAAATGTGAAATATTCTGAAACCTCTTTGTCAACATCATCATCCGAAGCCTCTCTCTCTTCCAAAATCAATTGGATGGCCCTCGCAGCAGATAATCTTTTGCCATCTTGATCAGTTGTGATAAAGAACCACACTGGCAAAGTCTTATTTATAGTATTATGCCCCTAATTTGCAGGTGGGACAGGGTATGAGAAAATAAAATTTGGATCCCTCAAGAAAGAGGGTAAAATGTGTGGGAATGTAAGAGCAGACGGTGTTGATAGTTGAATTTTCAACAATGTTGCAACTTTGTGCAGGAGGGGAGGAAAACACTATCAGCAGCACCAGAAAGGAGGAGGACAGAGTGTGGGAACACAGGACCTACACTTTCAACACTTTTATTAGACCTGGGTCCAGTGGACCCGGACACCTTGTATGTAATGTAAATGCGTGGGGGGAGGTACAGTATGAGGTCATTGAAAATTAGTTTGGATTTATGTTCTTCACAGAAAATAAGCCAAAGCCAATGAATTTCAGGTTGAAAAAATAATTAATTGTTTAATTTTTCTTTTGAAAAAAACTGAAAACGGGTCTCACAGACCCGAACACCATACAAGGGTTAAGCCCTTTTTCAAGAAAGAACGAAAGACAAATAAACAAAAGAGACAGACAAAAGAAGCATTTATTTGTATTCTGTTGACAGCAGGGGTGGGGGTATAAATACAGTAGGGCACCGCTACCTGCAACTGTCTCTAATAAATACCATTGTTTGTCTCCCTTTTACACAATTAACATATGTTTTGATCTGGGTGTTTTTACTTTCATCTGCTGTCAGTAATGAGGCACGAACTCGTGATACACTCTTCATCTCTGAACACAAGGGACAACTTCTGACAGAGAAAAAGAGAAACATCGCACCATCCATGCACGGGCAGAAAAGGAGAGACAGAAAGTGACAGAGAGAGAAGGAAAAAAACAAATAGATAACATAGAGATGATAGGGCACCACAACAGGGGGTAAAACCTTGGCTCTATATAAAACAAGACAGCTCTCTCATCTCTCCTGTGTAAAGTGCTGCGCTAGATGATGTTTTTATTAATGTACAAAATATGGCACAAAGTTTGTGTCAGTGCTGTAATATATTTAATGTATTCAAGTGTATCATGTGATCTTAAGGGTGGGTAACATTTGTGGTTAAATGTACTGTCAGCCTGAATGTTGAAGAAATATTTATTCTAGTTGGGGAAAAAAGATACATTTGTTCTAGTCTATGCTTCAGTAGGAGTTTAGACATGTCCCTGGCTGTGCCAGGAACAGGTTTTATTTAAATTTAATCATGTTTAATTAATAAATGTAATTACATTTATTAAAACATGCAACCATTTTGGGTCACACTTTGAAACTATCCAAATCATTAAAATTGAGAAGTTACCTCACATTGCAGACTAAAACTGATTTTTGTGCTTTATCTGAGTACCTTAAATTTGGTCAAATGAATTATAGATTTAATTGCACAAGTGTCACTGCCATTTCCATTTAGACTTGTTGTGGTAGAAAGTTTTAATGCATTTCAAAATGTATCTGAAAATGCCATTCTCCAAGCTGACAAACATTTCCCTTTTCCACTTCCACACTCCCAGTTATGAACTTCAAACTGCATTTAATTTATTCATCCATCTGAACTGGAGCCTATTCCAACTGCTATAGGGTGAGAGAGGGTGTTCCCGTGTTACCAGGCTACATTTAATTTGTTTTGTTTATTATTTAGGGGACTATTAAGTCTTGAGTCTTATGTTGTGAATGAATCAGGATATTAGGATGCCTTGTAAATATTATACATACATACATACAGTTAAGAAAAAAACTCAAATCACAGCATAAATGTTTTTTTTCTTAGAATTTTATGCAGTACATTGACATGAGAAAGATGAAAACTATGATTGATGTGTTATCAGGTAATAATAAACATTATTTTGACAATAATAACAAATTGATAACATATAGATGATAGGGCACCTGAAAATTATCGGACCACTCAGTTTATCCACTCTTTAATTGTCTAGTTGTATGACGTTTATGGTCACAGATTCCTGTTACCGGCTCCCTGCACAGAAGCAATGAAGTCTTGTCCTGTTGAAGCCCCGAATATTTGTTCATTGTCAGTCCCCTTTTTGCTCATCACAGTTGGAACGCATTGTCCTGTAATTATCAGTTAGCCTAAGGTCTTTAATTATTAATTTAAGACCTTTGGCTTCAAGCCCAAACACTGGCACAAATCGTAAGAAGGACAAACACACAAAGTACCTGAATCAAAGGAGCTGCTGCTCTAAAGGGAACCTAAGGAAATGCCCTTGGATCGAAGTTTAGCACCGTTTGATTTAGAGTTCTTTATTTTGATAGCTTATATCCTAATTAGGCTTAAGTTGTTTATCTGACTTTTATCAAATCATTCCTGCTACTCTTACCAGTTTTCAAGTAACAGTTTCACACATGAGATTGCTGAGAAGGCAGAATCAACATTATTTTGCCAAATCCATTAATTATTCGTTCATCTGTAACAATGACTCAGCTAATATAGGAGATGGTGATGTTGATGATGAAAATCCCTGTCTAAAACTACGTACTAAGCCTAAAAATCCGCATTGTTCATCATCTGTAACATTAGAGTACTGGCATTAAGTGACAACAGGGAAACTGGACTTCAGTGGGAGCATACTGAACATAAATTACCATCTTCCACAGCTTTTCCTTTGCGCCAGCTCAGTTCCTTAGGTAATTTTGCTTCGATACTATTGCGACTCAGAAATGTGGTGATGTATTTTGTGTTTTTGTTCTGTATATATACCAATGAGTACCTGTAATTTTATGAATGGAATTTATATTAAATGTAATTTAACATGGTAAATATGGCTATGGTGTTGACTTTGATGATGTTGAAAATCTTTTTTTCTGTAAGCTTTCTGGTCATGTAATGTTTGCGGCACTATAATATAAGTGCTGGGCTGGACTACACAATCTGGAATGTCAGGCATTTGCCTGGGGGGCCGAGCCACTTCAATATAATTGTTTTTTTGGGTCCATATACTTACTTAGCCCACTGACACTGGAGTACCCAATTAAATCTCTTAGCACAACAGCCCTTCCCCTACCTAGCCTGTGTGGTATTAGACCTTATAGTGTTATTTTAATTTTTTTTTTATTCTTTTTTTAACTAATCATTCATGGTGGGCAACCAAAAAATGCCAAGGCTGATTTTATTTTTTTTTGTCCCTGTCCAGGTCTTCACACATGATTAATATTGTGGTGGCCAGTAGGGCTGTTCTATATAATGATATATATCGGATGACGTTTATCGTTTATCGGATATCGTTTGTTTCGTGGTGTCGCAAAATAAACTGTTTACGGCAATATTTCTTCATCGTTTTGATGGTCACTGTAGTGGCTATATTAATTTCTTAAAGTTCTCTATTTCTCTTATATTTTATATAACCACACGTGCCTGTTTTTATGCGTTGTGGTTAGCAACAACGACGGTAACACCATCGCGTGTCCGCTTGTTTATGTTCCACATAAACCTTTCTCAAGATCCTGTTGAGACTTTTCAAAATAAACTGAATCACGTGAAAGAGCAGATTATTTACAGATGAGAAGTAAAAAAAAGACGGCAGGTGCTAAAAAATAAACTTTAGACTCAAACGTTAGAACAGGCTTTTCCCTGCAGCACACCGTGTAATAAACACTCACAAAGAAAACGGCGGCCGTTACAACTTATGTCTAAAAATGCATCGTTTCATGCATCTGTTAAAACACTTGACTCAAGCTACATGACGCGCAGCAGGAAACACTTCCCGCAAGTCGAGCTGCCCGAGATTTACAGAATTTACAGAAAATGTTACATTTTTGAGATTTGTATCGTTATCAGGATGATAGAATTCTTATATCGGGATATGAGATTTTGGTCATATCGCACAGCCCTAGTGGCCAGTACTATTTTCTATGCTACAGTCTGCTAGAGAAACATTACCCATATGGAAAAGATATATATAAATCTTATAAAGTTTGTATCTGTCTTGTGTGAAACTTGTATGAAAAGCATACAAGAGTAAAAACAGATATAAGATCCCTTGAAAAATTATATAATGAAACTTGTATGTTTTGGATACTTACTAAAACAATATATGAAAGTAATGAGAAAGTGGCCACTTTCATGAGTAAATCATGTAAGCCTTATATGATTTACTCATGAAAGTGGCCACTTTCATGAGTAATCACATATAAGTTTTTACTATTTTTTTTCCATATGGGTAATAAGGTCACCAAGACCAAAAGATGCAATACCCTTATTCAGAAGAGCAGCTCAGTAGTGGACAAGGAGTTGTACAACCTACATGCAGTCACAGAGAAGATGGTGTCTTTATCATGGGCATCTCACTTCCTGTTCTTTGTAGCCAGAGGAGCAGATTCAGAAACTAATCACTTGATTGGATTTTGCAGACAACCCTTTCTTCTTGTGGTCATCCAGTTATATAATTCCTTCTCTTTATGCTGAATTTTAAATTTAATTTTCAAACTTCCACAATCCTGAGCAACTGTTATAAAGAATATCCTGCAGGGTTTAATAAAGCTATTCTGTTTCTGATGTTAAATGTGTTATTTTACCTCAACACTCTGTTCTCTCTTCTGTTGCTTCATTCTCTGCATTTTCTCTTTTATCTCAGGGTATGTCTGTTATTTCTTTGCTAGTTTTTTTTTTTTTTTAAGACCACGTCACCTTTTGAACAGCAAGCTTCTTGTGTATTCTAGATCTGATCTTGTTTTTTTCCAGCTATTGAACAGATTCATTGTAATTTCTCAAAAATATTAGGCATGTTGTTTAATACTAGTATCAGGCAAATTCCTTGCATTCTCTTTCCTTGTTGAAGGAAAAAGTGGATCTCTATATATAGCTTTTATAAGAGATTAAGATTATTTCTTGTCTGATTTTAAGATCGAGCAAAGATATATCTCTCCTTATAGTCACATATGAGATCATGGTAAAAGCAGTATTTTAGTTTTTCTTGAATTATTGGCAGCTGTTTTTCTTTTTTCCCCCTCTTTTTTTTTTAAAATACATCAGTGATCATTACACTTGACTGTCTAAAGAAGTAGGTGCTACCAAACCACATTTTATATGTCTCTGCTATTAAATTATTAGACTATACTTCCCTTTCATGGTTCACAGCAATGTATTCTAGACAAATCATACCATCAGTCAACAATTTCTTCTTAGGACAAATAGCACATATGTTTTGCCCTATATCATATAATTTAAATGCTTATGATATAGAGCTTTACATACACTATGTGGACATAAGTGTTAGGCCCCACCTCTGAATCTTTGAGTTAAGGTGTTTTCAGTCTCACTACTACAGGTGTATTAAACCAGGCTTCTAGCCGTTCAGCCTCCCTGTGAAACATTTGTGAAAGAATGCATCGTTTTGAAGACCTCACTGAATTTGAGTGTGGTACTATACTAGGATGTCACTGTTGCAATGAGTCAATTGATGAAAAATTTCCCTCCTAGATATGCCACAATAAACTGTATATAGCATTAGTGCAAAGTGGAAGCATTTAGGAACCACAGCATCTCAGCCAGAAAGTGGCACACCCCATAAAGTTACAGAGCAGAGTGTGGAGGCACAGACTGTGCAAAAGTCGCTATGCTCTGCTAACTCAGCAGTTGCACTGTGCCAGACCTTCTCTGGCATTAACATTAGTTCAAAAAGGAGATATTGTTTAGAAGAATTAAACATGATTTGTTAAGATACAGAATTCAATTAAGTCTATTTGACAGTTAGACTCTGATGACCCATGATAGCAGAAGAGAATCCTACCTGTGATAGGAATTAGGTCATGAGCCCCCAGAGTCTAGACGCTGGTGGTGAAGACGAAGGTGCAGTTTGGGCTCTGAGTAACCAGGAGGTGGCGACTAGGAGGGTGGAGCAGGTTGCACCAATGAGCTTGAAAGGCAAAATGAGAGAATACCAATGTCAAGGTGACCGGTTAACAGGAAGGACTCATACACAGGGCTCCAAGTGAATGCAGTGTGTTTATTTACAGTGAATTGAAGTCCAACATAAATAGTCAAAACAGTTAGAAGGTCCACTCTCCTCAAGTCTAAATCCAAACAGTGACAATTTTATCCCAGAACATACTCCCACATCTGCTCGCCACTCAGCATCTCCCACATTCCCAATCCTGTGCAAAGGGGCAAACAGGTGAATAAACTTTGCAGAATAACCACACATCATCAAGTCATTCACTGCTGTTTCCTTATGAAGCAGCTAGACAGGATCATCAGTTGCAGGTGTGTGATTGCGATCAGGTGCGTGCATCAGAAGAGGGAAACTCCTCCCATCCTAAACATGCACATAAACAGGCATATGTCCACCAGAGATGGGCAGTAACGCGTTACAAGTTACAAGTAACGTGTTACTGTAATCCGATTACTTTTTTCAAGTAACGAGTAAAGTAAGGGATTACTATTGCAAAATCGGTAATTAGATTACCGTTACTTTCCCGTAGGAACGCTGCGTTACTGCGTTACTAAAACCGTGATTTTTTTGCGAGAATGTCTCATGACAGTGACGTAAGCAAGTGCGCCGTTGGTAACAACAGCTGTGTGCAGATCAACAATGGATCACATATCGATTGTGGGAGAGAGTATGAGCATGCAGCGTTTAAAGCGTGGAAGTACTGACCTTACTTTGAGTTTGATTCCATAAAAAGTGACAAAAACATTAGCGTCTGTTGTGCGTGGGAAGAAAACTTTTTACAGCGAAAAAAACCCCTAAACTTCCGAGCAAGCACAGAGTGCGCTACGACGTAATGGGAAACTCACAGAGAAACTCGCGGATTCTTCAACTGACCGCAGCACTCCTGCACCAGGGTAAACCTCCGCCTACCCCCAGTCCTGCTTTACAGGTGAAAATAGAGCAACAGGACCGCTGAGTCTTTGACTTTATTTATTTTCTGCTGTGTTTTACTTGCATCTATTTGAAAGAGTGAGTGTAAACACAAAAAATATTTTATTTTATGTGCTGGAATGTGCAGAAAATAGGTTTAAATGTTAAACTAATTTATTCAAGTCAGAGAATGGTGCATATAATTAAATTTTTGCTTGATGCATAAAGTTAAAAGATTAAAACTGATAAAACAAGTTAAAAAAAGAGACTTTTCCATTTGATTACATTTTGTATGATGGATTATGCAGAAAAAGTAGAATTGGGCTGAAAGATCTGTCGCTTTATCACCTATTCAGGTTGTAAATCGTGTTTTTAAAAAGTAACTAAGTAACTAAGTAATTAATTACTTTTGAAAATAAGTAATCAGTAAAGTAATGGGATTACTTTTTTGGGGGAGTAATCAGTAATTAGTTACTGATTACTTTTTTCAAGTAACTTGACCAACACTGATGTCCACACACAACCAGGGACAGAGGGAGAAGGGAGACACAGACCAAAACAAATCACAAAATTGCAGGTCACATGGCAAGGACCTGGGAAACCATGACAACCACTGAGCTTTCAAGCACACAGAATGGAGGGTGATTGGCTCATAGATGGTGGGAAAGAAAATGATTGGACTAGAGCAATGATTTCAAAATCAAGTTTGAAAGTGTGGGAAAGTAGAAGTGATTTAAAGATGGACTTGCAGCCCAACACTCCAGAAAGCAGGCAGATGAGTGATTACAGATCTTCCTACACATAAGTTTCATCTTAAAACTGTTTCCATGGCCAAGCAACTCATATATGTGTAATGTGTAGGTGGCCCTGTATTTATGTCCATATAGTGTTTATGCAGATCATTTAAATCAGTTTACATTACAGTGTAATGTATTTCATTAAATATATAGAGATACATGACTGGATGTCTCATATTTTATTCTAATTCAAAATTTCAACAGAAACTTAGCATCAACCTTGTTTGATGAGCAGTAGCTTTGCATATCTTCAGTAGGCCTTGCAGGTCATAAGAACTTGGTGTGCCTTGGTAGCCGAGCCCTTGATTCATTGACTCACAGTTTACAGATTAGACAAGGGGGTTAGGGAGCAGGGTTAGTTCAAGAACTTTGTTGAAATCTCACTTCATAACTTTTGCTAATGGCATTTTATTGATATGTAACTGCTCTAATTTGTTCATTTTTTTTAAATTTGATGAATGACTTTGTATTTTCTCTCTGTTTTTGTGCATTTTGTATTAGCAATTTATGAAGTACTGTTTTCCTCTGGTTTTAGTATAATAATATATTTAATATATTGTATATCAATTGCAGAAAAAGAGGATAGATGTTGACACAAAACATTATCTATTATTACTGGTTACATGCAAACAAGAAAAACAAGAAAAACTTTGACTGTTTTATGTTGACTAAAATGTAATGGATTTTCACATGGCAATATAAATGTATATTTAAAATGCATAAATGCACAAGAAAAGTGTAAATATAGATTTCCTTTATGAATACTAAAGTTAAACATTTCATATAACATGTTTTATTTTATTTTATTCTTCCTAAGCCCCACATTTAAAATATTTGAACATACCTGTACTAAGATGAAAACACCAAATGATCTAAGTTACTATATATGAGCAACAAGCATTCAAGTGGCATTGTGCTAAATTCCCTGTTGTACTGTAAACTTTGTATTATGTTGTCTACTGATACTGTTCTTCCCACATAATGAAATCCAAGAATAATGGATGATCGATCCCAGCCCACCGTATTCAAAGGAAAGGAAGAAACCATTGAGAGACTGATGAGTTCACACATTTTCAATGGAGATCTTAACTTCTTGAATTTCAGAGCTAGTTTTGCCAGCAGACTGGATCCAATGTTAATGTGTTCTATTTGGAACCGAGTTAAAAGCTGTTCGGTGTAAAAAGAGCCAATTGATTGAAACAGGATGACACTTAGATGTTAGATGTAAATCTGTCTTCATGCAAGGTTAAAGACTTTGCTAGGCTGTTGGACAAAACAAGATGATGAGCTCCTATAAAAGCAAGAACCACTAAAGCTAAATGTTAAAGGTGTTGTGTTTTTCCCTGAATATCAGCCAGCCTGGAGCCATAACCGATGATGCATTATGCCCTTACAGAAGCAACTAATGTATCTACCTAAACCCCCTTGCTACATGTTTGCTGTGCACTTGGAGTAGCAGCAAATGCATATGTAACAACCAAAATGTCTTACTTAGATATTTTCTCTCAGCATCTTTTATTCTGCAAATATTATTAGCACAGTCTGAGCATGACATAGTATCTTTACAGTTTATAAGAGAAACAGAAAGGGTCACCACTTGCATTCTTACACCGAAGTGTGCAAGTGAGCAGTGGTTGCCGCATAGCAGCAGCTGCCCAGGATGTTAACGGCTGAAACAAAATGAAGGTGACTGGTAATGGTTATTGTTTTGTCCCTCTCTGCCATTTAATCTCCTTTCAGGGAGCTTCATTAGATGCTGGAAGAGCAAACGGCTTGTAGATAAAACTTGATCTGTAAGCCAGGGACACTCAGGACAAGCCAATCTTCATTCACCTCTTAGCCAGAATGGCATGAGCCCCAGTCCAAATGTCTGCCACATGAGTATGCTTTAACTAATCAGGGAAATTTTGTTCAAATTTCTTTCAGTTTTACTTGGACAGAGAATTACTTTCCATTAAGGCCAACACAAAACAAAATTAGACAAGTATTATTTTTATTCGCTATTTATTTATGTTTTATCAGTTGCCCAGTACTGAGCAGTAAATGCAAAGCATTTTTCAAATATATAATTACTAAACTGAAATTCAGTTGTGCTGGTTGAAGTGGGAGTGGTGGAAATGTTAGGATCACTAAAGTTAGATCCTGTGAGTAAAAAACAATGAATAATATAATAGCATTATGGTATGTTTTTTTTAGATAGTTCACTATAAATCAGCACAAAAAAATATCATTGTGAATCACATTATGTTATCACTGAGTCTTTGATAGTGTCACTAAGGGGAATGTCATCTGAAAAGTCAAGGCTTCCCGGACCATGAATAACCGTGGGGCAATCTACTACCATACAATATGTGCATACAAATTTGTATTATCTCTATTCAGCTAATATCAGACTGTTGTGAACATTTAACTTCTGGTGAACTGAAATCGCTAATTAAAAGTTAGTCCTTGAAGTGAATGTTCAAAAATGTTAAAAAAAATAAATAAAAATGGCAACAACTAAAGTTATTATTGCTGAGTAATTTCAGTCTAAACTTATGTGTTGGACTGGTCGTCAGACTGATGTTGCTATCTCGAGCCTTGCTGATAGTATTGCTACGATGGCGCTGTAAACTAATTTGCCATTGCACTCCCAATACAACTCAAGCCAAAACCTGAATGGGAAGCCATGTTGGCAGGTTTAAATCCAATCTTTCCTTGTATCAAAGCCAGAAACGGAACTCTGAATGTAAATGAAACATGTCAATCTCCCTGTCCCTATTTTAAATCATCCACCATCTACAGATAAATCCGATAGATAGATAGAAAGAAGGCAGAAAGCACTTTGTGATTTGTTTCATGCGAGGCACTAAGGAAGTGTGGAAATTTTCAGTTGTTATTAGGGAGGGTAAGGAGGAGTAGGAGGAGGGAAAGGAGGAAGAAGAGGAGGAGATGGCTGCATTTTCAGTTATGGGAATGGCGTGAGCATATCAGGCTGAGCAGATTGTGTGGTCTGAGTGGCTATTAAAAGTGACAGGATGGAGGCCTTGGAGTTGAGCCGCCTGATTACACCTCTCCTTTCCAGTCCCCCTATTGACTGTGGTTAGGATGTAGCTTTCCATTTCCTGCCGAAATAAATTAAAAGTCAGAAGTAATTTGCCTGATGGGAGAGGGAGGGGTGCAGGTGTTTTCTCTCTCTCTTTTACTCTCTTTCTCTCTCTTTTTTTGGCTTCAAAGTTTCTGAATAAAAAAAATCTCCTAGCCTGGAAATCAATTGAACCCTTGGCTCTTTGATAAGGAAAGGGCTTATTTTCAGCCTGTGACAGTTTTGTGGCAGGAAGGCAAAAAGGTAGGGATTTGATTAAAGGGGAGATAGTGAGAGATTGAGGTCTTGTTCTTGCCATAGGAAAGATCAAGGCATGCAATCATGTCTCCTACAATTCTGGCTCTTCCACTCCACACACACACACACTTGATTTCTTTCTTTCATTTACGCAGACATAGAACATCCCCCCCAAAAACTGACATTTTCTTATGTCTTCTTTGTAATGACATTTGATAAGTAAGGCATGGCCTGCACTGTCCAAGATCCCATATGAAAATGCTCAGATCCCTGTTTGCTAAGTCTCCTCTGAGACGCTCTCTACCTGTCAGACAAGTGGAGGACATGGAGCACCTACACAGCCTCTCCAGCAATACCCTGGTGCAGTTCACAAAACTTGCCTTTTACAGCCCTCTAAAGCAAGCCCTGCTGCCTACGCAGTGAGAATTTTGGTAGATTTGGATAGATGCCTTGAGAGTACCAAAGTAAGGGCAGGGTGTGAATGTTCCCAAAGCTGTTAAACTGGTGAACTGCACAGCTTTTAACAGCTAGCTGTATGACAGTGACGGCTGAATGTGGGTAGACTACTGCCATCGGGATAAATATTGTATGATGCTGCACTGTGGTAAACAAAGACTATAATATTTGAGATGAGTTCTTCAAAACCATATAAAATACAATTTTAAGCTCTTCAAAATTCAAATTCAAATTTTATTTGTCACGTACACAGTCATACACAGTACGATATGTAGTGAAAAGCTCTTGACAGAAATTGTTTTTAATTACTTGACAGATCAGACAATCACATTCCTATCAGAGATCATCCTTTTGAGGGAGAGTTTGACCACGTATGCCTGTCCATTGGCTGCTTGTTGCTCGTGCTCTTGCTGGTGTCACGAGCAAGATGAATCTCCTTGAACATCAAAAAGGCTTTCATGTTTCTTTTATTTTAAATGGCAGTGTTAGTACAACGCCAGGAATCTGAAGCCTTTCCCTGCTCACAGCTCAGGGGAAGCTTCCGCATCACCCTGCTCTGGGACACCACTCCCCATGTGTGGGCGGAGGAAAGAGAGGTAACCATGTAGGGAGACTGAGGAGAGTCTCTCTACATGCAGGTTCCCTCTTGCTCAAATGAGATTCTCATCAGGTACACCATGATCAAAAAGCAAATGACTCAGTGTCGGGCCGTGTTTAGATGCTTGGCTTTACAACTTCAAATGGCACTCAGCTGCAGATCACTCCAGAAACACACACATTCGAATCCAAACACAGAGACAAACACAGCTCTCTGTGGTGAGCCCATCTGGGAGTGAAAAGAGTCCTCACTTGAAGTGCTTCCCAGTCGAGGTGACTACATAAATAGATGGAAAAAGGAAGACAAGGGGGCGGGTTTCTAAAGATGGAGGAGAGAATGCGTTTGGGCACTTTCACTTTCGTTAATTTTAGATGTTGTTTATTCCCCTTCTTAAAGCTGTCTCAGAAGAGAGCTTAATGCCTCGGTACATTTTTCACTGGTGGCTGAGCTGCTGCAAGATCATTTCACCTGACTGTGATTCTGGATAAAGTGATGTGAGTGTGTTCACTTGGAAAACAGAAAATGTGGTGTGTTTACCAAAGACATCCAGATAGTCTACTGATGCTCAAAAAGGGGAGATATCCACACAAGAGAATATGGAGAAACTCTGATTACATTTCCTGCACCATGATCAGTCTTGTGTGATATAAAGCTAAGTCTACATTTGTGATTAATTGTGTGTTTACCACTGAATCTGTGTGTTTTACACAGTGTACAGATGTTGACCCATCAGTCTGGATCTATTAGCTTTTGTAGTTCATAACAGCAAAAAATATTCTTTTGGACACATAAGTAGTATGTCCTCTGTTGGAGTGGAGTTAGATATAGACTGGAAGATTCATTAATACATTGCTGCTTCTGGGTGGTAGTGCAGTCATTAAAACTGTCACCTCACAGCAAGTGTGTTTGAAATTTCTGGTCAGCTGTGTCTTTCCATGGAGCTAACACTCTCTGGGTTAGCCCTGTGATGGACTGGTAACTTTGTCCAGGGTCTACCCTGCTTTCCACCCGATTGCAGCCGGAATAGGTTCCAGCTCCCAGCACAACTTAGTTGGATAAGCAATTAAGAAAATGGATGGATGACCAAAGTCCAAAAGGCCTATTTAAAAGAGATGATATTCTGTATTTTTTCTAGTCAACAATTACCGCAGAGAGACATACACAACAAGCATATTGTGGATAATCAAAACCTAATATAGTTTATTCCTCTGTTCCGTTGAGCCTCACTATTAAAAACATATCAGCCAGCCACACTTATGCAGTGAGTGCCATGCTACCTCATTAGCATAAACACACAGACTGTTTATTTTGAGTAAATCGCATGTACTGCTGTAAAATACTCACTTAAGTTCCAAAGGTGTATTAACACACATCTGGAAATAGTCCCCAACAATTGGACTAATTCCTCCTGTTTGGGCAATTTTTTGGCTTAAAGCTAAAGTGCTGTGATGTTTCATAAAATTTATGAACAGTGTTATTTTTGGTTTTGTCTTTTCAAAGTCTGGCTTGAAGGTATTAAAAATCTAAAATAACAGCAGTCTTCTTTCTTCTTTCAGAAGCAGCCTTTTAATAATAAAAAAAACCCCTGAGAAATTCAAACAATCATAACTGTAGTGTTTTAAGTTTGGTAAAGTGTTGACTATTGCTAAGTAAACACACACTGAAAAGCGAGTCTTACATCGCAGTACAAAAGTTGTTGGTCCTGTAAATTGAGAGTTGGACCAAATTTGTTTGCACAGATAGAAAAATCACATTTCCGGTTGTGTTTCACTCACCTAATGCTCTCCAGATGGGTGAAGCAGATTTCTGTGGATTTTTGTGCAGGGATTTCCATTTGCATTTTAAATCATCACCAAATTTCACAACATCAGAGCGAGAGAGAAAAGGGTGAGAGACAGATGAAGGAATAGAGAGAGAGACAGGAAGGTGAGACAAAGACCGTGGAAAGAGAGAGGGAGCAGTGTGCCAGAGGGAGTCTATCTCCTCTTCAGCAGGAGCTGTCAGCCGGTGCCGTCAGAGTGGCTATAAACAAAAAGTGTTTTCTCCCTTAACAAGCTCAACAGGACCTTCAGTGGGGAGACGACACAGAAATGCTTACTCTCCAGGGGTGACAGCCACTGTCTGCCATCAATCAGTCAGACTCACTGCGCTACCCGCAGACAATGCCTCAACAAGGGCACAGCTCCGATTCATCACAGAGGGGGAAAAACTAAACAACAAGGCATGATGAAATATACGCATCAGCACTGCAAGTCATTTAATTTTAACATGCAGTAGTATGATAGTGGTTGATTATACAGGATAACATCCAAAATAAGTATTATGCATTGTACAGAATATTTTTGTCTCTCGTGGCATTAGAGTCACATATGTCAATGCAAACGACCCACTCTCAGTGAGCATGCACTGGGGCTGGCTCACATATCATAGGCATGTACCTACACACAGTCTCACTTAGATATTATATCCTTTGAAGCACTGTCAGTGTTTCGAAACTATGCTCTCTGTCATGGAAATCATTTGAAACACTTCTTTCAGAATGTCACAGCCCTGTTTTGGCTTTGATCAAAGCCAACAATGTCAATTTTAGGAGGAACTGCTGTGTAGTAATGCATGATGAAACTGTCAGAAAGTTGTTTCAGCTCGTTCCCCTGTGCATCTTAAAATAATCATTTGGTTGCTGCCTCTACATATGCCACCAGTTCTTATTTTGCAATGATTTCCTTGATGGTTTACAGGCATTAGCTGACAGGAAACAAAATGGGTTACATTTGTATGATAAAATATCCTATATTACTGCAGGTAATTTACACATGTAACTGCGGTTTGCTTCCTCTGATAAGTGCTTGATCTGATGTTCGTCAAGATGCCATTCATTCTCGCAGGCAAACACAAATGAGCATGCTGGTGAAGAGTCAGATTTTGATTGCATGCTATATGGTAAATTTCCCACCCGATGAAGAGGCTGATACAAGCTGAAGTCTGTACGAGCAGGAAAAAGGCCCAATTAAACTTACCGGAAGAGAGTAGATTAGAATCTGTGATACATTTATCTCCAATGTGGATAAAACTGTTTTTTATCCAGTAAGCAATGATACTTTTTTTTCGTCTAATGGAGCTCATGCTTTATCACAAACTGATTTGCTACTTAACGATTCCATACACCATTTTTGTTTTTATCTAGCAAAGCACAGTCACACCGCCTTTATATTACATGCCTATTCAAAAGTCTAAAGATTATAAGTCATAAATTAAAAAATAAATAGATACCTTTATCCTCTAAAATAGTTTTATACTGATGAAAGAAACAGCTTTTACCAAACAATTTGTTTCATAAATGATGCGAGCATTTTGTTAATTTCAAAACATCCTATAAATCTCCTGCAATTACCAGGCTTTTCCTTCTGATTTTCCCAAGTAAAAATATTATCCCAATCACTTTGGCTTTGTATCATACAAATTAGGTTTCAATGCTACTATTTTTTTATTGTACTTAACACCAATTAATATGAGAGGAAATTGGTCTTGCAACCCTCTTTTAAGCACGACATCCGCCTGAAGTTTATAACGGTTTGTCAGGATTTAATTCTATAATAAGATATTTGCAATATCACAACAATACGTTCTTGCTTTGAACAAATTAAAAGATACAATGGTGCTGTGCCAAGCACTCACAAATGCTAATCACATTTTTAATCAACACAATTCCACTGTTTTTCCAAGATAGCTTTCCCGAGATTAGACGAAACCAAGGACCCGGTTTTCTAAGTAGGACAAGCTACTGTGGTACTGCAGTAGCAAAGGTTCAATGATGTGAATTTAAAGTACTGTGGGCTATCTGCTAATAGTCCACTAATTTAAAAAAAACAAAAAAAACCCACAACCGTTTAATTTCAGTAATACCACTATTTTACCAAGAGCAGTGACAGATGATAAGAGATAATCATAAATAGCGATTGCAGAGTAAGTGCAAGTTTTGCGCAAGTGTTTCCCTCAGAAACAGATTTCATCTTCAAATCTTTTACATACAGCTGCAAGCAAAAGTATAGATTTTTGATGTGAGCTCCTAGGTGTAAACTCTTCTGTAAGGAATGACTGTGTGTGGTCATGTATCCTGCAACAGCTGTTCATAGAATAAAACTGACAGCTTGGTTGTGCAGAATCCTGACAGAGGAGGTCTCTATTATTAAAAACTATTCCGGTGAATAAACCTGAAATCTGTGTCTAACAGCTGACCTGTGGATGTGCAGAAAAACACAAACTATTATTCACAGTCAGATTCCAATGCATGCAGGTATGAATGAAGTTACTGCGACTCATGCACATAGTTCTCACTTTTTTTTTACGCTTCAGTTGCATATTACATAATGTAACACGGCTACATTAATCTAAAACATGAGTCCTATTAATAGTTGCATTTTCACATATATCTTAATATCGTATGTGAAAGATTTGGTATTAAAGGGTTAAAGTTGTAGCAGAGCTGTGCATGTATGTCATGCTGTGGAAAAATAACACAGAGTCTCTTGAGACCGCTACAGTAAAGTAAAAATTTGACTAAAACCCTAAAAGACAGTGTTCAACTTGCTTTACTCACTTTAAGAAAATATCTTGGCTTTCTGTAACACATCATACAGCATGCACCCTTGTATGCTTCTTGTCCTCAGATTCTCCCCTGTCCTCTGATACTCCACTTCTAAGTCAGTTCTGTTCTGCATTAGAATACCTGTTTTTATGAAGTAGCAGATTTATGTAGGGCTAAAAAAATCAGGATGAAGACTTAGTGATGAATTTGCAGCCAAAGCATCAACACTGCACTTACAGCGTTATATAATAAATTAATGCTAATAATACTTATCACAGCCACATCAGATGCAATATAAGATACTTTTGTCAGGTCAAATTCATCACTCACAAGAAGAAAGGTAGGGTCTATCTTACAATTTAAAGCGCCTTAAGGCAACTGCTGTTGCAATTTAGGGCTGAATAAATAAAATTGAAATTGAATACCTGCTTTTTGTCACAAAATTAACAATACACCTCTTTTGCTTTTCAATGCAAGGATGGAGATTTTGTGTTTTCCTAAGAGTCTACAGCCATGATGAAAGCTATGTGCTTCAGAGTATAGGAATATAGTATGCAAAGTAATACTAACAGACTGATCTTTAGCAGGTAAAATTGGTATGTTACTTATTAGTACTATACACAAAATAAAGCTGTGTAAATAGCTTTGGCCACTTACATTAATTGAATTCAATTATATTTATGTGCACCCAAATCACAACAGCCGTCGTCTTAATATATTGTAAGGTAAAGACCGTATAATAATACAGAGAAAATCCCAAAAATCAAACAACCCCTTTCGCACATGGTGACAGTGGGAAGGAAAAACTCCCCTTTTAACAGGGAGAACACTCAACAGAATCAGGCTCAGGGAGGGGCAGCCATCTGCTGTGACTGGTTGGGGGTGAGGGGAGGAAGACAGGACAAAAGCCATACTGTGGAATAAATAATGACTGACCTGGATGACTGAGAACCTTCACAGACAAATAAATAATGATTAGATGCAGAGTTCTCTGTAATCATATAGGGAGGGAAAAGAGTGAATGAACAAGTAACTGTCTGTGCATCATGGGAAGCCCCCAGCAGCTTAGGCCTATTGCAACGTAACTAAAGGAAGGATTCAGGTCACCTGATCCAGCCCTAACTATTTGCTCTATCAAAACGTTTTAAAGCCTAATCTTGAAAGTAGAGAGAGTGTCTGTCTCCCACATCCAAGTGAGACCGTTAACCACAATTAGAGATATTAGAGATATGCTTGACTTGTGACTAGTTGGCCTTGTTCGTCAGTGTCAGAAATAGTGGTTGGTTCAACATATTATTATTATTTTATAAGTAAAATGTGAAATGGCAGTTTTCGGTTCAAAGAAGTACACCAGTCACTATTCAGGGTTGCAACAGATTCCATCCCCCTCATCTGGCTCAAAACGGTTTGCAACTCATTATACTCCTATCAAAAAGCAAGGTTGCTGTGTTATTTTACAGTTACTTGCTGTTTTGCGGCAATTAGAAGAATGTCAGAATTTATTTTTAAAATCTACGAGGCTCTGGACTAGAATATAAATAGTTAATTAAAATTTCTGCTTAATGTGATTTTTTTATGTATGTAGACAAAATCAGATTTGCAATACATTTATGATTTTTGCCCATTCATCCCATTTAATTGTGTTTTTGACAGTCTCTCGGTATCAAAATTGTTCAGTGACACAAATGTATACTTTTTTTGTGGTTTTTAATACACACAAAATTTTAAACGCTATGACTCCAAATAGGAAAGAAAACAATAAGAATCCTTAAATGAAGTCTATGGCTGGTACACAATTTCACATACATATTACCAGTTGAATTATCAAGATACTAGCATTGAAGTGAATAGTGAAGAAAGATCAGGGTCTAGGAGGGTCAATAGATAAGGCCAAGCTCATGCATGATTATACATAAAAATGGAGATTCAATTTGAATGCTTTTTTACATCTTTCAGCCTAATAAATCACAGTATGAGTACAGTACCTTGTCCATATTTGTTTCGTGCATTTATTTCAAATCAATGAAGCACCTTTGCTTGTGCCAGGTCTGTCATACTACTACATTAAATCTTTGCAGGTGATAGCCATCGATGATGGAGCATGAGGTCAATGAAATTTCCTAGGAGCCTTTCTTGATAGAAAAGAGTGAGAGACTCACACGAGAAGGGGCTACATCACACCATTAAATTAATTGAATCCGTCTGTGAATAGCCTTTGCAAAGAAATAATGCAGAACTTTAGATTTGGCATCACACTAGTCAAATCTGATCAGAGTCAAAACATCTCTGTGTTTTGGAAAGCACACCTTCACATCTCAATGCAGAAGATAACAGGTGTACGTGGAAATTAAAAGAGTGTTTAATTTGCAATGGCAAGCTAGTAGTTTGTGCTTAATGTCTGGCCAAGAGAGCCCACAGTAAAGACACCAAAGCAGTTTTTAACTTATCAAAATGAGACGACCCAAAAGCCCACTCACTTACTAAATCTAGATTCTTCTGTCAAGTTGTAAACAGCAGCAGCCTCTTGTGGATATCTTGTTGTGACTAAATCTGTTCAAGTGAAGTGTCTTCTGCTTGCACAGTGCAGCCTGTCAGTATCTCTTAGGTGTTGTCAAGTCTAGAGACAACACAGTGTTTGGATGACAACAAGTCTTGCTGCTGTGCATCTTGACTAGTATGAAGATAGCTCTTGAATGTTGGTCAGAATCCATTTTCCCTCTAAAGCACTTTGACTTTGTGGTCAAAGCAAGACTTAAACTTTTGAGAGAATAAATAACACACTGTTCCTCTTGCAACTGAATAGTTGAATCCAAAGGAAATGGAACTACTGCTGAACTTAGTAGATTCAGGATATTTGCTGTTTTAGTTTTTGTTTAAATGAGCTGATATGCTAAAAAACTGCTCTCCGTTAAAGTACCACTTTATTATATTGTTTCTACAAAAATATATTTTGATTCTGCCTATTTCTATTACTACTGTTTTGTGTTGAATGAGCCTGCAGCACTATCTAGCAATAATTCCCCTCACATCTTGCTGGGCAAAGAATTCCCAATAAGACTCTATGGATCTGCTTGCTGAATGTGACCTGCATTAGATTTCTATGAGCTTTTGTACATGGAAAATAATCCATGCAGCAGCTGATGAGGCAGTATATCTAAACACGGGACAGCGTCATGAGCCAACATAATTTAACAACACATTAATCTCTTCACTAATGCAGTCAATAGCATATTAAGTGAGCTACAAAAGCAAAATTAATGAGAAGTCATGCGACACCAGTCGGCAAAGCGCTCCACTGAAATCCTGAGAAGTCAGCAGGACTGGTCCTGCCAACTCATTGCTCAGCTGTGCTTCTTGCTTTCGTATTGGGATATGCCCTCGGGTGAAGAGGTGCTCAGATTCCACAGATGTCATCCACAAATGCCATATTTCAAACAGCTAGGGAAGTGATCTTCAGCCTCACTTAAAATATAATTCCCACTGTGATACTAATAGGGCGGTACGAAGATAAACCTGAACCCCATGTCTCTAAAGAAGAAGAAGTAGTTGTGAGGCAGTATACATTGTGGCTCCATAAGATTCTCTGCAGATTTATCAAAGAAAAGAAAAAGCACATAGTATAATTAAACATTCTCATCTCCCACAGTTCAGTCCCGTTTAAAGGTGTCTTAATCATTTCAGCCTGATAGTTCCTTTGCATAGATGTTAATCAATCGCTGGGGGCAGAAAACATGCATTGAGCAGCTCTGTTAGAAAGACAATAGAATCAAGACCCTGACAAACTGATGTCTTCTTTAGAAATAGCTGTAGCTATAAGAGAAAAATACATTACACTTTCAAAATACCAACAGCCAACTCACATGCACTCAATTCTATTGAACTCTGTATCTAAATCTTCTCCTGTACATACTTTCTGCATATAAACAGAAGTTCCATGATGTTTAATATGCCATGATTACTAGTGAGAGTACAAATTTCTAGCCAGTCATATAGATTATAAAATGAAAGTCAATTTGGACTAAGTATAGTTAAAATCCAGTGTAAAGTCATTGTTGGAAGGATGTTTCATTTGACCTGTTTTTGGAAGATATCTACTTTTAAACACCTTAAAATGTACATTACAGACACTTCCTGTTTTGATTTCTTAATATCTTTTTATCTTTCATAGGTAATAACATGAGCTTAAAAACAATAGCTGTGTTACATTTACATTTTAATTTTAGAGATGACGTATTTTTTTTCTATAGAAAAGATAGACCACAGAATTAAGCAGTAAGTTAACTCCTGTCATATGATTGTTCACTGCAAATTCACCACACAATTTTAACATTAATTAGTGACTGAGCTTTAAGGCACACAGCAATACTGTGTATAAATACTGTTTAATATAGCAGTAAATGAAATTCATCACTGCCAAAATGACCCGGTGCCAAACCATGTGATGGCAGTGCGTGCAAAGCAACCTAAGTAAAATAATGATGTAGGCACACTGTTCACAGACCTGTGGGCATTGTTTGTCTTCTGCTGACGGGCAGCAGAGATTCCATCTGTATCACTGAGTGAGGTAGGTAATGCATTGTGGAGAGCATTGATGGCATGCAGGTGATGAAGGTCTGAGTTGGCTGGTTACTCAACAGCAGATGAAGAGGAAACATATTTCTACTCTTAGTTGTACGGACTGGTCAGAGGAGGTTCTCCGCCTGAGAAGAATCCAGTAATTTTGGTGGAGGGGAGAACATCAACAGTAATATGGTCATTGGCCAATAAATAGCTTACAGTGACTAAACTGTTACTGATATATTTAAATGCACATTAATATTAGATTTCAGTCAATATTTGCATGGAAATGTGGCAGTATTAAAAATGGGTTCATATTAATTTAATTTGCTCTTGCTGGAATGGAAATGATAACAATTTAACTATGAATACTAATGCTTAAGGTTAATATTAAGCTTGTTTTTTAAATGATTGTGAAGTCACTATGCAGATTTCAATAATAATGTCAAGACAGCTATTTAGTATGGTAGCTAATTATTGAGCTTGTTTCTTGTGAGTATTTTCTACCTTATTGGGCTTTTTGTATTTCTTTTTTTGTTATATTATTGCTTTATACATGTACTTTGTGTGTGTGTGTGTGTGTGTGTGTGTGTGTGTGTGTGTGTGTGTGTGTGTGTGTGTGTGTGTGTGTGTGTGTGTGTGTTTCTGGGGGAGAAATTAAATTCAAATAAATTCAAATATGCTAAATACCCTGCTTTGATTATGACCTTATTTTGTTTCCTTTGACATACATACCTACTAGTTAATATCAAAATCATGGACATAACTATTAAATCCTTCCAAATTCAGGGCTTTTACTGACTTTTACTTACTTTTATAAGAAAACAAAGGTATTTACTTTTAAAGTGCCTTTGTTTCCTCTAGTAGGATACATTTGGATAAGTACTTTCCATGCGTTTTCTGATAAATGATAAACATCTACATTCTTATCTCCATTGTGCATTGTGCAAACCTTTGAAATCTTGTTCATTCTCTAGAATGGAGTCTGTGTTTAACAAGCATTTTGGCCTGGTACTACAGTTGCAAGTCCAATGGTTGCTCTTAAACATAAGCTTGTGTTTAGGAAGAGCATTTCCATTGTGTATATTTAATTCATTAATAACAAGAGACAGAAAAGTGTTTGGATTGAGACTTAAGAGACATTCTAACAGTGCAGCAAGCCAAGACAACAGGCCAGCATTAAAAATACTGTGGCTTTAAAACTAAAGTTTAATAAAAGCTATTCATTTTTGCTTTTTCCTGATATGACATTTTCAAACTGATTTTGTGGCTACTTGGAGCACCCCGCAGTTGCACAAATACACATTGTATTTCTTATCATGGAAAGTTCCGTATCCATCCAGCAGTTATAGACCAACATACTGTATCTGTTCATTTGCAGTGGTATTTTGTTATCATTTTATCTATGTGAATTAATTGTTTACCTTGCACTAATTTTTAGTCTGCTGAATAAAATTATACACTGAAAAAATAAAAAAAAGGTGAGTTAAAAGGAATTAAATTGGTCTGTAAGTCTTCATAGTCAAGTGAGTCATCTATAAGCTATATCAGGAGTGTCAGACATGCTGCCCAGAAGCCACCAAAGGGTCCAATCTGGCCACCTGGATTGCTTTAGAACTGTGGAAACTGCAAGGGAGTCATTACCTCTTCATTTTAATGCAATGATGTTATTGGCGAGGTGGTATTATTAAATGTGAATGTTTAATTGTACCTGTTGACATTACAAGATAGTGTTGTTTTTAATACTCAGAAGGAATCTACATTTTGTGCCCAACAGCAAGCATACATTGCAATAATCCCTCAGTGCAAATAGTGCGTTTGTGAGGAAAGAATAAACCACTAGAATAATGTATGCTAACTGTGATATATACCCCAATTAAGCATTCTAGAAATTTACATAAGAGGGAAAAAAAACAACTTCAATTAGTACATGAGCAATGGCTGCTGGCATTTGATTGCAGGAGGGAAATACACGGGACAATAAACATAATTTACAAGATGTTTAATTTTGTGTTTGGAAAATTGAATCCAGTGGCAGTGAGAAATATGCTATGTGTTTGTGGGAAGAAGCGTTGCCTGTGATTGATTGGAGGAAAGTAATCTGTATTTGCATTGTACAAGCAATATAGCCCAACCTTTAACTTCTGGGTGGAACAAAAGCAAGGTGCATGGATACAGCAGAAATGGAGCACACAGGAAGAGTTCTTATGTGTAAATGTGTTGCTGTCCAGCCTAATCAAGGCTACCTCTATGGAAAGCAGATCCCTGTGGAATATAGAGATTCATCGGCTGTTATACTCCACGGTTCACCATCCCAGAGTATGAGGAAATAATTTTAATTTCTCCTCTTGATGAGCTTCTACTCATGGGCAATTATCTCAACACAATAGATGGTACCTTGGTGCACAATTCTGCTGCTGCCCACAATATGGAGAGAGACAGACTGAGGCAGAAATAAGGAAAGAAAGCGCTCGTAAACTTCTATCTGCCAAAGCAGTGTGAGAGAGTTCCTGCTCTGACTAATTTATGCTTTACAAAACATGACAGCACGTGAATGATAATCACAACATGTAAACTTGTGTTGACTGTGTTAGGTCATTTCTGATGACCAGGTAGTAATAATAATAATAATTATTGGACAGAGAAACACAATTCAAAAAACAATGCAAAAGCCAAAGTCCGTGTTCGTAAAAACAACCCTGCATTAGTATGTTTGGCTTTGCTCCAATTCAGAGAACAATCCAGGAGTTACAAAGACATCCAATACAACATGAAAATTAGAGAGTGGAAAAAATATGTCATATGACAAGAAAAGAAAGTGTGTGTTCTCACCTCATTTTGACTGTGCTTTCCATCTATAGAGAAAGCCATATGAATCTGTATGTCTACAGTTTTCTGTTAATGCAAGGCTGAAGAAATCATTGGAGCTGGTTATATCTTGCAATTAACCTAACATATAAATACACCAAACAAGGTAACTGATAATGGGAGGATACTGCAGAGGAAACCCTCTGCACTCTGGAAGTTCCCAGTCTCTCCAAGGTTTCTTGGACTGATGAAACTAAGCATGAATTGTTTGGGAAGAACCTGCAGCACTGCGTGTGGTGGAAAAAGACTCACCGCCCTTGACACTTCCCAAAGAGAATACTGAAGAGACTGCTTGGGGGCTTTGGGGCTCACCAGATTTGTTCATGTACCTGAGACAGACAGTAGACCCAGTGCTTGTTAGCTTGTTATCCTGTGGATACTATTCTTACTGCCTGCTGACTTTTTTCAAGGCTCAATGCTGCAGTTTGAACAAAAGTACCCTTTAGTGCCAAAAACCCTTCTGAATTTAAACATAAATGTCTCCAGGTCATCTGTGCTATACATATACAATATAGTCTATAATCTGTAAATAATGCTTAATAGTAGTTAATAAATCATTTATTATTGTTTAATAAATCATTTAGGAAACATTAGGAACAATAATTGGGTTTGCAAAAGCAAAAATTGCATGTTCTGAGTTAGCTGAAAGCAACATGATTGTGGTATTGATGTATGACTTAATATGCCTACCTAGGTGCTGAAGAAACAGTATATGAACTAGAAATCCAGTTCAGGGATACATTTTCCCACAAGTGGGTAGTTGTGGGCATTCCACAACTCAGGTCAGACAGAAGAGAGTTTTTAAATGCTCAGCAACTGGCCAAAGAACATTTGAGTCATTTGAATCAATCAAGATCCCTGTCAACCCCCTGCAGATTTATTATGATAATGATATGCTATGGGGCATTGAAAATCCTGCTAATTGCCTCCTGAGTATGTGTAGTGTGTAGTAATTAAAGACTATACAGCAGCTGTGTATCTCTTCACCGTATTAAGTGTACTTTTGAGTAGCCTACTCTACAGCTGTCACAGATCTCATAGATCATAGTGCAAGCCTTAGAGCAAAAGCATTATTTTATAGGACTTCCTATAAAACTATCTTGAACATGTGGACTCCAGGTGAGGCTATATAAAAATACCATTTTTGGCTTACAGGGCCATTATGGAACAATCCAGGGACACTGGTTTGATGTCAAAAGAGCATATCATTATTCTATTGTATGACAAAGCAGTTTGCCAAAGGGGACTGTAATTACATCGTTGTCTGCTTTTCAGTTGACTCCCAGCAAGGGAATTATTGGTAATCATCCATGTAATGTGGTGCCACTCAGTTTTTGACAGCTGAATGAAACCACAGCGCTGTGGTTTTGTCCTTTAGATGTAAAATCAGAGCTAAAAACCCCATCTGTTCCACAGGCTCGGCATGCCGTTTCTTATATTTGTTCTCATACCAGCATCTATGGGTGACAAAATGTCTTGATTTTACGCACTACCTGGGAGATCTTGCCAAAAATACAAAAATAAAGATTGGTATGGATACATTTTCATTATTTTTTTTTTCACTTCAAGTATGCCTTTACTATGCATACAAAAAAAAATAGCCTATCTCCAAAAACATGACATTAACTAAATCATTCCCTCTTTTCTTAAACCTCCGTACCTTTTGCCTACAAATATGCCCTGTCCACACAAGTGCCCTGCTGTCTTTGTACTGCCATTTAATAAGCATTTTTAAATCACAAGGGACAAGGACTTTTCCTTACTCTTGCACTAGCTCGACAGGAACGCTGTGACACCAAAAAGTCAGACCTCTTATCTGCCACCTCCTCTGCCTGCAATTGTCAGCAAAAAAAACCAACAAGAAAAACCCCACAAACTCCACTGAAGCTTCTGGTGTTGTCAACTCCTATTTAGAATCTGTGTTTATTCAGTGCTCAGACTTTTCATTTATTTAACAGAAAAATATGTGTTGGGGTGTTGACTCACAGTAAGACATGTCAAGACACACAGTGAAACCAGCAGTGTCAGGGCAGTTAACACTTCAACAGACAACACTGCTGGTTAGAGTACTTACACAGTGATTGTGGTGATTGTGTTGTGTGTCTGTGTCAACAATGCCTTACCAATGTTACGCTTTTTAAGCTGTGTAGTCCATCTCATGCATGTACTTGAAATCTATATTGATTGCAGCAGCTGTGATGTGCCAAGTGGCATCAGTTTCATGGTGCAGCTAAAGCCAGCTATACAATAAATGCCTTGAATAATAATAATAATACCTCAGATTACTTTTAAGTACCAGTGGTTTCAGATGAATTGATAGAATGTAGCATTTTGGCAGTGCATTGTTTGACTTTCAGTGCTTCAGACCCTTCAGCAGAGAAAGTGCGAGTTAGATTAATAAATAAGAATGCATAAAGGGTGAGCAGTGCTAGCAAGCCTCCCTTGGTTATTGCTGAGGAGTTTGCACACCTGCCCAGACTGTCAAGCACCAGTAGGCTTTAGTGATTTGGTTTAAGGTAAATTTAGCACAGGCCGCAGGGGATCTTACATCCAATTCTCTTTTCCATAATACAGTAGATGCTGGAGTGGAGTGGAAAGCCAAATATATCATCTACAGGTGGCCTTCAGGGTTTTCAGTCACTGACTTTGTCAAATTAAATAGTTACGATTCAAGTTGCTCACACGGTGGAACTAAAATCTGTCTCTGTAATGCATTGATAGCGACATATATGAAGTGAGATGTGTGGCTAATCCCAGTTATACTAGTGGTTTTTGCTATTTGTTGACTGAGTGAATTTGACAAATCGAAAATGTGCGCTTTATGGTAAGAAATAATTATCATTCAAAATTGATTTAAACAGGAAAAGCATGGGATGAAATGCATATACACCAGTAAAACAAACACAAGTGTCATGGTGGGGTGCGCCAGTGTGATGATGATGTGGACCCAGAAGCAGAAACGGTGGAGACAAAACTAAGTTTCAAAAGTAAAACGAGCCTTTATTTGGTTGAAATAATGAATAAACAAACAAAACGGCAAACAAGACTCGACTATGAGCTAAACTATGACTCTAAGATCCTGTGGGACTTCCAGACACAGATGCACAAAATGGTGATGACTGACCAAACGGACATAGTAGTGGTGGACAATGAGAGGAAGATTGCCGTAGTGATCCCGAATGGCAGCAACATCATGAAGAAGGAGCACAAGAAGCTGGAGAGGTACCAAGGGCTCAGAGAAGATGTGGAAGGTGAAGGTAACAGTGGTCCCAGTGGTAATCGGAGCGCTCTGTGCAGAAACTGCCAAGCTAGGCGAGCTGCTCCAGCAGATCTCGGGAACAACATCCGAGATCTCTGTCCAGAAGACTGCAGTCCTAGGAACAGCAAAGATACTGCGCAGGACCCTCAAGCTCCCAGGCCTCTGGTAATAGACCCGAGCTTGAAGGATGAAAGACCGCCCGCAGGGGCGAGAGGGGAATTTTTTACTCTTTCATTTCCTGAAAAAGAATCAAAGTCAAATTCGAATAAAATCTACATTCTAGTTGTGTGAGTTTAACTACTTTTACAGTCATTTAAATGGTCGAATAATTCTGCTTTTTTGCATCTATCAAATTAAATGTTGTGTTTCTCTAGAAGTGGTGGCTCTTACACATTATAGACTGATGCTTGACTGTCATGCTTTTTTCCCCACTCAGATTTATTTAAATTATCTTTAAGTTGCTCCACAACTGTGACTTCTGTTTACACTTATGTCCACACTGGACATCAGTAACTAATCTCTTTTAATTATGTGTTTCATGTTAACCATTTAAGAAGATGGCAAGACGGTTATTCACAGCACATATCAGCTGCCCTCTTGGCTATTTTTTTGACCAGTCAGAAGGCTGATGTTGTCCCGTAGTGCTAGGGAAAGAAAGAGAGAGAGAGCAAGAGATACTGGTAGTGGGCAGCTGGAGGCACGTACACTCGTTAGCCCTGCTCGCTCTCCCTTTCAAATGGGGCCTTAATGATTTATAGATGTTTGCTTTAAAAAGTCATTGGCATTAATCCCATGGCTCATTAACCATTTAATTAAAATTAAATTCTGCGTTAGGACTAAAGCAGATTGAGAGTATTTCCTCCTGGTGGGAGGCTGTTGAATCACCTCATTTCGGAAACGCCTCATGTGAGGGGAATGTGTGCCAACACCGAGCTGACTTGTAAGAACAAGCATCAGTAAAGTCAAAAGTGGCTGATTGCACTGGTTGATCGCAGCTCAGAATCAAGTAACTCCTGAGAGTACATCCTGAATCTTTATATTTTTGTGTGGAAATTTCCCCAGCACAAGCTGTAATTAATATATTTGTATTTAACAGACATGCTTTTTTTCATACAGGAAGACCAGTTGAATTTAGCTAACACTCCTAACACTAGTAAACTAGTAACATTAGTATATAGTATTGCTCTCTTCCAAAGGATGTTTTTTGTCCTGTCTCCGTCCCCTCATCCTCAACCTCTGGTAGCAGATGACTGCCCCACCCTGAGCCTGGTTCTGCTGGAGGTTTCTTCCTGTTTTTCCTCCACGCTGTCACCAAAGTGCTTGCTTGTAGGGAGTTGCCTGATTACTTTAGATGTGCTAACAATCTGGAGCATTTTGAGGTTAGACATCAGAGACCACAATGCAAACCATAGACAGCAGACTCAGTTCTTTAAGCAGAAACCTGCTCTCTTGAAAACTGGACACTGTGTTCTATAAACGTGGACTGTCCAGAGTTACAGTGGTTCGTCTACTTTACCTTTTACTAATTTCGCTCCCAAACGGAGACAATTCACTCTAAAACAACTACTACCCTGAAACATGTAGTAATAGCGGTTTAATTTATTATTAATATTAATTTTATTAAATAAATAACTCATCAAACTCAGACATTCCTGCTAAAATAAAAAAGTGACCCAATTAAAGTATCTGAAATCAACTGTGTTCAGTGTTCCAACTTTAACTAATACCCACACAGGTAGCAGAAAGCAAATGCAGTGACACTTTCAGTTTGACTTTATATATATTTTTTGTATTCTTTATCTATATATACTTTTCGTAAATGCATAATCATTATTTTTATGAAAAAAAAAAGCTGAGCCGGCAATATAATAAATTTTTTTTTACTTGTCATTGTATCTAAGGATTGTCTTTTAGTATCCACAGCAGCTGTCAGCAGCCACACAGCGAGTCATATCTAGCTTTACTGCAATAGTGATACAGTGTAATTAAGAGGCAACACTCCATCACTGCCCTAGAATCAGAGTAGTACCTTATATTGCTTTCTAAATGGCTCTTTGTTACTCAATATGTGGTTTTTCGCTGCGTGTTTCAACAAAGTGAAATGAACTTGGTGGGTGGATGGAAGTAAAAAAGCAAAGATTGATCGGTGCACTCATTGGAGTAATTTAACCCCAGTCATTTTCCTCTGTAGGTTTTTATAGCATTTAAAATAGCAACACAGTAATGGCCTACACATACACAGCAAGTGTGCACACAGAAGTACACATAATCAAGCACTTTGCAGGACAAGATGTGGTCTAAAAGTGCCAGGAAATGAAAGAGGGTCGAAGGGATTAATTCATGTGTCCAGAAATACTCTTTTGAAAGTGTATTTGTTTGCCACCTATGTAAACTGAGATACAATAGTCCATTTTGGTTATCTGATCATCTCCTCCACATATATCTGGTAATTTAAAAGTCAGATATTCTAAAAAGCAATGTCTTCTGTTTGTAGCACGTACAGTACAGGCTCATCCTCTTACTGTCTGACTATTTAACTCTCTAACTCTTATCAGTGCTAACCACTTGAGATATTTTCCACAATGCTGGCCAATTTACAGGAGCCATGGCTCATTTCTTACACGACTCACATGACTCGTTCTAAAACTACAGTTTAAAATAGGCCCGAAAAATATTCTTTAGAAATTCAAGAACAGTAAAAACATTCAAGGTGTTTTGGAAAATACAATACATTTTTATGTTTTATCATCAATAAATATATTAAAAATATTCAAATATTTTCACACTACAACTTTTGCTGACACTGGGATGAATCAATAACCTAAAACTCACCCATGAGTAAGACATGCAGCCCTATTTCCATTCCTCATTAGACAAATCATATGCTATTTGTGAGTTCCAAATATTTGCCTTTGTTTGACATGCAGGCAAAACTCTTGAATAATGTAGATGTGAGCCACATTAGCATAGGAAAATGACTAATGTGGCTGCAGGTTACTGTAGCTGTTCTAGGTGTGTATGTGATATAACACGCTGCCTCGGTGGATGCTGATGTATGCAAACACTGCTTGGAATGTAAACTCTTGAAAATGGCCTCACCTCATTGTTTGGGCTGATAGTAACAGGACTGGTGGTGGGTTATGACTTTTCCCACTAATGTCTTTGCTAAAATCTGGCTAGAGGCCAGCGGGAAGAGACACACTGGCAGACGGTACCACATCAATATCCCAACTAGCCACCAGAGCCTTACTCAAACGATCCGGGACTTTAAAGGTAGCAGCTGGTGAGTTGATATGGGGCTTCCTGCATTCTGCCGAGGGGCTTTAGATTCATTTAAATGATAGAGATTACTTTTAGGCGCTACACACATTAATTGATGTTGAGAGCTGGGAGATATGGAAGCTGAAGGATATCGGCGACGAGAAATGAACATGAATGGGTTTATCCGGTTTGTGTTTCTTTAAAAACAGACACATATTATGTCCACTCACACACACACACACACACACACACACAAAGTAAACATCTGAAGGTCATTTTGATCAGGTGTTTATTTCTTTCTTTTCTAAACTCAGTCTCTGGAGTGTCTGACAGAACTTATTTGGCAAAATGTGCTTTTGATAGATGTATTAGCCCTGTGCTTGACCCCACCACACCCCACTCCTTTTTTTCTCCTTTATGTTTATACTGCACATTTGTGAAAACTCTTTTTCGACCCACCTCTCTCCTTACTCTGTCTACCTCTCACAAGCTTTATTGTAATTCTTCCCCTGCTTGGTTTCCATCTTCCCTCACTTAGTGGCCCAAGAGGTGCTGCTAGTTCCCTCAGGAGCATGCTGGCTTACGCTCAGAGGCCCTTTGAGCTGCCAAGTCAACTGAGGCCGTTTGTCCCCCTACTGTGTGTTCCTGCACAGAAGCTGCTGGGATGTTGGCACAGGTCCACTGATTTACCGCCTTTGGCTAGGACACTCTCCAAGGAGCTCCCATTCTGGCTGGGATATCATTTATTTGGGACACATTTGGCAATGCTGACATCTTGGCCCTCTTTGAAATGTCTCGTCTAGAGACAAAATAAATGAACGGTATCAAAGACATGTCAACCATGATGCTTTTTTCATGAAGGATGGGAGCAAGTGATGGAACAGTAAAGCAATTGTGTGCCTTTGCTGCACACGACCCTGTTCAGAACAGACAAAGCACCAAGACTTAACAAAGCCTGACATGAATTAGACCATTTCAGCTAAGAACGCGTAATGTATAATGTTAGTATCAAAACATCTCATAGGGTTATGTCTGATATTTTAAATAATTTCTCAAATGCTGCAACATGAAAACGTTTTTGTTTCACCTCTGACAGATTTTAAAAGGGTCACATTCTGTCTATCAAAAGTAAATGGTAAGCAGTGACTCTGTGACAGTGGACTGTTACTTCATACTTTGCTATTGGGCAATGAGCGACAGCCGAGGTATTCAGAGATGCGTTTCTGTTCCACTGTTTTCGAGGTGAAATTTTCAGCGTTGGTAGTTATAGACGGGGGAAAGTGAAAGCTGTAGTTGAGTGGCAGCATTTTGTTTTGCATTTGTCTCCAAACAGATGCATAGCTGTCATTCAAGGTCCCATTGAAGATTGCTATCAAATGTAATCGCTTCAAAGCCTATTCCCATGGATGCCCGCTTACAGATACAGCTTTTTCAGGTGTCTGTCAAAAGAATATTGCAAAGGGGCATGCTGCAAAAGCTTCAAATATATGAATTTAAATATAGAAGGGGCACCGACATTATGATTCACATCAGGCACTCCTAAAGCAACACAGTACATTTTGTTTCATTGTGTTTTCAGCACTATTGCTCCATCATTAAAGACTATTTCCGTAGAAAAGATATAGCAGGATTGATACATCATTTGTGTCAGAAATCCAAATATTGATATTTCAAAATTCATGTAAATTATACGCTATTCATCAAACCATAAGTCGATTTAGATGTGATTTCTTATAAATTAAGTCACAAAAAAATGTCCCTTCTTTTACTCCAAATCTCAGAACTGCTGGGTCAGGTGGCTATACGTTTTTGTTCAGCTAAAAAAAAATCCATTAATGTTGGCCCCAGTGGTCACTTTTGCAATATTTGGAATCAGCCGGGTCATGGTTTAGTATTGATTTGTAGCAGTACACCTTTCCGTCCTCTTAAGAGGAATAGCAGTCTTTCAGTCACACTCTGTAGTCACCTCAGGGCACCAAATATGTCAGTTTGAGGTGTTGCCATTTAAAAACCATCACGTTGTTCTCTTATTGAAGTGCTGCAGGAAAAGAAAATTGTTTTAAGAGCATGGGCAGCATATAAAAACATGGTGACACAAGTGGGAGATGTGAAATCCCTGATAAGAGAGGGAAATGATGGGTATTTTTTTTTCTTAGTGCATGACAGAAATGAAATGACAGAGACAACATCACGCACTAAGAGAAAGCAGCAGAAATCTCTTCTCTTCAAATTCATTTCCTAAGTTGATATTATTACTGATACTTTTCCAACAAAACAGACAGCTTAGGCATGGCTCTGATTATCTGCAATGATCTAACTAATAATGATGTACTGCTACAGGCAGAGTTCAGTTAATCTGGCAAACTAAATAAACCGAATATGTTCTTCATACACTGAACGTGGTGCAGTGTTCCGTGACCATCATAAAGTCACAGTCCACAGTTGAAAAGCATTGATGTCTTCCACTGTGAAATCCAACCTGTGCCTCAAATATTGGCAGAGCTGCTAATGAACCTCTTTGTCAGAAAACTGTGTCTCTATGTCCTGCTGGGATCAAACACGTCTGTAAGCACGACAAACATTGTCATAAACAGGTAGCCCGAAACACTGCATTTTGATTTTAAGAACCTTTTTGAAGGCTAAAGCATTCTGTGGTTTTATCTCCTTGGAGTGAAGGCCTACCAGAGGAAGCTCGTCCATAGAGACAGAGGAGGTTGATCCCCTACTATTTTTGTGAGAGACAAAAGAAAGATCAAACTATAAAATAAGAATAATTGGTTGAAAGAAGCCATTCCCAAATGCCAGTACCAGTTCCAAAAGAGTTTTTTTTTTTATTTTGGTTTGGTTTTCTTTGCTGCTTACTGACATTACCAATGTGACTGTTAACTTGCTATAGCAGTCTCTGGTCTTTCTACCTTACTTATATGGACCTGAATCACTGCTTCACTCACTCGAATCCTACAATATAAAGCACTTTGAGGTGACTGTTGTTGTTGCTGTTTTGTGTGTGTGTGTGTGTGTGTAAATCACCAGAAAATATCAGAGAGAGATTATTGATGGTACCAACTTATGGCTCCTCCTTGAATCGCTACCTTATCGTGGTGGAGGGGTTTGTGTGTCCCAGGGATCCCAGGGGCTATGTTGTCTGGGGGCTTTTGCCCCCTGGTAGGGTCTCCCATGGCAAACTGGTCCTGGGTGAGGGACCAGACAAAGAGCGATTCAGAAGACCCCCATGAAAAGAATATCGAGGGAACAGTTTACCCTGCCCGGGATAGGGTTACCGGGGCCCCGCCCTGGAGCCAGGCCCGGGGAGGGTGCCCGAGGGCGAGCGTCTGGTGGCCGGGCCTTAGTCCATGGGGCCCGGCCGGGCACAGCCCGAAGAGGAGACATGGGCCCATCCTCCCGCAGGCCCACCACCCGCAGGAGGCGCCATAGGGGTCGGGTGCATTGTGAGCCGGGTGGCGGCCAGGAGCGGAGGCCCTGGCGGACCGACCCCCGGCTGCCAAGACTGGCAATAGGGACATGGAATGTCACCTCTCTGGTGGGGAAGGAGCCTGAGTTGGTGCGTGAGGTTGAGAGGTACCGGCTAGATATAGTTGGGCTCACCTCTACGCATTGTCTGGGCTCTGGAACCAGTCTCCTGGAGAGGGGCTGGACTCTGTCTCAGTCTGGAGTTGCCCCTGGTGAGAGGCGGCGGGCTGGGGTGGGTATTCTTATATCCCCTCGGCTTGCTGCCGGTACGTTGGGGTTTTTCCCGGTGGACGAGAGGGTTTGTTCCCTGCGCCTTAGGGTCGGGGAACGGGTCCTGACTGTCATCTGCGCTTATGCGCCGAGTGGCAGTTCGGAGTACCCAGCCTTCTTAGAGTCCCTGGGGGGGGTGCTGGAAGGTGCTCCACCTGGAGACTCTGTTGTCCTGCTGGGAGACTTCAATGCTCACGTGGGTAACGACAGCGAGACCTGGAGGGGCGTGATTGGGAGGAACGGCCTCCCTGATCTGAACCCGAGCGGTGCTTTGTTATTGGACTTCTGTGCTAATCACAGTTTGGCCATAACGAACACCCTGTTCGAACATAAGAGTGTCCATAAGTGCACGTGGCACCAGGATGCTCTAGGCCGTAGGTCGATGATCGATTTTGTAATCGTATCACCAGACCTGCGACCATATGTTCTGGACACTCGGGTAAAGAGAGGGGCTGAGCTGTCAACTGATCACCACCTGGTGGTGAGTTGGATCAGGTGGCGGGGGAGGACGCTGGACAGACCTGGTGCACCTAAACGCGTAGTGAGGGTGTGCTGGGAACGTCTAGCAGAGGCCCCAGTCCGCGAGATCTTCAACGCACACCTCCGGCAGAGCTTCAACAGCATTCCGAGGGAGACTGGGGACATTGAGTCCGAATGGACCATGTTCAGCGTCTCCATTGCCGAAGCTGCTGCATTGAGCTGCGGCCGCAAGGTGGTTGGTGCCTGCCGTGGTGGTAATCCCCGAACCAAATGGTGGACACCAGAGGTGAAGGGAGCCACCAGGCTGAAGAAGGAGGCCTATCGGGCTTGGTTAGCCTGTGGGACTCCGGAGGCAGCCGACAGGTATCGACAGGCCAAGCGGAATGCGGCTCGGGCAGTGGCTGAAGCAAAAACTCGGGTGTGGGAGGAGTTCGGAGAGGCCATGGAAAAAGACTTTCGGACTGCCTCGAAGAGATTCTGGCAAACCGTCAGGCGTCTCAGGAGGGGAAAGCGGTGCTCTACCTGCACTGTGTATAGTGCTGGCGGAGCGCTGTTGACGTCGACTGAGAAAATTGTCGGGCGGTGGAAGGAATACTTCGAGGACCTCCTTAATCCCACTGACACGTCTTCCGGGGAGGAAGCAGAGTCTGGGGATGAGGGGTGTGACCCACCAATTTCCGGGGGCGAGGTCACTGAGGCAGTTAAACAACTCCTTGGTGGCAGAGCCCCTGGTGTCGATGAGGTCCGCCCCGAGTTCCTGAAGGCTCTGGACGTTGTAGGGCTGTCTTGGTTGACACGTCTCTGCAATGTTGCGTGGAGATCAGGGGCAGTACCTGTGGACTGGCAGACCGGGGTGGTGGTCCCCATCTTCAAGAAGGGGGACCGGAGGGTGTGTTCCAACTACAGGGGGATCACACTCCTCAGCCTCCCCGGGAAAGTCTATGCCAGGGTGCTGGAGAGGAGGGTTCGTCCGCTAGTCGAACCTCGGATACAGGAGGAACAATGCGGTTTTCGTCCTGGTCGCGGAACACTGGACCAGCTCTTTGTCCTCTCGAGGATACTTGAGGGTGCATGGGAGTTTGCCCAACCAGTCTACATGTGTTTTGTGGACCTGGAGAAGGCATTCGACCGTGTCCCTCGGGGCGCCCTGTGGGAGGTGTTGCGCGAGTATGGGGTGTCTGGCCCATTGCTACGGGCCATTCAATCCCTATACAACCGTTGCAAGAGCTTGGTTCGCATTGCCGGCAATAAGTCGGACTCGTTCCCGGTGGGTGATGGGCTCCGCCAGGGCTGCCCTTTGTCTCCGGTTCTGTTCATAATTTTTATGGACAGGATTTCTAGGCGCAGCCAAGTGGCGGAGGGCTTTCGCTTTGGTGGCCTCAGAATCTCATCTCTGATTTTTGCGGATGATGTGGTTCTGTTGGCTTCATCGGGTGAGGGCCTCCAGCTCGCACTGGAGCGGTTCGCAGCCGAGTGTAACGCAGCGGGAATGAGGATCAGCACCTCCAAATCTGAGGCCATGGTTCTCAGCCGGAAAAGGGTGGAGTGCCCACTCCGGGTCGGGGATGAGTTCCTGCCCCAAGTGGAGGAGTTCAAGTATCGCGGGGTCTTGTTCGCGAGTGATGGGAGAAGGGAGCTGGAGATCGACAGACGGATTGGGGCTGCGGCTGCAGTAATGCGGACGCTGCACCGGTCAGTCGTGGTGAAGAGGGAGCTGAGTGTAAAAGCGAAGCTCTCAATTTACCGGTCGATCTACGTCCCTACCCTCACCTATGGCCACGAGCTGTGGGTAGTGACCGAAAGAACGAGATCGCGGATACAAGCGGCGGAAATGAGCTTCCTCCGAAGGGTGGCTGGCCTCTCCCTTAGAGATAGGGTGAGAAGTTCGGCCATCCGGGAGGGGCTTAGAGTAGAGCAGCTGCTGCTCCACATCGAAAGGAGCCAGCTGAGGTGGTTCGGGCATCTGGCAAGGATGCCCCCTGGGCGCCTCCTGGGCGAGGTGTTCCAGGCATGTCCCACCGGGAGGAGGCCCCGGGGCAGACCCAGGACACGCTGGAGAGATTATATCTCTCGGCTGGCCTGGGAACGCCTTGGTATTCCCCCGGACAAGCTGGAGGAGGTGGCTGGGGAGAGGGAGGTCTGGACCTCTTTGCTTAGGCTGCTACCCCCGCGACCCGACCTCGGATAAGCGGATGAAGATGGATGGATGGATGGATGGACCAACTTATGGCATAAATTAGTTTGGAGGTATGTTCTACATATGTTTAATGCTTGCGTCAAGTTTCCAAATCACACTAGGTTTGATTTCCAACTCAGCTGTGATCCGACATACCATTGCAGATGAGATCAGAGAAAATGCAAACTAAATAAATACACGAATTTCATCCTTTTTTTCTTTCTTTCTTTCTCTTTTTTAGTGCAGTGGGATTTTATATGTGTAGCATTTGGCATTGTATTGTTTTATTCAGTACCACATCAAATAATTTTCACTGACTCAGTGAGTCACATTCCCAAAGAAATAACTGTAAGGGCTCAACAACAGCAATCACTTTATTTTGACTTTGTCATTTTCAGGGGTGCTCACTCGGTTTTTAAACATAATAATGGCACAACAAGGACATTTTAGATTATAAAAAATACATCCTTTTAGGTTAGAGGCTTGACTGAGGGGTCATTTACAATAGCATGTTCTCTCCAATGGAGTGTGTGGTGGCTGTGGAAGAGACATGCATATGCATGAGGGTAGATCCTAAGGGTTGACTATAGTAAACAAGTCATTCCAAGCTAAAGGCTACTCGTTCCCTCCAGAGTACACAGGCAGCTGTGACACAAACTGAGGCGTCCATGCCAAGACACCTCTTGCTCTACTCAAAGATGACATGTTGATGCTTCACACCACATATCATTGTCACATCATTTGTCCCTGCTGGTGACAGCCTGATGACCACAGTTACACGGCAACCCTTAAGTTAGCTCATCCCCAACAAGTGTGCTCTTGCAGAGGCCGCAGCGGATATAACAAACAGTGAGTTTGTGCGTTTAAAGAGCAGCCTATGCTACTATGTGACTACATAAGATGTTGTTGTTTTAAAACGTTAAAAACACAAAACTAATAAATGAAAAAGGTGACCAATAAAAAAAAATACACACATATATTAGACAGACAGATAGATAGATAGATAGATAGATAGATAGATAGATAGATAGATAGATAGATAGATAGATAGATAGATAGATAGATAGATAGATAGATAGATAGATAGATAGATAGATAGATATGAGAGAGAGAGAGAGAGAGAGAGATCGATAGCTGCATAACTTGACAAAGACTCCAGCAACACAATTCTGTTTTTTTTCTGCTTTTAATATTTGTGTTGCAAAGCTAACACTTTGTTTGAATAATTTAAAATAAAATAAATATATTATAAAATAAATTGTAGTTGCTCGTAAAACAGGGCACTACTGTTGTTTTTTTAATTAAAAATAGGAATATCACAGAAAAAAGAAATGATGTAAAAAAGCTAAAGTGAAACAAAGGTGCGAGGTGCATTGAAATATTTCATATAAACAAACAGCATTATTTGGAGGCAAAATAGTGTCTGCTTACAGAAGTTTGCCAAGTTCAATGCAAACTGGAATAATGAACTTCGGCTTGATACCCAGGTGTTCAGTGCCAAATGGATTATTGGCTGGTTTCAGGTCAGATATGATGCCTTATTAGCTCATGAAAGAGCAGGACAGAGTGCCAGACCATTGTTCTCCATACTGAGATGAAAGGCTACCTGACTAATGAACATCTGCCAGCCAGCATAAGGACCCCAGCAGACACACAAAACCTTGAATTGACCATTGCTGAGAGCAGCTGCTCTGATCAGAAAGATTTTGATTTAAATTTAGACTGAGTACCCACCATAGAGCAGCTGTAATAGCTGAGGACCGAGAGTAGGAGGTATACTTCATTTCTCTTATTCATGTCCGAAATGCCAAAGTTCATCAGTCTAACCTATCAGGCTGCAGAACACAGCTCACTTGCCCTGTCCACTGAAATTGGGGTAATGAAACAAGGCCCATGTAGATTTCAAAGATATACAGTCATTGTGACCTTTTCAGGATATGAGAATGTCTATCTGATTTTAGTTGTGACTCTTTTGAATTTGTACAATTCCCAATGATACACCTGAGTCTTTGAGAAAGATTCCTGCATAATATCACACAAATATGTGTTTTTCACAGAAAATGCAAATTATAATCGGATTCATTTAATGTTAGCTTGGCAAGACAAACCCTATGCAAGATTCCCAATAATTAGAACAAAAACCTTACTAGAATTTCCCGCTCTCCCATTTTCTTTTCATTAAATAACAATTTTTAACTAATAAAAATTATAAATTTGCTGGACTATTATTTTAAAAATTGCACGATTATGTGCCCACAAGCAACAAAAAAGCTATTTTATTATCACAAAGAAAGGACATTTTCCCCCCTGTGGTATTATCATTATATTATGTAATTATCTTATCATGTATTATCATCTTTAGAAAACACAGTAAAGAAAAACTCAGGTTTGAAGTAGGTCACACCAAATACTCATACTTGCTGTTGTTGTGTACAAAAGCTTAATGTGTTCAGTAAAGTTGTATAATAGGCTATAGCCATCTTATTTTCTGTGCATCTAGTCAAAAACTCAACAATCATTGCAAATGTACAAAAAAATAACATATAAAAATAACACACACACACACACACACACACACATATATATATATATATATATATATATATATATATATATATATATATATATATATATATATATATATATATATATATATATATATATATATATATGTGTATATAGGCCTGAACCCCCTCAGTGAGATCATTAACAAGACTGGCTACGGATACCGACTACGGAACGGAGCAGTTGTCAGCCACCTCCTGTACATGGATGACATCAAGCTGTATGCCAAGAGTGAACGAGACATCGATTCACTGATCCACACTACCAGGCTATACAGCAATGACATTGGAATGTCGTTCGGACTGGAGAAGTGTAGTCGGATGGTAACAAAGAGAGGGAAGGTAGTCAGAACTGAGGGGATTGAACTACCAGAAGGCAACATTGCAGACATAGAGGACAGTTACAAGTACCTGGGGATCCCGCAGGCAAATGGGAACCATGAAGAGGCCGCTAGAAAGGCTGCAACCACCAAGTACCTGCAGAGGGTCAGGCAAGTCCTGAGGAGTCAGCTGAATGGTAAGAACAAGATCCGGGCCATCAACACATACGCCCTGCCCGTGATCAGGTACCCTGCTGGGGTAATAGGCTGGCCAAAGGAGGAGATAGAAGCCACTGACATAAAGACAAGAAAGCTCCTGACCATGCATGGAGGGTTTCACCCCAAGTCCAGCACCCTGAGGCTGTACGCTAAGCGGAAGGAAGGGGGCCGGGGACTGGTGAGTGTCAGCACCACAGTCCAGGATGAGACAAGGAACATCCAAGAATACATTGGGAAGATGGCCCCAACTGACCGAGTGCTCAGTGAATACCTCAGGCAGCAGAAACCCAAGAAAGAGGAGGGAGACGAGGAACCATCATGGAAGGACAGGCCCCTGCACGGTATGTACCACCGGCAGATAGAGGAGGTGGCTGATATCCAGAAATCCTACCAGTGGCTGGACAAAGCTGGACTGAAAGACAGCACAGAGGCACTAATCATGGCAGCACAAGAACAAGCTCTGAGTACAAGATCCATAGAGGCTGGGGTCTATCACACCAGGCAAGACCCCAGGTGCAGGCTGTGTAAAGATGCCCCAGAGACAATCCAGCACATAACAGCAGGGTGCAAGATGCTAGCAGGCAAGGCATACATGGAACGCCATAACCAAGTGGCCGGCATAGTGTACAGGAACATCTGTGCCGAGTATAACCTAGAAGTCCCGAGGTCAAAATGGGAGATGCCCCCAAGGGTGGTGGAGAATGACCGAGCTAAGATCCTGTGGGACTTCCAGATACAGACGGACAAAATGGTGGTGGCTAACCAACCGGACATAGTGGTGGTAGACAAACAGAAGAAGACGGCCGTAGTGATCGATGTAGCGGTTCCGAATGACAGCAATATCAGGAAGAAGGAACACGAGAAGCTGGAGAAATACCAAGGGCTCAGAGAAGAGCTCGAGAGGATGTGGAGGGTGAAGGTAACGGTGGTCCCCGTGGTAATCGGAGCACTAGGTGCGGTGACTCCCAAGCTAGGCGAGTGGCTCCAGCAGATCCCGGGAATAACATCGGAGATCTCTGTCCAGAAGAGCGCAGTCCTGGGAACAGCTAAGATACTGCGCAGGACCCTCAAGCTCCCAGGCCTCTGGTAGAGGACCCGAGCTTGAAGGATAAACCGCCCGCAGGGGCGTGCTGGGTGTTTTATACATAGCTAGTCCCATGATGCACCTGTTTCTACAAAGAAGTAGAGAAGTTGGGTTGATGTGAGTTTATGTCAGAAACAAAAATCTCAGTCCAACCTGAAATCACAAGCTGCACTCCTGATCTTTACAAAGCTATTTATTGTAGCATTTATTTATTTCCTTTCTTACTTTATACCTTAAGCAAACCACTGTTTAAAAGTTGGGGGAACACCAGCAAAAGATCACGGTAACAATGAATATAGACAATACATACTGGAGGTTAGAAGGATTTTGCTCCAAGAAGCAGTAGTTTAGTTTTTCCCTATAAACTTTATTTTTCTCAGACTTCGCCTTTTGGAAACTTATGGCCTTTCAGCTTTTTATTGTTAATTTGGAAACATTGTATCTCGTACGTAAGATGGGCTTCGTTGCATCTCAAGCATGGTACTGTAATAGGGTGTCACCCCTGCAATTTGGAAACTCATGGGTGATTCATGTTTTACTTTATATGACTAAATACATGGTTATGATGCAGAAGAAGTTAAGAGTGGAGAATTAAAAATAACAGAAGGCTACAAATGAGATAACTTTGAATGCTTATTTGCTGTATAATGCAATTCACATTCTGTCATCAGGTTTTCATACAGACCTTATGAAGGAGCACAGACAGAAATGCACCTAAAATCATCAAAACTGTGATGTCAGAGAGCATGCAGGACTCATTTATGTGACAAAAAGACAAAGAAAGCTAGTTAACACTGTTTCCTTCTTTACAGTGGTTCTGACAAAGGATTTTACTGTTTAACAAATAAACCTGAATAACTCTTTTTTGTGACGTTTTCTGCAACTGGTTAGGGACATCGTTAAGTTATCCTCTGCATGACTCTGAAGTCATTTACATAATGCAATAACTCTAAACCCTAAAGTGTAATTACATTGCTCATACCACCATGCTCTAGGAAATGATTCCCCTAACTACAGTGTCAGAACACATCACGAAACATATCAGACCAGGATCTGAATGCAGCAAAGGCTACAGTGCCGTGTTAATTAGGTTACTGATACTTTCCACTGCACAATTACTCTGTCAGAGTGGCTCATCTTACATTTTCTCTGGCCATCACTTTCACTCTTTGAGGCTTATTCCATGAAACGCCCCTTTCAGCACATACCTGGAGGCAGCAAGGTTAACAAAAACAGTGACTTTTTTTTTCCGTTTTTTAAAAAAAAAGTCTGCATCACAAACATGACAGACAATGTAATTTCACAGAAAAAAAATTGTGCACCATCTTAAACCCAATTAATTTGAATATTCAAGAAAGCAAGTAAGAGAGTTTGTAAAGGGGGAGAAAGGGAGCCAGATGGTGGCTCGAGGGGCAGTTCTTAAATCTGGCATAAACATTGCTACACAGTGTCAGAGCTCTTGCTTCTGGACATATGTAAATAGAGGCTTACCCCAAGAGATAGAGAAGGGCTTTGAGGTAATTGTTTAGGGATTCTCTGTTCACCATTGAAAGGGGATGCTGCATTTTTGGAAAAACCCAAGGGATTAAAGAGAACCCAAGCAGAATCACTGGGTCACACATCCTGAACCATTCAGGCCTGAAGTCAAAAACAGTCAAATCAAGGTGATGCAGCAGTTGTTGATCTGCTGTGTGTATGTGCAGATTTGTGTGCAAGCATGTTACCGTTTCCCTGTAAGGTAGTGCATGAGGCAGGGAGTAATTGGTATTAGCAGTGAGGAAGCTTGTGTGAGATAGTTGGGTTATCACCTGCACCCCGAGGTAATCTCCCTGAGTTTCCAACCATTTGCATCAAAGCGCCACAGACTGCAGTCAGCTATTATTTCAGGCCATTTTTGCTAAGCCAAAACTCACTTACAAGATACAAGATGAGTATAATTTAGCCTGTGGTCCATGCCATTGTATACCATTGTATTAAAGTATAAGTTTGCACAGTGTACTTGAGATGTTATTGCATACACATTGACATTATGACACATGTTTAAAATATCTAGGTTAGGTTAAAAAAGTGTTATATATCTACTGTCTAATTTTAGATATCTAATACACTACCAGTCGAGAGTTTTTATCCACTATCTCTTGTTTTACATGGAATTATGGAAGAGTGGCAAGAAGAAAGCCATTGTTAACAGAAAACCATAAGAAGTCCCATTTGCAGTTTGCCACAAGCCATGTGGGGGACACAGCAAACATGTGGAAGAAGGTGCTCTGGTCAGATGAGACCAAAATGGAACTTTTTGGCCAAAATACAAAAAGCTACGTGTGGCGGAAAACTAACACTGCACATCACTCTGAACGCACCATCCCCACTGTCAAATATGGTGGTGGCAGCATCATGCTCTGGGGGTGCTTCTCTTCAGCAGGGACAGGAAGCTGGTCAGAGTTGATGGGAAGATGGATGGAGCCAAATACAGGGCAATCTTGGAAGAAAACCTCTTGGAGTCTGCAAAAGACTTGAGACTGGGGCGGAGGTTCACCTTCCAGCAGGACAACGACCCTAAACATAAAGCCAGGGCAACAATGGAATGGTTTAAAACAAAACATATCCATGTGTTAGAATGGCCCGATCAAAGTCCAGATCTAAATCCAATCGAGAATCTGTGGCAAGATCTGAAAACTGCTGTTCACAAACGCTGTGCATCTAATCTGACTGAGCTGGAGCTGCTTTGCAAAGAAGAATGGGCAAAGATTTCAGTCTCATACCCTAAAAGACTGGCAGCTGTAATTGCAGCAAAAGGTGGTTCTACAAAGTACTGACTCAGCGGCTGAATAATTACACACACCCCACTTTAGAGTTATTTATTTGTATAAAAAAAAATTTTGGAATCATGTATGATTTTCATTCCACTTCTCACGTGTACACCACTTTGTGTTGGTCTTTCACGTGGAATTCCAATAAAACTGATTCATGTTTGTGGCTGTAATGTGACAAAATGTGTTAAAGTTCAAGGGGGCCAAATACTTTTTCAAGCCATTGTATGGGAATGAGTTGTTTAAGCTAGGTTAAGAAGAGAGGTCATGATCAGTGAGTATGCTTTATACCTAGAAAGAACACCACAGATGCAGTGATGGATAAGTAAAGAGAAGACCACACCACCTGCACTTTGTTACTGTGGAACACCAAAGTGTATGATAGGTTGCCAAGAGAGGAAATTTGCACTGCATGAAGAAGCCAGGAATGACAGAGAAGAATGTGAGGGTGGTCCAGGAAGTGTATGAAGACAACAATACAGTGGTTAGGAGTGACAGATGAGTTAAAGGGTGGGAGGAGAGTACATCAGTCATCAGCTCTCTTGGCAGTGGTGATGGACAGGTTGATACATATGGTCAGGCAGGAGTCTTTGTGGGCTATGATCCCATATGGAAGAGGGCTTTGGAGAAGTGGCGGTATGCACTGGAGACAAGAGGACTGAACACTCTTGAGCCACGATTGGGCGTTCGTCTTGTAATCGGAAGGTTGCCGGTTTGAGCCCCGGCTCCGACAGTCGTTGTGTCCTTGGGCAAGACACTTCACCCGTTGCCTACTGGTGGTGGTCAGAGGGCCCGGTGGCGCCAGTGTCCGGCAGCCTCGCCTCTGTCAGTGCGCCCCAGGGCGGCTGTGGCTACACTGTAGCTTGCCATCACCAGTGTGTGACTGTGAGTGTGAATGGGTGGATGATTGTGTATAGTGTAAAGCGCTTTGGGGTCCTTAGGACCAAGTAAAGCGTTATATAAATACAGACCATTTACCATTTACCATTAAGAGAAGCAAGACAGAATACATGTCTGAGAATGAGAGAGAGACAAGTGTAACAGTGAAGATACATCAAGCAGATTAAGTGAAAATGATGAGTTTAAATACTTGGGTTCAGCTATCTACACCAACAGATAGAGAGAGCAAGGTGAAGAAGACAGTGCGAGAAAGACAGCTAAAGTCTGGAGAAAAAGGCAAAGAGGCGGTTGAGATTGGACATGTGAAAAAGGGACCACTTGAAAGAAAGAGAATGTATTCCCTTATTGTGTTACAGACTAAATGTCTACATTTATCAATTAATAAATAGAATAAATGTAATACATTAATAAAATTCACTTGGGTAAGAAATGCCTTTGAGATGAGTTTTAAAGCTTTGAATTAACACATATTTGGTGATGTAGTGAGTACAGTCATGTATTTTTATTATGATCTTGGGGAACAAAAATTGCAACAGGAAATATCTGACAAGATCAATCGTGATTATTTTTTTGTCTTCCAGTGCTTTAACTTAATTTGTAAGATGAGAATTAAAAAAATAAAACAAAAATCAAAAAACAAATCCATATCCAACAAATAAAACAAAACACTGACAACACTCTTTTGCTAACATGTTTAAGGTCATTTGACAAGCAACATTTTTTAAAATACCAGAGCTGTCTTATTCAGGTTAAGCTGTTTGCATGTTTCTTTGATACCCCGTGATTAATGTTCTCTGTTGACATGACTTCACCAGCTGACAAATATTTTTTTCCAGAGATAGAACCATCCGCCTTCAAATACGAAGCGTTACGCCCACCAGCTTCCCACATTCTCTGAGTGAGCAGGAGAAGGAGAAGGTTAAATCAAAAACATAGAAAAGAAATGATGATCCCAGTAGTAATGTGCTGTGTGTTTTTTATTGGCATGAAAGACCACCCAAGACACTTTGTAAGTCTGAATTTGTTCAGACAGTGAGGATCAGAAGTCAAAGTTGGATGATGTTTTCATTCTACAGTAGCCTACAAGGACAAAAGTCTATATATATATATATATATATATATATATATATATATATATGAAATAAAATATTGTGGATATGAAACATGAAATGTTATAGTCATGCTGTATCATTCTTTAATTTAGTTTATTGTGACTATAATTGAGTGTGGGTGGGCACATGTGCATGATCTAGATCCTAGCTAGGAGCCTATTTTACAAATACATTTATCCTATTTTCAGAGATTCTTTTCATCTCACATTGTTTCTGCTATATTTGAAATTTTCCAGTCTTAGTGTTTTTCTGAAATCTACAAACTTCAAAAACATTAGATATTTTCTCAAAATAACATAATTTAACTGATATTTTATTGTTATTATGTTTATTTATTGTGTGTGTGTGTGTGTGTGTGTGTGTGTGTGTGTGTGTGTGTGTGTGTGTGTGTGTGTCTTAGTGCACTGTAGTATTGAAAAAGTTCAGCTGCATCTTTTTGGTGTTCACAGGAAATTATTCTTGTAATGAGTTGGAAGAAGCTGTTTTCTAATAAAATAAATAAATAAATAAATAAAACCAAAAATGGTGTCCAATTGAGCTTTTCTTTTAAAACATTTTGAAAACGTGGAGATGAAGCTGCCCCACTAACAACCACTGGAGGCTGGATCGATACATGATAGAGGACTTTTATGACGATCGCCCCTGTGTGTGTGTTTTTGTCAGTGGCTGATTGTGCAGTGTGTGCAGGTGTGTGGATAGGCATGTGCATGTGTATGCTTGCTGTAAGTAATAAAGGTACAGTTGCTGTGTTGCCTGAATGTGTCACAGGCACTCTTAAACCACAGGGGAGGGGAGGATGGCTGCTCAGAGCTTGAAATATTGAGCTCCAGCACATGCAAGCAGCTCGCCTCCAGCTCCTACAGTCATGACCCTGCTCTCTGCCCAAGGCAATTACAATGGATGAGAATCAGAAACTCTGGAAGCACAAAAAGTCTCCTACAGAAACAGGACAATAAAGAGTAATTTCCTATTCCACCTCTAGCTTCATGTATTGGAAACATATGAATATATTCTCTACTTATTCAACACAACAGAGGAGAGGAGGCAACACTGGTAATAACAATGTGCTGTTTTTTTGTTTTTTTTTTTGCCATGCTTGAGCGAGCAACACTAGTGTGACACAGATAAATAACAGAGAAGAAGATGACAAGGCTTTGCTGTACCTGGAGCAGCTGAGCTGGAGCCACAGGGCTGCAGCAGGAGCAGCGGGATTGTGTCGCAGTGTAACAGTAGACGGAACCACCTCTCTGCTACCCGGCTCCACTCCCCTGCTTTGATCACCAACTGGAGAGCCTTTCATTGCCTACAGCGCTGCTGAAGGCTGATGAGGGTGTGTGCGTGTGTGTGTTTGCCATGTGCATGCAAGAAAGAGAAAATGAGAGAGGGATTGCCATTTCTGATACACAGTATTGTTTCTCTGTTTTGTTTTAAATTTATTTTTCTGAAGTCCACATGTATGTTAGAGGGGGAATGAGCCTAAAGGAAGAGAGAAGCAGATGGAGGTTTTCATTTGGGTGACTGAAAATCAAATTTCACCATCAAATCAATATTCTGATTCCTTGATCAATTGCAATTTGACTTGAATCATTCCCTATTTGATTTCTCTGAATGGATTATTTTAGTTGACTTGAGCACTGTGAGTAACACAAAAGAGGATTTGAATTATGCAAACAGAGATGTCTACAGATGTTCATTTCACTCATGTTAATTACAAATGACTAAATTCTGAAATGCCTTATTAACAATGTAACTTCAAGCACAACTTCTCACTCTGCTAGATGGTTACCGTGAGAACTTTGATTTCTCAACCAAAATAGGCCAAATCTGCTCTTATTAACTTTTTATAATGCCCACTGAAGAAAACCAAGTCAAGTAGTTTGTCTGCAAAATTTAAATTTGTACTTGAAAAAACAAACAAAAAAAAAAAAATAGAAACAGCTGATTAGGTCTCTTGGCCAAATCAACAAATACAACACTGGCATTTTCCAAAATGCCAAATCCATAACAATAATAATAATAATAATTTATAACAGCTGTGGCATTTGTGTACATGGGGAGCCTGGTATGAGGCCCACTCTGTGGCTTTGTGCATGCAAGCTACAGCAGAGTTCAGCAGTGAGACTGAACAGCCTACCCTCCACTAAGCAGCTACAGGGAAGCTTGAGAAGCAAAGGAAAGTAAAATCTCAGCAGCAAGTTGGGCAGCTGTAGCTCAGCCAGGAAGCTGTGTTTGTGTGCAGGCAGGATCCTTCAGATTGAAATGCTTCCTCAACAAGCACCCACTAGACATACATTTCACAAGCTGTTCTCATTGCTTTACAATCCCTTCAAATTAAGCACAACTAGCTATTAATTTAAAGAAATTACACCATGTCTGGCCTAGCTCCAGGACACGTGCCACATTATTTCTGTTTCTTCCACCACCAGCATCAGGCTGGATGGAGTATTGAAGTCTCTAGGCCAGAGACAATGTCTATTCAGGTGAACCAAATTGCAGCCTGCAGGCATGCGCATGTTTTGACCAACTATTTATTTGACACAATTAACACCTTTACATCAGTCACTTTTGATTAAGGTAAAAAGAAAAGCTGAGAAACATATTGTTCTTTGGACTCTTACAGTCAAAGCATTATACAGCAAATAAGCATTCAACAAGTATATGTGTCTATACAGCTATGAAGGTCTCAGGAAAGCTGGCGAGTCTTTTTTTATTTTCTCTTCATAGACAGTTTGGGCCTGTCTTTGTGCCTGGGCGGGTTTGCCTCCCTGCAGGCTATTTCCAATCAAGAGCCTGAGTATTTAGGTGTTGATTGTGGCAATGAATTCCCACCAGTTCATACTTCCTCTGGTCTCCTGTCTTTGTTTTCTGTGTTAACTCTGAAGTAAATTTTGGATCTCATCTACTCTGTAGATCTCTACACCGGCTGCTCGATAACTCACCTGGAAATCTTAGCTGTCCCATTGAGGAGTGTTATTGTAGTTTGCTGGTTCCAGCCCCCCACTCACTGAAGGCTCACCTGCCCACCCACTCTCCACCACTGCCACACACTTGAAAGCCAGCCTGCCCTTTGACAACCACCCTCACCATCATCACCCACTGGATCACAACACAGTGTAGCCATTCTCCATCTCCTCACTCGCCAGTACTAACTCCCATTGTAGTGTTCACAGACCCTCTCTGATCTTCAGTGCAGCCGGTAGTTCCTGCCTGCCCACCTCCCCCTCTTCCCAACCACACTTTGTAAATAAACACTTAAAACTTGAGTCTTGCTTTCTCAGTCTGTGGGCTTCAGTAAAAGTAAAATCATGAAATAAACATATGCTTTCTTCTTAAAAAGCAACAGCTCTACCCTTTGGATAGGAAGGCTTATCTGATTTCAAATGACTTATAGGTAAATTCAGAATTTTAAAAAATGTATTTATTTTTACCTGCATGCTGTTTAGTCCAATATTCTAGTTATACGATGCATGTTCACCAGTAATACTGGATTACACATAACATGCAACAGTCATACTACAGTATGTTTTAGCTGCAATATATGTAAACTAAGGAAGGAGCACTCATGAGTGTTGTGGTCATTTGTGAGGGTTGAAAACTGAATATCAGATCTCTGGGATGCACTGTTGGTACAATTAACTACACAGGTTCTTATAATATTTGTCAGAAAGTACAGTCAAAGGTACAGTACAGCTGCCACCTACAGCCTCTTCTGTCAGCATTCACCTGTCATTTCAAACTGGCCATAGCATTAAAATACAATAACTCCAAGCATCCTGAATGTGATATAAACAGGTAAGTTCTGCTATTTTGGTTTTGCTGTCATTTTATAACCTTTGAGGTTGCTGCTTGGTAAACTGACACAAACTAATGTTAAGACAACTAAATAAGCTTTAAAGCTATATTTAATGTGAAAAAAGTGGAAAAGGTGGCTGCAGAAGAAGAGAGACATTTTGTTTTTGTTTTTTTAAACCTCTTCGCACGGACACTGGAATTACAAGTTACGATGAACAAGAAGACGCACAATATTCAGCACAATTGTGTATGAGGGAGACTACCAAAAAACAAAAATATTATTAACACGTTTTGAGAAAGAAGAAAAGCATGTAATGTTGTCTCCAGTGGCTTTTAAAATGGCCATTTATTTGAATTGAAAACATTGCAGAGAAAGAGAATTACGGAGAAAACCTGAAACAATTTGAAAGTAAGCAATTTTCTCCCAGAACATATAGCCTTGACATGCATTTCTAAGAAGTATAAAACATTTTGAGAATACCAAGATATCTCTATATATGTCTGGCTCAGGTAAATGATGAGCCTTAAACACAAAGTCAAAATTGATATTCCTCAACAAAATATTATTATTATTATTATTGTTCATTTATATTGTTAATTAGGTTTAAACCCTTCCATATTTGTTGTAAATCCACTGTGTAACTGTTTGACACTTACTCTGTGACAGTAGCAGCTAAACAAAAAAGTGGTAATTAAATTAACAAGGGAGGTTTTTTTTTTATTTCTTCCCAATATCCTGACGGTGTCGAGTGCCTTTGAAATCACGGCAGGCTGCGTGCCAATAGATTTAGAAATAATCGCTCTGACAAAATATGCAAAGACGTACAATGTCACATTACAGCAGGAAGAGAAGAGGATAAGCAACTCTCAGACAACAGTATTAGAGTGCCAGTTGAGACGAAGGGAATGGAGAAAAATGCCATACCCTCAGGTACAATGTTGCTTTGTTGCTCATTAAACTTGTATTGTTTGAAGTGTTTAGCTGGCGAGCTTGTTGACACAGAGTTGCTGCACGATGCATATGAGGCAAACAAGTTCTACTGCCAACCAGGAGCCGAGAGCCTATGCTGGTGCCGTAATGAGCCTGGAGAAAATGTAAAGCAGGGGGAGATGAAACAGAATGTGTGATCCATCAGCTGTTCAACCTCGTGGATTTCTAACAGCTCCTCTGAGCGGCAATGAGAAAGCTGATTGACGAGTGAAGCCGGTTGGACTAGGGCAGAACAGTGGCTGAGAAAAGACGGGGTATCAGGTGGAGGAGAGCTTGGGGAATTTCACAAAAGCACACGTCTGAAATATTCAATTTAGCACTGATCAACAGTTGCCTTTTACAGGCTCAGATTGAATTATCTTATATGGCAACGCCATTATGTTGGGGATTATTACATACTCTCCGAGAGATTTGGTTTATTCATCTTGCCTATTGTTGACGATGACTGGAGCACTCCCTAGAGAGCAGCCCAGTGAATTGATTTCTGACAATCCATGATTCACCTCCTCGAGTCCCCTACTCTTCTGACACTCCTGCAAATCAACTTAAAGGCATAGCCTGACAGCTCCTCACATCACACTTCATATAAACAGCCATTATTTCTTCAGAAAGCTCTTTTTGTCTTGTACAGCGCGCTTCAAAGCTGGTACATTCCTGCTACAGTGAGATTCTAAAGCCAAGGAGACTCGCATGTCATGGAAAAAGGGCTGAGGTGCAAGAAGCAGGTACGTTTCCTTACAGCCAGATGAGTGAGACAGAGTGATGTAATTGAGAATGAGAACGACCTCTAACACTGAGCTGTCACACAGTCTGAACTTTGTGGTAAATGTAAGTCAGATGACAGCTGTTTCTTTTCTTTTTTTCTTTTTGTTACCGTCATAAATTAAATTTACTTATTGTCAAATCCAAGTTGATTATCCAAGAACTTTAAAGGAACAGTTCAGGTAATACGCTTATTTGCTTTGTTGTCAGGAGATTTTGATTCCACTCTCATTTCTGTCTAATATAAACCTGGGGCCAGGAGGTAATTAGTTTAGCTTAGTATAAAGGCTTGAGGTACGGGGACACACATAAGATGCCTAATTGGCCACTGCCCTTGGCTTGAACAATGTGTCAACACGTCTGCCATATTGATCCAGTGAAGCGGTGCCTCCTAATGCATGTCTGTCTGTCAGGACTGGCAGTCCGGCCACAATTTAATTAATCACAGGTAGGTGGATTTTGCTGGGCTTTGGTTTTTGTGCCAGCTGAAATTAAACAAATGTAGTGTTTGAAGCCAAGGCTTTGTGCTACATCCCTCTAGTAGAGTTCCTTCAACGTTTAGAAACAATCCCAAGATCTGTTATAGCTAACACCCAACAAACCATTTCATCTTGAATACCTTTAAAGTAGAAATGTTTATTGATGAAGAGGGTCGTATTCCCTGCATCGCCTGGTAGCTAACTCACTTTTTCTATCTGTGGAAAAAAGGTGAGCATCTAGCTTTTGTATATATATATATATATATATATATATATATATATATACATATATATATATATATATATATATATATATATATCATCACTCATCTTTTTTTTGATAAATTCACTAAATAATATCTGAAATCAAAACACAGGATTATAAGCACAGCCTAACCCTTAAAACAAGACAGTAAAAGTTGGTATCTCAGTTCAAAGCTATAAGTAGTATCACAGCTTCTCCACTTTTCCTTTCTGTCTTTCTCCACAACAAGCACTCTAGCAGAACAGAATGATATTCATGATCCTACTTTGTTTGTGATTTATTTGTGGCTGTTTTGGAGGGTAATGACATACAGCCTTCTCAGAATCATTAGTAATTTAACACAGCAATTCTCAGTCCTGCTGCTTTCATTCAGTTGGCTAGGGCCAAATGAATCTCACCCACCTTTTCAGTTGAGCCAGAGTAAAGTAGGCAACCAACATGCTAATCTGGTAACATGTGGTAATACTTCCCTAGCATGAATACATCTGTTAATCTCTCTAACTTCATTCCATGTGTGTGTGTGTGTGTGTGTGTGTGTGTGTGTGTGTGTGTGTGTGTGTGTGTGTGTGTGTGTGTGTGTGTGAATTTATACATTAAAAAAGAAAGAAAAAAGAAGAAAAAAGTTTTCAAACCAAAAATCACTCTTACTGCTTTCATATGAATTAAGACAGAAAGTAGCAACCAAGTGGTGCTAATCAAATTCACTTGATTAACTGATTAGTAGCAAATGTAGCCCAATGTGAGCAGCTGGGAAAATTGTGTCATTGCATCACAGTCTTGCCAGCAATGTCCCAGCAAACTCATTCCAAGGTCAAACTGTGCTGTAAAATTATAAAAACTAAAATAAATTTGTATGAGCTTCTAAAAGCCTCAGTTAGCTTGTTAAAGTCCAAAATCCATGACATTATAATAGAAAAAGATTGAACAAGAATGGCTTGTTTGGAATGGTTACCAAGGGGAAGCCTCTTCTCTCTAAAAGAGCATGGCAGCAAAGCTTAGGTTTGAAAAGTTGCAAAAAAAAGTTGAACAAATTGCAACACTTTTGGAACAACATGGAAGGTTTGACCGTAATACACAACACCACAGCTGCACAAACCAAACACAACATATTAGCACAAACACCTCATACAAACTGCCTAGCATGATGATAGAGGGGCGATCGTGGCTCAAGAGTTGGGAGTTCGCCTTGTAATCGGAAGGTTGCCGGTTCGAGCCCCAGCTTGGACAGTCTCGGTCGTTGTGTCCTTGGGCAAAACACTTCACCCGTTGCCTACTGGTGGTGGTCAGAGGGCCCGGTGGCACCAGTGTCCGGCAGCCTCGCCACTGTCAGTGCGCCCCAGGGTGGCTGTGGCTACAATGTAGCTTGCCATCACCAGTGTGTGAATGTGTGTGTGAATGGGTGGATGACTGGATATGTAAAGCGCTTTGGGGTCCTTAGGGACTAGTAAAGCGCTATATAAATACAGGCGATTTACCATAGAGGGATAATGGTTTGGACCTTGAGTCAGGATTAAACTACACCAAAGTAGTCTAGAGTCAAATGTGAGTCCAATTGTCCAGCAGCGAAAGCTTGGTCAAAACTGAGTTATGTAACAGGACAGTGATCCTAAGCATAGCAGAAAACCTTTAAAAGAATGAGTGAAAAAGGAAAGAATCCTGATGTTGCAGTGGAGCAGTCAAAGCTTAACCTGATTGAAAGTCTGTGGTGGAAGCTTAAAATAGCTGTGCATAAATGAATTTCCAAACTGAAGCAATGTTGCTGAGACGAACAGGCCCAAAAATTCCTCCAAACTCATATGTGAGACTGGTAAAAATCATACAAAAGAATGGTTATTTCACATTATTACGTCTACAGGTGGTTCTGCAAGCTACTGAATCATGGAGTGTACTTAGTTTTACAGGACTACATAGTTATATAACACTGTCTTTTTTCACAAAAAGAGGGAAAATGAGGTATCATTTAATCAAACCTATTGATAGGTCATTTGAGCTTTAGCTCTATATACTTCATACAAGACAGAGGCTCTTTCCAAAGGTAAATCTGTACTCACTTACAAATTGATATGCAGCTGTTGAACAGGTCCAGTGTGCACTGTACATTATCTTAGATTTGTCTGTTAATATACTAACATTTCTTTATTACCACTAGAACCAGAATGAATAAGGGAATATTAGTTTCCAAATTATGTTTGTCTTTTTAAGCCAAATAGTAATTATACACATTCCTAGAAAGAGCAATCAGAATCTCACATTTCGTATGGTTTTTCACTGTAAATATGTGTGATAAGCAGGCTGTGGCTCCAAACAGATGCAGGTAATCAATCACAAATTGAATTTGCAATGGTACAGATTCTTATTTAACGGTGTAGAGGCAATACGGTGGTGTCAGAAGATATTCTGATGGATAAATGGCATAAGAATGCCCCCCCTCCAGTCAATGCCTCTATGTTTCTGACATGACCATTCCACATCACACTGCTTGAAAAATGAGCTCCGTGGAGGCATGCAGTCCTGCTATGAGATTGCACTTCATAAAGGGGAACAGCACACAGGGGTGAAATTCTACTGTAGGGTTATGGATTTTCCAGTACATCACTGATAGATTGCACTAATATAACCTCAATAAAGAGTTTGAGAACAACTTTATGGATGTTTTCCCTCTTTTGTCATCTCATTTTTCTCTCCTTTGATGTGTGCTTCACTTGATTTGTCTGTTTTTCTCTTACTTTGTCTAGTTGTCACTCACGGGGTGCAGAGAAACACACTCAACACATTAGTCGTGGGATGTGAACCATGGAGTGTTTCATCCAAAGTTTCACAACTAGAACCTCAAGCTGCTCATATTGTTTGTTTTTGCTTCCAGCAACAGCAAGATATTTTGGAGAATGAGATGTGTACATTGCACATAAATTCCTAAACAGCACCACTTGGTAAAAAACAGAAAAAAGGGTACTTTGCAGCCTTCTGCTTCAGTCATCACCCCAAGTTATGTCTACAACTTGGAATGGGCTTCATTTTGCTTTAATTTAAAAAAAATAATAAGCAGAAAATTGACTTAAATTGGTATTTGTACTGTAAATGTATCTCGTATCACACATCCCGTATCAGGACTTAATTTGAGTGTAAAATTTCAACCCGATAACACACATAGACACACTGGTCCACCGTGTCCATTTCACGCTTTGCCTCTCCAAAAAGAATGAAGTTGCAAAAGTAAACTGCAGTAAAGCAAAGGGAGAAGCCAGTGTGTATTAACACGTACATATTACATTATATATTTACATATTCGCATGAAATGAACATGATAGACTGGCATGTCTATTACATGTTTTGCCGTGATACTGTGTTGAAAATGTATATTTAAAACTTTATGTCATTAAACTTTAGTATACAACATGTATTGGGATTTAGTGCAGATTCTACATCGAACATATCTGAACTAAATGTTGTTAAAGTTTATATGATAATGGAGATTTTAATAAGTGTTTTTCTATTTTTTCCCAGGTTCAAAATGGCCTGTAGGACATACCTTCTCAAAATTGTAAACATGAACCTATCTATAACAAAATAACAAAATAGAGTTACCTGTGGTTTGTAACCAGAAGAACACCATTCTAAAGATGATTTTAAGATATAAAGTTATGAAAAATGAGTTTAAAATCTATTTTTCAAGCTCAGAAATGATGTGTCAATTTTGCTAATGTCATTAAGAATCAAAAGAGCCATATTCATCATTGTGGAATTAAACCAGCTTATGATTAAACTTGTGTTGTGCTTTATCGATGCTCCCTAGTGTACCATTTCTAATGTATTTAATACCATTCATGGTGATATGAATGGATTAAGGCCAGCTATGAAGCTTTTATGGGAGTAGAAATGTATATTGTATTTCTGTCTGCAAAACTGAGGAAAAGAGAATTCTGTCTCAGTTGCTTTTAGAGTAAGTCAGCATCTGTGGTCTGCACATCGGATGTCGTGCTTGCTCAGTCACCACGTATTACCCACTGAGTCCATTCCCAAGTTCCATGACCACTTGCTCCTACCACTTACTTCCAGTCTGAGGCTCTGCTGTGCCCTTCCTCAACCTGATCAGCAGGACCTAACTCCCCACAGCAGCCTGTTACTGCATCATACAATCCTCCATCAGTCTCTGCACTTTCTCTCTATCATTGTCCCTGCTTGCAACCTTAGGGAATGGTTCAATCACCTATGACCCAATCCATCTTTTAATGATGTTCAGACACTCCAAGGCCCACCTGCGCCCTATAAATGCCTCTTCTCGCAGTTTGCATTCTCTGCTACACTAGAACTGATCCTGCAGGGTATGCAGTGTGTGTGCTGGGAGACCAGATGCACACATGTGTGAAAATCCCCTGCAGTTCTACCCCATATCCTCACTCTTCTGAGACCTTGACCAGTTTTTGGTTTGTTTATGAGTGCATGTTGGGAGAGTCCGAGGGAGGTAAGCCATGTGCCAGAGAAAGCATACGGCACCATTGGGATGTAAACACCTGCCGCTGGACTAGTGAGAGCATTTTGAGAATCATTAGGAATTAAAGGAAATAAATGACTTAGAATAGAATAGAATAGAATAGAATAGAATAGCCTTTATTGTCATTGTACAGAGTACAACAAAATTGGAGTGCCACTCCCTTGGTGCAAGTTTCAATAATAAATATAAATGTAAAATATAAAAAGTACAAAAAAAACAATCGTAAGTACTCAAACAATAGTATGTACAATATATACAGGATAGCAGCATTAATATAATGACAGTGACGGTATGGAATAGGTTCAATTGTTTTTGTGCTTATTTACTACGGTGATAGCTCTGGGAAAGAAGCTATCCCTGAATCTGTTTGTCCTGGTTTTATGTGACCTGTACCGTCGGCCTGACGGTAATAGTTCAAACAGTTGGTTGCTGGGGTGAGAGTGGTCCTTGATGATATTGCCAGCTCTGCTGAGGTACCGAGAGTTTGCAGTGACCTCCAGGCTGGGCAGAGAGCAGCCAGTGATCTTCTGGGCTGTGTTGATGACCCTCTGCAGTACTTTCCTGTCTGCAGCTGAGCACCCTGCATACCATGTTGTTATGCCGTACGTTAGGATGCTCTCTATGGTGGCTCTGTAAAATGTCACCAGCAGCCTCTCCTCCAGGTTGTTCCTCCTGAGCACTCTCAGAAAGTGGAGACGCTGCTGGGCCTTTTTAACCACCGCCGTAGTATTTGCAGTCCAGGAGAGGTCATCGGAGATCTGCACGCCCAGAAACCTCATGGAGCGTACCCTCTCCACACAGCTCCCGTGAATGTAAAGTGGGGCCGGGTCTGCTCTGCCCTTCCTGAAGTCCAAGATAAGTTCTTTAGTTTTCGTGGTGTTCAGTTGGAGGTTGTTAACTGAACACCACTCAGTCAGTCTGTTGACCTCATCTCTGTAGTCCGACTCATCCCCCTTGAGATGAGTCCAACCACTGTGGTGTCATCCGCGAACTTTATGATGGTGTTTGAGAGATGGGTAGGGGAGCAGTCGGATGTGTAGAGCGTAAACAGGAGGGGACTCAAAACACATCCTTGTGGAGACCCGGTGCTGAGTGTGATGGTGCTGGACCGGTGGGGGCCGAGTCTGACAGACTGTGGTCTATTTGTCAGGAAGTCCTTGATCCAGAGGCAGATGGGGGTGGAGAGTCCCAGGTGAGACAGTTTCTGGACCAGGATCTCCGGGATGATATGATTGAATGCTGAGCTGAAGTCCAGAAAGAGCATTCTCACATAGCTTCATCGGTGCTCCAGGTGACTCAGCGCAGTGTGGAGTGCTATGGTGATGGCGTCCTCGGTGGAACGATTTGTCCTGTAGGCAAATTGGTGGGGGTCCAGAGTGGGAGGCAGACCGGCCCTGATGTGCTGACAGACCAGTCTCTCAAAGCACTTCATCACTACAGGCGTAAGTGCAACAGGCCTGTAGTCATTTGGGCTGGCCACAGCTGTCTTCTTGGCGATGGGGATGATGGTGGAGGTTTTGAGGCAGGGCGGGACGGTGTTTGATGACAAGGAAAGGTTGAAGATTTTAGTGAAGACTCCGGTCAGTTCGTCAGCACATGCTCTGAGAACCTTTCCATGTATTCCATCAGGACCTGCCGCCTTCCTGGGATTCACTGACCTTAGAACACACCTCACTTGGTGCTCCCTAAGTGTTAGTGTGCCAGTGCTGGGGGCGGGTGGAAGTGGTGTGGCAGCTGAGGGCTTGGTCGTCTCAAAGCGGGCGAAGAAATGGTTTAGATCCTCAGCCAGTGAGGCAGGTCCTAGATGTTGCCTGGTTATTGCTTCTGTAGTTGGTAATGTGATTGATCCCCTGCCACATTTTTCTGGGGTCGTTGTCAGCAAAGTGATCTTCAATCCTCCTCCTATAGGCAGCCTTAGCTTTCCTGATGCCTCTACTCAGGTCTGCCCTGGCCGCCCTATACCCAGCCCTGTCCCCTGACTTGAAGGCAGTGTTGCGGCTTTTTAGGAGGGATAGAGAATCTTCATAGAGAATGCAGATTTATTTCTTGGTTGGATCCTTTTAACACTGCACAGGTAACCTGTTCATCTCTTAACCTACTATGGCTTTATTACAATTCAGAGTCTCTGTGTGGATGTGCACATGTCACTTAAATGCCTCGAACAAAAAAGAAGAAAGGTCCTCACAAAAAAAGGAATACAATGGGTGACTCTGCTAACACAGCTATTGTAAGTATTCATTGAACCCCGCTGTATACCAATCATAACTAAACAATCAACCCATCTTGAATGTCAAGTTGAATGCCAACTTAACATTCAGTGTTCCTGTTCTCATATGATTTGGCTACCATCTATTAAGCACCTAGTAGCACGGGAGGGAAGTTTATGTGCCTGTTTAAAACCTGTAAAAGTGAGTTGAAATGAAATCACTCTTTTGGGTTTGCACTTCATGACACATACTATAGAAGTATTTCTCTAAACTATTCAAGGAGAGCAAAAAACTATATGTTAAATATAAAAAAGTCCAGTAAAGTCTTTAAGGTCTTTGCAGGGGTTGAAAGTTCACCTTTCCTCTAGAGTTTACAGATGTGAGCAGCCACGATTGTCTCATGGGATGTCATCAAAGATGTGATTAATTAGCAAATGCTAGTATGCTCAAAGAAGGTGTTTAACATGGATGCTAGCATGGCTGAGACCTCCGATTTCATTTGTAATTTTTTCCAGCATTGTTTTTACTACAGTATTAATAGCATTTACTTGAAATAATATCAGATTATGTAACACTAAATAGACAGCAAATGTAACATTTAAAAATGCATGTTTCTTATTGTTTCTACCTTTCACTTGTTTTTTCCCACCCTACTATCTGGCCATCATTAAGCATGTTTCACCAGTGGTTACAGCATCCATGTGTCTGCTGACTTTATACACAAACAATTTAATTGAGATGGTAATGTTTTGGAAAAAAAACAGTAAAATCTGGGCAAATCCACTACTGAAGGTCTATTGATGGCAGTTACCAGTTGTCTGCTTAACAATGCAAAGCGCAGGGTAGTTAGTGTACTTATGTTAGGAGACGTGTTGCAGAGATTTGCATCTAGTGTACACTATGAGTGTGTGCAGAGGGGAAGCAGGCTGTTGTGAAACAGAAGGAGAGTCAGCATTTCGATTAAACATTCATGAAGGCTCAGGAGGAGCCACTTACTGTCAGGTTCTAATTAAATAAAGGTCAGCCACTCGAGTTTTGTTTATTGAAACAAGTTGTTTCCTAAACTGCTGTACATGTGCCTAACCTTCTGTTATTGTTCTGAGTAACAGTAGCAGGTTCTAGGGAACAGCTGAATCTATACTGAAGAGTTAGAAAGAACACTCTGAAAAATTTAAAACTGTTTTGTTTTTGTTTATAAGTGTTACAAGAGTGGAAAAAAAATAAAAATAATAATAATAATTATTATTATTATTATTATTATTATAGTCTCATATGTGGTTGTTGTGTAAAGACTCCGTAAGAGTCAACAAGAAGCAGGAAATATTCCCATTCCTAACTCTCTGTAAAACCAAAACACATTAAAGTGTAAGTTGCTGTCTGTGTGATCTACAGGTAGAGCTATGCTAAATGCTAAACAGCAATTGCTGCTTTACTATAGTATCAATGAATCTATCTGTCAACAGAAATAAATATTCCCCAAAATGAAAAGCTATCACTTAACTCACTGATTTGTTGATAGAATATTCATACAATAAGCATTAGGGTTTATTTAGCTTATTTTTACTGTCAAAAACTCCAATGTAGTACACAGAGCAGTCAAGTGTTCCCATATAGTGTGACTGAAGGATACAATTCTAAAGCAATAAAAAAATACACCTGAAATATAGTGAATTATTTTGAAAGTTTATTATTTCTCATATCTCTATACTTACTAATAATAGAGCTAATGATGGTAAATATGTTTTCATTAATGAATCCATGAAGAGTATAAAGAAAGCTACTTAAAGTAACCATCTAGTCCCCTTACTGCGGGTGAAGTCCAGGAGTTGATGGACAATTGGCTCTCCGATTAAGTGCACTTTTAAGTGTATGGAACTGATTCTTGATTAACAATTGTAATCAATCCCAGGCTTTCACCCCTGCAAGCCCACTCACAGTAGTAGCCAATCTAGAAGCCTGTGAATATTTTTGAGCACATTCACCACATGCCGGCTGCTATCACACACCCAGAGCACTTGGCACCAATCACATGAAGGGCCATGAATGTCGAATGGTGACAATCAGCAAAAACGAACCCAGACTAAATCTGTCACCTTTTATGTCCTTGGTTTTCCTCACAAATTTACAATCAAGTTTCTCATACTTTAGAAAAATCTTTTTTGTCCCTTTGTGACAGGTCTTTACATATTTGCTTGCTCTGATCCTTAAACCAAGATAATTGTAGTTTAGACTGTAGTGCAATATTCAAACTCAGGCTGACATGTTTTGGCTCGCTTTAAAAAAGAAAATAACCTCAATATCCTTGTTATCTTTTGAAATAGGCTCACAAGTATGTCTGGCAGAAACCAACAGTACCAACAACTGACTTTTCTTATTTAAATCATAGGCAAAGATTTAAAGCTTCAAAGCCTTTCTTCCCTCAACCGATGTGACAGGTGGTATTATTGGGCTCACGATAAATCAGAAGGCAAACAGCACAGTAAACTAATTATTCCTGGGTTTCTGGGATTGTATGTTCAGAGCTGTAGACTAGAGATGGCACGATACCACTTTTTTATGTCCGATACCGATACCGATATCATAAATTTGGATATCTGCCGATACCGATATGAATCCGATATAGTGTTTTTTAATCAACAAAACTGTTTTTTAAAATATCTTGCTGCATTTTGCAAGTCTGCAAGTTCATACTCAAGTTTAAAACAACAACTACACTAAAGCTATTCTGTTATACCTGTATACAAAAAAAATATTTCATAGTTCAGCAATACTGATCAATCTAATAAACTTAAACCTACACCATCCTCCCTATTCTGGTATTTTAAAGAGTACTTAGCGTAAATATTAAGCAACCTAACTAATAGGGTTCCAACTCCCAGCAACAACAAAAATAAATAAATAAAAAATAGGGAACCACCCCTCACGCGCCACCTCATGATGCTTAATCGACGTAATCAACCTTAATTTGATGCAGTGTGAAAAAAAATGCACAGAAATCAATTATTTTTCAAGAAATATTAAATAGATTCAACATCTTTCTTCAACAAAATTGCAGACTGCACAGATGGTACCTTCCCAAAGGAAAAAGTACTATAGCTTACTAGGGTATATATATTAGACTTAATAGTCACTATATACAGTAATTGACTTCTATTCATTTTACATCAAATTAAAACTTTGTGTGTCAGATAATTATTTATTAAAAGCTAGACATTTTAAATGAGAATAAGAAAGAAAAGTATGTCTTTGTGCCCCGTTTTCCCAGTTAATGCCCTATCGGCCCCCCTGGCTAAACTTTGCTAGATCCGCCCCTGCACAGTTACCAGCGTCAGCTACGTCGAAAACGATCCTGGTGTAGAAAGTAATATTAAATAAATTCTAACAACAGCTTATCAAGCTTAAACGTGCTGCTGTTGTTCAGCCGCTGGTTTCCTCTTTCTGGTGCAAAGTGGGCCAAAAGCAAACTAGAGACACGGACTCGCGACAGAAAAGCCGATCAGCTGATCATTTAAGCAGTTTCATGATTGAAGTAGCAGCCAGAGAGCGAGAGGCAGTCGCTCGTTAAGCTTAACGCAGGAATGCTTTACAAACATTCAGAGATGGACTTACACACTTGCTTTACTTCTCTCGGGGATAACTTTGTTGGAGATGAAATGCCAGGTTGCTAGCGAAGCTCCAAATGCTATCCAGACCACAGGTCCCGCGTGCCACAGCCGCTCTATCACGTGATGCATACTGCTCCAACATGCTAACGTTCTGAGGTGAGTTACGGCGTGTTGCAAGTTTTGTGAGGTGCTTTCGTGATATTTAATGGATCGGATTACATTTTTTATTTTTCTCCGATATCCGATCCAGTAATTTAGGTCAGTATCGGACCGATACCGATACGTAATATCGGATCGGTCCATCTCTACTGTAGACCCACCTACAGTCTTTCTGTATGCTTAAATATTTGCTTGGCGATCATGTTTGTTTGAATGTGTGGTCATTGATTTGCTGTGCAAACAAGTTACATGGGCATGACCAAAACACAACGTTCCACTTCACAGCCTGATCCGGTTTAAAGGAAGGCTAGAGGAAGAAGTGGTAACAGGAACTAATACCATATCTCAAATACCCAATAATAGTTACCAGGCTGAAGTAAGTGCTGTCGCCTTCCTTGATAGATCACCCTGAGCTACCTGATAGGATGTGCTACATTTAATGCCTCTACTGATTAATACGATACTGCGGAGATGAGGAGAGGACGCTGCATTGATGGCCAGATTTGCCCTTTAAGGAAGCCTGCAGCAAAGACGAGATGTAGGCCTGTACTGAACACATTGCACAAGTACCTGGAATTTCCCCGTCCCTAGCAAACATTATGCACAGCACAGTACTCAACAGCTTAATTATATTTTGCCTAAAAACCTAGAAATCAACCATGACTCTAACACAGGAACCCACCTGGCCCCAGGTTTGCTGTGTGTCAATTAGTTTCAAGTAATTTAATTAAACTCTAGTTTATTCAAGAATAAGTGCCTTGACTTAGCTAATATTTAACCACAATACCAAGTGAGACAGAGCCTCAAGGGGAGGCACTAATGTAAGGCCTAACTCATGATGCTTATCACTTTTACAGTAAATATTCCCAAGCAGTACATTGCATTTAGAGCTGTAGTGTGTAATAATTAGGGTTGTAGGTAGGGAACATTTTTGAATTGGCCAACTGTGTGGGTGCGAAAAAGAAAGAAGAAATGTTTTGCCATTACTCCTGAAATACAGGCTCCCTTCAGTTAATACTGACAGGAGGCTACAATCAGACTGAAGGTGGACACTCCTTCAGGCTGACTATCATATAACTTTCTTCTTAAATTGTGACCCAGCGATGGGTTCACTTATTTAGATGAATAACAAAATCCCTGATATTCATGGCAAATTTTATAATATAACCCACACAGTGATAGACTATAATATCATTAATATTGTATGTGCACTGGTGCGTCGCTAACTTGAGTCATGTGGGAGTCAGTAGTCAGGCTGTAATAGATAAACGTGGAACATGATTAAAATAATATGGTAAAAAGGCACAGTAGTTTCTTATCACAGAAAACATTTTATAGTACATTCATCGTGTGTTCTCTAATAAAGACAATTTTAAAAACTAGCATGGATTTTTAACTGCTAAATGTTATATGTTATGTTGTGTGGAGTTTAGATTTCCGTGAAGAGAAGTTTTTTCCTCCCAAATATCCTTTGCTGTAGCCCTGTTCAACTAAAAAATATCTATGTACTGTGTATATAATATACTATTTTCTCAAATATATATATATGGTTCTGTATGTCTGTGTAGTTGAAGTGTAGCAGAGGATTGCCCAAGGCACCAAAACCAGCCCCGGTTGTGTGCCCCTTTGTGTCCCCATAAATAAAACGCTAGGCTGAACCAATTTCTGCTCTCTTTCCATCTCTTTATTCAAATAATGAGAACTTACCACCTTTTTGTTTTGGTTCCGTCTCCATTATCTCGCTTTTCAGTCTATGGTTATTTGAATTTAACCTCCAATAAAGTCTGATTGGATTTAATTAAGTCAATACTCTGTGAATGATGTAGCCTCACTTTTCTACTTTGGTCAAATATCTTTTGTGTTATTTCAGATAAACTCTTGAATAACCTGCTGAAGTTATTTTTATCTTTTTTTCCCCTCAAATCCTATGAAGTATTCTTGTGTAACTTTATTGTTTAATGTGATGCAAAAGAAGCCTGTTTGACTATAAAGGCGAACAAATGTGGGGAATTTGCAGTGATGCCTGCTGACTACAATGACAACTGCTACGCATACAAATTATGTTCTGGAAGAAGTCTCCGTCCCGCAATCCTTCTCTCCCTCCCCTTTTTATGTGTCTCCATCTCTCACTCCACCCTTCCTGCCTTTGGATTCACAGTAACTGTCACATCACTCTTAACATTGCACTCACATTTCTCCAAGGCATCACCAAAAGGGTAAGGTGGAAAATCATGTTAATAGTAGCTGCATGGCAGGGACAAAAGGCAAGAGGGGTTGGGTGTATTTATTCATTTATTTTATAGCTTATTAAGGATGGGTCTCAAGGACTCGCCAACATTGTGTTCACAGGCATTCTCATACAGGCATGACCTTGGCAGTAACTGGAGGTGTCCTACTGCACACTGCATAATAGAACATACTGACAAGTTGTTTTGTGTGAGGATCTACTTTAATCTGTGAGACTGTGCGTAATAGTATTAATGCATTAGTGTTTAATAACAGTACCATGTGCAAGTTTTTCAATACTCCTTTATGTAAAGGTGATAAGCATAAATAAAATATGGCACATAAAGTGGCAACATCTCAGGAGTTGTATCTTTATGATCATAATGTTTTACTCTATCCAGTCAAGTCTGTACCTGTGCATTTATTAATAATATATTCTGGTGTATATTATTGCCTAATCCTTTCCCCAAGCACTGAGTGTCTGGTATTGATTAGCAAATATTCAGAGAAGGAGTGCCCATAGATCAGTTAAGCTTTTGGAATTTGCCTTCTCTTCTGACGCATTTACCCAGGGCTCTGGCAAGTTCCCACACTATACTGTAATGTATTTTTTTTTAATATTTGTATTATGCATATTATTTTCTATCTTCAACATCCTTGCGAGATAACATGTACGTAACTAAAAGTAACTATGTAAGTAAAATGTGTGTTTTAAGATTATTTAATAGTTTTAGGCTTTGGTTAATCTCTCAAGCCTACATTTGCATTATTAAAAATTAGGCAACTTTGTTCTTTTTTGACAGTGATGTCAATGTTGTGGGGTTTCCTTTTTCCTGACATCTTTTAACTCCTAAAAACTAAGCTCTGTTCATCAAACATTTTTTATTTATATAGCTTTCTTTTCGTGAAAAATAATCCCTTCATGCCTAACTGGTTCAGATGTAACCTTTCATTTATTCTGTATCCCTCTGCTGAAGTTTTCACCACTCACGGGCTCTGTTGCTTTATGGAAGGAGACACAGCAGCAGTCCAGATTTGCCCAAGTGTATCTTTCTCAGTAGAAAGTGGAAAATCAAGTCCTTAATTTGTAAATCAGGAGGTCCTGGAACACAGAAGGTAATGATTTGGCAGATGAAGGGACAAAAAAAAGTTACATAATCCATGAAAAAGGATCCAGAATAGCACCACAATGTCAAGATTTAGAATAAAAAATTGGTTACAGGCAAAGCCATGTACTAATTGTCACTGTCCCTGTCATCACCTTCAGTAAAAGTTTTACCTTGTTCATCTCGTTTTATCTTCCTCTCTGAATCTGAGCTTGCTCCACTACCTGCTGTACTGTGACACTGAGTGAAACAAATGAGGCATATACATGTACAGAGATGAGGAAAGGACCAAAACTATCGTAGAGACTTCAGCACCAAGCTAAATACCCAAGCGCATACAGACAACATAGCTTATGATGCGCTCTTCTCAAACCGCTAACGTTGTGCTGCCAATGTTAGATGTTCTTGTTCCAGACCAACAGCAAATTAGCCCAAGTGGGGCTTGTGTGTGTTCCTCAAGCTCAGGTTCTCTACAATGGGATCTAAGAGTTTTAAGGTTCTGAGCACTCTTGTGGACAGGAAATAAACCTCGAATTTTCTGTCTATTATCTATTTTTCCAGTTTGGGGGTTATAGGTCCTAATGCTTCTATTACCACTGGGATCACTCTGGTCTTTATGTTGCACATCCACTCGTGTTGTTCCTTCAGCTCCTGGTGCTTTTCAATTTTCACGTGTTTTTGAACCGAGAACCAAGATTTTTAAAAGGTGAAATGAAAAATGATGGAAGGTATTTAAATGTGAATACAAGTAAGTAGAGTTAAAAGCTACCTGTCATTCTAGAAACAGTGCAGTGCATCGAGAAGATGTGTAATGTCTAAATAAAACTGTATGATTTTTTTGAAGCACTCTTTAAGAGGATTCACTATAAATAAACAGATCCAAGATGCACATCATTTTTAGCTAAACTGAAGAAAATAATCCCCCAACGCGTGGTATTTATTGAAAACTGCCTTTACAGCTCACCTTTATGTAGTCCTTAGAGCTAAAAAGATATGGAACTATTTGACTTTCCCCCTCTTCAATGAACAAACACTTGTTTGATGGAAGGGATCAAGTGCGCCCTGTGGGTAGAATCATCTCTTCAGCATCCCTGTGAGATCTGAATGTTTGGCTTATGGCAGAAGCACTAGAGATGCACAGTTGCTATGTTCAAAAGTGTTTTTAACTTTGACTGTTTAGCTTTTGTACTTGTTAGGCTCCTTTTTGGCATGTGTGCCTAGAAATGTCCCAAGAGTGAATTATCGCAGTTGTCTTAAGATGTGATGTGTAAAAATAAGTCAAGGCCAGCTAATTGATTTAGTTTCTTTCCTGGGGTTCCTTTAATCCAATTATTAGAGTGCATTTAATTATTTTTGATTTAATTTCTCAGATGAAAAGCAAATACTATTGTTTATTATCAAGATACACAGCAACTGATGACTAAAAATTAGGACAGTGAAATGACACTTAAGTAAAGGTAATTCAGGCAGAGTTGTTACACTATAATAACAGGCTTATATGGCAGATCCTTGCAGGTTATGTCAATTTTTTTTAATTTCCTTGCTGTGTTCTTCTCTCTTTTCTTTTTTTTTCCAGCAGCACAGCATCAGGGCTCAGGTGGTGCAGAGAGGTGCAATTCAACAGGACAATTACAGCAAAAACCTGACCAATGCTCTGTGGGCCTGTAAACGAATTTCCCCTATTATTTCACTCCTGGCAAGAATTTTTAATAACTGCAACTCTGCTTTTTTTTTCTCAAGAAATAAATTAGTTAAATGTCATGCAAAATGTAAATTAATTAATAAACAGAAGCTCAGGATATTAGGCTCTTTGTTTCATTCCACTTTGCTGTGTTTAATGTTGTGTCCCATAGAAGGGGAGGCGTGTGACTGGCGTGGTAATTTCTTTCTGAGAACAAGATAGATTTACATTTATTACAAAGTAGTATTTGAGGGTCATATACTTTTTATGCAATTAGGGATATATGAATTTTCCATCTACAGAGTTGTTCTTCCAAAGAACTCCATCAAAAAGATTTACCTGTATATAGTGCACATCCTTATTGTTCTACTCACTAGCTCGAGAGGAAAAAAATAAGGATGAATATTAAGATATTTCAAGAGGCCACATTACAATATATTCCCCTATCTAAGGGGTTAAAGTGGGATTTGGAAGGTGGGAGAACCCTACCTTTGGGGATGGGGAAAAGAATGTTTTGTAAGCTCTAATAGATTTTCCTTTGTACAGGCTGTGATCAGTTGACCTGCGCTGCTACTATGATATCCACTGCTCTTTGTGGAATTTACCAACTATATACAAGAAGATGTAAGCAGATATTACATGAGCTGTCTGGCTGATTTCAACACTTAGATAGTAAAAGCTTGCATAAAAGGCTGAATTTAGTGAGTGACTCTAATCATTATGACATTTATTTACAAAAACATAATTTAGCAAAATATCATCTACCGTGTGATTAAAAATCTTTACAGTGAACAAAGATTTCACGTAAGAACATTCTTGCATCTTTCTCAATCAGTGTTGAACATTAACATTTTTCTTCTATCTCTGGAAAACATACATCAACGCATCTTGTGACAAACTCCGCACAACCTGTTTATGTGCTGGTCGTATTTGTTGAAAAGGAAAATAACTAACCGTAGAGTGTCTAATTGGTGGTGTAATGCATGGGTGAAGGAATGGTTTATGCAATGTTGCTTAGTGCAAAACCAAAGAGCAACTGAGTCCAAAAAAGTGTCTCAGGGAGGGAAACTACTCGGCAACTGAGCTCTGAGGGCCTTTATAGAGCGCTGGCACACTAGGCCCAGGTGTTGCCAGTGTCACTGATGGGAAACGAGCCATACCAGCCCTCCAATACCTGCAGATGAGGCTTGCCACACAAACAGGCTTAAAGGAAGGCGGTGTGGAGTGGGTTGTCACATACTGAGCAAATATCTCCATGCTGTCACTAGAAGTAACATCTGGCTACAGATTACCAAAAGAATAACTCATTAAATACTGTCGACTGATATGTTAAACCTGACTATTTGCAAATTACAAATAAAGGTGATGGGGTGCCATTCCAAATTCCAGCCCACTTTAACCCCTGTCTATTAGGTTGGCAATTGATAACATTGGTGTTATCAATAGAGTTTCACATTAATGACAAATGATTTGTTGTGTAAGCTTGTCAAGGAATTATGTGGTGTGATTGTCAGTCGTTTAGCAAATACAGCAAACTTCCAGTAAACTGTTGCTCATAAATTAATAAGACAATCTGTTAAATTAATTGAGTCGTTAATTGTGAGTACAGTACTGCAGTGGTTAGTGCCTCACCACAAAAACATCCTGGTTTTAAAATTCACCAAATGTTTCCCTTGTGCTTGTGTTCTCTGACTTCCTCCAAAAGTCTAAATTCCTGAATATTGACTGGTGACTAGGGATGGGTATCGAAAACTGGTTCTTGTTGAGAACCGGTTCCCACTGTTTCAGTTCCTTGGAATTGTTTGCCATTTTTGCAATCAATCCCCTTATCGATTCCAGTCACCGCGAATGACGTCACCACGTTGTGGAGCGTCATTTACCTGGCAGGGCGCCTAAGTGGCTCAAACGCTCAAAAGTTTGGTTATACTTTACGAGAACGGATGACAACAGGGCAACTTGCAATACTTGCAAAGTAGAGATTTCATTTAAGGGAGGAAACGCTACGAATATGCAAAAGAATTTGCTCACAAAACACGCGATGACCTTAAATGAATGTTGTGTTTTTAATTCCGCTCCGGACTCATGAATCTCAACCCAGCAGCAGCGGTAACGTTTGCACGTGCTCTCCTGTTAATGCGGCAGGTAAATAATCAACTAACAGTGCATATTATGTTAGCGCGATCTGCCTTATTACAAAATCTGCCATTACTGTGCATTTAGGTGACCACGATGAGAGAGACAGACACAGTCTGGCTCAGATGCTGGCAGTTCTCGCTGCAGTCTACCGGTAGCGTCTCCTTTCAGGCCAGGATAGACGAATGTCACCGAGCAGTGACTCAGTTTGTGGTCAAAGATTTGCACCTATTTGCCACAGCAGATGCCCCGATTTTCAGTAAGTGAATGTGTTTAATTGTAGGCAGGGACATTACTGGATATTCTTGTGTAATTGCTACTGAATAATTTATGTTATACTTTGTTATTGCTACAGAAGAATATTTATTTTATTATTTTACATTTACAATTTTTTTTCCTGGGGACCCTGTGACACCACGTTGAAGAGCCGTAGGCTGGATCTCTTAAGATCTCACTGCTGGGTTTGTAAGGCCATGTTACTCCTAAATGTCTATCTTGTTCAAAGAGAAGATAAAAAACAAAGTTCTAAGCTGATCGACCTTAGTGTTCTCCTTTTTTAAAAATAAGAATCGATAAGAGAATCGGTAAAGAACTGAATTGTTAAACAGAATCGAAAATGGAATCAGAATCGTGAAAATCTTATCAATACCCATCCCTACTGGTGACTCTCAGTTTGTTGTTGTGAATGTGATTGTGAATGGTTGTGTCCCTGTGTTAGCCTTGCGAAAAACCAGTTAGCTGTCAAAAGAGTATCCTATATCTTGCCCCAAGCTGAAGAAAATGAATGAATGAATGGATTTAATTTTTTTATTTGCAATGATATTAATGTTCATTTTAGCTCTGTTTTAGGTTCTTGAGAAAAAAAGTACTTTTCTTTCACTGTGCTATGGACACTGGTAGTTTTCACTACAAACTTTATACACTTTTCTCAGACAGGCATGGATATTTTCACACTTTTCTTTTTTGTTTAAACACTCTCAAAGTTCAAACCTTCGTAGGAAAATAAGTCCAGTATTATAGAATGAAACCAAAGATCAAACCCTTTTTTCAGGTCCAGAACATGGGAATAGAGCAGCTGCGAGAGAATTCAACATTAATGAATCAATGGTACGGAAGTAGAGGAAGCAAGAAGAATGAGTTTGACTTATCTGACTGTTTTGTTTTGCCTAATGCGCCATATAATCCAGTGAACTTCTACCTTCCTTAAGCCTGTCCAAGAAATTTTTTTGTGATGGTTAGCATCTTCCTCTGCCTTTTGGGTGCTACTCCAGGTGCCTTTGACAGTATTAACGACATTAATATGTTTGTTGGGGAGAAAACTTATAAACATACAGTACAGCACTTCAGAGTCACACTGCTAGCAACTGAAGATTTATGTAAATTTGACAAGATGAACGCATTCTCTACTGTAGAGGAGACACGACACGGAGGAGATTGGTTGACAATGGTCTATAGCCAATCAGGACAGCGAACACAATGTGCTGTAAAAATAGATGTTATTAATTTAAAAAAAAAGCATGCAAATTGCATAAAAAAAAGAATACTCCAAACAGCGAGGCAGCGAAAAATGAGCCGCGTTATAGCAAGGGACCACTGTATAAAACCTCATTACTTCATTAGGATATCAGAAATAAAAGGCAATTGTACTGCTTTTACATTCTTTGGGATGTTTCAGCTCTACAGAGCTAAGAGTGCTGTTAAGTTTAGAGTTAACAAAGAAATCTGGCTCACTGCAATGCATTCAATGATTTGAAATTGGAAAATTATACAAGGCAAGCTGACGTTCTTCGACATTAAGTGTTAATATGAGGCTCTTTGAGCATATAGAGAGCTTTAAGATCCAAACAGTGTAAGCCTAAACAATGTAATCCATGTTATCGTGGATTCTTTCTGTACTTTTGATCTCCTTTTACTCCATCTATCAAAGCTTCAGAATTAATCACTGTATTTATAATGGCCTCCTAGCCCTGTGGCATCTCTCACGGCAATGCAACCAAATAGGATGCAAAGCTGTGATCCTCAAAGAATTTCCATCACAGGAATAATGCGGTCCCAGGGCACTGCTGCAAACGCTTGCCCCAAGCATTAGGCACAGATAATTTAAACACATAAGCAGGTTCTTAGTGCACCTTAATCAATGCCAACGGTGTTTTTTAGTTGGGAGGGAGGGGAAGGCAATAAAGGAATAACACTGGTATAACCTGGGGACTTGCTGCAGAAGAAATATGGAGCGCTGAAGCCCTCTGGGTAATGAGAAACAAAACTCCTGACAAAGACTTCTCCTCCTGGAGTTTCTGCACCACAGCAGAGTCACATAATGAGCAGGATCACACTGTATATATTTGATAAATCCTTACAAGTATATGAGAATGTTACCGGAGAGCCATTTGATTCAAAAAATAAACAGAACAATAAAGTTAACAGGAGCTTTTCTCCAAATCAGTGTGTGGTGCATGATGTTTGAAAACAGCTATTTTGGAGGAGACATGTCAGCGCAAATATTGGCAATCCTCTCAAAATCCCATTGTGCTGAAATGTTTTATGATTCTGTCAAAAATAAAAAGGCATAAAAAAGCATAGAAAGCAGACAAGTGAAATTTCATATTGCAGTGGGTAATAAAAGAGACAACAAGGATAATTCAGAGACCTTATCGAAAAAAAGGGAAATTCTTCAACGCAGCATTTCCTGTTGTAATCAGGCATCCACATCAGCAACCCCTTCCCCCATCTCCCATGAAACTGATATATGAAACCATTTCCCCAAAACCAAACATGCCCGAAAACATTATTAGTGCCATTTCCTCTTCTGTATTAAGGCAAGAAGTGCTGAAGGCAGATCGGAGAGAGCCTTTCTCGGTGATGAAGTGCCTTCCTCTTTAGGTCTCTCTCACATCACAGAGGAAATGTGTGAGATTTATCAGTGCTCGCCCTCTCAGGAGCTTTCTCTGTGGCAGAGCAGCTCTCCAAGGATGCTGTTGTGCTGCTCTTTCTGAGGGAGCAGGTGTACTTTTGCCACATAGGGCTTTGAATTATATCTATGATAGCATTGTCAAAAACACAAAATGAGAGATAGATAACAGAAAACAGTGGGTGTGTATAAAAAGAAAGCTGCATTTCCAGCTAGAAAACACGCCAGAAAGCGAATCAATATTACACCCATGACTACATCCTTGTTTTGGAAGTTAATTATTGGGGGGCGGGGTTCATCATTTATTTGTGTTGATCATCCATTATATATGTTTTACCTCCATCCTTAACCTTTGTGTATCTTTTGTTAGCCTTTGTTTTTACCAAAGTATGCAGAAATATCTGCACCCTAATAACAATGATGAGGTCACAGCCTTTAATCACTGCAAGTAATTAGGCCACCAGAAAATATACAGGGACCTTTAGTTTGAGCTGGAGAGCTTTTGCAATGCAACACAAAAGTCCTGGCAACCAGTCTGATTCTGAACAGGTGCTTTAGTCATTAAAAGTTAAATGTAAAAGTCAGCAGATAAGGTAGATTTTTTTCACAATTGATTATTGTGACCCACGAAACTATCTTGTCTTCAGTTCTTCTGTCTGGAGCAAGAAACCAATGCACAGGTGTGTTGTTTGTTTTATTTGAGCAGTAGTGTGATTCACAAAAGAAATAACTGTGAAAACCAGATAGTTAGAAAGAATATGCAATTGGGGTATGTTGGCTAGTTGCATGATAATCAGAAAGTACTACGTCCATGTGTCTGTTGTTTAAGATTTGTATTAGGGATGCGTATCCTTTGTATCGCCACCCGTGCATTTCAGAGGTGATACAGTTCAGCTGATATTGATAAGCTGTTTTTAAATTATTAAATTACTTTAGTTCAAATCTGATTATGTTAAATTGGACCAAATTAGGTTGCAGGATCTGACAGAAAGCCACAAAGTGAAACAAAAAAATGTTCCAAACTAATCTTTTTTTTAAAAAAAACAAATGTAATGTGTACTTTAATGCACAGCACAAAGTAAACCTGCATATGTATCACACCTTGAGGTTCATAAAATTAGAATCAGCAGATCCAGATATGGGGCTGAAAATCACTGTGGGGAGTGACTGGTGGTACCCATCTTATTTAAATCACTGAGATATTTATGATTTTGAAGTGTATGGCATCATTGTTAAATTCTAAAGTGCTCTCTAAAGCTTTCAGAAAAAAACATTATCAGTGTCCATGAGCTTGGATGAATAACAGCCTCAACCCAGCTTTGGTGTTACAGTGTATTGTCTACAATCACAAAGAGATTGAGCAGTGTTTACCTGCCTTGGAGATTTACCTGTCTGAAAAGAGCATTAAAGCAAAAACTACAATGACCAATCTTATATGGAAAAATGTGACAAAATCAAACAAAAGTGCATTGTTTGGCAGTAACATGTTTGGTGCACACCAAAAATAGCTTTTTCAGTCCAAAAAAAAGGTCATAATTTCCTATGTAAAGCACGATTGTGGAAATGTTCTCAAGTTGCCTCACTATCTCAAACATAACTGAGTAAAATGAACAGAAGCAGGAGGTAAAACCAATCACACATGAGATGACCAACTTTCAAAATAAAACGTGAAGTAACAAAAAGACAATTTACTAAGACTGGGGCAAAGACTAACTAATAGAATACACTGTTTATGTCACAGTTATGCTTGCATAGGTTCAGAACACACCAGGAACATTTCATAAGTGGCGTGTTTAGTCTGCATGGGTCCTTTATTTTGAAAATTAAACAGCGCCTCTATTTCTGACCTCCTCCCCAACTCTGTGCAGGTGTGGAGAGCTGCCTCTGGGATGCTTCTGAAATGCACTCCCCTGTGACAAGACTGGCACAATCTCCAGCATTGTTTTGGACGGTGAGATCAAGTCCACCATGTTGGAGCTGGAACATGACACAGCTGTGCTCGGTATATTCCCAGGGTACTACTAAACATGATGACACAGACAGGATAACACAGAGGGCAACACAAAAGCACAAGAAAGCCAGCACATTTAATAGGAACCACAACAGAATGGCTTATCATGTAGAAATACAGATTTATGAATTGGCTTAGTTAAAAATCATCTGAATACAAACTGTTGTGAGGAGAAAGTTACTTCAAGAAGATCTCTAAATGTTTTGCTACAAGTTTAAAACAGAGACTAGAGGACAGTTTTTTCTCCACGGAGACAACTATAGCATGCCTCTTACATATACTGCTGTTATATTAAACAATTTCTTTTTAATTATTTTTGTAATATATACCAAAGTTGTCTTTAAGCATTGCTTCAAAATGCTTGCTTATCCAAACCTCAGTAGGTTAGTGCTTTTTAGAGCCCTATCAGTTAAACAACAAAACTCACAATTCACACTCAGCATCAATATTTATCCAACAGAAATACAGAAGACTGCTGTAGATGCATTTACATGCACGGCTCTCTTCAAAATTTAAAAACAAACAAACAAACAAAAAAATCTTTCAAAATTAAATTATTTTTGTTTTGTTTTTTCTTCTGTCTTTTTCATCCTGGCAGAAATAATACACCAAAATACAGATTTTGGTGTATTATTAGGTGTTTATCTTACAGAAATGTCCAACAGATATTTCGTATTTTAGAAAACCTGAATACAAAAACTAATTGTCTCAATGTAAGTGGAGGACGTTTCATGATTAAATGGTTATGAAAAAGCCATGTTAAAACCTGCAAGTATCCACTTGTCTTGGATTGGTGTGAATTGTATCATCTGACTGTAAACACAAGAACACCAGGCTCTGTGTGGACAATTTGCTGTGGGCACACAGACTTATTAGTTTCAGAGAGGCGCACATCACACAAAAATTTTCTTAAAATGAAGATGCCCTTAAAGGGAAAGAAGCTCAACACAGATAAATGAGGATTATTTGGAACTGAGAATCATGCAAAGAAACTTTGTTATAGCTCAAGAATAAAAATATTGAGCTTAACACGAGCCTAAAAAGCCCCCTTTTAAAATATTTTTGGGTGTTGTAAACATTAATTAAAATGTACTGGACTGAATCATCTACACATCTTTCTGGCTGTTACTCCTTGTGGTGCTCATAAATAATGCCTGTAACTCGTAAATATTGTTGACAGCCTGCAACTACAAGTGAAACAATATCAGTCAGACATCAAGAAATCAAGTAACTGAGCGACCACAAACGCATATCAAGAATGACTCGACAAAACTCTGTAATTTAGGCAAGTGAAGCCAGATGAAGCCATCCCTCACTGAGAGCATGTCTCAGGATTACATCCACTCTTGCTGGGAAGCATTTAATTTCTCCTTTCAGCACAGTGACACTTCAATCTTTTCCCTGTAATTACACATTATTAATGTTATGTAATTTCCAGAGACAGAACCTTGGATGCAGTGACACAATTATTGACATTAGCTGGCGATGCTTCTTTCCTATGGCTTCTACAAAAAGACTGTGCCTAATTATGTTCCGATTAGGGTTTTTATCTCCGAGGCTGAGTGAGGTGACAAGACACGGACACAACTCCACACTCCAAAAGCCACGGAACATTTTTTTGTAATACTAGGCAGCATCAGAGTTTAGAAATTTGGCACTATCATACATGTATATGTGCATTTTTTTTCAACATTTGTCCAGCAGTTTTATGTGACTAATGTTGCTATTGTGAAGGTGCAGTGTTGCTGCAGCTTTCAGGCACTTTGCTTTCTATTCACATCTTTTATCATTTCATCTGATCACAGGAAAGAAAACTGGAAAATGTTCACCATTTACAGAGCGCAATAAATAGTTGTGTGAAAGATGACTTTCTCAGATGTCATTTCTACCAGTAATAGTTTCATAGTTCTGGCATCTTAGCTCTTTATTGTAAGGTAATTGAGGTATTATTACATGGTGAAATTGGGTCACTTTTACCCTTGGAGGAAGCAGTCAACAAGACAGCAGACATGTCTTCTAGAGCGATTACAGAGATTGCCATGAAAGGCACATATCAGGCTTTCTGGAGTTGATCGATACTCAGCATCAGAATAGGTGACTGTATGTCCTGACCTCCAAGATTATGTCAGAAACCCAGTGGGGTCTTTTGTGACCTTTTGTAATGCTATCATTTTGTGATATACAGGCATTTCAATGTAAAGTATTTCCTTCGATTGAAGTCACATTTTTGTCCCAAAACGGAATATTTTTTGGACCACTTGTAAGAGCACGCCAGAGCTGAACGCCACAAATGCAACAGCTGTTTTATGTTTTTGCTTCACGATGCATGTTTGGAGTGTGACAATGAGAACTGTTCTCTCATTCTTTTTTTGTCAAAAACAAAAATAAGTACTTGCATAGACTAAACACAAAGAAGGGAGACGAGAGCCCCAGCAACAACAATCAAAACAGGAAGAAAAAAGGGAAAAAACACCTACATAACAGCCAGTCAGGTTCAGGCTTCTTCACTAAACGAATGTTAGCAAATTAAACTTATGAAATCAAAATTGAAAGTGGGACTGCTGGTAACTCCAAAAACCAACTAATAAAACAGAAATAAAGCTGCTAAAAGTGACTGAGGAATAATGCTGACAGAGGGCAGGGAAAGCTGCCTTCTCTGACTTTATGTGTGAACATGAACCTCTGCAGCCAATCAGCACTATAGACAAATCGGAGAGGAGAGAGCAGATTAATAAGAGCGAGAAAAATAAAAAAATAACCGAGGTGCACATAACACCACACTAAACGAAAACATACCTAGGGAACCATGTGTCGCCTGCTGCTGACTGAGGAGGAAATTTTTTGCTTTAAAATTCAGGACCCCTTGGTGCCATACTATAAAGATCCCCATCTGTCCATGGATGAAAGTACTCCTGTTTGCAGAAGTGCAAAAAATAAATTGGCAGCTTTAGTAAATATTGCTGTTTTTGGTTCTGATGGCGTCTCACTTCCACCAAAAAGAAAAACACCAAGTCCAGTAAGACTGGAAGCTTTCTTCTCCATGCACTAAGTCAAAGCTCCTGGCTAAGACATTAAAAATAATAGAATTATATAATGGTAATTAAAAACAAAACAAACGCAAACAAAACCTCACGTCTCAATCTAATATGAGCAATTGTTAAACTTATGTACGGTGGCCCTGAGAGGCCAAACGGACTGCAACTTCAGAAAACACTTGCAAAAAGAAAAATGCTGCAAAAAGAAAAATGCTGCAAAAAGAAAAACACTTGCAAAAAGAAAAATGCTGCAAAAGCACACACAACACAACGGAAATAGGAAAAAAGACAACGGAAATGTTTCTGGGGAGACAATAACCGGACGGACCAGTTGCACGAACCAAAACATGTATGTATGGCTGTATCCCA